>NC_088647.1:26184720-26194720 GCF_964019385.1 Sycon ciliatum
CGTCTCTTGAATAGGTTCATGAGCAAACTTCACTATTTTATTTGAGAATTGTTCTCTATCCCTTTTGTTCATTGCAGAATGCCATGTTGTTTGCTGACTTAGTGGTGGAGATGGCAGCATTTCTCCGCAGTAGAAGCATCTCCTTACGACTCTGTGGGGCTGTAGCCGATCAATCCTACGCATCCTTGGTAAAATCCAGGTACGTGCTGTGCTGCCTTGTGTCTTCTGTACCATCGAGGACAAGGCAGATCGGATGAAGTGTGTGTGTGTGTGTGTGTGTGTGTGTGTGTGTGTGTGTGTGTGTGTGTGTGTGTGTGTGTGTGTGTGCGGGTGTGTGTGTGTGTGGTGTACATGGTACATGGTGTGTGTGTTGTGTGTGTGTGTGTGTGTGTGTGTGTGTGTACGAGTGTGTCTATTGTGTGTGTACAAGTGTGTCTATTGTGTGTGTGTGTGTATGTGTGTGAGGGAGTGAGTGCATGTGTGTGTGTGTGTGTGTGTGTGTGTGTGTGTGTGAGTGAGTGAGTGAGTGTGTGTGTGTCTGTGTGTGTGTGTGTGCACGAGCGTGCATGCATGTGCGCTCATGCGTGTGTGCGCGCTTGCTTGCTTGCGGCAAACTGCAAACGTTTGTAAAGAGTCTGATTTGTCCCTGTCCATGATGATCTGTCAGTTCGCCACTGCATGCTCCGGCTACCTTAAATTTTTACCTCTTTCAGTGTCTACCGGTATGTGCTCTGCACGTGTTGATTCGCATGTTCATATGCCGTCTTGATGGCACTTAATGGTTTATGCTGACTTGAACTCGAGGCATCCATCTCTAGACCACTCTGTGTGTGTGTGCTGTATTTGCCCCCCCCCCCCCCCCCCATATTCTCCCTCATTTTCCCCTGCAGGATAGCTGAGGCAGAAGTACAGGTCGAATACTGGGGAGGGTTTAGCTCAACTGACAAGCTGATGGAGGCGTTTCAGACAAGGTATGATGATAGGGACGTGTGATAGTAGCTCATTCTACTTGCGCTGTTATCCCGCATGGCATCATTGAAGAACTGCACGTTTTCAGAAGGCAAAGATCACGTTAGGCACACTCGTCAACAGGCAACACGGAAATGCAGAGAGACAGAGAGAGAGAGAGAGAGAGAGAGAGAGAGAGAGAGAGAGAGAGAGAGAGAGAGAGGAGAGAGAGAGAGAGAGAGAGAGAGAGAGAGAGAGAGAGAGAGAGAGAGAGAGAGAGAGAAAGAGAGAGAGAGAGTGCGACAGAGAGAGAGAGAGAGAGGAGAGAGAGAGAGAGAGAGAGAGAGAGAGAGAGAGAGAGAGAGAGAGAGAGAGAGAGAGAGAGAGAGAGAGAGAGAGAGAGAGAGAGAGAAGAGAGTGAGAGAGAAAGAGAGTGAGTGAGTGAGAGTGCGTGTGTTAGAGTATGTGAACAATGACAGTTAGCTCTACTCATACATTTGTGTTTTGTTTTAATGGTTACCTATTGTGCCTTGGCATTCTGGTACTAGTTGTTGCTGTTGGGCACATCTTGTATGGAGAGAGAGAGAGAGAGAGAGAGAGAAGAGAGAGAGAGAGAGAGAGAGAGAGAGAGAGAGAGAGAGAGAGGAGAGAGAGAGAGAGAGAAGAGAGAGAGAGAGAGAGAGAGAGAGATAGAGAAGACCAATGACAGCGTAGCTCTGCTCATACATTTGTGTTTTGTTTTAATGGTTACCTATTGTGCCTTGGCATTCTGGTGCTAGTTGTTGCTGTTTGCCACATCTTGTATGTTGTGTGTATGCATTTAGCTTGCTGAACATTCACCCATCACTTCATGATGCATTCGGTATGACTGTTGTTGAAGCAGCGGCTGTTGCCACACCCAGCTTAATCCATGATGATATTGGTACGTACTAGGCAGACTTCACTCAGATGCTAGTACTCTGTTCTCGTGTTATCCTAGAGCGTGTTGTGTGTTCGTCTCTGCATGCATACGTGTGCATGTCGCTATGAACATGTATTGTTTAATTCCCGTAGCTATGCAGAAGACGTTACTTCAGTAACGTCTGGCGCTAGCCAGGGTCCACACAGCTTTAATTTGGTATTTGTGTGTTTGTTTGTGTGTTTGTTTGTTTGTTTGTGTCACGCCTGGCGCTATCCGTATCTGACGGCAAAAAAGCATAGGATGTTATAAATTTTTCAATTCTCCTATTTTTTTCAGGCATATCCTGGGATTCGAACCCGCACTATCGCCCTACATGCATTCCCCCATACACTTCGCATTCATACCCATTCTTCCAAGTTGCTTCAGGTTATTATCTTGCGTTTGAAAGCCCTATTTGAATATTGCGGGCAGCTGTATGTGGCCAGCTGTGTTTGATGGTACGGTACGGGAGACGGTGTTGTATTACCCTCGATCGTACCTGTCCCGTACCTATCCCCTACCGTACCGTGCCATCAAAGACGGCTGGCCACAATGCATATTCAAATAGGGCTTTCAAATGCAAGATCACAATGTGAAACAACTTGGAAGAATTAGTATGTATGTGAAGTGTATCGGGGGATGCATGCAGGGCGCGCGATACTGCGGGTTCGAATCCCAGGTTATGTCTTAAAAAAAAAGGATTTTTTTAAAGAATTTATAACATCCCTATGCTTTTTTTTGTCTAGGTCATCAAGGCAAAAAAGCATAGCGTAGGGCCCTGAGCTTCCAAGCTCTCTCGTAGAGAAGATACCGGCGCAAGGTGTAAACACTCAACTAACTCACACATGTGACAAATCAACACAAAAAGGAATAGTGCAGAATGGAGGTGTTGTGAACCCTACCAGACAAAACTATCACAAGTGCTAAATCAATCACAATGAGAAGGAGAGGTGCACAGGAATAGGTTGCGCTAGTTTACACGTCACAAAGAAGTAATACTGTAAATCAACAAATTTTGGCCAATGAGAAACTTTGGCCGATCTCGAAATGAAACTTTTGGCCGTCTTTTAACTTTGGCCGATTTGGGTTTTCAAAAAAGAAATCGATTGGTATTTGTTGCCCTCACATGCAGCGATGGCTCAATAATGCATCATTTGCCTCTATGACAAATTTTGGCCTGCGATTTGCTTTGGCCGGTTGGTACCCAGCGGCGAAATCAGCGAAATTAAATCGCCAGCGAAAATTAGTTGATTTACAGTAGTTGGTTGCTTAACATTTTACAGGCTACATTTTACAGGCTACATTTTACAGGCTACATTTTATTATTATTATTATTATTATTATTGTAAAGTAATCTACGTGGAGATAAAAGTTTAATAATAGCAATGAAAAGTATGAATGCCGCAGACATCACCACGCAACATGACAATTTGTTCAAGGTTTGGTTTTGTGTGTTTCCAAAATCGATTTTCACGTTGCGATCATCAGTGGAAATACGCAACTAAAGAGATCAAGGGAAAAACAAAGGTTAAAAATCCAAAGAAGTGTGACACATGACGGGTAACTTGTGGTAAGTATTACAAAAAGTGAGAACTAAAATAAAGAGTAAGTGTGACAAACGGGCATGAACAGTGCAGAAACAACTCATGAACACGGGGTGCAAACTCACGAAAATAACCTAAGTGCTAAAACATGTTCTTTTTGCTTACACAAATCGGGCTTATGCGTACGAATACAAACAGCTTCAAGGACCTTCAACTGCTTCAACTGCTGGACATAACGGGCACGACACAGTACAGAGAAGTGGGAATCATCATACACACTCAAACAATCGGGACGAGATAACAAATGCAAATACACAGCTGACTTCTTACGAATTTCACCCTCATCAGCTCCATCTCATCAGCTCCATCACCTTCCCTGCCACCTGACTTCGGCATTCCTCCTGCCAATAACAAGAAGGAGGTAGTACTCACGGAGTTTGAATTATTCTACAAGAAGCTTCAGCAGCTCAAGCCCGTGTCTGATGCCCAGCAGGCTGTATGCACTGCCAGTATCAGAGCGGTTGCGGAAGAACACGCTGCAAAACCGCCGGACCGCAGCAAATTTTACCTGTCCCGTGAACACCTCAAAGTCCGACGTGAACTCAGTAACAATCATGATATCTTAATTACCAGACCGGACAAAGGACGCGCAACGGTCATAATGAGCCGAACAGAGTACATATCAAAAATGGCGGTAATCCTGAACGATGACTCCAAGTTCGTGAAACTCGGACCAGTTTCCACTCATGATAATACAACAAAAGTAGAGAAACGCCTGATAACATACCTAAAGAAATTGAAAGCTGAGAAAGAAATTTCGGTCTCAGAGTTCATGAGAATCAAGCCAATAGGCTCCGCCCGCCCGCGACTCTATGGCTTGCCAAAGATCCATAAGCCGAATTGTCCATTACGCCCAATATTATCAATGGTAGCATCCCCACAGTACAAAGTATCGAAGTGGCTCTGTTTGATGCTTGGAGCTGTGCAAGATTATTACTGTAAGAACATTGTCAGGGATAGCTTCCAGTTTGTAGACCTCATTCGCACTCGCCAGATTCCCGCTACAGCGCACATGTGCTCATTTGATGTGGTCAGTTTGTTCACGAATGTACCGTTGGAACAGACCATAGATATTTGTGCGGATGTTCTCTATCACAATAACTCTGTTGACACGCCATGGCTGCCTGAGTCCTCCTTCCGTACACTGATGTCTCTTGTTACTACGGGCGTTGAGTTTTCATTTGATAACGTGATGTATAGGCAGGTGGATGGGGTAGCCATGGGATCACCATTAGGTCCAGTGTTGGCAAATATATTTGTTGGCTACTGCGAATCTCTTGTGGACCAGTCACTGTGGCCGGAGTTTTACGTTCGTTTTGTCGACGACTCGTTCACATATTTTGATTCAGTACAACAGTGTGACGCCTTCTTGGACCGATTGAATAACTTACATCCCTCTCTGAAATTCACGGTTGAGCATGAACAGAACAACACCTTGTCCTTTCTAGATGTGCGTGTGGAGAAGTCAAACGATGAAATTGTAACGTCAATATACAGGAAACCAACATTTACCGGACAATATATCGTCTTTGACTCGTATTGTTCGTACCTGTATAAGGTCAACCTGGTGAAGAATCTGGTGGATAGAGCGCGGCGAATCTGTTCCCCCTCTCGACTCAAGGATGAGCTAGGTTTTCTGAAATCTGTGTTTCTCAAAAATGGTTACCCGGAGGAACTGCTAAACAAGCTACTAAAATCAGCATCAAAACCAAAGGTCGTCATCATTGGTCCAAGTCGTTGCCCAGTCTACCTTTCCTTACCTTGGAAAGGAGAGGCATCACAGACATTGTGCCGCACAATCAAAACGCTAGTTACACAAACATACTTTGCGGCGCACTTCATCCCTGTGTTCACTACGATACGTGCGTTCACGGTGAGGAAGGATGTCCTACCATCCCACCTATTGAGCCACTTGGTCTACCAATTTGAGTGCCGGAATTGTGATAGCCGGTACGTTGGTAGGACCCTTCAACACCTGAGCGCACGTATCAAGCAGCATGTACCACTTCACATGCTGCAGGACGCAGCAAAAGCGAAGCGCCCGAAGCGGGGAAGACCACGCAAGAACCCGCTCCCTCTACCACCGACACAACCAGAGCAAGTCGAACACACGGTGCAGAGGAAGAGTGGTGGATCACTAAGCCAACCGAATGTGCCTTCTCCACCGTTGCCCTTGCCGTCGCCGGAGCCACCACCAGTGCCGTTGGTGGCTGGGGTTGGGGAGGAGTTGGCAACAACAACAGTACCGCCAATCACAGAAATTGAGCCCATTTCTTTGACACAGTATCCGGCTGTGCGGACACCGCAGCACCCTCCGGCGATTGATCCGTGGGTCCAGAGACCACGGAGGTCGACCGCCAATTATTCAACCGAAATATATGCTAGGAATGGCCAAGGCCCACGCGGAGCATCGAAGGAGACCGGAAGCCGGGGGCAAAACGGAACACAATCTCGGGACGTAGATGAGGTAAGGACAGTGGCACGGGACAGACGTAGGAAGGAGAACATGGATGGTATCAGACGACTGACTGGTGGTGAATATGAGTTGGGTGATGATGCGGCGGATGACGAGAATACAGATGACGACGAGGCGGATGACGGCGAGGATACAGATGACGACGAGGCGGGTGATGACGAGGCGGCGGATGAAGACGAGGCGGATGACGGTGAGACGGCTGGTGGTGATGGTGATAAAACGGACGAGGAGGAGTCAGGTGGCAGGGAAGGTGATGGAGCTGATGAGGGTGAAATTCGTAAGAAGTCAGCTGTGTATTTGCATTTGTTATCTCGTCCCGATTGTTTGAGTGTGTATGATGATTCCCACTTCTCTGTACTGTGTCGTGCCCGTTATGTCCAGCAGTTGAAGGTCCTTGAAGCTGTTTGTATTCGTACGCATAAGCCCGATTTGTGTAAGCAAAAAGAACATGTTTTAGCACTTAGGTTATTTTCGTGAGTTTGCACCCCGTGTTCATGAGTTGTTTCTGCACTGTTCATGCCCGTTTGTCACACTTACTCTTTATTTTAGTTCTCACTTTTTGTAATACTTACCACAAGTTACCCGTCATGTGTCACACTTCTTTGGATTTTTAACCTTTGTTTTTCCCTTGATCTCTTTAGTTGCGTATTTCCACTGATGATCGCAACGTGAAAATCGATTTTGGAAACACACAAAACCAAACCTTGAACAAATTGTCATGTTGCGTGGTGATGTCTGCGGCATTCATACTTTTCATTGCTATTATTATTGTAAAGCTTTCCTTTTGATCTTGTCTCTTATTGTTGTGACCTTTCCACAATATTGTGTTGCATTGTTTAAAGGGGAAGTTAAGGCAAAAATTAAAATTTCACCAGTTGTAGTCTTCGGGGTGCTGAGTCGAATGGTCTTGGTCCGAGGAAGCTGAGACGCTCCCTTCCTACTTGAATCCCAATCGAACTCGCGCACTTCCACCGAAACTGGGTGACTGCGCCCTACGAGATGGGGATTTGTATGCAAAATGTCACTAAAAGCGCCATTTCGTTCTTATAAAAGCACGGATGACCGCGATTGGCCCATATGTTGTAGTCTTTTGGACGCTGAGTCGACTGGTGTTGGTCCGAAAAGGCTGCGATGCAGCGTTCTGCCTTTATTCCCAATCGAACATGGTTGAACAAGTGGTCACGTGCTCCTGCGTACGCCAGTCACCTGGTCACCGTGCCTGCAGGGTACAACTTACTAGCCTGTTTGACCTTTTTTGGGTGCAGTCCTGTCACTCAAGTTGAACTCGAGTTGAACCTTGGTGTGAAAGTTGTCACCTGCTGGCGTGGTGACCAGGTGATTTGGGCACCCAGGAGCACGTGACCACTTGTTCAACCATGTTCGATTGGGAATAAAGGAGGAACGCTGCATCGCAGCCTTTTCGGACCAAAACCAGTCGACTCAGCGTCCAAAAGACTACAACATATGGGCCAATCGCGGTCATCCGTGCTTTTATAAGAACGAAATGGCGCTTTTAGTGACATTTTGCATACAAATCCCCATCTCGTAGGGCGCAGTCACCCAGTTTCGGTGGAAGTGCGCGAGTTCGATTGGGATTCAAGTAGGAAGGGAGCGTCTCAGCTTCCTCGGACCAAGACCATTCGACTCAGCACCCCGAAGACTACAACTGGTGAAATTTTAATTTTTGCCTTAACTTCCCCTTTAAAAAAAATAGTTGGTTGCTCCTATGTGGAGGTTTGGTGCTGCCCAGACCCACATTGGGAAGTTGGCTACAGCACAGCGCAATGCCATGCAGATGATTGGACCCACCACCGTCCTCCCGAGTCTGCGCGCCAGACGGACAGTCGCAGGGCTGTCCTACCTTTACAAGGGCCCACCCCGTCTGACACGCATGCACCCTCCACCCCCCCCCCCCCCCCGTACGGTTTCCTTGAATTGTGGAACAGCCTCCCCGAGGACGTCTTTCCCCTTCCGGCCAATCACTCCCCACTCACAGCTTTTTTTTTAAAAGGCGTCAACAAACACATATCAGAGCAGCCATGGCCTTGGGACGTGCTTTGAAGCCCATCATGTTGATCGTCTCACTGTTCTTTCCTGATCCCACCTCTTGGTTTGGGGATGTGCGTTGAGGCACACCATACTAACGGTCTATACTGTCCTCTCTTGTTTGTGTGCATGTACAGTGCTGGAAACTGAAATCCGACCCCCCGAGCGGTGGGTTCACATTCTAGCGGTCTCTGTTTCGTAGTTTTACCATCCCGTGTTGGGTCTTTGCGATATGAGCGCACCGCTCAGGGTGTCTGATTTCAGTAGTCAGCACTGTATGTGTGCATATGTGTGTTCTTTTCATTTGGGAATTGATCCGGCTGTGTACTCTATTAGTGTACACTGAAATCTGTCTAAGACGACCGCTCAAGGGACATTCAAAACGTGGTCTCTGTTACCAGGTGGTCTCCGTATCCAGGGCCATTTGCCTGGAAATAGCATCTCTTGGTCCTGGTTTCAGTGGTCTTCTAGGACAGGTGGTCACCTTATCCGAGTGGTCGCCTTGCCAGGTTTTACTATATCTGCTTATTACTTGACTCAGTCTCAGTGCAGCACAGCTGAAACTTGCACTAATCTATGTCCCTGTATGCATACTGTACAGCAGGAAATTTTCGGACGGAATTTATTTTCGTACGATTTCGTACACGGGCCTCTTTTGTACTAAAATCAATTCCGTTCTAAAATTTGTCCCTGTGAAGTTATGTACGCTCTACATGCGATTACGTGCATTTAGCATGCAGCACTGTGCGAAAATGGAATCCGTACGAAAGGTCGAAAATCGGCTGCGTCCGAAAATATTTCCGTCCGAAAATTTCCTGCTATACGGTATGCTTCGTATGCTGAATTGTGAGGGCAGGCGAAATGTCTATCACACTCGCTGCCCGAAGTGAAAACGTGAAAATGCGTTGCACCCGGATGTTTTATTTCTCAAGCGGTGAGCCCATGACCATGAAGTTGAATGCATGCACAGAGCCCTAGCCACTTGGCATGCACAGAGCCCTAGCCACTTGGCATGCACAGAGCCCTAGCCACTTGGGCTACAACTCATTAGCTTCTTCCCCTTCACACATGTACTAGCCTTTGGAATATTATGGAGAGGCTTGAAACTTGGCAACATAGTTCACTGGCCTACCTGAATTTACAATACTGCAGAACGGCTGATTTTACCGGGTCCTTTTTTTTTAGCGTTTTATTAATCAGGACAAATTCGCAATGAAATAATGTAGCAATCCGAGTTTCAGATTTCAAAATCAAAGGTGACTACAGTATTGTACTGTACATACAAAATTCCGATCAGTGCGGCAAAACTTTAGCGAAAATACTCCTTTTGCTAATAGAGCTTTTGGTCACGGTCACTTTTTGATGTCACTTGCGAGACATTTTTTGAATCGCCGGTGAACAGGCGAAGCCCAGTTCACGTTCGCTGTGTATGGGAATGGACGCGTGAAGGTGAAAGAAGCACTAGAATGGTGCTCCACTTGATGTCACACGCGCGCACGCACGCACACACACACACACACACACACACACACACACACACACACACACACACATGCACAAACACACACACACACACACACACACACACATGCATGCACACACATATCGTATGCTTGTACAGTTGACAGTTGTATTTCAGAAGTAAGATTGTTGTCAATGCATTTCTTTGTATACCGGTATCTCTGTCACTTCGCATTCTGTCCAGCTGTTGGCGTCAGCGAGGTCTTCTCCCATGGTGAGGTGTTCCGAGTCAACCTCTCAGCGCCAATCAAACAGGTGTGGCATGTGTTTTCTCTGTGTGTGCTTGTGTGTGTGTGTGTGTGTGTGTGTGTGTGTGTGTGTGTGTGTGTGTGTGTGTGTGTGTGTGTGTGTGTGTGTGTGTGTGTGTGTGTGTGTGTGTTTGTGTTTTCCTATAACAAGTTAGAGGATGCGCGTTTCGCTAGTCTTTGCACAGTGACTTTTCAGATGGTGACTTCTCCAGCTGAA
>NC_088647.1:26199720-26210593 GCF_964019385.1 Sycon ciliatum
TTTTTAATAAGCTTTTAGCTGTTTGAGATGAGAAATTTATGTTTTGTATTGTACAGAAGAATAATAATACAACGCTTTTTTCCAAGCTTGACGCCACACCTGCTTCAGATTTACGACAGTTATCCATAGCTGAGCTGAGCGAGTATTTATCAAAATCATAATTATCATTATTATTATTTTTATTCGGGAGAATGAAATTGAAGACACCGCTGCAGCTGTACTTATGGTTGATAAATATGGTGGTAAAGACACACCTGGCAATATGGCGGTAAACACACGCCTGCCCACACACGCTCTCTAGGCTGCGAAGTTCTGGCACAGAGCTCTCCTTCTCACCACCACTACCATCAGTTCGCGCCTGGCGCCTGGTCGATGCATGGCTGGCGGTATCCGGCATAGCAGGCTGGTACATCAAGTGTGCGTGTATGTGGGGGGGGGGGGGCGTGTGTGTGTGAGGTGTGTGTGTGTGCATGTGTGTGTGCATGCGTGTATATGTGTGTGTGTGTGTGTGTGTGTGTGTGTGTGTGTGTGTGCGTGTGTGTGGGGGGGGGGGGGGGGCGTGTGTGTGAGTACAAGTGTGTGTGTGTGTATTTGTGCGTGTGTGTGTATGTGTGAGGTATGTGTATGTATGTATGTGTGCGTGTGTATGTGTGTGTGCACGTGTGTGTATGTGTGTGTGTGTGTAAGTACAAGTGTGTGTGTGTGTGCATGTGTGTGCTTGGATCTTGTTCTGTCAGGCCACCAAGTGCGGCAGTATGTGCTTCTAAGAATAGCCATACCGCGCTGTGTCACAGTCTGTGCGCCCTGGACAAGTCCACAGTTTCTTTTCTGTGCTGTCCGTGTACTATAGTATCCCCATGGATACAGAGCAGAACACGTTAGCTGTGACTTGCCCACAGGTGTACACTCGGGCATTTGTCAACCATGCGTTGCTACTAATCTTCGGCAACTCGCACAGTTGTGCTCAATGAAATCCGATCGAGTGAGTCCCATTTGCACCCTGCATCAGTGAACATGCTAATGTTCGAACTTCGAAGATCGAGGGCTGCACAGCGTCCGGCGCACTGGTGATACAGTAAAAAAAAAGTAAATTATCGTGTCCGTTCCCGAAGGAAACTCACGACGGCCGCTAATACCCGGAAAACCCTAGCGGCAGATGCAGCGCCTAACGGTGATATAGTAAAACCTGGTGTAAGCGACCTCTGTGTTTAGCCACCACCTGCTCTTAACGACCGTTTTTCCATGCACCGACAGTTCTACACAGACACTGTGGGACCTTGTTCTAAAGACCACCTGGCTTTTGCTTGCACCGTGGGGCGGTCACTTAAACAAGGTTTTACTGTAAATACTAGAAGCAATGATAGCACGCGGGACATGCCTCCTATCCAACTTGCGTGATCCCTGCACTTTACCTGGATCAGGGTAAAGACCCCCATGATTGTAATGAGTGCACTCTAGATGTAGTTGAGGGAAGTGACCAACCATAGTGAAGACCCTGTTGGGATCACAACTGCCAGTAAAGAGCTATGTTGGTGAACAGCTTGTTCTATCATGCAAAGGGGTTTATCCCACGTCATCGGTACATTCCGGTTTAGGTACCAACAGTTTACGACCTTCCGTAGCGCTTACTTCGAGGTATGAGGAGTGTGGAAACAGAACAATAGACAGAGAGAGACAGAGAGAGAGAGAGAGAGAGAGAGAGAGAGAGAGAGAGAGAGAGAGAGAGAGAGAGAGAGAGAGAGAGAGAGAGAGAGAGAGAGAGAATGCACCGAGAAGGAAGATGCACTGAGAGACTAGTGGAAGGAAACTCAGGTTCTGCTTGTTCAATGACCACTGGAAGCTTTAAACATTTTAAATCAGCTAAAATTGACAATTGGCAACAAATTGAAGAATACGTGAGTTTTTTATGTGGGAACATTTAGTAGAGCTTGAAATCAAGTTGTGGTAAATCAGCCTGTTACTCTAGTGTGCTCAACTTTGCCAGCTCGATAGCAATACTCTAGTAGTCGCAATGTGCATTTATCCCACTACAGTCATCACTCCGATGTCTGTGCTATAAATAGGAAATGAAAAGGATGGAATCGGAGAACGGTTTTCTAAACGATAATTATGGAACTGAAGTGCAGTAGCGGCAGCACCAGCACCACCAGCAGTAGCAGCACCACCAGCAGTAGCAGCACCACCAGCAGTAGCAGCACCACCAGCAGTAGCAGCACCACCAGCAGTAGCAGCACCACCAGCAGCAGCACCACCACCAGCAGTAGCAGCACCACCAGCAGTAGCAGCACCACCAGCAGTAGCAGCACCAGCAGCAGTAGCACCAGTAGCAGCAATGTCTGCAGTGATTGTATGTTGATAGCCTTTACCTAGTGTGTCTGCCGGTGTTAGCCTGCTTGGCACAGGTGCACATTGGTCCAGCAAGTCCCAGCGTTCAGAGTGGAAAGAGCCGATGTGAGCGTATGGCACAGCCTGAACGCAGACATGATCAAAGAATCCCCGAAATCAAATAATTTTCAAGGGCGAATCCCTGAAATCAGATGATTTTCTCAAGGGCGAGTCCCCGACATCAGATGATTTCCAAGGCTGAATCGCCGAAGAGCGCCGACGATCGGTCGGCGACTTGCTGAGCGGCAAACTCGGCCGCTTCAAGTGCCGTCACCAGGCCCTCGAGGAACCCTTCTGCCAGGAACACCTTGAGCGGTTCCCTGATGGGCAGCTCTGCTATGCTACACGCCACAGGGTACATGAGGTGCGCGCGCACTGCGGCGGCCGACAGTAGCTTGAGCGAGGGCACGTAGGACTGCAGGACGCGGTGGTGTCCCGAGTGCTGCGAATCGCAGTCCACGGCGCTCCGGCCGGCGTGGCTCTGGCGGTGGCGGTCCGCGCCCGCCTGCAGCAGCAGCATGATGAGGATCTGCGACTCCGGCACCGTGTGCGCCCGCTCCACGGCGGCGTGCAGCGGCGTTCGCCCGTGCCCGTCGGCCAGGTTCGGGTCGGCACCGCCGGCGATCAGTGCCGCGGCCAGCCGTGCCCGGTTGCTCACGGTCTGCGACTGGTCGGTGCTGCCCAAAGTGCGTACCAGCGGCGTCAGGCCCTCGCCGTCCGTGTGGTCGGGATCGGCACCGGCCGACAGCAGCTTGCTCACAACGGCGTAGTTGCCCGCGTGCACCGCGTACGCTACCGGCGTCAGCTTGAAATCGGCCGTCTGGTGGCGAACGTCCGCGCCGGCGTCGATCAGCAGCTGCACGGTCCTCTGGTAGAACTTCTTGAAGTGGTGCGCATGGCTGCATGCCAGGGTCAGCGCGGTATCGCCGTCGTAGCGACTCGTCATCGACACGCTGGCACCCAGACTGAGCATCTCGGCGACCACGTCGCACAGGCCTTGCTGCGCGGCCAGCATGAGTGGCGTCATGCCGGCGCGGTCCTGGCCGTTCAGGTTGGCACCGGCCTGCACCAGGCGCAACGACAGCTCCTCCAGGCCCATGCGCCGCGCCTTGCGCAGCGACGAGCGCAGCACGGCGTCCATAAAGCCAAACTGCCGCTGCTCCACCAGGTGCTTGAGGAGCTCGGCAACCACGCGGGCGCGACCGGCACGAGCGGCCATGTACAGAGCCGTGGCGCCGTCGCCCACCTTGGCCGTGGCGTCCGCGCCGGCCTCCAGCAGCTCAACGGTGACGTCGACGGATCCGCTCTCCGCCGCTCTCATCAGTACCGTGTATCCCTGGATGTCGCGGCCGTTGGGATCCGCGCCGGCGTCCAGCAGCTGGCGCACCAGGTCGGCGCGGCCGTTGGACGACGCGATGATGAGCGGCGTGTCGCCGCTGCGGTTCGGCTTGTTCGGGTCCTCGCGCTGCAGCAGGTCGGCCATCTGGTGAACGTTGCCCTCGTGGCAGGCCTTGGTCAGCACGGTCTCCCGCGACTCCATCTCCAGCTGGTGCAGGATTGCTGCCTGGTTGGTGCGACTACGCTGCATGGACGGAGACCCGAACGCTACGCACGGGCACTCATCCTCATCCAGCTCGGAGCAGCAGCAGCAGCAGAAGTTGTTCTCCTGGCACACCTCGGCGCTGTAGATGCACAGCAGGCATGGAGCACACAGGATGGCGCGCGCGCACTCCCACCAGCTACGGCCGCAGCAGGTGGACGGCGACGAGGGCCGTGACGACCCGCGCCGACGGGCAATCTCGTCGTCGTCCTCGCCCGACCAGCGGACATAGCTGGTGGTCGTGCCAATGTGGCTCAGGCTGGAGCTTCTGGCGGTCGACGTCCTGCTGGCTGACGATGCTGCCCCTCTAGTCTGAGTTTCGATGCGGTTAGTGAAAAAGCAACCGCAGCATAGAGTAGTTGATGCTGAATCCTGGCTGTTGTGCGTGCCTGGTCCACCTGAGCTATCAGCTGCACAGAGACATGTTTGAGCAAAACACACAAACACAAACACACGCAAATGTACGGCACGAACGTAGCCATTGTGAGGAAATGGGAAGAGACAGATAGTCCGGCAGAGAGAGAGAGGGACAGAGAGAGAGAGAGAGAGAGAGGGAGAGAGAGAGAGAGAGAGAGAGAGAGAGAGAGAGAGAGAGAGAGAGAGAGAGAGAGAGAGAGAGAGAGAGAGAGAGAGAGAGGGGGAGGGAGGGAGGGAGGGAGGGAGGGAGGGAGAGAGAGAGAGAGAGAGAGAGAGAGAGAGAGAGAGAGAAAGAGAGAGGGAGAGAGACACAGAGAGAGAGAGAGATAGAGAGAGACAGAGAGATAGAGAAAGACAGAGAGAGATAGATAGATAGAGAGAGAGAGAGAGCGAGAGAGAGACAGAGAGAGACAGAGAGAGACAGAGAGAGACAGAGAGAGACAGAGAGAGAGAGAGAGACAGAGAGATAGATAGAGAGAGAGAGAGAGAGAGAGAGAGAGAGAGAGAGAGAGAGAGAGAGAGAGAGAGAGAGAGAGAGAGAGAGAGAGAGAGAGAGAGAGAGAGAGAGAGAGAGAGAGAGAGAGAGAAAGTAAGAGAGTGACTGAGAAAGAGACTGGGAGGGCGAGGGGAGAAAACCGGACATACAGAGTAAACAGAGAGGTGGTCAAAGACGTTATGCATATCTGAGTCAAGCACAGATTGGGCCCACACCTTTAATAGTTACTGCTAGACTTCCATGTCATTTTAGATTGACGAATACTCGGCATCACATTTCTCTCCCATTATTATCGCCTCAAGGATAATAGCACTGTCATCTCAGAGGAACAACGAACTAATAAAGTATTTACTATGTTAGTGTGAGTATATCAATGCCCTGGATCCTGATCTCCCCCCCCATGGCGTTATCTCGTGTTCTCATAGCGTGCCGGCGTCTCACCTAATGTGTAGTGCCAGCGCCGAGACCATCTGCTGGCCTGTAAGTATTGTCTTTGACACTCTCGACAGTTAGCCACTGCCGGACCGCGTCGCCTGCTCTGCCACGGATACTGCCACGGATGCATGCTCATCCGGGCCAAGTCCAAGCTTCAGCAATGGCCCCGGGCCAGGAGCGGCTGGCTTCCGTTCCGGGGTGCTCTTTCTGCAGGCTTGTGGCGTCGACGGTAGGAATTGCAGGGATGACATACAGCCTACAGCTTACAATGGTAGTTGTGGCACCAACCAGTGCCGCACGATTCGAACAACGGAGGAACTCATGCATAGATTGCAGGCCGTGCTTTCATCACCAGGATGCACAACATTGACAGCAAGGCACTACCCTACACGCCTCTGCAGCCTTGTCATGCAGTCGTGGCTGAGCTGCTGATAAGTAGTAAAGCACTGTACAAGTCAGAAAGGCACATTTCCGCCAAACTTCCCAAAGGCTTCACAGATTCAGATTAAAAACCAAAATGATGAAAGCCTTCACCTGGCAGCTGCATGCACATAGTCATTGCACTCTGCCCATCTCAACAGCGACCGGTTCTATTACTCAGACCCTTCACTTCCAGCACTCACGTGCGCGTGAACACAACGAAACCTTGAAACGCTGCGATGCCATCTACAAAGTAGTCAGTCACCTCGACTCGTTCCATACAAAATGTCCCGCTTTGTCTCTCTCTCTCAACACTGACAGCAGCACAATGACTCAATGTTCTGGCTAAACAGGAACGCGTGTACGTCTTCCACGAGAGCAGCAGTTGCGATCTGGAGAGGATTATTGCGTTATGCCGTGTCCCCTAGTGCCCTACATGCAGCCTAACCGTCACCGGGTCAATGTAGCTGCTCCGTACTAGCTGCTCATTTTCCGTTCCAGCCAACACCGTCTTTTACAGCTCTGCGACCAGCCGGCAAGACGGCTGCAGCCTGTATTCTGTTGTCCCAGGCTGCTCATCGTGCATCGCAGAAACCCCAGCACTCAGCAGGAAGGGTATCTAGGAGATTGACAGTCACACGTACATAGCCACCGCAGTAGCCAACGGGTCGTTTAGTAACAGTCGCAAGCTACGGTATGTGCAAACAGCGCTCTTACAGTCAGTACCACGCGTGAGCGCCAGTCGAGTCCCACAAGCTACAAGCTCAAACCTAGCGCTGACAGTGACAGTGGCAGTATCGTGCGTCGCCTCCATGATCCCCCGACGCGACAGGGTCTACCAACTAAAAACTACATACGCGTTCGTGCACGGGCAACAGAAAAAAAGAGCGTAGCTCTCTATGATCTACGTTAGCCTGGTTAGGTCTTGTAGTCGATGTTCGAGCCCGTGCCCCGCTGCTGCTAGTACTACATGTGGTAGTAACTATTGAGGGACTAAAGGTAGCTACAACAACAGACTCGGTGCCTAGTTGCTCCCATAATAATTATTAGCTCCAGAGCTTCTATCTCACACTGACTGAGTACTGTTACACCTGTTTTCAGCCCCATGGTCCACTCAGTTCTTTTTCCGGAGAAGAGCCCCCAAAGATTTTATTTCCCGTCGACGCAGCAGGTGATGCTTTCGCCACGCGGTGAGGCAAAGCACAGCTTGAGTGGCATGGTATGGTGGCCAGCAGGGAATAGTCACACTTACTCGTGATAAAAGGCGCACATGTCACAGGCAGGAGGAAGTCGTCTCTGACGAAACTGCACTTTCGAGGCATTTTAGTCCACCTAACTATCGGTATCGCCAGCGACCGTAAATCCCACCGACTTACTAGAGCAAGGGTGTAGACGAATACCTGCTTGCATAGAACCACGGCCTTACCTTTGATGAATCGCTTCAGCGAGCGTGTTCGATACTCTGCCTTGGGAGGCGCAACGCTGGCCGCTAGCCGTTCCGGACGCGGTTCAAACAACAAGCTTTCCAGGTCGTTGTTCGACTGCTCGTAGAGCACTGGAAGCGTTTCGTCCACGGGCGAGCTGTTCAGACTGATACTGCTCAGTGTCTGTGCGCTGTTTTCTCTACGCACTCCGAGGCGATCTACCACCGCCGTCGCAGCTGGTGCCCCACCGTTCATCACCGTCCGAGCATTGCTGTCCATCGAGTCGCAGCACGCATGGCAGGGAGGAAATGAGCGGACACGCAGTGTCAACGACTGCAGCGCAGCATTCTTTACCTATACAATGACTATGGCTGTAGTGTTTCCTCATTTCCTCATCTCTCGGCGTAGATCTACTGCCGCGTAGCATTGGTGTAACTCATCATGTAGGATCGATAGGCAGCACTGAACATTTCATGTGGACTTCGCAGGTCCTTGACGCAGCCCCAGACAAGCCCAAGCTGGGCCAAAGCCTGAGCTAGCTGCAGCGCTGACTGGCGCATGGCGTGGCATGGCCCTGGCGCCCTGACTCAGCCCAGGATCTAGCATGATTTTTTTACCGAGTGCATGTAGACCTACACTACGTGCGCAGACCACGTGTAACGTTCGTACAGTTATTAATAATTAATTCTAGTACATGTACACGTAAGGGCCATGGCCTAGCCTAGCGCCTGGGTCGTCCACAAAAAATATTATTAATATTTTTGTAGAGAAGATAATTCGTTCGTTTGGCCGGGGGAGGGGGGGGGGGGGGGGTTGGGCCCTGTCTTTGAAACATATTGAACACTATTATTATAATTTATACAAAAGAGAAAGGACCAAGGTCCAGGAACTACAAGTTACGCTATACTGTACACTAACACCACCAGTTACTAAACAAACAGCTCATGTAGTTTCTTGGTCCTTTCTCTTTTGTAGAAATCAATCCTTGGCTCTCCATCCGAGTACATTCTATTATTATTATTATCTAAGGACGGGCATGCCGGCACTGTGCAAACATGTACAATCATGTATATGTACAATCATGTATATGTACAATCATGTATAATTATGTACAATCAGGTATATGTACAATGTGTGTACAATGTACATATACAATGTAGTTATGACCTACACAAAGTGATAATCCACCTCGTGAACATAGCCATAGCAAAGTTGTGCGACCGTGGCAACGACTTACATGTACATGTACGTACACCTACAATACAGTCATGTACATGTACATGACTTGTAATATTGTACATGTACATGACATGTAGGTGTATGGTGAATTTGGAGGCGCAGTTGGTCACGTTCCATCAGGAGATTGCACTTCTACTACTACAGAAAGTACAGTAGTACATGTGGTAGTAGTAGTAGCTACACGACCATTAGGACGACATCCAGGAGCGATCAAGGAATACAACTTACAAGACTGACGTAACGTCGTTAGGAGAAGTTTAAAGCTCCCCTAGCATAATGAGGGTCAGAACCGGGTTCAACACCCATATGGTTCAAATGGTCGCAACGCCCTCGACGAGCTCCAAGCTTGGGGATCGAGATGGAAGGTCCAGTTTGAGCCGACAAAGCGCCAGGGAATGTCGATGAGCAGACGATCAACACCCCTCCCACCCTCTTCTCTCAGCTTTGATGGTACCGTGATCAGAGAGAAAACCGATGTTAAGCTTCTCGGTGTGACCTTCGACCGCAAACTGCTGTTCCGCAGCCATCTCCACCAGGTTGCAGTGAGAGCCAGCCAGCGCCTTGGCTTCTTCAGGAAGGTGTGCCCGGTACTCGACCGCAACGGCCGCCTCAGCGTATACAAAGGCTTCATCCGCCCAACCATGGAATATGCTCCCCTAGTCTGGCAAGGCGCAGCCCGGTCCAACCTCGCGAAGCTTGACCGCATCCAGCAACGGTGCATGCGCAGTATTGGCGCTGGGACCATGCTCCCAAGCTTATCAGTGCGTTGGCAAGTCTCGGGACTGTGCTACGTGATCAAGCTGCACTACATTTCCGGTCCAGCCCAGCTGACGGACATGCTGCCACCTGCTGCCCCGGAGCCCGCTCGCCCCAGAACCCGCCACCAACATCAAGTGAAACACTCCCATGCCTTCCAGTTGTCAAACGCCCTCCCCGCAACAAGTCCTGACATCCTACACTGATCCTTCCCGTTCGGCCTACAAACAACAAGGGATGCTATACCCTCTGCCATCCTGAACGCTCCCCCATCCAAGGCAGCGCTGCAACGCTTCAAAGTAACAGTGTACACGTACCTCCTCGAGCAATCTTGTGGGACTGCTGTCAACGTGTACACCACAGACTAGCATACTACCTGATGGCCTAACTCTTTCTTCTTTCTTTCTTTTTTAGCCCCCCCCCCCCCTGGTGCACGTAACGTTGCGTGCAAGGATACCGAGACCTCTGGTCGGAGGAGTCCACAACGCCCCATCTACACAGCTGCGCTAGTGGATACTAGTGGTCATGCTAAACCTGTTCTGTCTTGCTATGGTCCGAACGTCATCCAGCAGCAGGTTCCAGAGGGCATATCCTGCGACGGACGGCCGAGGATGGCTGATTGAGCAGACCATTGGACCTCTGATGACTCAGATCTTACGCACAGTACAGACAATATGGCACTAGCTTTTCCGTGAAGGCACCTCCAGACAAACACTAGTAGCTTGCCCTCGCACTGTACTACAACGTATTTCCAATTGCTTGGCAAACGTTCTGAAGACGTCTGCAGAGTGACTGATCGCATGCCCTCAGTTATTATTATGCACTTGCATGTGATAAGTAAGGTTAGTTGCAGGTTTTCAGTGCATCTCGCTAAGTATTTACTTTGATAATAGTACAGACTCTGCTAAGCCAGTTGGAAAAGAATTTAGAACTTCCTAGTGGAAGAGATAACAAACAGGACTTACTTACGGCAGCTCTGCTATAGTCCTTCTTTCAGTGCCCAAGAAAGTCCAGCCTCTTCTTCACGCGAATACATTGTTGTTATTATACTTGTCTGCCGCCATGTTGGAAAACTCAAAATCTCCAACTGGACAACCTGTTAGAGCCAGATTCTCCTTCCGCTCCTTCTGCCGCCAAGTGAAATACTGTACTGCTATACTTACACTAAGACAATACTATAATAACGATCGCCCTCGCTACTCTTCGTCAACCTTTGCCAGGCCTCTGCGTAGAAATACATGCGCTGCGGTTCAGTTAGTAGCCGCTTTCCTCTCCCCTGGATCCACACCACTCAAGAGGCCCTTTGGCCATATGCTAGATGTCTGTGAGCAAACAAGGCCCACGCGCAGTACTAACAGTGCGTGTTATTCTACACATCCCACGTAGACTAGTCTTACTGAAGTGCTGTACTACATGTACTACACGTGGACTTCGACAATACTTCGAACAGTAACAGTGCGTGTTATAGGGCTTGCCTTTTTTTTACCTGTCTTTCCAACTCAGCGGGCCTCCAGCAGCTTGTCAATTTCCCCACCCGTGTCGCTCCGAATGGAAGACTGTCCTGTCTGGACTTGCTTGCTACGAACCGCCCCCTCTCTGTACGCTCTGTTGACGATGCTGCCCCGCTTGCTGCATCGGATCATTTGCAAGTCATTACAACGCTAGCCTACAACATTGCCACTGCTAACACCTCTTACAACT
>NC_088647.1:26210793-26315793 GCF_964019385.1 Sycon ciliatum
GCCTGCTTGGCACAGGTGCACATTGGTCCAGCAAGTCCCAGCGTTCAGAGTGGAAAGAGCCGATGTGAGCGTATGGCACAGCCTGAACGCAGACATGATCAAAGAATCCCCGAAATCAAATAATTTTCAAGGGCGAATCCCTGAAATCAGATGATTTTCTCAAGGGCGAGTCCCCGACATCAGATGATTTCCAAGGCTGAATCGCCGAAGAGCGCCGACGATCGGTCGGCGACTTGCTGAGCGGCAAACTCGGCCGCTTCAAGTGCCGTCACCAGGCCCTCGAGGAACCCTTCTGCCAGGAACACCTTGAGCGGTTCCCTGATGGGCAGCTCTGCTATGCTACACGCCACAGGGTACATGAGGTGCGCGCGCACGGCGGCGGCCGACAGTAGCTTGAGCGAGGGCACGTAGGACTGCAGGACGCGGTGGTGTCCCGAGTGCTGCGAATCGCAGTCCACGGCGCTCCGGCCGGCGTGGCTCTGGCGGTGGCGGTCCGCGCCCGCCTGCAGCAGCAGCATGATGAGGATCTGCGACTCCGGCACCGTGTGCGCCCGCTCCACGGCGGCGTGCAGCGGCGTTCGCCCGTGCCCGTCGGCCAGGTTCGGGTCGGCACCGCCGGCGATCAGTGCCGCGGCCAGCCGTGCCCGGTTGCTCACGGTCTGCGACTGGTCGGTGCTGCCCAGCGTGCGTACCAGCGGCGTCAGGCCCTCGCCGTCCGTGTGGTCGGGATCGGCACCGGCCGACAGCAGCTTGCTCACAACGGCGTAGTTGCCCGCGTGCACCGCGTACGCTACCGGCGTCAGCTTGAAATCGGCCGTCTGGTGGCGAACGTCCGCGCCGGCGTCGATCAGCAGCTGCACGGTCCTCTGGTAGAACTTCTTGAAGTGGTGCGCATGGCTGCATGCCAGGGTCAGCGCGGTATCGCCGTCGTAGCGACTCGTCATCGACACGCTGGCACCCAGACTGAGCATCTCGGCGACCACGTCGCACAGGCCTTGCTGCGCGGCCAGCATGAGTGGCGTCATGCCGGCGCGGTCCTGGCCGTTCAGGTTGGCACCGGCCTGCACCAGGCGCAACGACAGCTCCTCCAGGCCCATGCGCCGCGCCTTGCGTAGCGACGAGCGCAGCACGGCGTCCATGAAGCCAAACTGCCTCTGCTCCACCAGGTGCTTGAGGAGCTCGGCGACCACGCGGGCGCGACCGGCACGAGCGGCCATGTACAGAGCCGTGGCGCCGTCGCCCACCTTGGCCGTGGCATCCGCGCCGGCCTCCAGCAGCTCAACAGTGACGTCGACGGATCCGCTCTCCGCCGCTCTCATCAGTACCGTGTATCCCTGGATGTCACGGCCGTTGGGATCCGCGCCGGCGTCCAGCAGCTGGCGCACCAGGTCGGCGCGGCCGTTGGACGACGCGATGATGAGCGGCGTATCGCCGCTGCGGTTCGGCTTGTTCGGGTCCTCGCGCTGCAGCAGGTCGGCCATCTGGTGAACGTTGCCCTCGTGGCAGGCCTTGGTCAGCACGGTCTCCCGCGACTCCATCTCCAGCTGGTGCAGGATTGCTGCCTGGTTGGTGCGACTGCGCTGCGTGGACGGAGACCCGAACGCTACGCACGGGCACTCATCCTCATCCAGCTCGGAGCAGCAGCAGCAGCAGAAGTTGTTCTCTTGGCACACCTCGGCGCTGTAGATGCACAGTAGACATGGAGCACACAGGATGGCGCGCGCGCACTCCCACCAGCTACGGCCGCAGCAGGTGGACGGCGACGAGGGCCGTGACGACCCGCGCCGACGGGCAATCTCGTCGTCGTCCTCGCCCGACCAGCGGACATAGCTGGTGGTCGTGCCAATGTGGCTCAGGCTGGAGCTTCTGGCGGTCGACGTCCTGCTGGCTGACGATGCTGCCCCTCTAGTCTGAGTTTCGATGCGGTTAGTGAAAAAGCAACCGCAGCATAGAGTAGTTGATGCTGAATCCTGGCTGTTGTGCGTGCCTGGTCCACCTGAGCTATCAGCTGCACAGAGACATGTTTGAGTAGAACACACAAACACACGCAAACGTACGGCACGAACGTAGACATTGTGAGGAAATGGGAAGAGACAGATAGACCGGCAGAGAGAGAGGGAGAGAGAGAGAGAGAGAGAGAGAGAGAGAGAGAGAGAGAGAGAGAGAGAGAGAGAGAGAGAGAGAGAGAGAGAGAGAGAGAGAGAGAGAGAGAGAGAGAGAGAGAGAGAGAGAGAGAGAGAGAGAGAGAGAGAGAGAGAGAGAGAGAGAGAGAGACAGAGGCAGAGAGAGAGACAGAAAGATACAGAGAGACAGAGGCAGAGAGAGACAGAAAGATACAGAGAGAGACAGAGAGGCAGAGGCAGAGAGAGACAGAAAGAGAGAGACAGAAAGAGACAGAAGGAGAGAGAGACAGAAAGAGACAGAGACAGAAAGAGACGGAGACAGAGAGAGACGGACACAGCGAGAGACAGAGAGAAAGACAGAGAGAGAGAGAGAGAGAGAGAGAGAGAGAGAGAGAGAGAGAGAGAGAGAGAGAGAGAGAGAGAGAGAGAGAGAGAGAGAGAGAGAGAGAGAGAGAGAGAGAGAGTAAGTTACATTTATAAAGACAGGTAAGTCTAACAAATGAGGACTGAGACCTCTACAACAGGGTTTTTACGCCTGAAAGCAGGTGCATTATTTAACGAGCAGGTTGTCAGTCTAGATTTTATGCGCAGATGGAGAAAAAATGCGCAGAATTTTTGTAATGAGATGAAAAGCAGAAATAATAAGAAAAGATGAAATGAAAGCCTGCTCACAACCCCGCCCAGCCTTGCGAACTGGGTATGGTGGATTAAGAACCCGGTTCAACGCTCGAGCAAGCGCTCTCCACTCAAGGTGTTCACAGCGACTGTTAGGAACTCATGAGAGAGAGAGAGAGAGAGAGAGAGAGAGAGAGAAAGAAAGAGAGAGAGAGAGAGAGAGAGAGAGAGAGAGAGAGAGATGGAGATAGAGAGAGAGATAGAGAGAGATAGAGAGAGAGAGATAGAGAGAGAGATAGAGAGAGATAGAGAGAGAAAAAGTAAGAGAGTGAGTGAGAAAGAGACTGGGAGGGCGAGGGGAGAAAACCGGACATACAGAGTAAACAGAGAGGTGGCCAAAGACGTCATGCATACCCGAGTCAAGCACAGATTGGGCCCACACCTTTACTAGTTACTGCTATACTTCCATGTCAGTTTAGATTGACGAATACTCGGCATCACATTTCTCTCCCATTATTATCGCCTCAAGGATAATAGCACTGTCATCTCAGAGGAACAACGAACTAATAAAGTATTTACTATGTTAGTGTGAGTATATCAATACCCTGGATCCTGACCCCCCCTCCCCCCACATGGCGTTATGTCGTGTTCTCATAGCGTGCCGGCGTCTCACCTAATGTGTAGTGCCAGCGCCGAGGCCATCTGCTTGCCTGTAAGTATTGTCTTTGACACTCTCGACAGTTAGCCACTGCCGGACCGCGTCGCCTGCTCTGCCACGGATACTGCCACGGATGCATGCTCATCCGGGCCAAGTCCAAGCTTCAGCAATGGCCCCGGGGAGCGGCTGGCTTCCGTTCCGGGGTGCTCTTTCTGCAGGCTTGTGGCGTCGACGGTAGGAATGGCAGGGATGACATACAGCCTACAGCTTACAATGGTAGTTGTGATACCAACCAGTGCCGCACGATTCGAACAACGGAGGAACTCATGCAGAGATTGCAGGCTGTGCTTTCATCACCAGGATGCACAACATTGACAGCAAGGCACTACCCTACACGCCTCTGCAGCCCTGTTATGCAGTCGTGGCTGAGCCTTGTTATGCAGTCGTGGCTGAGCTGCTGATAAGTAGTAAAGCACTGTACAAGTCAGAAAGGCACATTTCCGCCAAACTTCCCAAAGGCTTCACAGATTCAGATTAAAAACCAAAATGATGAAAGCCTTCACCTGGCAGCTGCATGCACATAGTCATTGCACTCTGCCCATCTCAACAGCGCCGGGTTCTATTACTCAGACCCTTCACTTCCAGCACTCACGTGCGCGTGAACACAACGAAACCTTGAAACGCTGCGATGCCATCTACAAAGTAGTCAGTCACCTTGACTCGTTCCATACAAAATGTCCCGCTTTGTCTCTCTCTCTCAACACTGACAGCAGCACAATGACTCAATGTTCTGGCTAAACAGGAACGCGTGTACGTCTTCCACGAGAGCAGCAGTTGCGATCTGGAGAGGATTGTTATGCCGTGTCCCCTAGTGCCCTACATGCAGCCTAACCGTCACCGTGTCAATGTAGCTGCTCCGTACTAGCTGCTCATTTTCCGTTCCAGCCAACACCGTCTTTTACAGCTCTGCGACCAGCCGGCAAGACGGCTGCAGCCTGTATTCTGTTGTCCCAGGCTGCTCATCGTGCATCGCAGAAACCCCAGCAGGAAGGGTATCTAGGAGATTGACAGTCACACGTACATAGCCACCGCAGTAGCCAACGGGTCGTTTAGTAACAGTCGCGCAAGCTACGGTGTGTGCAACCAGCGCTCTTACACTTTACAGTCAGTCCCACAAGCTACAGGCTCAAACCTAGCGCTGACAGCGACAGTGGCAGTATCGTGCGTCGCCTCCATGATCCCCCGACGCGACAGGGTCTACTAACTAAAAAACTACATACGCGTTCGTGCACGGGCAACAGAAAAAAAGAACGTAGCTCTCTACGTTAGCCTGGTTAGGTCTTGTAGTCCATGTTCGAGCCCGGCGCGCCCGTGCCCCGCTGCTGCTAGTACTACATGTGGTAGTAACTATTGAGGGACTAAAGGTAGCTACAACAACAGACTCGGTGCCTAGTTGCTCCCATAATAATTATTAGCTCCAGAGCTGCTATCTCACACTGACTGAGTACTGTTACACCTGTTTTCAGCCCCATGGCCATGGCCCACTCAGTTCTTTTTCCGGAGAAGAGCCCCCAAACTGGCCAAAGATTTTATTTCCCGTCGACGCAGCAGGTGATGCTTTCGCCATGCGGTGAGGCAAGTCACAGCTTGAGTGGCATGGTGGCCACTGGCCAGCAGGGAATAGTCACACTTACTCGTGATAAAAGGCGCACATGTCACAGGCAGGAGGAAGTCGTCTCTAACGAAACTGCACTTTCGAGGCTTGAAGCAACATTTTAGTCCACCTAACTATCGGTATCGCCAGCGACCGTAAATCCCACCGACTTACTCACTTAATCTTAGAGCAAGGGTGTAGTCGAATACCTGCTTGCATAGAACCACGGCCTTACCTTTGATGAATCGCTTCAGCGAGCGTGTTCGATACTCTGCCTTGGTAGGCGCAACGCGGGCCGCTAGCCGTTCCGGACGCGGTTCAAACAACAAGCTTTCCAGGTCGTTGTTCGACTGCTCGTAGAGCACTGGAAGCGTTTCGTCCACGGGCGAGCTGTTCAGACTGATACTGCTCAGTGTCTGTGCGCTGTTTTCTCTACGCACTCCGAGGCGATCTACCACCGCCGTCGCAGCTGGTGCCCCACCGTTCATCACCGTCCGAGCATTGCTGTCCATCGAGTCGCAGCACGCATGGCAGGGAGGAAATGAGCGGACACGCAGTGTCAACGACTGCAGCGCAGCATTCTTTACCCATACAATGACTATGGCTGTAGTGTTTCCTCATTTCCTCATCTCTCGCCGTACTGCCGCGTAGCATTGGTGTAACTCATCATGTAGGATCGATAGGCAGCACTGAACATTTCGTGTGGACTTGGCAGGTCCTTGACGCAGCCCCAGACAAGCCCAAGCTGGGCCAAAGCCTGAGCTAGCTGCAGCGCTGACTGGCGCATGGCGTGGCATGGCCCTGGCGCCCTGACTCAGCCCAGGATCTAGCATAATTTTTGCAGTGCAGTACACTACGTGCGCAGACCACGTGTAACGTTCGTACAGTATAATAATTCTAGTACATGTACACGTAAGGGCCATGGGTCGTCCACAAAAATTAATATTTTTGTAGAGCAGATAATTCGTTCGTTTGGGGGAGGGGGGTTGAGCCCTGTCTTTGAAACATATTGAACACTATTATAACTTATACAAAAGAGAAAGGACCAAGGTCCAGGAACTACAAGTTACGCTATACTGTCCACTAACACCACCAGTTACTAAACAAACAGCTCATGTGTAGTTTCTTGGTCCTTTCTCTTTTGTATAAATCAATCCTTGGCTCTCCATCCGAGTCCATTCTATTATAATTATTATCTAAGGACGGGCATGCCGGCACTGTGCAAACATGTGCAATCATGTATATGTACAATGTAAAATGTATGTAAAATGTATATGTAAAATGTATATGTAAAATGTATGCATGTATGTAAAAAAATTAAAAAAAAAAAAAAATGTATGTAAAATGTATATGTAAAATGTATGCATGTACAGTGTTGGCCAAATGTTTGGGCCTACCCAAGAGAAAACAGGTTTCTAGAGAGAATCTTTGTAAAGTGCACGAAAAAACCTACTGAAGTTGACTGTCTATAGAAGAGATCATATTCTGATCCATCCTTTGACGGCTACATAGTTGTAAAATTTAAAAAGGTCAAATTAATCGAAAAAGCGTAGGCCCAAACTTACGGCCAAAATTGAAAAACAACAAAATCCAGGTGACTAGGTGTTTGACATCAACTAAAACTAATCTAAATGAGTTGTTTCCATGCTAAGAACCTATCAGTGAACTGTTTGCCCAATTTTACCACTTAGCAGGTCCTCCCTTTGCCTTGACGACAGCCTCCATGCGCGCTGGCATGGCCGCGACGGGTTTCGCGGACTTGTCCCTGCTGATCTTCCGCCATGCTCTCTTGCACACTTCCCCAGGCCGTGTTTCTGTTGATGGGACTTGGGGAACATCATGGCAGAGTCAATTCAGCATTTCCCACAAATACTCAATCGGATTTAGGTCCGGCGACTGCGCCCGCCGCTCCAGTACGCGATATGGGCGGTCCGCCAATTACGCCTTTGCCGTGTGTGCGCGCGCAAATACACCATCCAGACCGCGCAACACATCGACCATGGACGGCTGCATACTGTTCTGCAGTATTCCTTGGTATTGGTCTGCTTTCATCGCTCCGTTAACGTTGTAGAGCCGCCCGACACCGTTGCCGGCGACGCGGTCCCGTATCATGATGTAGCCACCACTGTGCTTGACTGGTCCAACAGTACACTCTGGCACCAGTTGTACACCTGGTCTACGACTGAAATACACCACACCATCTGGTGCTCTCATATTAAATTTAAACTTGTGGGACCACAGCACGTTGCTCCACTGGTCCACAGTACATTCTGGGTGGGCCCTGGCAAAGACCAGTCGTTTCTTCAATTTTCTGACTGATATACGGTTTTGTTGTGGTCCTGTAGCCTCTCAGGCCAGCTTTCAGCAGTCTGGGACGTTCCATACGGCTCGGGACATGTTTGCCACGGTTTTGCACCAGTCTGCCTTGAGCTCGTACGACAAAATCCTTCTGCTAGCCAGAGACATCACCTTGAGGCACCTGTCGTCACGAGCAGACGTCAGCCTTGGATGACCAGAACGAGGCGTATTCTTGCAGCTTTGCGTCACTGCGAACCTGGTGACAATTTTCTCACCGTACGCACACAAACGTGGGTCAAATTGGCGATATCATTCGACGAGAGGCCATCACTATTCGTCTTCACTATCAACTCCCTCACGTCAGAGCCAAAGCTGCTTGGATCGACCCATGGTGAAGGAGAAATGTCAAAAACAGCAACTAAAATTTGTTGTTCGTGTCGTGAGGACCACCACGTGTCGTGTAGTTGAATTTCCCGCTGGTTTTGCATCCCACATTTTTGTACCGTACCGTACCGTACAAATTCAAATATTTTGGCCAAAAATTTGGGCCTAGCTTTTTCATGATTTTCACGTGAAAATTTGTTTTGAAGCGCACGTGCACTGTAGAAAACTTATCTCCCGCGTTTTCATCGGGCTTGCAGCAGGTTTGAAGATCAACAACCTGGCAGAACCACTATATTGTGCCAAACCCCAAAAATTTATAGGTAGGCCCAAACTTCTGGCCAACACTGTATGTAAAATGTATATGTACATGTAGTTTATGACCTACACAAAGTGATAATCAACGTCGTGAACATAGCCATAGGCATAGCAAAGTTGTGCGACCGTGGCAACGACTTACGTAAACCTACAATACAGTCATGTACATGACTGTATTGTTGTACATGACATACATGTACATGTACATGTATGTCATGTACAACAATACAGTCATGTACATGTACATGTACATGTACATGTACAACAATACAGTCATGTACATGTACATGTACACCTACATGTATTGTACAATCATGTAGGTGTACATGGTGAATTTGGAGGTGCAGTTGGTCACGTTCCATCAGGAGATTGCACTTCTAGTACTACAGTAGTACATGTAGTAGTAGTAGCTACACGACTATTAGGACGACATCCAGGAGCGATCAAGGAATACACGACTGACGTAACGTCGTTAGGAGAAGTCTAAAGCTCCCCTAGCATAATGAGGGTCAGAACCGGGTTCAACAATCAACACCCATATGGTTCAAATGGTCGAAACGCCCTCGACGAGCTCCAAGCTTGGGGATCGAGATGGAAGGTCCAGTTTGAGCTGACAAAGCGCCAGGGAATGTCGATGAGCAGACGATCAACACCCCTCCCACCCTCTTCTCTCAGCTTCGATGGTACCGTGATCAGAGAGGAAACCGATGTTAAGCTTCTCGGTGTGACCTTCGACCGCAAACTTCTGTTCCGCAGCCATCTCCACCAGGTTGCAGTCAGAGCCAGCCAGCGCCTTGGCTTCTTCAGGAAGGTGTGCCCAGTACTCGACCGCAACGGCCGCCTCAGCGTATACAAAGGCTTCATCCGCCCAACCATGGAATATGCTCCTCTAGTCTGGCAAGGCGCAGCCCGGTCCAACCTCGCGAAGCTTGACCGCATCCAGCAACGGTGCATGCGCAGTATTGGCGCTGTGACCATGCTCCCAAGCTTATCAGTGCGTTGGCAAGTCTCGGGACTGTGCTACGTGATCAAGCTGCACTACATTTCCGGTCCAGCCCAGCTGACGGACATGCTGCCACCTGCTGCCCCTGAGCCCGCCCGCCCCCGAACCCACCACCAACATCATGTGAAACACTCCCATGCCTTCCAGTTGTCAAACCCCCTCCCAGCAACAAGTCCTGACATCCTACACCGATCCTTCCCGTTCAGCCTACTAACAACATGGAATGCTCTACCCTCTGCCATCCTGAACGCTTCCCCATCCAAGGCAGCGCTGCAACGCTTCAAAGTAGCAGTGTACAAGTACCTGCTCGAGCAATCTTGTGGGACTGCTGTCGACGTGTACACCACAGACTAGCATACTACCTGATGGCCTAACTCCTTCTTCTTTCTTTCTTTTTTACCCCCCCCCCCCCCCTGGTGCACGTTACGTTGCGTGCAAGGATACCGAGACCTCTGGTCGGAGGAGTCCACAACGCGTTAACGCCCCACCTACACACCTACACAGCTGCGCTAGTGGATACTAGTAGTCAGCCCCGACTCAATAGTTGTTTGTTCTGTCAACCCTCAACTTCTGTGTTCTAGTCGTTTCTTCGTTCTCCCTGCATGCAACTTTGTTATCTTTCTTGTTCTTATTTTGTCTCGAGCCGGGTTAGTGTTCTTTGTAGAAAAAAACCCGGACCGGGGATCTACCAACCGTGGATAGTTGTAGTAAGCCGAACACAGTGTCAAACTAACAAAATGTGTGAACTACATGTATAGCAAGGTTTATCTAATACTACTACTAATTATTACTACAGTATTCTGTGTACGGAAGTGCAGTGCTGGCAACTGAAATCCAACCCCCCCTAGCGGTGCGCTAGCCGCGTTAGCGATTCGTACGAGACGCTAGGGGGGGGGGTCGGATTTCAGTTGCCAGCACTGTACTAGTACTGGGTTGTACATGTATAATACCATGATTGTGTCATGTACATGTACACACGCCGTTACCGCTCAGGAAGGTACATGTAATTCGGGGCTTCTAACTCATTGGGGAGTGCGAAGTCAGGCTAGCGCTCAGCTGAGAGACACCGAGTACATGTACATGTATGTGAAGGCTCTGGTATCAGGCGTCCATTTTGCGACTCGCATCAACCTGATCTCTACACAACGGGTTTAAATAATTCCCTACCAATCCGGCTCACACGCGCCGCACGCGTATCTCTCCACGCCGGTTTATGCGTTCAGGCATTGTCACTGTCAGCTGACAGAGTTGCGAATGGCCTTTTTTTATTTATTTTTTTATTTTTTATACGAAAGTCCACTATATTCCCGAATATGTGCGAGAAGTGGTGGCGGGGCCAGGCTGCTCTGCCGACCTCAAAGGTCTCGGCGTCTACGCAGACAAAGCGCGCCATAATGCAGTAAATGCCATAATGCAGTAAAACCATGAGGAGGGGAGGAAGAGGGGAAATGAATAATAGTGAGGAACGAGGACAATGGGTAGATGGTCGTGAGAGAAGCAGAGTGAAAGATAACGTCACATTGTGGTAAGGGGGGGGGGGGGAGGATGCTAGTGAGGCACTGGTCTAAACCGTTTCATAGGGCGTCGGTGGCTGCTTGCCAGTTCAGGTGCAGCAGATACTTGTTGCATTTTTCTTTGAATAATTGGAGCTGGCTGGGTTGCGGCCGTGCTGGTAGAATGGTCGCTGGTAGGCTGTTCCACAAGGGAATAATGCAGTCTGGGTAGGAGCCCTGGAGGCTGCTACGAATGCGCACGGGCAGCGTCGACTTCAGCTGGAGTGGGTGGCAGTGGGCAGTCTCCGTGGCTAACCTAGTGGATCGACCACCCACTGGGCGGGGATTGGCTGGAGGTGGGAGGATGGGCTTCAGGGGGCTTGTTGTTGGAAGGTAAGACAGCTTGAACGTGAACGAAAGCGCAGCAACCAGTCGGCGGTGTTTCAGGCTGGGGAGCCAGGCGCCTGGGCCAATCACCTTCAGTGCAGCCTACTTGCACAATGTAGATTCTCAACACTTGCTCGTCGTCTCTGTAGTATGGGTACAACCAAGTACATGGCATTGTATGTATTTATAAGCTCCGGGAACTTACATTGTACATGTATAATCATACTCTTGGTACGGCTACATTGCTGCCATACGGTAACCGAGAATAGTCGCGTGTATGTACACGTGCATGTAGCCTAGGTACATGTACTTCGAAGTACATTTTATGTACAGTGCGTATCGGTTATAGTGTGGTCGTATACAAGAATATACTGCCTACAAGAATGAACACTCATTTTTTCATAATCATAACACCTATTGTATTGCTTGTATTCTTACAAGCAGTATTATCGCATAGTGGAATATATCGGCCCTAAGAATGGATTTTGTGTAGCAAAATATGCCAGATTAGTGCAAAGTGTATCGCCTGTAGTAATAACATCTGTGCTCTGTGCATGCTCAATACAATAATATTCAACACAAAAAGAGAGTTATGTCCAACTGAGCATTGGAGAATCACTTTTTCTGTCCAGTCGGACTCTTTCTTCCGACTTCTCTCCTATCTGCTGCTCCGCAGTCGCCTAGCACGACCGCGAGTCTGATCCGTGTGTATCATGATTGTGTAGACCTATGATTGTACGTGTACACATGCCAAACATGTATTATGTCACACGTGCATATGATATGTCACACGTGATTTATCGTGTGTAAGAAATATCGGCAATAAGAATCAAATGTCGTTTTTCAAACACCCACGCTATAACCGATACCTACTGTACATGTATGTATTCCCCAGAATGAACAAGCAAGTCTGCCTTCGTGCATGGGCAAGTGCGGCTGGCCTACTCTATGGCAACAGGTGAAGCCACAAACTGTCTGCACAGAGCCAAGCAAGCGCACACTACCAGTATCCGCCGAAAGATAAGAGAAGGTGCCCTTTCCAGCCGACAATGGTGGACAACCGTCAAGCGAGCAGGTGGGCAAGGACACCGCTCTGCAGACATACCTGTTCTGCGTGCGTCGAACGGAACTGAGCACACCACCTGCAGCGAAAAGGCCGAAGCATTCGGGCAGTATTTCTCCGCAAAGTACAGTCTTGGTGACAACGACTTGCAAGCCAACAGCCTCCCTCCAGTCCGCCCCCGATCTCAAGCTCAACTCCGCAATGTCCACTTTCGGCCAAGCACGGTTGAGCGGAAGCTGAGGCAACTCCACCCCGCCAAAGCCACGGGTCCAGACGGCATCCCCGGGCGTGTACTCCGGCAATGCAGCAAAGAGCTGGCTGCACCAGTGTCGCGGCTCTTTTCGCAGGCCTTCCACCAAGGTCGGCAACCTACAATGTGGAAGACGGCAATGGTTGTGCCGGTGCACAAGAAAAAATCCAAGTCTGGTGTTGAGAACTACCGCCCGATCTCCCTCCTCTCTATTCTGTCGAAAGTCATGGAGGCCATTATTAACCACTCAATCCGACAGTTCCTGGAGGCACACAACATCTTATCGAAAAGTCAGTATGGCTTCCGCAGCCAACTCGGCACCCAGGACATACTCACGCTACTCAACTACCAATGGAGTCGCGTTGCAGCCAGAGGTGGTGTAGTTCGAGTCATTGCAGTTGATGTGGCTGGCGCATTCGACCGCGTCTCTCATGTAGGCGTTTTGCACAAGGCAACATGCTATGGTGTAACTGGTCCACTTCTCGCTTGGCTGAGGGATTACCTGACTGATCGTCACTTGAGGGTTGCAGTTGGAGGTGAACTTTCCAGTCCGTACCCGACCAAAGCTGGCGTGCCGCAGGGCAGTACCCTTGGTCCCACCCTGTTCATCCTCTACACCAATGATGGCGAGGACCACCTCCCACCAGGTATGGAGCTAGCAGCCTACGCTGACGACACCACTCTCTTCCACTGCCTCACATCAAGAGCTGACATTGACTGTGGCTCCGAGCTCCTCCAGCAGGGCATTGATGATGCGTTTTCCCGTTGGGGACATAAGTGGAGGATCAAATTTGAGCCCTCCAATACGCAGGCTATGTCTATAGGCCACCATCGCCAGCCCTGGGAGCTCCCTCGAGCAACATTTGACGGCACACCGGTCAGTGAAGAGAGTCGGCTGAAACTCCTGGGAGTCACCTTTGACGACACCCTGAGCTACTCCTTCCACCTCCGCTCCCTAGCTTCCCGTGCTAACCAGCGGATTGGCTTCCTGAAGCGAGCGTCTCCCATTCTGGACGCCGAGAGCCGCCAACGCGTCTACAACGGCTTTGTGCGACCCACACTCGAGTATTGCCCCTTTGTGTGGATGGGCTCACCCTCGTCCCATCTTAAGAAGCTGGACCAGATCCAGCGAAGGGCCCTCCACATCATCGGAGCAGGTACTTGGCTCCCTAGCCTGGCACTCCGTCGCCTGGTAGCTGCACTTGCCTATACATACAAGCTCTGCTATCTAGATGCGTCCAGCCCTCTGAAGCAGATGCTGCCTAAACCAGCCACTCACCGTGCCCCCGAGACAAGACCTACCCGTCAGTCTCTCCAGCTGCAGGATTCCCATCCATACCAGATGACAACTGGCCTGCCTGCCGACACCCGGAATAGCTGTCTCAAAGGATTCCCTGCTTGCACCGTTGTAACATGGAATGCCCTGCCACCAGACCTGTTCCACCACCCACCCGCCCAGTCCCACATGCAAAGCTTTAAGAAAAAGGTGTACCGTCACCTTCTTGCTCAGGACTGGCTCTCTGCTACTGATGCACTTTGAATCTGCTCGCCAACGCTTTCCCTGTTCTTATGAGTGTTCAGCTGCTTACCTTATAACCCTGCTGCCATCATCACCAATATTCTGATTCTCATGTACATATCCCAGAACCTGCTATCCTTCGCATTCCCCATCACCAAGAGCACTGTGCTCTTTTATCTCCCAGCTCTCTCTATCTCTCTCTCTCTCTCTCTCTCTCTCTCTCTCTCTCTCTCTCTCTCTCTCTCTCTCTCTCTCTCTCTCCTCTCTCTCGCTCTCTCTCTCTCTCTCTCTCTCTCTCTCTCTCTCTCTCTCTCTCTCTCTCTCTCTCTCTCTCCTCTCTCTCTCTCTCTCTCTCTCTCTCTCTCTCTCTCTCTCTCTCTCTCTCTCTCTCTCTCTCTCTCTCTCTCTCTCTCTCTCTCTCTCTCTCTCTCTCTCTCTCTCTCTCTCTCTCCTCTCTCTCTCTCTCTCTCTCTCTCTCTCTCTCTCTCTCTCTCTCTCTCTCTCTCTCTCTCTCTCTCTCTCTCTCTCTCTCTCGCTCTCGCTCTCGCTCTCTCTCGCTCTCTCTCGCTCTCTCTCACTCTCTCTCGCTCCTCTCTCTCTTTCTCTCTCTCTCTCTCTCTCTCTCTCTCTCTCTCTCTCTCTCTCTCTCTCTCTCTCTCTCTCTCTCTCTCTCTCTCTCTCTCTCTCTCTCTCTCTCTCTCTCTCGCGCGCGCGCGCGCTCTCTCTCTCGCGCTCTCTCGCTCTCTCTCGCTCTCTCTCTCTCTCTCTCTCTCTCTCTCTCTCCTCTCTCTCTCTCTCTCTCTCTCTCTCTCTCTCTCTCTTTCTTCTCTCTTCTCCCCCCCCCCCCATCTCCCGATAATTATTAGCCCCCGTTTTCTTTCGACGCGTTTGCTGTGCAGTGAAGCCGAGACCCTAGGTCGGTGGAGCACATCAGACCCCCGTCACCACGTCCACGATTCATGCCTGCGATGCTGCACCGCTGCTTTGCATGTCATGATTGGAAGCTGTGGCCTTAGTAAAAAAAAAAAAAAAAAAAAAAAAAAAAAAAAAAAACAGGAACCATCCCGAGTTGCACACTCTGGTTTATGTACTCTTGGTAATGCTCCACAAAAGGCCATATAATGCTCCAAATAATGCTGATAATGCTCCGCCGGATGGAATACAAACTCCTGAACCTTGCGGTATCGGGCTAAGAAAAACGCTATAATTTTGCACCCATGCTATGCAACATAGAACGCACAATCTGGATCCGCCGCAGAGACTCGGCTTAACTAACGGCCTCAGTAAGACCGGTGCCGGCTAGAGCCTTCCCAAGTCGTTTCTGATACGCCAAGAAGGACTCCTTGACCAGCTTCTGCCTCTGAGTTTCCCTCTCCAAACGGGACTTTCCTTGTTTGTATCTCGCGGTAGCAATATGGGACATCATTATACTCTTCTTCCCTGACAATGTTGTATGGCATGCCAGGCACACTAACTTGCCACAGTCGCTTTTGAGCGGCTCCGCACCCGTGTTTCGGCACTGATGGCCACTTCAGTGCTCTGTCCATAAGCTACTCGCGTCCTTTTGGAAACATTTTCAAGACTTGGTAATAGCTGTTTTCTGAAAAGACCGCTTCCTCGCTATCGCGGCAGGATCTGCAGTTTCCAACTCGACGACGTCACTATCATCAGAAGACTCCGCCAAAAGCTCATCTGGAGAAAGCCCAGCTTCCTCCCAATCCCAAGAACGGCATCGCGGCGAGTCAGCCATCAGCGTTGGCTGCTAGTTAGCTGGTCTTACACAATGGTCAATGTCCGGTGAAAGTCCAGCGTTACTCTTCGACAAAGACAATCATGGACTCTTGCTTCGATGAAAAATGTTTTTTGTAACATTGTGGACGGTAACCGGGTAAGGTCTGGAATGAATTATGTGCCTAGTGCGTGTGAGTAGTATAGGGGGAGGGGGTTCTGGACCACCTTCCAGGTGGTCCAAAATCGACTTTCTCGATCGGCCCTTCGGGCCTCCCTCCAAAGTCTCCCCCTCCCCCTATACTACTAGGGGAACGTGTGAGATAATGACTCTTACCAGGAGATAGGTCTGCCATACAGTTCCCCCTCTCCTACCCTATAGTTCTAACCCTTCAATACACTTCTTATTCTTTATGGTAAGAAATGTGTGTGTGAGATCCAAGTACTAATTTTACACCTCCAAGTACTAATTTTACCACTCCAACCACTGATCCCATGTTGGCTCAACCCAGTTCCAGAAAAGTGAGCCAACTTGCTGTCTCCGAGAAAATCGGAAGTGAGCCAACTTGAGCTTTTTCACTTACCCCATCTTGGCTCACTTCGAGGACTGATGTGGGGTCGGTTTCTGAGCCAACTTCGGGTGGGTTGATGTTGTCGGTATTCCCGATGTAGTTCCCGATGTTGTCGGTGTTCCCGATGTAATTCCCAATGTAATTCCCGATGTTGTCGGTGGTGTCGGTGTTGTCGGTGTTCCCGATGTAATTCCCGATGTTCCCGATGTAATTCCCGATGTTGTCGGTGTTCCCGATGTAATTCCCGATGTTCCCGATGTTCCCGATGTAATTCCCGATGTTGTCGGTGTTCCCGATGTAATTCCCGATGTTCCCGATGTTCCCGATGTAATTCCCGATGTTGTCTGTGTTGCCGATGTAATTCCCGATGTTCCCGATGTTCCCGATGTTCCCGATGTTGTCGGTATTCCCGATGTAATTCCCGATGTAATTCCCGATGTTGTCGGTGGTGTCGGTGTTGTCGGTGTTCCCGATGTAATTCCCGATGTTCCCGATGTTCCCGATGTAATTCCCCATGTTGTCGGTGTTCCCGATGTAATTCCCGATGTAATTCCCGATGTTCCCGATGTTCCCGATGTAATTCCCCATGTTGTCGGTGTTCCCGATGTAATTCCCGATGTAATTCCCGATGTTGTCGGTGTTGTCCGTGTTGTCCGTGTTCCCGATGTTGTCGGTGTTTGTTCATTTTTTACTCTATCATAAACCGTTTTCCTTTTTCCCATCAGTCCATACCAGTTACATCATAGGTGGAGGGTAATCTTGGTAGATTGTCCACACCAAGCACATCTGGCAATGATATCGGATCAAAATCTAACCTAGACTGTTGTAAATTTCTTGGATAATTTTCAGGGTCAACACTCATCGAACAGCTGGAACGTTTCATGACATATACAACAGCACCAACTATAGGAACAACAATCAGAGATAAAAGATAAAGATTGGGGTCTGTCAAATGAGGGTTACCCCCGTTTCCTGGTTTCGTCTGATCGTAAGGGGGTTGTGTAGTGATATGGTCTGTTGGTGGTGATGTTTCACTAGGGATGTCAACCGGAGTTGGTCTTTCACTTTGGATGACAGTAGGAGGTTTCGTTGTCAAGCAGGGTCCATCCTTATCCAACGGATCAAGAATACAACCAAGAGTAAATGGTAGCACGGTCAACAGTATTAACAAATGAGGTATTTCCATTTTTTATCTACATATAGTTAAGATTTTCAGTACTCATGATAAACCAGCTCCCATTCATTAATGAGATTGTATCCACTCACAGTTGGTAATGTCAATGTGTTGTTGATGAAGGTCAGATATGCCGTTGTTATATCATTTTCTGTGATGTAACGGATTACCGCTTTTTCTCCTAACACATCTCGATATGATACATGAAAACGTCTTCTGCTACCACTTGTTTCTTGACCGACTATGAAGAGATCCTCAATGACAATCAGTTTGTTAGTTGGACTTTTGTAAATAGGAAAGACATGAAGTGTGGCTTCTGGTGGAGTGGTTGATGAGCTCGGGATGATATTCTTCATTTTTTTGACTTTCACCTTTCCATCCTTTCTATCAACATACTCCTTTGTTGTTGCTGAGTCATCCTCTGTTGTCTGTCGGAGATTGATGATGTGATTCAACCCCATGTCAAGATTTCCTTTCATCTGGTTGAGTCCACTCGTCCAGAGAGTCTGTCTTAGTGCTGTGTTGAGATAACCACAGATGTACTTCTTGATGGTTGCTTCACATTTACAATTTCCATTCCACCCATGTCAAGATTTCCTTTCATTTTCAGTGTACCACTCACCATCAGTCGTGTTTGATCATCATCAACATGCTTCCTCAATGAAGTATCCACTTTTCCTATCTCACTTGTGACCCACCCAGTTGGTGCCGCACAAGTGGAACTCACTCCATCATACCCAAGATGACAAATTCGATGATAGTTCATGTCAATGTGTCCCTCCACATCTCCACCAGCTTTATCCAACTTTTCTTCACTGACGACAAATAACTCCCTCTTTTTGGCATAAGAATCAAGATTGATCGAATTAGCTTCCAAGGCTGTTCCAAACTTTGAACTCATCTTCCTTATCTCTCTATATATTTTTTTCTTGAGAGTCTTGGAACAATAAAAAATGATCCTTTGTAGATACAAACCATGGAAATGATCAACTTTGATGAGCACAAGGAGAAACCAACAAAGCATCACTACTTGCTTCCTGATTGTCACTACATGATGATTGGACAAACGGGATGTGGGAAGATAAACACCCTGTGTAATATGCTTCTACAATCATGGTTGAACTGTGCTAAGGTCATTCTTTACACAATAAATCCTCAACAACCAAAATATCAACTTCTTGATGGGTTTTACAATGGAATATCTCCTGGTAAACTTATCATTGAACAACCAGACAAGGTTTGTCCAGTGGAGGATCTCGATGATCAGGAAAATAAGGTGATAATTTTTGATGACATCAAGATTGACAAAAAGAACATGACAAAAGTGATGGAATACTTCAGTCTCTCTCGGAACAAGAAATGTAACTGTATATATCTTTGTCAATCGTGCTATGATGTACCGAAATATATCCGGAGAATACCAAGTGCTTCCTCCTGTACAAGGGCTTAGACAACAGAGATGTCCAATGTCTAGCACATGATCACTCCAAAAATCTTAAGAAAACCGAGTTTGCGGAGGCCTATGAAATGGCAACAGAGAAACCACATTCATTTTTCATGCTTGATAAAACAGCAACATATCAGCCAGAGATGTACCGATGTGGATTCGATAGGTTCTTGGAGAAGTGAGAAGAAAAAAAAGGGTATTGGTAGATAAGCATGCCACATTTTACTCAAGTAGAAAATCCTGAACATCGGAAGGAAGTCATTGACACCTTTCTCAAAAATCGAGAAATTCTCAAGCAACGTCAACTGGAAAAAAGGATCGGTAAGCAACAGCAGGAGGAGTTTGTAGAAGAGTTCCAAAAACCTGTTGTTAAAAATTTAACCAAACAAAGTGAGGAATACGATAAACGGCAGGATGCGCTCCTTGGACAACTTCAGACTAACCAAGCAACAATCACATCAGCCCTCCACCAAATTCCATCGGTTGTGGGTTCATTCATCAAACCCATCGGAGGTAGTGCTCCTGAACCATTGGATGGTAGAACTTCTTCTTTCATTACTGACACTGATATATCATTCAACCAGGATGATATTGGCCTCATCAATAAGTATAGGGGGACTAATGATGAAATACCGAATACAGTAGAGATCAAAAGTAGTAACTTGAAGAAGGTAAAAGACGTGTTGGGGAGAATAAGAGGGGTACAACTGCGCTCTGGTTCAGTAAGTGATAAAGATGGAAATCAGAAATATGTGATAGATTCCATAACTGCGCTCTGGTTCAGTAAGTGATAAAGATGGAAATCAGAAATATGTGATAGATTCCATAGACAAGGTGAGGGAATGGATAGACTTCATGACTAGTGCTAAGGGTAGTAGTAAAGTGAAACCAGTACAATATCAGAAAGCAGATCGAGCAACTCAAAAATGACCACAGTCTACTAAGAAAAAGAGAAGAGAAAGAAAGAAAGGTATCAATCCAAAAAGTCCAGAACCCTCAAGTCCAGTTCCAGATCAAGCAACTCAACCTCTAACAATAAAAGTGTCACGAGAAAGAGCATCCGCGTTTAGGCCTAGACCTGTTGATTATACTCCACCACAGCCGACTAAGAAAAAAAGAAGAAACTGAAAGAAAGGTAGCAATCCAGAATACCCAACTCCAGAAGCATATTTCCGAGGTAATAGAGATAGAGACAGCTTTTCGGAAGATGAAGAATCCTATGCCTATGGGTTTCCTGTATCGGACGGAGTCTTCCACTCACGCTTGGAAGGTACTGGAATCAGATTTTACAAATCACCTGGTGAGTTAGTAGAAGAACTGGGTTTACTTTGCGCTTCCCGAGAGGCAGGAAATACATCAAAGAAAGTCATTAACGAACTAGTTGAGATCTTGGACCGTTTGTTGAATGATAAAGTGATAAAAAAGAGTGAATACAAGAAGATATATAAATCTTATGTATAGATAGAACCATGGAAACCATCCTATTTTTTTACAGTCACAGTTCACAAATCACAGGGACAAGTCAAAACTTCCAAGCATCTTTCAACCCTCCATTACTACTTGATGAAAAGAAGACCTATGAAATTGCTCTGATCAATTCTACCATCTGGTATAGTTGGTTCAACATCAACACCACAAACAACCAAATTCGGATTTTTGATGGGAAAGCCTGGAAAACTCTTGTCATTCCAAGAGGTGCTTACAACTTGACTGACATCAATCGATATATACAGATAAAAATCGAAAATGAGGACGGGATAACGATTGAGCCAAACTTCAACACTCTACACAGTGAAATTTACCTCAAACATGGATACAAGGTTGAATTTGACATCCCATCATCACTTGCTCCTGTGCTCGGATTTTCCAAGAAACTGGTTGATACAACTTCTACATCTGACTTCATTGTGAATATCACTGACACTCACAACATCCTCATTCACTGTAGCTTGGTAAGTGAGGCATATCTCAATGGTAGAACTGGTGATGTCATTTACTCATTTTCACCGGATAAACCTCCTGGATTCCAACTCAACATCCAACCGAATGAGAAGACGTTTTTACCATTGACGAAAACTGACAGAATATCGGATGTAATAATGAGGATAACTGATCAAGATGGAAAGGAACTGAACCTCAACAATGAAAGAACCACGTTTAGTCTTCATCTCCGAGAAAGAAAATAAGACTAGATAGATGACATCATGTTCTTGAAACGAAATCAGCTTACCAGACAAAAGGTTATCGGCGGAAGTCTTCTTGGAAATCTGTTCAACAAAGCCAAAGGTGTACTATACAACACCAGCAAAATCTTACCACCAAAGGTCAAATCCATAGGAAAAATGACAGCTCAGAAAGCTTTGAAGGCAGCAAAAGAACAGATCACTCCAGACATGGTCTTTGATTCGGCAAAAGATGTTGCTAAGGGTGATAGAAAATCAGTAAAAATGAAAGTAAAGAAAGTTAGAGATACCATCAATCAATTATCAAACAACAAGGACATCAAACGAGTTTTGTTGGATAAGAGTAAAGAGCTTCTCCAAGATAATCAGAGAGCTATCCTATCAAACATCATTGCTGGTTCAGGACTGAAGAGGTTGTAGAAGAAAAATAAAAAGAAAAAAACATATAGGTAGAAACCATGGCCTCTTATACAAGTCCACATTTCGATCTTTTCACAGACCCGCCAAAGGATGAATCAACAACTGAGTATGAGTACATAGAATATTTACCCAGGAACAGCAATGACATGAATAAAGACCAGCATATCATAGAAACCAAGGATCTTGATGCGTATCTCCTTCCTCACAAAGCACTGCTTGAGGTTCGTGGACGTCTCGTCAAAGCCGCAGATGGTTCCAATTATAATCCTGATGATATCATTACTCTTACCAACAACGGATGGTCACTCTTCAAGACTGTTGAGTATCAACTTGACAACAACATGGTAGAGAGAGTTGATAGTCATGTACCACAAGCTTCTACCATTCTCAATCTGGTCCAGTTTAGTGATGATTATGGGAGAAGTTCTGCCACCAACATGCTCTGGTACAAGGATACAGGTACAGGAGAAGCATCTCCTGATGAGTTCAGGGAGTCAGATGTATTGTTGGCAGTAGGCGATGTCCCAAACGCAACAGCACTTACTGGAGCAAATTTCAGAGAGCATTTTAAGACAGATCTAAAGGACCCTACTTACAATACCGGATACAGTGCTCGACATCTCATTACAACTGGAAATAAGGATACAACCATGTTGCTTCCTTTATCATCACTGTTAGGTTTTTGTAAAGATGTTGATACAGTATTCATGGGAGTCAAGCATACACTCAATCTTACTAGAGAATCAGCAGCCAACTACATTCACAGAGTAAATGGTGTTGATCCAGGAAGGTTTGACATCAAACATCTTTCTTTGTGGATACCAAAGGTTAGACCATCACTCCAACTAGCTAGTAAGATCGAAAGTAAGTTGGTTAAGTCCACCCTCCGAGATCTGTACTTCGAGCAAGTCCGGGTTTATAGAAATCAGTATGGATCAACGGAGACAAACCCATCCTGGAGAGTGACTACTCACAGCAATGAGGAACTCCCAACTCATATCTTCTTTGCCATCCAAGCAGCCAATCGAAGTGGGAATCAAAGACAGAACAACCAAGTTTTCGACAATGCTGACCTCAGAAGCTTGTCTGTGTACATCAACAGCGATAGATTCCCAGAACGTGATTTGGAAATGAATTTCAGTCCAGCTTCTCGGAATTATACAAGAGCATACATGCTTTTCCAAGAAGCCATCCAAAAATATGCTGACACAGACAGTGGAAGTCAGGTAAGTGTGGAGGATTTTGCGTCTTTGTACACCATCATTCATGTAGATGTGAGTAAGCATAAGGAGAAGCTGAGGAACAGCTCTGCTGATATCGAACTTCGATGGAGACTTGGAAAACCGTTTGAGTTTCCCACTGGTACAGCTGCTTCTTACCACACCATCTGTTTGATTCTCTCTGAACGTCATCTCAAACTCAATGGTATGAATGGTAAAATGAGTGTTGTGGTGTAAGAAAAAGATATACTATAGTAGATAGGAACCATGAATGAGTTGGAAAAGGACATTGAGATTCTATTAACAAAGGAACTAACACAGAAGAAAGGTGGTAGTATCGGTTCTGTGATCGGAAGATTGGTTGGGAAGATATCTCCACTTGTGATCAAGCATGCTCCCAACATCCTTGGTACACTAGGACTGGCTGGTATTTCTGGTGCTATTTCCGGAAGCACACATAGAGCCACAGCTGGTCGTGGAATCGGTCAGTATGTAGAATATGGATTGATGCTAACTCCAAACCAAAAGAAGAAACTTGGTAGTGCTCAGGATGGAATCACACTCCGGTTGACAAAAAATCAGTTATCCGGAAATGATATGCTTTGGCTCACAAACCGACAGGTTGTCAAAATCCAAAAATCCAAGCAAAAAGGAGTAGGAATGGATCTCAAGTTATCCAGTGCACAACTCAAGAAGCAAGGTGGGTTTCTCGGAGCATTAGCAGCTGGATTATTAGCACCAGCTCTAGGAAAAATGATAGGTTTTGGAAACACTGGTGAAGGATTACAACTTCCCGGAACACGGAGGGGTAGAGGGGTAAAAAAAGACCAAAAAGGAAAGGGATTGCGCTTACCGGGAACGTGAGACCACTGACCAACTTTGACATTGATGAAATTTTGAGATCTATTCCACATTTCAGAGGAACTTCTAGCAAAGATCAGCTTCCACAACCTCTATCATCAAAGGATTGTTTGGTAATCAATCTCCAAGATTTCTTGGACGGTGGTGGTACTCACTGGGTTTGTGTGTTTGGTAATGAATATTTTGACTCCTTTGGTCTTCCACCACCAGAGGAGGTTGTCAGTTGGATGAAGAAGCACCATAAAAAATGTTGGTATAACTCATCAAAGATACAGATGAATGATAGTGTCCTGTGTGGATACTACTGTATACATTCATAGAAGAAAGAAACAAAGGCAGAAGTGCTCTTGATGTCTTGTTGGATTTCACTCAGCACCCCAGTCAAGAAAATGAGCAGTTGGTATTGTAAAAAATAGGGGAAGAAAAAAAAGAGATAAAAGAGATAAAAAAGGAAAACACAAAACCTTTTTTTCTTTCACTAGTTCCTTATTCTTTTTTGGTATTCATTGTATAAGCATCATCAATTTTATCATTCACGTAGCTTGTGAAACTTCGTTTTTTCATGATGGGATTTGTGATTTCTTGGATAAGACTTCTCACATTTCTCACAGACAACTCTTTCATTGGCATATTCCCGAATCCTCTCGTGATTATCTTGATACCACTCTGATTGGGATCTTTCAGGCTTGTTTTTATTCACGGTATCCAGTTTTTCGATCCAGTATCGCTCTCTCCTCTTAAGCTCATCTTCATCAAACATTGACAGAGAGTCGATCTGGACAATTTCCACCTGTCCGAGATCAAGCAGAATGAATGAGGTCATAAAACCCCGTTCACCTTTTTGGTAGGCTTTGTAAGCTGATCGGTGACAGTACATCCGATTTTTCAGTGGTAGACACGTGGAGCCAACGTATACCTGATCGGTATGTTTGCTCACTAGTTTGTAAATCTTACAAGGGGAACTCATCTTTGCTGATAGAAAATCTTTGGAATTCTCATCGGTATACCTCTACGTAACAGGGTTCATATAATCGTTTATGATGACAATTCGGTGAAGAAAATAAAGATAGATAGACAAACATGAAAATGTATCACATAATCTGCCGTGGGACAGTTGGGTTTGGATACTCTCTCTCCAATATTCCACATTTCCGTGAAAATATTCTGGGGGTGAGTTTGGAACTCACGAAAGATGATCAGGAGCATGACACGATCAACATCCACATATTTACCATAAATCCACAGATTTTTCTATCATTGACAAAAGCAGAGCTTGACAAGATGAATAATGGAAATTTCAGACTTGTTTGTACTGAAAAGATTGATGAGAGCATGGAAGATCACTGTGAAAATATGGGATTGTTGGTACATCTTTGTATCCATGAGAAATAAAAAAGTAGATAGATAGATAAAGATGAATTTTCATTGCCTATCGTGTAAGAAAAAGCAACAGATGAGGGGGATACAAGGAGAAGTCACATCAACTGGTCAACCATATGTCAAGGGTAAATGCTCAGTATGTGGTCAATCATGTTCACAATAATCAAGAAATCGGAAATCAGAGAAGGTGGATTCCTATCCGGTTTGTTCAAGATGATAGGTTTAGGAGTAAAAAAAAGATAGATACGAAATGGACTGACGATCTGGCTGATGATTTACACAAGCCAAAGCGTGTGAATTTCACAAGGAGACAAGTGACTGTGAGTGAGATTGATGAAATCTGGTCTGCCGATCTCGTGGACATGACAGCTTTTCGTAAATACAATGATGAAATCAAATTTCTGCTTACTGTCATTGATCTGTTCAGCAGATATGCTTGGGTTGTCCCACTCGAATCCAAGAAAGGTGTTGACATCCAATCAGCATTTCGATCCATCGTGAAAACTAGCAGCAGGAAACCACGTAAGCTGTGGGTTGATCAGGGTACCGAGTTCTATAATCGAACGTTCAAACACTGGCTTGATGAGAATCAGATCACGATGTACAGCACTCACAACGAAGGAAAGGCTGTTGTAGTTGAGCGTTTCAACCGAACTCTGAAAACTAGGATGTGGAAATACTTCAGTGCTAACTCCACCAGCAGGTACATCGATGTCCTTCCACATTTGGTAGAGAAGTACAACACGACAAACACAGAGGTGTTCGGATGACGCCAACTGAGGCATCACGGGAGAAGAACGCCGATCGAATCCGTGACTCACTGGGTGAGAAATCTCCACTATCCAGGTCCACTAAATTCCAGATAGATGACCACGTCCGACTGGTGAAGCAGAAACGACATTTCGAGAAAGGATACACTCCGAACTGGACCGAGGAGGTTTTCCGGATCACCAATATTCTCCCGACCAGACCCACTACGTACTCTGTCAAGGACCTCGATGGTGAATCCGTTGACGGGTCGTTCTATGAACAAGAGCTCCAGAAAACTACTCAAGAAATCTACCGGATCGAGAAAGTGCTCCGAAAGGATAACAAGAAGAAACAAGCCCTTGTGAGGTGGAAAGGCTACTCAGCAAGATTCGACAGCTGGGTCCCGTTTGATCAACTCAGCTGGTTGTGAAAACGCTCCGACTCCGAAACTGAAAAATATGTGAGCTCTGAAAAAGCTCCGACTCCGAAACTGAAAAATATGTGAGCTCTGAAAAAGCTCCGACTCCGAAACTGAAAAATATGTGAGCTCTGAAAACGCTCCGACTCGGAAACTGAAAACTCCGAGAAAGGTCAAATCTCACAGTGATGTCAGCATGATGATGACTGTGTCTCCAATCACAAGATCGTGGATTCGAATCTAGGTTTGGACACCCCGTTCTTTTTTTCTTTCTTTCTAGGATGTAGATTAATGTACATTAGAGGGTTGTGATATACAGTAATGCTATCACTGATTGAAAAATTCCTTGTGTAGTGTAAGATGGAATTTGACCTGAGCAAACTCACTATCACCTATGATGGAAAGAAACTCAAGACTGAGAAACAACTCCGGTGGATTCACAAAAAATTAGAGCAAAGAAAGAATCGGGAACTTCTCAAGAAACGGATTCGGAAGAATCGGAAGAATCGAAAGAGGAAACCGATTGTCACACCACCGTTCACAATCTCAAAGTCAGTACCCAAAGGGATTCTGAAATCGTTCATCTATGAACCGAAAGAGAATCATCCAGATCTGTATATATTCTTTGATAGTATCAACATCCCACTGAGAACATTGATACAGAAAGAACTAGAAAATCTCAAGGGTGTGAAAGTCAGTCTGGCATTACAAGTAGAAATGGAGAAAGGAGACGACATAACAATCACAGACACACCATACTTCAGGAGTGGACCATTGACAGTCACAACATCTCATGAGATTGATGACGGTATTCGAACGGCACACTCAAAAATTCATAGAAATATCGATAAGTGGATACAGAATGGATCAAACTGGCACATCAATCATATCGTCGGATTTTACGTTGATGTAGCAGCATATCAGCCAATGAGAGGTAAATCCTACATTGATTTACCGAACGAGCTCAAGAAAAAGAAGGCAATAATCAATGTCAAGAATAAGGATGATAAATGTCTGATGTGGGCACTTCTCTCAGCTCTGTATCCAGCAAAGAAGCATAGTGACAGGGTAACTCAGTATACAGACTATAGCAACAAACTTGATCTGTTCGGAATCGATTTTCCAACACCACTGAGTCAAATTTCCAAAGTCGAGAAGCAAAACAGCCTAGCTATCAATGTCTTTGGGTATGAAGATAACGTGATCTATCCACTACTGCTGACAAAGAAAAGAGGTGAGAAAGTGATCAATCTTCTACTATACCAAAAAGAAGATCAGAATCACTACTGTTGGATCAAAGATGTCAGCAGATTGTGCTACGATCAGTCAAAGCATAAAGCCAGGAAATTCTTCTGTACAAGATGTCTCCAACCACACAAGACAGAAAAATCCCTGAGCAATCATCAGGAGTATTGTGATAATGTCACTGGATTATCAGCACACATGGTACTACCAGAACCGGACGACGATGGAAATCAACCAACACTGAAGTTCATTAATCATCACAAAATGCTACAATGTCCCTATGTAATCTATGCTGACACTGAGGCACTGATCAAGAAAATTGATGGAGTGAAAAGCCAACAAACCAGCCGGGATTCACAACATGTTCCTTGTGGTTTTGGTTATGTCGTGGTACGTTCTGACGGAGTGATGACAAGTCAGTGTTTCTACCGGGGTGCTGATGCCATGGATGTATTCTTTGATAAACTCAAAAATGAGGAGAAGAAAATCCAATCAGCACTCAATAATCCAGCACCGATGGATCTCACTAAGGAACAAGAAGAATTGTTCAGAGAGACAGAAGACTGTTGGATTTGTAAAAAGAAACTTGGTGAGGACAGAGTCCGTGATCACGACCACATCACTGGTGATTTCCGCGGTGCCGCACACAATGACTGTAACATCAAACTCAGAATTTATCCATACAAGCAGCACATCCCTGTGGTTTTTCACAACCTGAAAGGCTATGACAGTCATCATCTCATCGGAGCAATCGGAAAGACAGATGTTGAGACCGTCACATACACGGATAAGGATGGTGTGTGTAAGAGTAAAACTGTGGGTGAGATATCAGTCATTCCCAACAACATGGAGAAATTCATCTCATTCACACGGAGACAGTTCCGGTTCATCGACAGCTGCCAGTTTCTCAATGCGTCACTCGATAGACTTGTGAAAACGACACCAGATGACTCATTCACTCACACCAAGACGTTGCCAGACCATCAGCTGTTGATGAGGAAAGGAGTATACCCCTATGAGTACATGAACAGCTTCTCCAGGTTCGATGAGACTCAGCTACCAGCACAGAGTAAGTTCTATTCTTCACTGTCTGATGAGGGGGTGAGTGACGATGACTACAAACATGCTGAGACAATGTGGATGAAATTCGACTGTCAGACTCTTGGTGATTATCATGACTTGTATCTCAAGACCGACGTGTTTCTCTTGGCTGACATCTTTGAGAATTTCAGAGTAGAAGCTGTCAGAACGTATCAGCTGGATCCAGCAAATTACTACACTCTGCCTGGATTTGCCTGGGATGCTCTGTTGATGTACTCAGGTGTGTCCTTGGAATTACTAACAGACTATGATCAGCACTTATTTGTAGAATCAGGAATGAGAGGTGGTGTGTCGATGGTCTCACAACGATATGCTGCTGCTAATAATCACTATCAGGAGAAATTCGATGCTGATCAGCCATCGTCATTTATCCAGTATCTCGATGCCAACAATCTCTATGGTTGGGCAATGTCACAGCATCTCCCAGAGTCTGATTTTCGGTGGGAGAAACCATCAGAGAAACTCCTGAACAAGATACTGAATACTCAAGATGATTCCTCATCGGGGTATATCGTCGAGTGTGATCTGGATTATCCACACGAACTTCATGAGGAGCACATCGATTATCCAGTTGCTCCGGAACGTCTTTCCGTCAATGAGGACATGCTATCTCCATACCAGCAGGAGCTTGTTGATAAACTCAATTCTTCCGGAGTAGATGCTCTCAAACTTGTACCAAACTTGAGGGACAAGACAAAGTACGTTCTCCATTACCGAAACTTGAAACTCTACACTCAGCTCGGACTACGTTGTGTCAAAATTCATCGTGCTCTGAAATTTACTCAGACACCGTGGATGAGAAACTACATCGAGAAGAATACAGACCTCCGGAAGAAGGCAAAAGGATGATTTCTCTAAGGATTTCTATAAACTGATGAACAATGCGGTGTTCGGGAAAACTATGGAGAACGTTCGGAGGAGAGTCAACATAAAATTGCTGAGAAGTCGTGAGGAGAAAAAAAATCAAACAGCTTGTTGCCAAACCAACGTACAACCGCCATGTGATCTTCAACGATGACCTGGTCGGGGTACAAAGTAACAGGACAAAGGTCGTCCTCAACAAGCCCATATATGTTGGGATGTCGATTTTGGATCTCTCAAAGACACTCATGTATGACTTTTACTACAATCACCTGAAAGTGATGTATGGCTCTGATGTGAGACTCTTGTACTCCGATACAGACAGCTTGGTTCTTCATTTCTTTACTGATGATCTGTTTGATGACATGAGTGAGTTTCTTGAGAAGTATGATACAAGCAATTATGATCAATCACATCCGTTATATTCCGAGAAAAACAAGAAAGTTGTTGGCCTGTTCAAAGATGAACTCGGTGGGAAACTGATCACTGAGTTTGTAGGACTTCGTTCCAAGATGTACAGTTACTCTGGTGAGGAAAGTGGAAAAAGAGCAAAGGGGGTGAAAAAAGCAGTGCTCAAGAAAACTATCACACATGATGATTTCCGAAATTGTCTCTTGGATCAATCCGTGTTCCATCGAGAAATGACAACACTCCGGAGTCATAGTCACGTTATTTTCGGAGAAACGGTTAATAAGATAGCCTTATCACCATTGGACACAAAACGATACATCACAGAAGATGGATGTAGCACGTTAGCGTTCGGACACCATGAAATACCAAGATATCTGGTTGAGGAGGGGTTTGATAGCAGCATTTCATTCATGAGTTATGCTCCGGATATGATGAAGCAGTTTGTCCAGTGATCATGAGAAAGAAAAAAAAGGAAAAAAGGAAAAAGAAAGAAAGACATTTTTTTACTTTCTTACACATTCGATTTTCTATAATCCTCCCATATAGCATCAAGTCTTTGTTGTGACGTTTTACACTTTGGAATGAATGGTTTGATCTTGATCACATCATCTTCATCATCAATGAGTTTCGAAAGTAGGAATGGATAACTGACTTTGACTTTTTTCTCTTTATTTGCTACTTCCTTGATCCTCTGAATTTTATCAACAAGATTGTTGAATGAGGTTTTGCTAAGATATTTTGGTAAACCAACCTTGTTCAGGGTTATCTCCGACCTTGTTTCGATTCCTGTTCTGGTTTTGGATTTTTCTATTTCTTCGAAGAAAGATGTGGTATCATACAGATCATTTTTCTTCATCTCATACACCTCAAGATCCTCTGGAGTTACTTCATTTTCCAAAATCATCAATTCTATATCTGTAGGAAACCATTCCTGGTTTCTATAGTCAATGTAGTCCGCTATCAACTTATCTTTCCTGGTAGAGTGTTCATCATCTATCCATGTATCCATCACTTCTTCTTCTTTGTTTGTGGAGTAGTCGTCATCAAACCAGGCATCCATGATTTCACTTCTAAAAAATATTTTTTGCTTTTTGCTTTTTGTGGATTGTTTGACTATTTTTACAAATCGTTTGCTGAGAATTTCACTTCTTCTTTCTGGAAATGCTTTATAGCAACAACAACAAGTTTGAGACTGAGAGTGTCATCGGTCTTGTCTTTGTAAACCCACTTCAGGTGAACGATACCATTGACGGTGTCACCTTGCTTGATCTTGTTGGTTTTTGATGGTTTGTTGTCCTCATCAAAGATTGTACAATCAGGAGAAATCTGGAGAAACAGTATTGGGTGGTCACACTTTGCTGTGTTAATCCTGCTTCTAACCGTATTTCCTTTGGATTCTATCTGCTTCTCGATCCGACGGATGGATTTACAAATGTCACTGTAAGAAGAAAATTTCAGAGAGTCCTCTTGTCCTTTCTTCACAACATTCATGATATTTGTCTCATCCGTGAATTTTATGTATGGTTCCTTATCATTGATTGTCAGTGAACCACATTTATTCCCATCCTTGATGGTGATTCGATAATCAATGAAGTCATTGAGAATAGTAGCTGTGTCAAACGGAGTAGGTTTCTTGCTTGCCATCTTGGAAAGTTTGTGTAGAATCGTTGGTTATACCTATGGCAACCGTTCCTCTACTACAGAATAATTAGGATCATCATCCAAAGCTGAACCACCCGAAGTTGGCTCAGAAACCGATCCCACATCACTCCTCGAAGTGAGCCAAGATGGGGTAAGTGAAAAAGCTGAAGTTGGCTCACTTCCGATTTTCTCGGAGACAGCAAGTTGGCCCACTTTTCTGGAACTGGGTTGAGCCAACATGGGATCAGTGGTTGGAGTGGTAAAATTAGTACTTGGAGGTGTAAAATTAGTACTTGGATCTCACACACACATTTCTTACCATAAAGAATAAGAAGTGTATTGAAGGGTTAGAACTATAGGGTAGGAGAGGGGGAACTGTATGGCAGATCTATCTCCTGGTAAGAGTCATTATCTCACACGTTCCCCTAGTAGTATAGGGGGAGGGGGAGACTTTGGAGGGAGGCCCGAAGGGCCGATCGAGAAAGTCGATTTTGGACCACCTGGAAGGTGGTCCAGAACCCCCTCCCCCTATACTACTCGTGTGCGCTCCTCTACCGTTCCATGCTGGCTCACATTTGTTTCGTTGGTTCGGCGTTGTTACCTGGATCTTCAAAAAGTAAGTAATTAGTAAGTTGCTGACCGAAGATAGACTTCCGGGACCTGAAGTTTCTGCGAGAGTTTCCACACTATGCTGGCACAGCTAGCTATCACTATACTGCATGCAGGATACTGGGCCTGGGCCTGGGCCTGGGCCTGGGCCTGGGCCTGGGCCTGGGCCTGGGCCTGGTCCTGGGCCTGGGCCTGGGCCTGGGCCTGGGCCTGGGCCTGGGCCTGGGCCTGGCACTGCGTGCCACGATCTGTTTGGTAGAGTCTACCATGCATGATGTGTGCGGTGGTCTATCGCTTGTAGTAATACATCGCGTATTATGGTATAGTAATAAATGTTGCCAATCAAAGACCAATACGAATCTGTACATGAGGATGTGTGTAGATCTACAATATCTATGCAGTCATGTAGAACGTCGTATAATGCCATTTTTGTCCTCGTAATGCTTTACAATGCTCGTATTGCTCTGGGTGGTGTATAATGCTCGATATAATGCCGGCATTATCCGCCAACACCTAGTGTTGTCTATAATAATAATAATAATAATAATAATAATAAAGGTTTGCTCCCCACACCGGAGCTCGCGCTATTCCGCCGACTTTACTTGACACTTGACTGACTCACGACTGCCATCCAGAGCACACGAGAAGTCCATCGAACCTTCGACTCGGCAAACCTGCAAGAAAGCACCACTCCCTGCTCAATACACAGTGTTTCGGGGAATTCACCCCTCATCAGTTGAGCTTGAGTAGGCTGAGGAAGATTGTGCCTGAAGAGCACCACTTATATAGTGCTCTCCAGGCACAAACATCACCAGGGATACAAACTTACAGAGACGCTCCGCTTCCAGCGCGACAAACACCTCGTGAACACCAGATAGCAGCGTGAGTCAGTGTCGCTCCTGGACGGTGAGTCAGTCAAGTGTCAAGTAAAGTCGGCGGAATAGCGCGAGCTCCGGTGTGGGGAGCAAACCTTTCTTACAAATCATCGCCGAAGTCGCAACCACTACTTCGTACTGTTGTGCCCAGCGCGGGCTTGCGACTAGTTGGTTTGGAGGTGACAGCGTTGCGAATGACCGAGGGTCCTCGACGTCTGTCTCACCGTCCAGGAGCGACACTGACTCACGCTGCTATCTGGTGTTCACGAGGTGTTTGTCGCGCTGGAAGCGGAGCGTCTCTGTAAGTTTGTATCCCTGGTGATGTTTGTGCCTGGAGAGCACTATATAAGTGGTGCTCTTCAGGCACAATCTTCCTCAGCCTACTCAAGCTCAACTGATGAGGGGTGAATTCCCCGAAACACTGTGTATTGAGCAGGGAGTGGTGCTTTCTTGCAGGTTTGCCGAGTCGAAGGTTCGATGGACTTCTCGTGTGCTCTGGATGGCAGTCGTGAGTCAGTCAAGTGTCAAGTAAAGTCGGCGGAATAGCGCGAGCTCCGGTGTGGGGAGCAAACCTTTCTTACAAATCATCGCCGAAGTCGCAACCACTACTTAATAATAATAATAATAATTCAAAGGATCAGTCGGGGAAGTGAACTGCCTGAAAAGAGAAAAAAACGCCAGACCCACCAGGACTCGAACCTGGGACCCTGCTTGTCATGAGCAATGCTCTAACCACTGAGCTATGGGACCAGGCTGAACCTAGAAGGCGCTGACAAGTTTTTCACTCCAAAGGCAACGCACAACACGTGCCACACATACTGATGGCACTTGGGTCTTTTTTTCCCTCCCCCAGGGGACCAACCACGGTCAGTTTCTGGAAACTACCAGAGGTGAAAGAAAGTGATTAAATTTGGAAAGGATGGGAGAACTTCAAATTCAAAGGATCAGTCGGGGAAGTGAACTGCCTGAAAAGAGAAAAAAAACGCCAGACCCACCAGGACTCGAACCTGGGACCCTGCTTGTCATGAGCAATGCTCTAACCACTGAGCTATGGGACCAGGCTGAACCTAGAAGGCGCTGACAAGTTTTTCACTCCAAAGGCAACCCACAACACGTGCCACACATACTGATGGCACTTGGGTCTTTTTTTCCCTCCCCCAGGGGACCAACCACGGTCAGTTTCTGGAAACTACCAGAGGTGAAAGAAAGTGATTAAATTTGGAAAGGATGGGAGAACTTCAAATTCAAAGGATCAGTCGGGGAAGTGAACTGCCTGAAAAGAGAAAAAACGCCAGACCCACCAGGACTCGAACCTGGGACCATGCTTGTCATGAGCAATGCTCTAACCACTGAGCTATGGGACCAGGCTGAACCTAGAAGGCGCTGACAAGTTTTTCACTCCAAAGGCAACCCACAACACGTGCCACACATACTGATGGCACTTGGGTCTTTTTTTCCCTCCCCCAGGGGACCAACCACGGTCAGTTTCTGGAAACTACCAGAGGTGAAAGAAAGTGATTAAATTTGGAAAGGATGGGAGAACTTCAAATTCAAAGGATCAGTCGGGGAAGTGAACTGCCTGAAAAGAGAAAAAAACGGTCCCGGGTTCGAGTCCTGGTGGGTCTGGCGTTTTTTCTCTTTTCAGGCAGTTCACTTCCCCGACTGATCCTTTGAATTTGAAGTTCTCCCATCCTTTCCAAATAATAATAATAATAATGCACGATTTTCGGAACTGGACCTAGCCAGCTTCATGCATGACACCGTTGTCGACCGGTAATTATACTTGTAATGCCAATTTTGCATGCGAAATGGTGATATAATGCCAGCTTTATGCCACCTGAAAAAAAGGCACTATAATAATGTGAAGCAACTTGGAAGAATTAGTATGTATGCGAAGTGTATATCGGGGGATGCATGCAGGGCGCGATAGTGCGGGTTCGAATCTCAGGTTATGTCTTAAAAAAGGATTTTTTTAAAGACCGGTGGATGCATGCAGGGCGCGATAGTACAGTGCGGGTTCGAATCCCAGGGTACCGTATGTTTAAAAAAAGGAATTTTTGAAAGAATTTATAACATCCCTATGCTTTTTTTGTCTAGGTCATTAAGGCGAAAAAGCATAGCGTAGAGCCCTGAGCTTCCAAGCTCTCTCGTTTGGTATTTGTGTTTGTTTGTTTGTTTGTTTGTTTCTGTCACGCCTGGCGCTATCCGTATCTGACGGCAAAAAGCATAGGATGTTATAAATTTTTCGATTTTTCCTACTTTTTTTTCAGGCTAATCCTGGGATTCGAACCCGGACTATCGCCCTACATGCATTCCCCCATACACTTCGCATTCATACCCATTCTTCCAAGTTGCTTCACGTTATTAACTTGCGTTTGAAAGCCCTATTTGAAGATTGCGGGCAGCTGTATGTGGCCAGCTGTGTTTGATGGTACGGTACGGTACGGGAGACGGTGTCGTATTACCCTCGAATAATGTGAAGCAACTTGGAAGAATTAGTATGTATGCGAAGTGTATATCGGGGGATGCATGCAGGGCGCGATAGTGCGGGTTCGAATCTCAGGTTATGTCTTAAAAAAGGATTTTTTTAAAGACCGGTGGATGCATGCAGGGCGCGATAGTACAGTGCGGGTTCGAATCCCAGGGTATGTTTTAAAAAAAGGAATTTTTGAAAGAATTTATAACATCCCTATGCTTTTTTTGTCTAGGTCATCAAGGCGAAAAAGCATAGCGTAGGGCCCTGAGCTTCCAAGCTCTCTCGTTTGGTATTTGTGTTTGTTTGTTTGTTTGTTTGTTTGTTTCTGTCACGCCTGGCGCTATCCGTATCTGACGGCAAAAAGCATAGGATGTTATAAATTTTTCGATTTTTCCTACTTTTTTCAGGCTAATCCTGGGATTCGAACCCGGACTATCGTCCTACATGCATTCCCCCATACACTTCGCATTCATACCCATTCTTCCAAGTTGCTTCACGTTATTAACTTGCGTTTGAAAGCCCTATTTGAAGATTGCGGGCAGCTGTATGTGGCCAGCTGTGTTTGATGGTACGGTACGGTACGGGAGACGGTGTCGTATTACCCTCAAAGACGGCTGGCCACAATGCATAATCAAATAGGGCTTTCAAATGCAAGATCACAATGTGAAACAACTTGGAAGAATTAGTATGTGTGCGAAGTGTATCGGGGGATGCATGCAGGGCGCGCGATAGTGCGGGTTCGAATCCCAGGTTATGTCTTAAAAAAAAGGATTTTTTTAAAGAATTTATAACATCCCTATTTTTTTTGTCTACATGTACATGTAGGTCATCAAGGCAAAAAAGCACAGCGTAGGGCCCTGAGCTTCCAAGCTCTCTCGTTTGGTATTTGTGTGTGTGTTTGTTTGTTTGTTTGTGTCACGCCTGGCGCTATCCGTATCTGACGGCAAAAAAAGCATAGGATGTTATAAATTTTTCAATTCTCCTATTTTTTTTTCAGGCATATCCTGGGATTCGAACCCGCACTATCGCCCTACATGCATTCCCCCATGCACTTCGCATTCATACCCATTCTTCCAAGTTGCTTCACGTTATTATCTTGCGTTTGAAAGCCCTATTTGAATATTGCGGGCAGCTGTATGTGGCCAGCTGTGTTTGATGGTACGGTACGGTACGGGAGACGGTGTCGTATTACCCTCGATCGTACCTGTCCCGTACCTATCCTATCCCCTACCGTACCGTGCCATCAAAGACGGCTGGCCACAATGCATATTCAAATAGGGCTTTCAAATGCAAGATCACAATGAGAAACAACTTGGAAGAATGGGTGTGAATGCGAAGTGTATGGGGGAATGCATGTAGGGCGATAGTGGCGGGTCCGAATCCCAGGATATGCCTGAAGAAATAGGAGAATTGAAAAATTTATAACATTATATGCTTTTTTGCCATCAGATCACATTGTGAAACAACTACTTGGAAGAATTAGTACGTATGCGAAGTGTATCGGGGGATGCATGCAGGGCGCGCGATAGTGCGGCTTCGAATCCCAGGTTATGTCTTAAAAAAGAGGATTTAAAAAAAAAATTTATAACATCCCTATGCTTTTTTTTTGTCTAGGTCATCAAGGCAAAAAAGCATAGCGTAGGGTGAGCTTCCAAGCTCTCTCGTTTTCGGCAATTATGCTACTAGCACTGCTAGTAAAAGTGGCACATTATGATTTATTGCAGCACCGAATTCAACGGCGACTTGCCACCGAGAGTATGGCCCATTGCTCATGGTCGCAGTGTGAGCGCGCCCTAAGCCCTTATTTTTGGAAATCGGCCCTTCAGACTACGGCCAAATGTGACCACGTTTCTACGACTCAGATACTATAGGCACTCATGGTACCGTAGTGGGAATCGGCCCTTTGCGGGAACCCACCCAGCCATCCAACTTCTGCTGACCAAGAACAGTCTACTCCGCTTCACGGAACTCTTCAAGCATAAGCTGCTCGTGTGGAGGCAACTCCGAGCACGGATCAGCCCCTCCCTAACTACCCTCATCTAGGCATATGCGGATAATGCCGGCAGAAAAATTGGCAGAATTCGGTACTTTTTCTGGTAAGTGTCATGCATGTTTGGTATGTGGATAAAGAAATGGAGCAGAATTCGAGGAATTGCCCGCCATAAGGTTTGCATGGTTCTGCCAATTTCACTGCTTTTCGAGCAGAATCTGCCACCTTCTCGAGCATTATCCGCCAAATGCCTACCCTCATCTCTCGTCCTCCAACCGACAGAAGAACACGTCGCCAACATGGCCCAACAAACCGGAGGGCTTCTCAGCCAGCAAAGCCTCACTCGCGCCGGCAAATCCCGGCCCACGGTGGCAAGTGCTGTTTTGTGGAACCTTCTACCGGAAGACGTGCAGACCATAGGCATGGGCGGGTAATGCTAACTTATCCCTTATTGCTGAACCCACAAATAATTGTGATACAGATTGTAAACCATTCGAGGGGCGGGTAATGCTAGCATTATGGCTGGCATTATAGTTATGATCTTGCATTTGAAAGCCCTATTTGAATATGCAGTCGATGCGCCAAGCCAGCTGAGTGGGTCTTTTTATTTTTTTCGCGCGAAAGTTTATGTGGTGAACTGTGTTGGTAAAGATGAAGATGTCAGTCAATGAAATTTGCCGTGGCTATATTTCTTGTGTCTAACCAACCCTGTACGGATCGAACTGACGATTCCCGAGTGCCACAAATGTCCTGAAGTCTGCTCCTATTAGCTAGGTATCTAGAAATCTCAACTTCAGTGTCAAGTGAAGACTTTGCCAGTTGCGGACGAGGGAATTCTCGCTTCACGATTTTCCTTGTGTGTGGAGATACGTTGGAATGCCGACTCACCACACCCGACATGATGCTTCGGCAGGAATGCCGGTTGGTGCAGATAATTGCCTAATATTATATGTCTCAGCGTGTATACCTTTCCTTTCGTTGCATGCTTGGTTAATCCGACGGCACGAAATTATAGACATTTCTTTCCAGGTCAAAATTAACTTGAATATTATTTGGTCGTTGTATGTCTTAGTATTCCCTGTCAGTTTGTGCCTTTTTGTCGTACTCGCCGACTGTATATAATCTAGCTACATTGGTACATGGTGGACAGTTAGTCATAACTCGTAACATTTTGTCCTTATTCTTTTTATCCATGCCTTACATTGGCTCACCATATTATTTATATATTTTTGATAGGGCAATATGTAATGTACACACACACACACACACACACACACACACACACACTTGTGCTTGTACTTGTTGCTCACTGCCAAAACTGGTCACGTGGGTCTCCCCGGGAGAGAGGAGAGAGACTCAAAAGGAATCTTGGAAAGATAACTCAATTGGCTATTGAACCGCCCAACGGCCGACACAAACACACACACACACACACACACACACACACACACACCATGTACCACCATGTATACGCCCGTCGCAAGAGAAGCACGCAAATCTGCAAATGCACTGGATGTACACCCACAGATTTTCTCTTGTAGAAACGATAGCGAACAATATCTGAATGAGACAGATCAAGACTTGCGCCAGATAACTGTCTAATCCACACAACTGGCGAAGCCACGTGAATCGACCACCAATGCACACCTGATCTACACCACACGGAGTACATCGGTATAAAACGGCCAAGGCAGTTATCCATGCACATCCTACACTTGCTGGGGTAACCAGTATAGACAGCACGCTGCTTTGATAGAAGCAGACAATAGATGCACTGGTACCTTGAAGTGAACACACACACACACCACACACGCACACACCATCACATTACGACAAAATCAAGGCAATGCCGGCGAAGCTCTATCATTTTCTTGTGCCGCGTGCTGGGAGCATAATGGCATTGCCCGATATTAGACCTTGGTGTAAATGGGTTCTCATGTTGTGTACTTGTGAAGTACATAACTGCATTATTCGGTTGCTGGCTATCAATTGTGCTGTGAGCATGGCAGAGTGAGGTCTTCCAGCTTTGTTGGTGTTTGCTCTATCTTGTGTTTACGCTCTGCAGAAAGGATCATCATATGTAGTGCCTGCTTAGCATTACATCCATTGCGTAGCAGCAATGTGCCATCCTTCCGCGACTTGGGTGGAATGACGTGCAAGTGGTGCTCCAGGGCCAACTTCAATTTGCCGAGCACGTATGCCGCTGGCTTGGGGTCAGCAGTTGGGTGCACAGTCTCTGTATACAAATCGTGCACTGTCGTCCTCAATATCGCACCCTTGTCCAGCAATTCATGTGCTTCAGCGGCAATGACTATATTGGGAAGATCACTCTCGGCACCTTCCGTGCTGTATTGAGAGATGATGCTTCGCAATTGGTGGTCTGTGCTTGGTGCACTGTCGGCAGGGAGCATGTCAATTTGCTTTTGGTAGCAGCGTCTACAAAATCGACTCTCGTCTGAAATCCTGACGTTGTGCATGCTGCGCAACACATGCTGTGCAAGTTGAAAGTTTGGTGACTTCCACCTGTCCTGTGTTCTGGTGTGAGCCTCGACTTACACCAAGCACATGTTGTATGGCCCACACACTGCTGGTAACTTATGGTCCGGGCACTGAACCGGTTCGCACTGTTCTGTCAGACTGTGCACGTGCAGTTTGTCTGCAGGACAGTGTACGGATGCCGCTGCGCTGCAATCATGTACATTGCATGTACTTTGGCAGACTGGTGGCTTATTTTCTTTCGCTGCTGTGCATACTTGGCGTCGTAGTGCTTTGACGCACTTCCAACAAATGCATTGTTCTGACGTGATGGATGTGCATGTGTGTAGCTTTTGCCAATCTGACAGCATTGAGCCACGTGTAAATCGCTTGTCAGATGGCACTTTGGCCCAAATGCTGCATTCTGGGCCACATGGTCGTCAAGTATGTATGCTTGTGGCATTGCTGGGTCTTCCTGCCGCTGACATATCTGTGCACACATCCATGGAAAATACCCGTAAAAACACTAGTTAGAAATAACGTCACCAGAGGCATGCCCTTTTTTCGTCCAGAACATAACTTCCACTCCAATGTCACAAAGACTTACTCTTTCTATACGTCCAGCATAGAAGCAGCGAAATGCCTGGTTAATTCGGTGGCACGAAATTATAGGTCGGGCGACGAAATTTCGACGAAAAAAGGAAAAGAGACAAACCGACGTGCAGCGACACCAAACTACAGAATTTCGCCGTTCTTGAAGAACTCATAACAGAAAAAGGTGAAAGGCGACTACTGAATCCTCGAGTGCGACGACTAAAGCGGGATTCACAGAAGCTTTTTTGCGATGCGACACGCGATGCGACGCGATCTGCGATGGATGCGTGCGATGCGAACTCCCGAAATACCATTCACAGAAGAAGTCAGCGATGCGACAAAGTTTTGCTGATTTGGGTACGTCACCATGATATTCGCGCGGTTTGACACAACTTGTAAAAATTTATAGGCAACTCTTGCACCTTTGTACAACTTTGCTGTAGAAAAGGTCAAAATCGTACACCAAATCGCTTGTCGCATCGCATCGCATCGCAAAAGTTGAGCCAAGCTCAACTTCTGCCATGGCCTGCGATGGCCCAGTTGCGGCAGTTGCGTGGGGTGCGACATGGCTGCGATTTGGGGTTTTCCAGGTTTCGCGTCTGTCGCATCGCGTGTCGCATCGCAAAAAAGCTTCTGTGAATCCCGCTTAACTCAGAGAAAGCGTGAGACTGGCAAGCAGTGTATTTGCATGAAACGATCAAATGTTGAGAATGCCTTGAGAAATGTGCACAAAAAGGTGCATCTGAAAAATAGAACTCGGTGTTCCGAAGTGATTTTTCAAATCTGGCGCATCGACTGTATGCATCGTGGCCAGCCGTCTTTGATGGTACGGTACGGTAGGGATAGGTACGGGACAGGTACGATCGAGGGTAATACGACACCGTCTCCCGTACCGTACCATCAAACACAGCTGGCCACATACAGCTTTTTTTTTTTTTTTTTTTTAATGTACTGGAAGGAACTTTTTTTTTTTCACTGTTGATATTGTCAAGAGTACACAGCGAAAAAATTTGAGTTGGCACCTATGAATTCAGGGGATGGCCCACGCCTGGTAAAAAGAAAAGGAAAGCAAAAAGAATGTCTGGCACCTATGTATTCAGGGGATGGCCGGCCCACGCCTGGTAAAAAGAAAAAGAAAAAAAGAAATCATAACAAAGAAAACTAAAGAAAAAAGAATGTTTGGCACCTATGAATTCAGGGGATGGCCCACGCCTGGTAAAAAGAAAAAAAAGAAAAAGAAAAAAATCATAACAAAGAAAACTTACTAATAGCGAAAACAATACAGCCATATAACAAGAGGTGAGGGTTAACCCAGACGACACTCAGCATTCACTAGAGCTGAGGGGCACTCCAGCTGCTGATCCAAAGGTGCTCGCCTGGATCGATGACCTCTTAAGCTTGCAATCGCCGATCTGATGAAGGCAAACCCTAGGCGGCAACGGAGGTGAGCCATCACCATGGAGAACGGTTCCTTCCGCTTCTCGGCCAGCATTGATGCTATGCGCTTGAGGAAAGCAGAGGCAGCCTTGCCTTGACCACCGGAGGCACAAAACACCAAGGGGACGAACGATGTCTTCTCTACTTCCCTAACACGCTCTTCATAGTTTCGCCGTTTCTCCTTCTCGTGCTTAGTGAACGTGCTGTTGAGGGAGGGAGCGGTGTTCGATCGGACAAAAGGGTTAAATACCCGGACATCAAAGAATGTCCTCTCGAAACGGCCGCCCCACACCCCGCTGGCAGCAACATCTAGGCGGGCGCCATCCTCGCTGATTGCAGTACGATACCTCATCCGTTCCCCGGAAAGTGGCTGGAGAGACGGCTCCACACTTACGTCATGTGCGACGCGTGAAAGCAGTGAGGCGGTGATGTCTCGCAGCTCGTTATGCCGGAGTGACGGATACCCTCCAATAGGGCACGACAGGGCATGCGCGGTGCTGAATGCCTGACCACAGACGCAGGCGGACGGCAGCATTGGGGGGACCCAGCCATAGCGAACATGGATGGCGTCGCGAAAGCCAGCCTTGCTGAGGGAAAAGCCGTGGACTTTCAGTGGCCGGCACGTGAGCCAATTGGAGGCCCCCCTTCAGCGAAGAAAGCTCCACACAACGCTGCAATTCCTGTGAAGCGGCTGAGACGACATCCTTGGCGATGGTTGACTCCTTATTCCGCTGTCGGCTGCGGACTTCGGACTTCCTGTGCAGCGTAAGCTGCGTGACGTCGGGCAGGTAGGATATGCCAGAGAAGATTCCCTCAACCAGCGTTTGGGTGATGTGGCAGGATGAATGGAACTGTTCTGCTAACGAAGAGACAATGATTAGTCCCAGGCCACCCAAGCGACATGGTAGAGCCAGGATCTTCCGTTCGGCAGAGCCTGGAGAGGGGCGACCGAGGAGGGCTGGGAGTAGCAGGTGTACAACCGCCTGCTCCAAGGGCTCCAGCAGGGTAGCTGTGTTGGGTACTGTCCTGGCAACAAACGCCCAGCGATGCCGTAGACCGTGTGTAAAGGTGGAATACGCTGCATGCGGCTGGGAGTGGGCAAATGTAGACAGCTTGTCAACCTCCTTGCACCATGTGTTCACCTTGCCCGTGACATAAGCCGCTACAAATTCCGGGGTGCCGAGTGCTGCACCTAGATGTCGGTACCCATCTGAGCGGACTTGGATACGTGTGTCAGCGAACAATTCAGTGGCACGCTCGAGATGTGCAGGCTTCACTAGTAGTACAGCTGCCCGCAATATTCAAATAGGGATTTCAAACGCAAGATCATTATCCATGTAAAACCCGCTCTGTGAGCGGTTCTGAAAAACCTTTACTGGTACTGCCCCGTCGTAAAAGTAAGAAATTAGAACTGGCCCATTGTCCCCCCAAATGCGAACTGATCCACCTAAATCGCGAATGACGGGACCCGAACGCACCAGTAGCACGAGGTCGGGAGGGCACAGGACAGCAATTATTCATAGGGTAAGGGCGTGTTCAGACTTCCGTGAACCCCGTCAAACCGTGAATGCCGATAAACCGTGAAGGACATTCACACTACCGATAACAAACTAACGTTACCGTGAAGTTTTCAGCTCTCACCGCGGCACTGACAAGGGATTTTCCCTTTTTTTCGCAGCGCAGCCTGAGCACTTTTTTACTGCCGGTAAAAGTTTACTGCCGCAGCAGCCGCGGCAGTAAAACTTTCCCACCGGTAACGTGCCAGTAACGTCACGTGATCAAATCACCTTGTCGACTTTCCCAATCGGTCACTTTTTATCAGTAGTCTGAACGCGCCCTAACACCACCTACCGCTAGTACAGTACGTGGCCTATAGTCCGGACCCAACGTCCCCATCTGCATCCACGTCCACAGGCACAGGTAGGAACCTCGTGCTACTGGTGCGTTCGGGTCCCGTCATTCGCGATTTAGGTGGATCAGTTCGCATTTGGGGGGACAATGGGCCAGTTCTAATTTCTTACTTTTACGACGGGGCAGTACCAGTAAAGGTTTTTCAGAACCGCTCACAGAGCGGTTTTTACATGGATAATTTCAGTTCTTTTTCTGTTCCCTCCCCACGACAACCCCGAAGGTAAACATGATGACCACGCGTGCGATGTACTGTATGTAGCCATGAGACTGCAATAACACACTGATACATACCAGCCCCCCCCCCCCCCACCTCGCTACCCCGCACACAGATACACAAACATGTGTATGCACACGGCACACACACGTGGCCACGCACATGCACACAACACAAACAGGAAATTCTTCATATATAATGCCATGCAAAGCAGTGGCCACCGTACTTGAGGAAGTCAGTTGTGAAACAAAAATAATTCAACTACAGCGTGTAGACAAGCTGACGGCCAAAGCACAACATAGCAAACATGACATTTGCCCAATGATTGCAGTTTGCATACCACGCCATGGAAGCAGCGAATACAGAATGTAATAATTATTATCATACAAAGTGACAAACAAGGAAGTGGCCATCATACACCAGAAACTTGCAGAAAGTCACACATCCAAGAGGTAGAGAAGTGAACAGCAATCTGATACAGCCCACACAGGACACAGCTGACCTGATACTCGTCCCAGGATCGCAAGTGGCAAATTCTTTTCAATGCATAACATGCAGGTGTACGTTAGACGCATGGACAACATCTGACCGTGTCGCCAGCATACAATGTCATCACATGTTTACCCCACAAGTTACACACATGCACAGTAGAAGCACAATGAAAGCAATGGAAAAGTACGATGTGGTTGCTGAAGCATCTTCACACTTCAAATTCAGACTTCAATGTGGTCGTCACGGGATGATATACCTGCAAGATACAAGTGATGACGAAAGAAAGCAGAAGGTCGTCAGGTAGGCTATGAGTAGCCCTTTCCCAAAGATGCCATAGTTTTTCGCAACTTACGCTTTTCGCAACCGTGCCAAAACAAGTGGTAGTTGCTGAAATAGCATCCATATTTTCAGAAAAAGCTCAAAAGTTGCCAATATCGCAACTCAAAATTGGAGAGTTCTCATGCAAAACCTACAAAACAGGGAGCAGAAATAGCAGAAATGCAGCGATGCTGCGACAGCAAACTCGTACACCCCATTCCTGCTGTGAACCACCACTTTACACATTGCCAGTAGCCTGTTGCATGTATCCTACATGTACATGTACATCATTACAGTGCACGGAAAAGGGAATGCACATACCGTAATTATCATAACTACCGTCAAGAGTCCATAACCCAAGAGTATGCAACTGTGATTATGGGTGCATGCGTGGCGCGCTGCCTTCATTACGTAACTTGCCTTCATCACGCTCTGAAAGCATGCATTCAAACTCTCAATTTCTCGCACGAGCCCATCCGTTTTTGCTCGATTCGTTCCAGTACCTACACAATCTCTGAATTCTGGCGCGTGAACTCCAGTTCCTTACGAAAGTTCATTTCAAACTGGAGGGAAAGTGCGGTGTTTGATTTTCCGCAGTGCGCGGACTGCAGCTGAATGATGTAATGAAGGCAGCGCGCCGCGCATCTGGCCCATAGAAAAGAGATCACAGTTGCATACTCTTGGGTTATGGACACGCTCTCTATCTGAAGACGTTCTTCTGGCGACATCTCGCCATGTACTTGGCCTGCTTTGTCTGTGTATCCATTTTCATGTGCGATCAACAAAAACTCAATGCACTACAGAGACTAGACAGTGGGTGCAATACGCTCTCTATCTGAAGACGTGAACCATTAAATTATTTGGAAAAGTTATGCGTACACCTGAAACGTAATGAAGTACAGGAATAGAGAGAGTTACTACAATACGCTCTCGACCTGATATAGTGATAACGTGTTAGAAGGTAACAGGTCTACAGTCCCACCGTACCCTTCCGACACGACTAGTCGACTGTAGACCATTACATTTTTTGGAGAAATTATACGTACACCTTAAACGTAATGAAGTACAGGAATTGAGAGAGAGTGACTACAATACGCTCTCGACCTGATAACGTGAGTACAAGACACTCTCCACCTGATAACGTGTTAGTAGAAGGTAACTGGCAACATATCAATGAGTTGCCTCACCGTGGTCTAGAGGAGACGTCTTCGCAGCAATATTTTCCCTCCTGCGCATTCAGTCGCCGACGCGACAGCGTTTACTGGGCCGTTCCAGTTGCGGAAGACATTCGATTCATCGGGCCAATTCAGCAACAGGGCCTTGGACACACAGGGGGCAGAGGAGAGACATTGTTAGTGGACAAGAAATATGCAGTGGCAAATGGCGAGTGCCGTATGGATGTCAAGTTGTCATGCACAATTCAGCTATTACTTACGGTCCAGCTAGTCCTGCCATTGCTCGCTCGTCCTGGATCCTCCTCGTTTGTCTTCCTGCACGTCTGCACTTCTCCTTCCCCACCGTTGGCTTTGCGGTACGGGGGTGCCGGAAGGAATTCCCACCATGTATCCATGTACATGAAGTCCCACCATGTCTCCATGTACATGTCCACGGCCACGTCAGCAGTTTGTATAGTACCGGAAGGAGTTCCCACGATGTCTTCAAAGGCCTAGAGCGGACGTCTTTGCAGCAATTCTTTTCGCCTTTTTCGCATTCAGTCCGCCGACGATGTCTCCAAAGGCCTAGGGGACGTCTTTGCAGCAATTCTTTTCACCCTGCACATTCACTCCGCCGACACGACAGCGTTTACGGAGCCGTTCCAGGTGCAAAAGGTCCACGTCAGCAGTTCTCAACTATTTCGCGTACGGGATAGTCGCCGCATGCGCACCAGCGTTTAAGGGGTCGTTCCAGGTGCAAACGGCATCCATCAATGGCACTTTGCAGTACGGGGTACGGAAAGGGGCCTCCTCGTTCGACTTCATCGACTTCTGCAGTTCTCCTTCCCGTCAGGGGTACCGAAAGGGGCCTCCTCGCAGTTGTCCTTGCCGTCAGGTCCATATCATGCAGTTCTCAACTATTTCGCGTACGGGATAGTCGTCTTTGTCGTACGCGACATCGGCGTTTACCGAGTGTCATTGGCACAAAGCAGACCGTTGACGGGGTCAAGTGTTAAAAAAGTATCAACAACGTGTCGACTAAGTGTCGACCACGTGTATAGCGGTACACTCAGCGGTACACTAATTCTCGTGCCATTCTCGTGTCACAAAACTGGAACATCGAGTACCAGTATGGAAAGGCTTCAGACAGGAAGCCTTTCCAATAACGTGAAGCAACTTGGAAGAATGGGTATGAATGCGAAGTGTATGGAGGAATGCATGTAGGGCGATAGTGCGGGTTCGAATCCCAGGATATGCCTGAAAAAATAGGAGAATTGAAAAATTTATAATATCCCTATGATTTTTTGCCGTCAGATACGGATAGCGCCAGGCGTGACACAAACAAACAAACACACACATTAATACCAAATTAAAGCTGTGTGGACCCTGGCTAGCGCCAGACGTTACTGAAGTAACGTCTTCTGCATAGCTACGGGAATAACTAGCATTATCCGCCGGGGCCTAACCATCGACATCAAATACATGTACCATCAATGCCGCAGAATATTATGCACAATAGGACTAAACTGGCTAGCTACGGCTACAGCTTGATCGTACCGCGCACGTGATTCCACATTGTATCGAGTGTGCGCACGTCGGGGACGGCGCCATAGGGTGCGTTATGCCGAGGTTTACGTTATGTAGGACTAAACTGGCCTAAACGTAGTAAACTGCCTAGCTTTTCGGCTTTTGCAGGGTAGGCACGCGTTTTTGTAGCTGTAGTTTTTCGGTGGATTTTCCGGCTCCAGCGCGGCTCCGGCATAGGCCGGCAAACCAGCTGATGCAGAGTGCCACTTGCTGCCGGTGTAATGGCAGCGGCACCTGCGTCCGGTGCGAATGCCACAAGGGGGGTCGAGGATGCAGGAATTGTCTCCCGTCCAAGAAAAATCGATGCCGAAACAACAGCTCACCCGGCCCGACATCCCAACCATCTCATCCGTCATCTCAACAACCACCGCCCACAGCGTCAGTGACCCGTACCGTACCAGTTTTCGAACCAGCTACTCGACCGACAGGAGAGGATAGTTTTTTGAAATTCGGAATGCAAAACCTCTCTAACAATGTCGTCTCTCGTGTCGACAAAAAACAGAATGCTACACCTGTGAAGTAAAAGAAAAAAAGGCCCAACCCTGCCCTGCCAGCTATTTGGGCTTACGGGGGTCGCCATGGCAAATAATAATATTAAAGAACTAAAGACTATAAAATTAATGACGGGAAGTGCCAGCTTCGGCAGCAACTAGGGAGGCAGAAGAAGAGACAGGTGCATGTACAGCGAAAACAGAGCGGCTACCACGCAGGCACATGACACTCGCTCTGAGCAACGCAAAGCTAAGGCGGCAGCGGATGAATGACATAACAACCGAATACGGTTCGCCGCTTTTCTCAGCAATGAGAGATGCAATTCGCTTGTAAAGCGAGGCAGATTGCTTGCCCATGCCACCGGTTGTCGAGAAGACCAACGGGACAAATGAAGCATGCTCGATCTCCCGCAGCCTCTCTTCATACGATCTCTTCTTCGCTTTCTTGTGGCGAACGTAGGTGGCAGAAATGGAGGAGGACTGGTTCGAAGACGCAAAAGGGTTGAACACCCGGACGTCGAAGAAGGTGCGTTCGAACCGCCCTCCCCACACTCCATTTGCTGCTACGTCCAAGCGAGCCTGGTCGTCGCGGATGGCGGTGAGATAGCGCAGCTGCTCCCCACTCAGGGGCTCCAGATGAGGCTCTACAGATACGTTGGTGGCAACACGCTTCAAGAAACCAGCGGTCACATCGCGGATCTCGTTATGCCTGATGGTAGGGTAACCGCCGGTGGGGCACGAGAGGGCATGGGCCACAGTAAACTGGCTTCCACAAACGCACCCTGATGGCATGCGCTGTGGTTGCCAGTTGTACCTTAGGTGCACTCCATCGCGAAACTCCGCTTTGGAGAGGGCAAATCCATGGCGCTTCAAGGGCCTGCAGGTCAGCCAACTGGAAGAGCCCTTCTCCGAAGCCAGGTCGATTACACGCTGCTTGGCCTCCGGCACACTGGAGCGGAGCAGCAGGGCTTGGGCTTTGACAGCATTCCGTGCTGTTATCCTCACCTCCGCCTTGGCAGTACGAACGAGACTGGTTGCAGAGCCGAGCGCCATAGTCTGCAGCTTGATGTTGGTCTGCAAGGACTCAGTCACCCTTCGCGATGCATCATACTGGGATGCGAGATCCACGGGATTGCCCAGCCCGAGCCCTCCGTGACGACATGGAAGCGCAAGAATTGACCTTTCCTCCGAGTTGACAATATGGCCGGTAAGAGCGGGGATGAGCCTCTCCATTAGCAGCTTCTCCACAGGCGTCAGAGCAGCTGCAGCTGTTGGTGTGGTGCGGCAGAGGAAAGACCACTTATTCTGCAGGCCTTGGGTGAGTGCAGCGTATGCAGCTTGTGGTTGCGTTTCCGCATACGAGGACAACTTCTCCACGAGGTTGAGCCATCTTGTTGCCTTCTGCTCAACAAAGCTATCCAGGAACGCAGGCGTACCAATAGCCGAACCCAGGTACCGGCAACCATCGACGCGGATGTCAACTCCAGTGTCGGCGAACATCTCCACTGCTCGATCATAATGCTTCGGTTTAACCAGGAGAACCGACTTGGACGGGTTGAGATGATAGCCGTAGGCAGGACCTTGCTCTGTTAGGCTATGCCACCATGCACGCAAAGGCATCAGCTTGCCACCTGCTCCTGAGTCATCAGCAAACCAGGCTTGCACAGTATTTGCAGTAGAGACTGACTGCAGCAAAGGAAGAACACCGAGAGCATAGAGAGGCATTGCAATCGGGTCCCCCACAGGAGAGGATAGTAGTAACCAGGGAGTAGTAAAATACATTTATTCCCGTAGCTATGCAGAAGACGTTACTTCAGTAACGTCTGGCGCTAGCCAGGGTCCACACAGCTTTAATTTGGTGTTTGTTTGTTTGTGTCACGGCTGGAGCTATCCCGTATCTGTCCCGTATCTGTCCCGTATCTGTGACTACAAAGGCTCTACAGGATTGTACATACCGGTAACAGCTGTCCACAATATTTGCGGGCTCCTGTATCTGTCCCGTACCGTACCAATATTCGTCGTATTATTATTATTATTATTATTATTATTATTATTATTATTATTATTAATTCAACATCTCCTGGCTCGTCAGAAGACTGCCAATATATATGAGAAGTCGGGTGGTAGCCAACCACGGCGAACTGAATAGGCCTTATGCACATTGTACAGATGCACGAAATCCCGTATAATCTTGTAGAATCCCGTAGACCCGGTTGGGTGTTGAATGTGCAGGACCCTATTGTGCTTACTGCTATTTCCACTATGAAATGGGCCATGAAAGCATTTCATACGAAATATTTTTCCGGCAGAGATCTAGTTAGTCGTTAGTTCAATCCCAAAGTGAAGAAGGCTTCAAAAGTGATCGTTTGCCATGAATTGTGAGGCTAAATGGGTCAAACGCGCATGTATAGCACACAATGAACACCCAACCGGGTATGTACACACCTACGGCCATTGTACAGAACTTCGTACATCTGTACAATGTGCATAAGGACTATAATAAGGAGAGAAACAAAGAGAGTACTGCAAGGGGAGGCATGACGAAAATGGTGAGATTATTTAGGACGAAGAAGCTGAAGCTTGAACTCCTTAATGTCTGTGCATGCTTTAAGGCTAGTTGGCAGGGAAGACCAGAGAGTGTACGCAGAGAAGATAGGAGATTTCAGAAACAGGGAGGTATTAGCACGGGGTAATGAGAAGGAATGACGTGTTGATCTGGTGGACACAAACCAGTTATACTTAGCAAAGTGTTTTGGAGCCAGGTCTAATAAGATCATGTGTACAAGGATGCAAAGATGTTGCTGGTGTCGCTCTAAGAGGGGAGATACTGAAGCTAAACTGTGGAGACGTTGGGAGGAGAATGTTTGATTTTTGCGAAACAGGATTTTTAGAAGCAGACGCTGGTGTATTTCCAGAGTTTGAACAAGGGCCTGAGACAGACCGCACCACGCTGTGTCAAAGTAATCAAATATAGGTAGAATATACGACGTAAAGAACAATTTTCGGCAATGGTCATTTAAATGGTGGCAGTGAGGTTGCAACATGCCAAGGGAGGAGCTAGCTCGCTTGCATACTGACTGGACCTGTGGGGACCAGGACATATGGCTGTCGAATATAACACCAAGGTGTTTGTGTTCATGAACAATTTTAACGTTAGCATTGGCTCCTGGAAAGTGCAACGGCTGAGTAGGCGGCGATGGGCTGATGAACATTGCTTCGGTCTTCGCGATGTTGGGCCTCAGCTTCCAAGCTTCCATCCATGCTATGGTGGAGTTAATGCCGGTCTGCATGGAGGTAACGAGGTTGGACGGCGAGCTGTCAGAGCACAACAGTGCAGTATCATCAGCAAAAAGGCTGACGTCTGGAACTAGAGAGGGCAGATCGTTCACATAAGTTAGGAAAAGGAGTGGACCCAGTATGGACCCCTGTGGAACACCAGACACTACAGGTAAAGGATCGGACAAGGAAGCAGAGACACGGACAGTTTGATGACGGGACGACAAATATGACGACAGCCACTGCAGAGCTGTACCACGTACTAGAAAAATGTACTCAAGCTTTGCAAGTAGGCCTCGATGCCAGACTGTATCAAACGCTTTTGACAGATCAAAAAAGACAAGACCTACATGCTTCTTCAGGTTACGATGTCCGTAAATATCCTGGATTAAGCGTGTCAATTGCAAAGTAGTTGAGTCGCCACGACAGAAGCCGGATTGTGCAGAGGAGAGGGCAGGGGTGACATGGTGGTAGAGAGATTCATAGAAGATGCGTTCACAGACCTTGGATATAGTTGGTAGGAGGGAGATGGGCCTGTAATTAACAGCTTGGGAGCGTTGTCCTTTCTTAAAGATCGGGACAACAATAGCAGATTTCCACGCAGATGGGAAGACTCCTGCACGAGATGACAAGTTGAAGAGCAAGCACAGGGGATACGACAAGGAAGGCACCAGCAGTTTAAGGACTTCATTTGGAATACCGTCTTTTCCAGGAGACTTGCAGCTCTTAAGACGTTTCAGTTGTTTCCGGACCACACCAGTTGTTGTAAAGACCTCCAGAAGTGGAGCGCGCAGCTCTGGAGCTGGGTGCAGGGGCGGGATAACCCAGTTCGGATCGTCGGGAAGGCCGGGAGAGACAAACTGTTTGTTCAGAGTGTCCGCAATGGACTTTGCCTCAGACTGACGGTTGCCATCAGGATCAATCAAGCACTGGATTGGGGCGCGAGAGACACTGGGACGCTGGGTGCGAATGAACTGATAGAGAGAAGGACGATTGGGTGATGAGATTGTTGCAGAGAGGGAGCTGATGTAAGAGCGGTAGGTTTTACGGGATAGGTATTTGACAAAGTTGCGTTGAACTCGGTAGGCCTCCATATTGACAGGTGTTGGAAATTTTCGGCTGACACTGAAGAGGTCTCGTTTACGTTTCACCGCAGATACGAGGACAGTCGACACCCAGGGTGGATTGGATGTCACAGACGATGTGCGTGTGTTTGACCGACAAGAATGGGTGGAAAAATCAGCGAGGTGGTGCTGGAAGGTTTGTTCCAGGACGATTGAAAATCGATCGACTGCGTCGTCAACAGTTGGGGAATTGCCTGGGCGTAGAAATGACCAGTCACAATGAGAGAGATCGGAATTAAGAGAGTCCCAGCAGTGAGAGGGGACATGACGATAGCGGTAAGGGAAATGTTTGCGTGGTGCTTTATTATGTATACGACTCCCTAATGTAGAGGGAGATTTGGAAAGAAATAGGGAGACGAGGAGGAAATTAATTAGAATAGACGCCGAATAGGTGATAGGATGCGTCAGCATAAACATACTTTGGAAGAGAGATCCCGTCGTCTCCAAAATAAGCGTGAACGAGCGATTCAGCGCCGGTCACAGGAAACGTCGGAAGAGAGATCCCGTCCACTCCAGAACGCCCGTGATCGGCAGAGTCCGTCGGTCCCAGGCAACGTCAGGACAGACATCCCGTTGAGTCCAGAACGCCCGTGATCGGCAGAGTCAGCGCCGGTCCCAGTAAACATCAGGACAGACATCCCGTCGACGTGCCGAAAAACTAAATCTGCACCCTCTTTTGCCGTCGGACAGGATACGTATTATAGGAGACTGTAAAGTTATGTAATGTCCAAATTTCGACGTAAACAGTAGGTCACTCGCATTGATTTTTCGACGTGCGAGCCAAATAACGCGAGCTGAACTTTCGCGTCGCAGACATCCCGTCGACGCGCAGAAAAACTAAATCTGCAGCCTTATTTGCCGTCGGACAGGATACGTATTATAGGAGGCTGTAAAGTTATGTAATGTGCTCCACAGGCAACCAAGCATTCGGCGAAGTCATTGGCTCAACAGGTCAATGTACATGTATTACTACAAAAAGGCCAGAAAATCCGATTACTGTAATAAAATCAACTAATTTTCGCTGGCGATTTAATTTCGCTGATTTCGCCGCTTGGTACCAACCGGCCAAAGTAAATCGCAGGCCAAAGTTTGTCATATAGGCAAATGATGCATGAGAGAGCAAAAATACCGATCGGTTTCAAATTTGACGTGAAATTGCGCGTCACGTCGGAAATAACGTGCATCTTAACCTCTCTAATAGAGAGGTTTCTATTTCTCATCGGCCAAAATTTGTTGATTTACAGTATAAGGAGATAAAAAGAAAAGAAGGAACAAACCAAAAGTAGATGATTATCAGAGAAATAACAATCCGCAATAAATTCTGCAAATACTTTTGCCTAACTCATAATATTGAAACCGATTGAAACGTTTTTGCAATACAGTGATGTGGCCAATCAACGGAAAAAGACATTTCCATCAGTTCTTATAACATGTACGATGAGCTAGGCAAAAAGGCATAAAAGCATAGCGTAGGGCCCTGAGCTTCCAAGCTCTCTCGTTTACATACATGTTGTCATGACTGCGCAGTCATGAACTTACTATTTCCCACTTTTCCCACGTCGTGCATTATTGTACACATTTCGCGTATGCATGCTTTGACCCCTACTATCTCTTACACTTAGTTACAGCCATATCTGTTGTAAGTTCAAACGGGAGTTCAAACTCTCGCTCCTTTTGGACGCCTTACGTCATAATCGTTACCGTGTTTTTAGAGCGGAGAACAGTTTTTCTTCTTGGTCTAGTTTTCTGGTTTTTTGGTATGGAAGTTGTGTCTGGTTAGACCTTCTTCTCGTTACAGTGTTTTCGATAATAGCACTTGATATGATGAGTTTTTGATGTTCTCACGACGGAGACGAGGGACTGTGATCACAGCCACCGTTGAACTGCCCTGGAGTGCAGTAGTAATAGTATTTTAGACCCCCTTATTTTCCCTCGTTTATGTCCGTTCGTGACATGGTGCTGTGACCAGGATAGGATATGATGTCAAGTGAAGACTCTAATCGTACTAGCCACTGAAGGTTGTGCTACAGCCACAACTTGTCAGGAAGATGACTCCCAGAAGAAAGGCCTGCAGGCCATCAAGGACGCGCAGAAGCGTCGACGCCGGTGCATGCCAAGATACGAGCGCATCGGTGCATGTACTGCGTACATTTTGGAAAAAAACAACAGAAAGCTATGTGAAAGTATGGATCGATCCAAAGAGGCTTCAGCCCCAGATTGACGATGCTGTACAGTTGAAACGAGAAATACTACTCACCCAGGATGAGATTTTCAATGTTCTGGACGACTTAGAAAGATGTAGTCTACACGACGAAGAAGAGGAGTGGGAGCGTGAATTTAATGTGTCTTGGCGCATTTTTGAAGATGCCCAGATAGCTGTCGACCAAGTCGTATTTGAAGAGGAGAAATTGAAGCGTCAGTCCCAATCTGCCATTCTGGCTGCTCAGCAACAGCACCAGAAAGCCTCAGTGACTTCAGTGGATGCCACCACCAATAGTGCCAGTGCCACTGAGGACATACCAGTAGTTGACGAGGAGGCGCATCAACAAACAGCAGTGCAGCTGGAAGAAGATTCTAGAGACCAGAACGAGTCTCCAGCTATGATCAGTGTAGATGGCATCCGACGAGCATCGTCAAGTGTCAGTATCCACAGTACACCAACAACGCTGTCCACCATTGACCATGGCTATGGGTCTGTCCACCATTGAGGTGGCGGCACAGGCAGCAGTAGCAGCCATGCAAGCTGCATGCTCCAGTCCAGTGGTGAAACTTCCTCAGCTGAAACTGTCTCAGTTCAATGGAGACATCATGGACTGGCCAGAATTCTGGCAGACATTTGAGTCCTCTGTTGGTCTTCGTCAATCGTTGCCGGACGTATCAAAATTCACGTACCTCAAAAGCGTCCTGACGGGTGTCGCCGCAGCAGCCATCGAAGGCATTCCAATAACAGCAGCTAACTATCCTATCGCAGTTACGATGCTGAAGGACAAATTTGGACAGCCTGAGCTGATAGTGGCAACACTGTATCGTAAACTGGCACAGCTGCCACAATGTAACAACAGGTTTACTGAAGTGAAGGCTACCATTGACCAAATGGAGAAACTCCTTCGTCAATTGGAAGCTCAGGGAGAGAACCTGGATACTCAGCGCGTCCTCATTCAGCAACTCTTCTCGAAGTTCCCGTTCCAGCTCGTCAGCAAACTGGAGGAGCAGAGATCCGACCATACTGTGCCATGGACGGTCAAAACAGTACGGGAGATGCTAGCGAAGTATGTAGCAATGCAGAACACAGTTCGTCAGTTCACCGACAACATCAGCCAGACACCTCAGCCTAAGATACAGGGACACCAGCAACAACACCATCGTCCACCAACAATGGGATTTGTATCCAGCCAGGCAAGCCCCAGAAGAGAACCGTCCTGCGTCTTCTGTCGGTCAAGCCATTTCAGTGATGAGTGTACCAACTACTCAACACTGGATTCCAGGAAGGATCAACTGTTGTCCCTACGTAGGTGCTTTGCGTGCCTCAAAGAAGGCCATATCGCAAGGAATTGTGCACACCGTAGTAGAAATTGCTACCACTGTAGCGGAACAGGCCACAGTCGTGCTATTTGTCCCAAGAAGGGTCAACAATATAATCCAGCAGTCGAAGTTCCGAAACACCAGCAAACAAATTCACTGGCCAATGGCAGTCCACAGACAGCAGCAATCGCAGCTTTGTCACCGGCAGAGATGCCAAGCCAAGAGCCGGCGGCAATTCCAGATGAAACCACGGAACTAGCCACCACGAGCGTCTCAACACTGAAAGCAGTTATTCAGTCAGCCATGCTGCAAACCGCTAAGTGTAACGTGACTGACCATTGTGGGAAGAAGGTCATGGTCAACGCACTACTGGACAGTGGCAGCCAACGATCGTTCATCACTGCAGCTCTAGCTAAACGACTCCAGCTACCAGTCGAGAATGAAGAGAGGCTCTACCTGAACACCATGGCAGCAACTAAGTCCAAGAGCTTCAATTCGCAATCGTTCCAACTCGCTGTCAACCTCCGAGACGGTAACATGGCACAGATAATGGTGAATACTCTGCCTACCATAACCAACCCAATTGTGAAACAAGCCGTGCAACAGACCGACTTGGCGTTTCTTGAACAGCTGTCTCCAACAGCGCTAGCAGATTCTGTGCCTCACGCAATGGAAACTGTCAACATCGACTTTCTAATTGGTGCTGACTACTTTTGGCAACTGGTGGGCAATAATGTTATCACACTGCCATCAGGACTCAAGCTAGTCTCCTCCGAATTTGGATACCTGCTCACCGGCTGCAGTTCACTACCGGATGAATGCAGCAATGATGACACGACCTCCCTGGTGGTTACCAGCAGCGGTTCGATTTTCTCAGGAGCTGCAAGCGTCTCCAACCGTAACACAGAGGACAATGTACTGTCTCAATTCTGGCAACTGGAGAATATCGGAATCAAGGATTCACCCTACGCGAATGATGACGAAATCGCACTGGCGCAATTTCGCAAGACAACGGAATATTCCGATGGCAGGTATTCCATCCAATGGCCATGGAAGCCTGATGACACCAAAGATCAACTTCCTAGCAACTACGGCTTAGCCCTTGGCCGAATGAAATCACTGGCCAAACGACTCGCTACAGACGGACAGCTGCTCGAGAGTTATGACAAGGTGATCCGACAGCAGCTCGCTAAGGGAATCATTGAAGAAGTTCAACTTTCCGGAACCAGTGGTAAACAACACTATTTGCCACACCACCCCGTTGTGACACCAGCGAAGTCAACAAAGGTCAGGATAGTGTATGATGCATCAGCCAAAGCGAGTGCAACATCTCCAAGCCTGAACGACTGCCTCTACCGTGGCCCAGTGCTACTCCCTGACCTCTGCGGCCTGCTAATGCGTTTCCGTCTCAAGCCAATTGTGATTAGCGCTGACGTAGAGAAAGCATTTCTTCAAATTTCTATTCAGCCAAGTGACAGGGACGTCACCCGATTCATCTAGTACAAGGACTGTACCACACCTGAGAAGGTTAACGGCAATGTCACAGCGTACCGTTTCTGTCGAGTGCCGTTCGGTGTAGTCTCGAGCCCATTTCTGCTCGCTGCTACCATTCAGCTGCACCTCACACAGGCCCAGACCGATGTGTCTGGTGCTATTGCACGTGATCTGTATGTGGACAACCTAATAACCACGGTCTACTCCCCAGAAGAAGGTAATCATCTCTACAAGGAAGCCAAGCAGCTGTTCTCAGATGCATCCATGAATCTACGGGACTGGACCTCCAACTCCGACAAAGTGTTGGACAAGATTCAGGAAATCGACCGATTGCCATCAGCATCTACCAAAGTCCTTGGGCTCAAGTGGGATAACAAAGCAGATAACATCGCCGTGTCCAACAGCATCAATGAGAAATCAGTCGGTCCAGTCACAAAGCGCAGCGTGCTGAACAAAGTGGCAAGCGTGTTTGACCCACTCGGATTGATGACACCATCTACACTGCAAGGGAAGCGGTACCTTCGTCGGCTATGGGAGGAAGGTCTGGAGTGGGATGCCCCATTGTCCGCACCAATGCTCCTGGAGTGGGACAACATCCAATCAGCACTCCGGCAGACGACGACCGTCACCATTCCAAGGTTCATTGGTCCTGCGAGTGCAAGTCAACCGATGAGTCTACAGATCTTCACAGATGCATCCAAGGATGCATATGCAGCAGCAGCTTACCTCCAAGTGCAGATTCCGGATTCCAACAAGTACACGGTGAATCTCATCTTCTCCAGATCCCGACTGACCCCGTCAGCCAACAAACCGTCCAAGAAGCAATCAGTCACCATTCATCGTATGGAACTGCTCGGCGTGGTCATCGGATTCAGGATGGTCAAGTTCATCCAATCCCAGCTTCAACTTCAGAACAACATCCCAGCATACCTCTGGACTGATGCCACGTGTGTTCTCCACTGGCTCACAACGCCCCATCATCTCTCAACATTTGTTGCCAATCGTGTGAAGGAAGTGAAATCCAATCAGCAGCTACAGTTTCGTCACGTTCAGTCCCAGGACAACCCTGCAGACATAGCAACACGCGGTCTTCAGCCAGAGGAGTTGAAGGAGTCTTCTCTCTGGTGGCAGGGTCCTGCATGGCTAGCAGGAGACAAAGAGGACTGGCCAACAGGAAAACTGATCGTCACGCAAGAAGACATTGCAGAAGCAGACAAAGAGAGACGCTCCCCTCTCATTACAATTGGGAACACAGCTGCCGTCATCAACGACAGCACAGAAACGTATTCGCTTCAGGCAGCAGAACAACGTGTTTCATCCCTCAGATCGCTCTTGAGGACTACAGCAATCTGCCTCCGTTTCATTGGCAAAAAGATCTGGAGCAAGTTCAGTAGCAGCACACGAGAGAAGCTACGGCCAAAGATTCCCCTCGCAGCAATGGTCTTTGATGATGCTTCACGCACCAAGTACGTAGCAGCCAGTGATCTCAGCATCGCAGAGAAGATCATCATCAGACAACACCAACGACAGAACTTCACGGATGCGTTCAAAGCTATAGACAGCGGTACTCGTCACCCCCTTCAAGACCAGCTCGGACTTCGCCTGGATGCTGAAGGACTGCTAAGATGCCATGGAAGGCTAGACAATGCTCAGCTACCTGAAGATGCGACTCGCCCTATGCTGATATCCCGACACAGTAAGCTAAGTACTCTGATCATCCGGGAAGTTCATGCGCGTCTCATTCATGCTGGAGTGTCTCACACACTTGCCCAGATTCGACAGAAGTACTGGCTTCCACAAGGGCGAGCAGCTGTGAAAGCCGTTCTGAGTAAATGTGTCATTTGTCAGAAACACGAAGGGCAACCGTTCCGTCTACCCCAGATGCCACAGCTACCAGCAGAACGAGTACAGCAGTCTCATCCATTTCAGTACATCGGCCTCGACTATCTCGGCCCATTCAGCGTCAACATCAGCAGTACAACACAGAAGGTATGGGTGTGCCTCTTCACCTGTATGGCAACCCGTGCGGTTCATTTGGAAGTAGTGATGGGATTAACAACGGCCCAGTTCGTCAACTGTTTGAAACGATTCATTGCCAGGCGAGGACGACCTGACAAGATCATCTCAGACAATGCGCCACAGTTCAAGTTGGCACAGACGTACCTCGATCAGAAGTGGAAAAATATCCTAACCTGCCCTGAGCTGGCCTGCTACCTTGCAGAACACAAGGTAACCTGGGTTTTCACCACTGAGTTTGCACCGTGGCAAGGCGGTTTCTATGAGCGACTAGTTGGTCTGGTGAAGCGAGCTTTCCACAAAGCCATTGGCCGCAGTCGATTCACCTACGAGCAGTTCAACACAATCACAACGGAAGTTGAGGCAATGCTCAACACACGCCCATTGACGTATGTACCGTCAGAGTCGACAGATGGAATCATCACGCCAAACCACTTCATTGCCCCAACTCGCTCACTGGGACTTCCTGACGATATCCAGTCAGATGACTACATGCCCCAACGAGATCCAGTCGCTACTATTACGTCACTGCAGAAGAAGCAGCAAGCTGCACTGGACACGTTCTGGAAGTTGTGGAGAGATGACTATATCCTTGCACTTCGCAGCCGACAGCCAATCAACAATCGTCTCAGGAGGAGCCGAACCACTGGTCCCAAGATCGGCGACATGGTCATGATCAAGAACGACCAGCTACCACGTGGAATGTGGAAGATGGGAAGAATCAGAGAACTGCATGACGGCGCGCAGGACGGCAAGACTCGTTCGGCGACAGTACAGACGACCAACTCCATCCTGAACCGACCGATCAACCACCTCTACCCGCTAGAAGTGAACGCAACGGAGGAGAAGGAGAACACTGATGTCATCGACAACGGCAGCACTGATGTTGCTAGCAGCAGGCCTCAGCGCATGGCCGCCCAGAAGGCAAAGGAAAGGCTCAATGCACAAATGCAGGCTGAGCTGGTGTCTGTAGCTTTCACCTTTGTTTCTACGTATGTATGTATGTAGACAGTATCTATTCCATTGTCTTTTAATATTCAATGCCACAGTAAAATAGTTTGTTTCTTTTGTTCCTCGGGAGTGTCATGACTGCGCAGTCATGAACTTACTATTTCCCACTTTTCCCACGTCGTGCATTATTGTACACATTTCGCGTATGCATGCTTTGACCCCTACTATCTCTTTAATACACTTAGTTACAGCCATATCTGTTGTAAGTTCAAACGGGAGTTCAAACTCTCGCTTCTTTTGGACGCCTTACGTCATAATCGTTACCGTGTTTTTAGAGCGGAGAACAGTTTTTCTTCTTGGTCTAGTTTTCTGGTTTTTTGGTATGGAAGTTGTGTCTGGTTAGACCTTCTTCTCGTTACAGTGTTTTCGATAATAGCACTTGATATGATGAGTTTTTGATGTTCTCACGACGGAGACGAGGGACTGTGATCACAGCCACCGTTGAACTGCCCTGGAGTGCAGTAGTAATAGTATTTTAGACCCCCTTATTTTCCCTCGTTTATGTCCGTTCGTGACACATGTATTTTACTACTCCCTGGTAGTAACCCACCGTCGCCTGCTCTCCAACCGTAGACAGCCAGCCTCTCAGGTAGATCTACTTTAGCGGGGCACCGCACCCCCGTACAAGACCCTGCTAACTCCAGTGCTGACTAGGCCCAGACAGATTCTGCTCCGGCCGGTCGCCTCGATATTTTGCGGCAAAATATTGCTGCGAAATCTTCGATATTTGCCGAGTCTGGCACAAGAAACTCGATATGTTGCTCCATTTTGCTCCGGAAAAACGTGTATTATATCCACTTCCCGTACAGTCCCGTACAACGTTTGATAAAAAATCGCAGGGTCGGTTTCTCAACACGCGTTTCAACGCACGTATCCCTGAGTTCTTCCAAAATCAAGTCGATCCACAGTGAATCCCAGAGATATTTTGGTGACATAATCTCGTCCTGGGCAGTGTATCCTGCTGAACGGGTAAGAAACAAGGAAATCCAAGTATCAAGCATCGATTTTACCCAACATCTCGATATTTTGCTCCGATTTTGCCGGCAATTTCCGCTCTTCCAATTCTTCGATATTTTGCCAAAAGAATTGCGGGCAGGATCTGTCTGGGCCTAGTGCTGACTCGGCTGAGCTCCTTCACGTACAGGATCAGGTGACCCACGGCACAGTCACGGACAGCCAAGTAGCTTGTAGTGACTTCGTACATGCATTTTTGTATACATAAATCATTTTTCGTAAAAATGGCCCCTGTATATATTTTCTCGTGAAAGAAATAAACTTTCTCTTTGGCCCCAACTTCGTTGTGGTCTGGTTGGCCATTGTAGCCGTCATGGTTGACGTAAAACACCATAATTGGTGACCCCTGACACTGCGCTGAGTCGGAGTTGCTGTATGGATGGCATGGAGCAGGCCATCGCGCCTTCGACCTCCGCGGCCCAGATTGAGCAGGTGCCCAAGCCCACGACCTCACCAGCCCACCATCCGCCGGTCCGCCGATCCACCGATCCGCCGATCAACCGCCACGATCTCCTAGCCCGCAGCCGCCTCTGACAAGATCAAGATCCGTCCTCCTCTGTCACGCGTACGTTTTCCCTTGTTCTTTTCTCTACTTTCTTTCTCTGGCCTGCCTCTGCCACGTTCTTCCACCTCTGTCACGCATGTTTCCTCTTTCCCTTTCCTGCATTTTCTACCTTGTTTCGGACCTTGTGTCCACGCGTCATACAACGGTATTCCACTTGCAGCGCATATTTTTTCTCTTTGTACAGTCTTTCTCTTTGTACAGTGTATTTTTCTTTCCCGTCTTTCCGCTTTGTACGCTTCACTCACTCTTTCCTTTCCTTTCCAAGATCTTTTTTTCCGTTTGGCGTTCTTCAGCAACTGCTCTCGGCTTCATCTCTGGTGGGGGTGTAATGTAGTGACTTCGTACATGCATTTTTGTATACATAAATCATTTTTCTGATTCCGATGAGCTATGTCTCGAGCCGATCAGAGAAGAGGAACCGTGTCAAATTTCATAATAACACCTTCCATATTTGGAAATTGGGCTTGATAACGTGTGTACTGCTTAGGGCGCGCTCACACTGCGACCAAAACAAGCGTCCATGCGGCCATGCGGCCAAGTTGCATGGCAACGGCATGAACTTGACCAAAACGTGGCGGCCACGTTTCAAATCGTGACCGCGACCTCCGGAGGGGGGTGCCACGACTTGGCGGCAACATGATCGTAGACGTGAAGCGTATTTGTGTACAACCTGGCCTGAAGTATGTTCAATTTCTCAAATTCCGGTGTGTTGATTCATGAAACTCGGCGGTTGTCGATGTCATCCTCGACATTTGCACATTTTTAAAATTTTGTAGTTGTGGTCCTGCACGCACGCACCGCCATATATGCATTCTTTGCCCTTTTTGGACGATGTCAATTTTGTATTTGTTTTTGAAGTTGCTTCGTTGTGATCAGGTCAGTGACCAGTACTGGTGACCAATTAATATTTCTACAGTGTACTCGTTCAATACGATGGCAGCTTGGTCTGGCTTTTCGGTTTGGGAAATCATCTTTCTCTACTTTTCTGCGATGATGGAATGCCATACCTCAACTTCTCTCAAGACATTTCAGTTACATATCATCGGAAAATACAGTTCTCATCTCGGCAACAGACGAAAGAAACCACTACCGCAATTTCCACTGCACTGGCACTTGCTCTGAACACGAGGTCAGGAAAACGAAAGCGCTTGGCTGTCAGCGGCAGTCCCTCAAGAGTCAAAAACCTACCTGATTGTATGAATTATTTTCGTCGACTTCAAGAATACGAGCCACGAGGCACTTCCTCCAACATGCAACATGCGAAAAATTACATCCAAAACGGGCCACAACTTTATTAGGAAACGCACAAACTCTTTTGGATACGAACTGCAATTCGTAAAGTTTGTGTGACAACTTCACGTCTACGTGTGTACGAGGCCTAGTGTGAGCACGACTGCCACGTTTCTGCGTTTTGCTGACGCATCGACGCGTGCTCATGGTCGCAGTGTGAGCGCGCCCTTAGCTGTCACCATGCTGTGCATCTACCATTCAATTACACTGCTGAGCAGCATGGTGACAGCTAAGCAGTACGCACGTCATCAAGCCCAATTTCCAAATATGGAAGGTGTTATTTATGAAATTTGACACGGTTCCTCTTCTCAGATCGGCTCGAGACATAGCTCATCGGAATCAGTGCCCAATTCTCCTTCGGATAAGCCATACTTATTTTTGGCGTTCAGTTTCCTTTTAACATCATAGCTCGTCTATACCAGTGCTTTGGTGATGCAGCGGCAGGCGAGGGTGTGTCCATCAAGGTAGCGATTGTGGCTACACAGGTGCTGCTTCAACAACCATAATAAATATTATCGTATGGTAGACAGCCGAGAGCATGCTGATTGCCTCCAACGCAGACTGTCGAGCTGGGATACTGGAGATATGGATGAGTTGATGACTGAAGCTCGTACAATCCAACAACAGATCCGAGAGGCTACAAACAAATTCAGCAGGGAAGAGCGTGCAAAAGACGACAGTGAAGCAAGGAGGTTTGCCGCCTTGGTCATGCATGGAAAGACAATGTCATAGGTGACCACACAGTTCGAGAGATTCTTCGAGAGAAGCATCCAGCAGCATCACCTCTAAACGAAGACGCAGTTATGGACGGAGAGCCTCTGCCCCAACCACATCCGGTCATCTTCACGGCACTCAATAGGGATGTTATTCGCCAAGCTGTGCTGCGCACGCATGGTGCAGCCGGGCCTTCAGGCATGGACGCAGCCAATTGGCGATAGATTTGCACCTCCTTCCGCGCAGCCTCGGATGCACTCTGCGATGCTCTGGTTACCTGTGCCAGGCGTATAGCTACCAAGTATGTGGACCCTATCTCACTGGAAGCTTATGTGGCTTGCCGTCTAGTGCCTTTGGACAAGCAGCCAGGTGTTCGCCCTTTCGGGATCGGGGAAGTCGTCCGCCGCATTCTGGGCAAAGCCATACTTCAGATTGTTGGCTCGGCAGTAGAGAGTGCTGTTGGCTGTCTGCAGTTATGCGGTGGGCAAGAGTGCGGCGTGGAAGCCGCCATTCATGCGGTGAAGACCACCTTCGATGATGACCACACGGAGGGAGTCCTGTTCGCGGATGCAACGAACGCATTCAATCACCTAAATAGAGCTGTTTGCCTGCGCAATGTTCAGCGGCTATGTCCTGACCTCGCGCCAGCTGTTATCAACACCTACCGCTCCCCAGCTCACCTGTATGTTGGAGGAGAGGTGATCCTGTCTTCTGAGGGCACCACTCAAGGAGACCCATTGGCTATGCCAATGTATGCGTTTGGCACAGTGCCACTGATCCCGGAAGCCGCCGCAGCTGGGGCCATGCAGTCCTGGTATGCCGATGACGCAACTTCAGCCGGCGCTCTCCGACGAATGCGCACCTGGTGGTCCATCCTAATAGATCGAGGCACCAGGTATGGTTACGACATCAACCCGTCAAAGTCCGTTCTCCTCGTGAAGCCACAACATCTTGCACTAGCAACAGAATTGTTTGCCACAACCGGGGTTAACATCCGGACGGACGGCTATCGTCATCTTGGTGCTGCCCTAGGCTCTGCCCTGTTCTGCGACGGTTAAGTGTCCCAGAAGGTTGACACAAGGTGCACAGAGCTGCAGACCCTCGCCAAACATGCGGCGTCTCAACCTCAGGCTGCTTACGCTGTCCTTACCCATGGTCTCCGCCATAAGTGGTCATTTCTTGCGAGGACAATGCCAGCCATCGCGGACCTCCTGACACCGCTGGAAAACTCCATCAGCCAAGTTTTCCTCCCTGCATTGACTGGTCGCCAGGCCCCCGGCGAGGAAGAACGTGCGATCCTGGCGCTTCCGTGTCGTCATGGTAGTTTGGGAATTCTAAACCCAGGGACCCTTTCCCAGCAGTACGACACGTCTACGTCTGTCACCAGACCTCTAGTCGAGCAGCTCCTTCGACAGGAGGAATCCATCGAGGCAGTTGTTGCTGCCACCAAGGCAGCCAAGGCGGCCCAACGCACAGCTAATCGCCAAGATCAGGCAATGGCCCTCTCCTCCCTCAGGGATACCCTGAGTGACGACTACAGGCGGACTCTGGATCTAGCCGCAGAGAAAGGTGCCTCCAGTTGGCTCACTAGTCGGCCATCTCGCCGGTTCCAGTTTACCATCCACAAGGCTGGCTTCCGGGATGCCCTATGTCTGCGCTACGGCTGGACCCCTCCCCGGTTGCCGTCTCACTGCACCTGTGGAAAGCCCTCTACACCACCCATGCCCTATCATGTGCCATCGGAGGATTCACTGGGATGCGCCACACCGAGCTCCGGGATCTAACCGCTAATCTGTTGCGTGAGGTTGCGCATGACGTCAGCGTGGAGCCCCTCTCTGGTGAAACATTCCCTCTCCGGATCCGGTCGGCGAACACGGAGGCTCATGCTCGTCTTGATGTGGCAGCACGTGGAGTGTATGGGAGTAGGTTAGAGAGGACAATGTTTGATGTTCGGGTGTTTAACCTTTTTGTCCCCTCCAACCGAAACCTTACTCTCCCGTCTGTCTACAGAAAGCATGAGCAGGAGAAGAGACGTAAGTATGAACGGCAAGTCCTGGAGGTGGAGCATTCCTCGTTTGTTCCCGTGGTTTTTGCAACCACTGGCGGCCAGGGGAAAGCTGCTTCGGCCCTCTTCGCCGGGATTGCCAGCAAGCTGTGTGAAAAGCGTCGTGAGCCTTTCACGGCTATGATGGCTTTTGTACGGGCGAAGATCTCCTTTTGCCTTGTTCGGGCAATGGTTGCCAGTCTACGTGGTCACCGTTGGAACCCGCCTCGACATCTGTCTGGTTCGGCGGTGCTGGCGGCTGCTGAATGTGCCCTGGTGCCATAAACGGTGTACATGATACAGTACAGATTCTTTGGTAATGGTGTTTCATTTACTTTTGTTCCCGTAGCTATGCAGAAGACGTTACTTCAGTAACGTCTGGCGCTAGCCAGGGTCCACACAGCTTTAATTCCCGTAGCTATGCAGAAGACGTTACTTCAGTAACGTCTGGCGCTAGCCAGGGTCCACACAGCTTTAATTCCCGTAGCTATGCAGAAGACGTTACTTCAGTAACGTCTGGCGCTAGCCAGGGTCCACACAGCTTTAATTTGGTATTTGTTTGTTTGTGTGTTTGTTTGTTTGTTTGTTTGTTTGTTTGTGTCACGCCTGGCGCCATCCGTATCTGACGGCAAAAAAGCATAGGATGTTATAAATTTTTCAATTCTCCTTTTTTTCAGGCATATCCTGGGATTCGAACCCGCACTATCGCCCTACATGCATTCCCCCATACACTTCGCATTCATACCCATTCTTCCAAGTTGCTTCACGTTAATCTTGCGTTTGAAAGCCCTATTTGAATATTGCGGGCAGCTAGACGGTGTCGTATTACCCTCGATCGTACCTGTCCCGTACCTATTCCCTACCGTACCGTGCCATCAAAGATGGCTGGCCACAATGCATATTCAAATAGGGCTTTCAAATGCAAGATCACGATGTGAAACAACTTGGAAGAATTAGTATGTATGCGAAGTGTATCGGGGGCTGCATGCAGGGCGCGCGATAGTGCGGGTTCGAATCCCAGGTATAAAAAAAAGGATTTTTTTAAAGAAAACATCCCTATGCTTTTTTTTGTCTAGGTCATCAAGGCAAAAAAGCATAGCGCAGGGCCCTGAGCTTCCAAGCTCTCTCGTTTGGTGTTTGTGTGTTTGTTTGTTTGTGTCACGCCTGGCGCTATCCCGTATCTGTCCCGTACTGTACCGTACCAGCAAAGACAGCTGGCCACAATATTTTTGTTTGTTTGTGCCATCGACATGCCTGGCGCTATCCCGTACCTGTCCCGTACCATCAAGAGTACGGTACCATCAAGAGAATGAGTATATATGCGAAGTGTATGGGGGGAATGCATTCAGTGCAGTACCATTAAATTTTGTGTGGATTTGTGTGCGAGGCCGAGATCCCACTAGCAGGCTGGATGGGCCGCCTGTCGACCAGCCCGGGAATCGCATGTAGGCCGATAGCATAATAATTATGTAGATGTATAGCAGGGAGTCATATTATGTAAACGACTCCCTGCTGTATGGGGAGATTTTCTGGAAAGAAATACGAAGTAGGGAGACGAGTAAATGCGATCAGAATGGATGTTAGTTGCCGTCAGTATAATAATAAGAAGAAGAAGAAGAACGCCCGTGATCGGCAGAGTCAGCGCCGGTCCCATAGCTATGCAGAAGACGTTACTTGTACTTCAGTATCTCATTGAAACATTTTTGCAATACAATGATGTAGCTAATCAAAGGAAAAAGCATTTCCATCAGTTCTAACAACATGCGCGATGAGCTAGGCAACAAAGCATAGCGCAGGGCCCTGAGCTTCCAAGCTCTCTCGTTTGGTGTTTGTTTGTTTGTTTGTTTGTTTGTGTCACGGCTGGAGCTATCCCGTATCTGTCCCGTATCTGTCCCGTATCTGTGACTACAAAGGCTCTACAGGATTGTACATTACAGCTGTCCACAATATTTGCGGGCTCCTGTATCTGTCCCGTACCGTACCAATATTCGTCGTATTATGTATACGACTCCCTGATGTAGATGGAGATTTGGAAAGAAATAGGGAGACGAGGAGGAAATTAAATTAGAATAGACGCCGAATAGGTGATAGGATGCGTCAGCATAAACATACTTTGGAAGAGAGATCCCGTCGTCTCCAAAATAAGCGTGAACGAGCGATTCAGCGCCGGTCACAGGAAACGTCGGAAGAGAGATCCCGTCGACTCCAGAATGCCCGTGATCGGCAGAGTCCGCCGGTCCCAGGCAACATCAGGACAGACATCTCGTTGAGTACAGAACGCCCGTGATCGGCAGAGTCTAAGCCGGTCCCAGGAAACGTCAGGACAGACATCCTGTCGAGTCCAGAACGCCCGTGATCGGCAGAGTCAGCGCCGGTCCCAGTAAACGTCAGGACAGACATCCCGTCGACGCGCAGAAAAACTAAATCTGCAGCTTCCTTTGGCGTCGGACAGGATACGTATTTAAGGAGACTGTAAAGTTATGTAATGTCCAACTTTCGACGTGAGCAGCAGGTCACTCGCGTTGATTTTTCGACGCGCGAGCCAAATAACGCGAGCTGAACTTTCGCGTCGCAATCATCCCGTCGACGCGCAGAAAAACTAAATCTGCAGCCTCTTTTGCCGTCGGACAGGATACGTATTTTAGGAGACTGTAAAGTTATGTAATGTGCTCCACAGGCAACCATGCATTCGGCGTCGTCATTGGCTCAACAGGTCAATGTACATGTGTTACTACAAAAAGGCCAGAAAATCCGATTACTGTATTAAAATCAACTCATTTTCGCTGGCGATTTAATTTCGCTGATTTCGCCGCTTGGTACCAACCGGCCAAAGTAAATCGCAGGCCAAAGTTTGTCATAATTATGGGCAAATGATGCATGATTGAGCAATGGATGCATGTGAGAGCAAAAATACCGATCGATTTCAAATTTGACGTGAAATGTGGAAACGTTTTTGCAATACAGTGATGTGGCCAATCAACGGAAAAAGACATTTCCATCAGTTCTTAAAACATGTACGATGAGCTAGGCAAAAAAGCATAAAAGCATAGCGTAGGGCCCTGAGCTTCCAAGCTCTCTCGTATTTTCAGTTCGTTTTCTTTGTATTTATTTATTTATTCATATATTTATTACAGCATCTCATAGCACAGCGAGAACACCGGCCAATACAAAGAGAGAGGGCGTTAGCCAACCACGGCAAGGCAGGGAGAAGGGGAGGAGAAGACAAAGGAACCGGCGTGGATAAGCAGTGATTGCAACCAAATAAGAAACACAAAATCAAAATCAAGGCGCGACAAGGCTCTTAAAAAGGCGGAGGTAAGAAAGGTCCTTAGCTTCTTGGGGAAGTGCCAGCCACGCAGAGTACGCAATAAAAAAAGGGAGAGTGAAGTAGAAAGGAGGACTTGGGTTTCGGAAGGGAAAGGGAGTTTCTCGTGCTACGAGAAGAGAACCAGTTCAAACAGTGGAGGTGAGGTGGACACAGATTGAGTTTGAGAGAATGGATAAGGGTGACAAGATGTGAATTACGTCTCTTAGACAAAGGGGAAGTGTCAGCAAGGGCATAAAGGGTGGAAGATGGAAGCATGCGGGGTTTTCGGAGGAGGATTTTGAGAACTTTTTTGTGTTGAATTTTGAGCTTAGCAGCACGGGTTGTGGAAATTCCAGCCCAAGCAGTATCTGCATAATCAAAAATGGGGCGTACGTAAGCTGAGTAAAAGAGGAGTTTACAAGAGATTGGGAGATGGTAACAGTGAGAAGAGAGAATTCCTAAAGATGAACTTGATCGTTCACATATGTAATCGATGTGGGGCTCCCATGAAAGATTAGAGTCAATGAAAATGCCAAGATGCTTATGGCTGGAGACTATGTCTATAGGCTGGGGGAAAGTGGGATGGAGGAGGGGCGGAACATCGGGCTGAGAAGGAAAGATCATTATTTTAGTTTTAGACAGATTGGGCGATAACCGCCAAGACGACATCCAGGAAATTACTCTTTGAATCCCGTTAGCTAGGTTACTCATCAGGCCAGTGATGTTAGGAGATGCCCGTAGGAGCGTTGTGTCGTCTGCGAACAGTGATGTGCCCGGGGCAGCTGCGGGCAGATCATTGACGTATAAAATAAAAAGAAGGGGGCCGAGGATGGAACCCTGGGGAACTCCGGATAGTACTGTTGTGTCGGCCGAGGACGTCCCATGTACCGTGACGTACTGCGTTCGCCCAGTTAGGTAAGATGTCAGCCATAGCAGGGGATTGCCGTCTACAGTAAATGATCCACGAAGCTTGGCCAAAAGCCCCCGGTGCCAGACGGTATCGAAGGCCTTGGCAAGATCGGAAAAACAAATCCCGACTAGATCTCCAGCATCCCGATGTCGACACACTAATTGCACCAGGCGCATCAGCTGGAGGGTGGTAGAATCGCCTCTGCGAAATCCGGACTGAGCTGAACTCAAACGTGACGAGACATGACAGTACAATTGGTCGTGGAAAACGCGATCACAGAGTTTGGAAACACAGGACAGTAGAGATATCGGACGGTAGTTTGATGCTTCGTGGCGGGACCCTTTCTTGTAGATCGGTATAACATTAGCTGTTTCCATGCAGAGTGAAAACGACCAGTGCGGAATGATAGGTTGATAATCAGACATAATGGGTATGCTATTGAGGGCGCAAGGGACTTTAATACCAGATTAGTGATGCCGTCTGGGCCCGGAGCCTTGTCAGACGGGAGCTTTCGAATGTAACGTCGAATGGCAGCAGTCGTAGTAAAGACAGATGTGAGGCGGTCAACCTCACCCGACTCCTCGGCAATGGGGGGAATGGGTAGAGAAGGGTCATCAGGCACGGCCACTGAGGCGAACTGAGAGTTCAATGCAGTGGCTTTAGCTGAAGAGGGAGTAGCCTGCTGCGTAGAACTAATGGCACTTGGGGTTCCACACGTTTACAAGTCGGATGCAGTTTTTGACGCTCCTCTGTAGTGTGTTTTTTTCCTTAATCGTTTTGCCTGCCAATTTCATACGTCATAAGTCCAGTCTATCAGGAATCAAGAAATGAACAACGAGGAAACGTTTCCGGTCTGGAAAGATGTGCCTGCTGAACAGCTGAAGCAGAACTCCGTGAAGTTTGTCTGCCCCCGGAACATCAAAATCTTGGATGTGGCTGAGGCGATCGCGGCCTCCGGCTATGATGACCTCCTATCGGTACAGATAAGTGCAAATAGTCGATGCATTGTAACTTTCCTGTCCAACGAGAGTGCGATGGCCATGGCAGATCACGGCATTGAGTTGGACGGAACCGCCATTCTTGTCCATTTTTTCACGGAACCCCTGGTTGAAATCAGAGTCTTGGATGCACCAATCTGGGTCTCTGACCAAGATCTCATTGTCTGTTTGGCGGGGTACGGGACATGCACAGGCACGCAGGGAGTACGGCATGGGCACATTGTCACGAAATCTGGCTTGAGAGTTGCTACGGGTATACGACATTTGACCTTCAAGCTAAACAAAGGCACCCACATCCCGTCCGTCATAAAAACCCAGGGCGGGCTGACTGTACGCGTACGCTACGATGGCCAGGTGCGTACTTGCAATGTGTGCAACAACCCTGACCACCTCGCAGCACAATGCCCAAATAAGGGCATAAACGCACGTGCACCACCCCGTACAGGGCGAGCCCCACCACCACCAGCTGGGGAGGCGTGCAGTCAAGGCCCGTCTGGCAGCACGGAGGTAGTTGAGACATCCACGATATGCACACTGCCACCAGCTGGGGAGGCGTGCAGTCAAGGCCCGTCTGCCAGCACGGAGGTAGTTGTAGCTGTACCACCACCAAACACGTACAGTCAAGCCCTGCAAAGTCCAACCGCACGCGCACCACCTGCCAGCACTGAGGTGGTCGCAGCCGCAGTACCGCACACAAGCTTGACCCCAGCGAAGCCAGCAGCGTCGCCACCCGCCAACACAGTCGCCTGCACCCCAGTCACGCCTGCTCTGGCCACCTCCAGGGGGAAAACCACACACCCATCACCGGACACTGAAGACGATGGCTTTACTCCAGTGAAGAGGGGAAAGAACTCCTTTCGCCCAGGTAACAGTGCCACCTCGGAATGCCAGAACAACGACACAGACCCACAGGTCACGTGGGCTAACGAAGTCAGTGCGAAAGAGGTCGAAAACCTCCTCAAGCGGATCCGCAGACGCAAGGGCAGCTTCTAACCAGTCTACAGCCACAGGCGTGCAGCCACCACTCTCCCCTCCTCCTCCATCACACACTTGTAAGTTACCCCACACTAGCCTTAATGTAGGAACCCTCAACATTTGCAGCCTCAGGAACAAAGTTGAAGAAGTCCACCACGTTTTGCATAATTTTAACCTAGATGTATTAGCCATTACTGAAACTTGGCTCAATGACACTATAAGCGATGCCCTAGTTGCAATACCTGGTTACTCTATACTTAGATCTGACAGGACTAGCCAGCAAGGTGGAGGAATATGTTTTTATGTCAGGCACTCACTCACTGTCACTGCCATCACCTTCCCAAATCCAAACCAGCTTGAAGTCTTGTGCATTGTGGTGCAGACCACAAAAAACTGACCAGCTTACACTGACCTGTGTCTACAGGCCCCCAAACAACACTGTGGGCTTTTGGCAGCTTCTTACAGATACCGCCGATCATCTCTACAACCCACGTGCACCGATGATTGTTCTGGGTGACCTAAACTGTGACACACTGCGAACACCACCCACATCCCACCTTCACCATTTCAAAGAGTTCTGCAGCTCACTTCACCTTGAGAACATAATCTCCTCTCCCACACGATTCCCCAGCCAATCATGTCTAGACGTTGTACTGGTCGATCAACAGTTGCTAGGTCGTGCGCCAGGCAGTTCCAGAGCTTTCATCTGGAACCAAGCTGTACATCCCGTAGTAGACGTCAGTGATCATCACCTTGTAACTTTCTCCTACAGCGCCCCTGGTAGAGCTTCATCACCCGCAACTACAGGGATACGACATATCCGCCGACCACCTCTGTCTTCAATCAGCCCTGATATGCTGAAAACAGAAATCGCAAAGAATGTGGCCGAATCGACGAGCGGCACCTTCCAATCGCTGGATGAATCAGCATCAGCGTTTCGCGACAGCGTCCTGTTGGCCGTAAACACGCTGTGTCCACTACGGCCCTGTCGCAGTCAGAAATCACGGAAACCTAAGCCATCCCCGTGGTGTACACCAGCGCTAACAAATCTCTTCCACCGTCGCAAACATCTTCACCGCGCGGTTATGAGAAACCCGACTGACACCCAGCTCTTGCAACTGTACCGTGCAGCAAGAAGAGAAGGCACGCTGCTTAACAAACGCCTAAAGAATCAATATTTAGTAAGGGAGTTCTCAGACTGCCGAAATGATCCTCGCCGCCAATGGAAACTGCTCAACAAACTCCTTGGTCGGAACACCACTCCAACACCTCTCAAAGCCGACGTTTCCAGCCTCACCAACTTCTTTGGATCGGTCGTCTCTGACCCAGAGCGACCCCCTTCCCTGCAAATCCCCCAAGGCCCCCGACAGCTCACCAGTTTCGCAAATTTCACCACTGTCACTACCACTGAAGTCTGCAAGCTCCTCAAGAAGATCTCCCCTTTCAAATCCACCGGATCCGACGAACTCCCACCCCTTCCTCTGAAGATCTGTGCAGAAGAACTAGCCGGTCGCCTCTGTCTCATTTTCAATGAATCACTCTCCCTCGGTTCCTTTCCAGACATATATAAAGTAGCGTCTGTATTCCCCCTCTTCAAGAAAGGCAATCCAGAATGTCCCTCTAACTATCGCCCCATATCTCTACTCCCCATCGTATCCAAGCTTCTAGAAAAGATCGTCCTTCATCAACTGCAGCGCTATATCAACACCCACCCAGAGCTCAACATTCTTCCTCTCCAACAGTTCGCCTACCGCTCTGATCATTCCACAGAGGATGCACTTTCACTGGCTATATCAAAGTGGCAACAACGCTTGGATGACGGTCAGAACACCGGAGTGTTATTCTTGGATATGAGCAAGGCGTTCGACCGGGTCAAGCACCAGCCACTCATCAACGAGCTCTACTCCTGCGGTATTTGTGGCACAGCACTGTCTTGGTTCGCCTCCTATCTAAGCGCTCGTCGACAGACAGTGACGAACCCCTCCACAAAAACATCCGGCGACTCCGTGACCTGTAGTCGAGGGGTACCTCAAGGCTCTGTCCTGGGCCCCGTTCTTTTCACAATCTACACAAGACACGTAACAGACGTCACACCAACTCACACATCTAACATACTCTACGCTGACGATATAGGACTCTACACATCGAGCAGCTGCATCAACACGATACAGGACCGACTATCAGAGAGCTTCGATGCGGTTAAATCACACCTCACGGAACTGGGCCTCCTACTGAACCCCGACAAAACTCAACTATTAATCGTCCGCCGGAAGACAACCCCATTTCCACCTACCTTCACTGTCATCTGTGGTAACTTCCCAGTATCCCCTTCCCAGTGTGTCCGTTACCTTGGAGTGCTCGTCGACCAGCACCTTGCCTTCAAGGAGCAGGTCGGGAAAGTTGTTGCTGACGTCAACCGTAAGCTGGCCGCATTCCGCAGAATACGACATCACATCACCACCCAGGCACAACGTTCCTTTTACCTAAGCATTATCCAATCCACCATGGAGTACGCCAGCAACTGCTACGTTCACACGATATCAGCAACCCTATACAACACACTCATTCGATGCTTCAAACGTAGCCTCAGGATAACATTTGGCTACCCACCATGCCACCCAACCGCCACCATTTGTCAACGCCACAAAATTATTCCTGTCGCCATCCGTTATAACCTAAAGATATTTTGCCTTGTCTATAAATGTGTGCATGGCCGCCGCAGCCCTCTACTTGCCGAGCTTTTTGTACTTAGATCCAATAGCAACCATACCAATGCCTTGACCAGGGGACAGTCCGCCCTGGCTTTAGCCCTGCCTAATGCTTCGTCACGGTACGGTTTCTATGCTTTGCCTTACCTGGCTGCTGACAGGTGGAATTCGCTTCCAGCAGCATGCCGCCAGGCACCCTCCTTTGCAATGTTCAACAGTACTCTTCGCAGCCTCTTTTGCAACACATAATGGCACAGTATGCAGCCATCGTTTTCTTTTTTCTTTACTCTATTTCACGCACTTACGGCTTTCTTAATTCAGCTCTATTTCACGCACTTACCTAGGGTACCCTGTAAAAAGACTCACAGTCTGTGGGGATTGCCCTAGTAAAATAATAAATACTACTACTACTACTACTAATGGTGAGTGTCGGGATGTCACGAGATACTTTATGATTTTTTAATTTGTTCACGAACTGAAACAGTGATGGGCGGTTTTTGTCCTGCAGCGTAGCTTGTACGGACCGAATGTATCCCCGGTATTTCGATCGAGTCAGACTCTTCACCAAGTTCCGTTGAGATCGATATACATGCATGTTAAGCTGGGTTAGGTATTTCTTACACACACTGTAGAAATAGTGCTTTGCCTTAATGGCGGCACGGAGGGGGGCATCAACCCAAGGTGGCTGACCTAAACGTCGGCATGAAGGGGAGAGTGGACGCCGGGAGAAGTACCCGAGGTGCTTCTCCATGGCCCTGCTAAGAATAGAGTGGAAAGACGAAAGAGCGTCATCCACGTGCGAGCTGCGGAGGTGACATTTCCAGTGGACATCAGCAAGTTCAGCATTCAGGTCATCCCATACGCAACGTGGCACCAACTTGAAATTGTAACCTGGGGGTGTAGGGGTAGATGTTGGGAGGAAGTGATGGTGTAGGGTTGGATTTTTGGACGTGGCAGGGAGACGGACTCGACAGATGAGCTGCACGTGGTCAGAGCTACCCAGTGGAGCGGCTGAATCAACGGAGAGGAACTGTTGGGGTGAATTTGTGACGATGAGGTCCAAGCAAGATGACCGGCCACTTGGGCTCCAGTGCGTAGGGAAGTTGACCAGTTGCTCTAATCCGAAGCACCTGAAGGCAGTTTCAAGGCACTGACCCACCGGGGTTGTCCGATCACCAGCCAACCAGCTCGAGTTATGGGCATTGAAGTCACCGGTGAGGAGTAGTGTGGATTCAGATAGATCAATTGACAGAAGGCAGTCTTCCAGACCATCAGAATAGGCCTGGATATCCGCCAGGGTACCACCAGGAGGTCGGTAGGTGGCGCAGACTATGAGTGGACGTTGGGGTGAGTTGGCTGTGCGAAGCTCAAGCCAGATGGCCTCCAAGCCCGGTTGCTGAAGATTCGCCAGAGGCTTCACCGATGTAAAGGAGCCATCTTTCACCAGTATGGCTACCACACCATAACCTCTGGTAGGATTGGCTGATTGAATATTACAGGTGGGACGATCCCGTCGATGAACTGTGTAGCCTGCCAATGAGAAGAGGTTGGCAGGGGACAACCATGTTTCACACAAACATATAACCTCCGGAGAGTAGATGTTGCACATAACAGTGAGTTCCGCTACTTTGTTGACCACTGAGCGGCAGTTGAGGGAAAGGATGGTAAGGGCAGTATGGATGGGAGGATAACAGGGACGGGCCAGTGGATTCAGTGTTCCAGTAGTGTTGGGGAAGACAAGGTTACTTATAACATCATGCTGCATGGGTTCCACAGTGGGGCAAAAAGGTGGTGGCTGAGAGAGAGTGGGTGAAGTCATAGTTAGTTGTAGGAGGTAGCAATGCGGTCAGATGCGAATCGCCATTCTCGTACACGCAGGGTTTCTGGCCAAAAGTCGGCAGACATAGATCGTTCAAAGTCGGATTCCGGGAGAACCACGTGGGCAAAAGCCAGTCCGAAGTACTTCGTTTCCGAAACTGAGCATTGTATTACGGAGACTCCCCTGTCGCTACACCACTTCTCAATGCTCTCCGCAGAACATCCAGGGTGGACGTTTCCCACATAAAGGGCTTTGCATTTTGTTCTTGATGCCGCTCGTAGGGTTGTTGATTGTTTTGGTGGGCGCTGATAGTAGGATGTGACGGCAGTCTTAGATCCGGAGGATTAGGCGATTCACACGACAGGCAAATCCACGTTTGTCAGGTGCCCGCAGGAAGTGAAACGTGAGGCTGCAGTTCACACAGCCGCGGGTGGCGGCCAGAGCTCCCGCGAGTATCCGGTGAGTATACGGCGTTACTGTGGTGATTTGGAATGAGTACCCAAAGACAAAACAGCCTCCTTGCTCTTCCGTGTCGCTTCGGCGGTCTCGGGCTGCCCCACCCATCGTCACGAGCCTCCCAATATCAGTCTTCTCGAGACATCACCGCGCCCCTGACAAGCCGTATCTTGGTCCAAGATATGGAATTAGGCACCGCCATTGACGATGTACGCGCTGCCAAGAAGCAAGCGAAGAACACAGTTGACGCCTCGGTTCGGGCTGATGCTGTGCTCCTTTCCTCATCTGTGGATACTGAGTTGCAGCGGGTCATTGCGCTAGCGTCGGAGAAGGGAGCTTCTTCCTGGCTGACCTGTCGACTCTTGAAGCGGCATGGCTTGACCCTCACCAAGGGTGAGTTCCGCGACGGAATCCACTTGCGCTACGGCTGGCTTCCACAGCGACTGCCATCATCTTGCAGCTGTGGAGCCACATTTTCAGTCGCTCACGCTTTGTCTTGCCCCACAGGGGGGTTTCCGTCGGTGCGGCACAATGAGGTGCGTGACCTCACTGCCCATATGCTGAAGCGAGTGGCTCACAATGTCTCCTGCAGCCGGTCACTGGGGAGCAGTTCCGGTATCGCACCGCTATCCAGACTGAGCAGGCCCGTCTCGACGTTGCGGCAAGTGGCATCTGGGGTGGCCGGTTTGAGCGCACCTTCATCGATGTGAGGGTTTTCAATCCTCATGCGACCTCAAACCGCGCCACCTCCATTGCTTCCTGCTACACCAAGCACGAGAAGGAGAAGCGGCGCTGCTACGAGCAACGTGTCCACGACATAGAGCATTCGTCGTTTGTTCCGGCCATATTCTCTACCACTGGTGGTTTGGGCAAACACGCGGAGTCGCTCTACAAGCGGATAGCTTCTCTTCAAGCCGCGAAGACTGGAGAAGCATACAGCTGTGTTATGTCTTGGGTTCGATGCAATTGAGTGTTGCCCTACTCCGGTCCAGCGTGATGTGTTTGCGCGGATCCCGGAATCTTCGGCCGGTGCAGTTGGACTCACCTCCCACCTTGGCGGTTGCTGAGGCGGGCATTCGCATTTGATACCATTTGCCTCTGGTTTTGTCTGTATTTGCTTCGTCTGTGCTCTTTTCATCCTACTACTAGTAGTTTTCAGTCCGCTATCGGGCGGCTGCACTCCAGCTCTGCTTTGCACTTCTCTTCACTTCTTTTTCCTTTGACTTGATCATTGGTATTATATCATTTAAAAAATATATTATATATTTGGAGAAAAAAACCATACCCTGCATGCAGGGTATTCCGGTAAAAAAAAACCCAAAGACAAAGGCCAAACAACCAGGGTTCAAGACTACCGTACGATAGTACGACCTCACAGCCTCATAACTGTAAAAGTGCCCGCAGATGAGTGCATCCGAAGAGCGTCATTTTGATATACATATTGCATAAGATACCATGTCGAAAGCTGTTAAGAATCTTGTCCGCAAGATGACTTCCCAAAGCCACGCTGGCCGTGGGGGGAATGAGTCACCCTTTGGTAGTGGTTCTAGGTCTTCAGACAGTGACGCCACGCCCAAGGAACGTAGACCTACGAAGAGACAAGCGGAAAGCCCAGCAGAAAGTTTGCGTGCCACGGATGCCGATCCAGTTCTGGCAGCGCCCCGCCGACCTGGAGCTGACAAGACCCCGTGCGTGCTGCTAACAACCAGAGACAGTACCCCAGCTGGCAGCGAGCTGTCTGAGTTCTCTAGAATGCTAACAGAGTTCAAGCTAGAGCTGCGTGATGATCTTCGCCGCGTTGCTGAAGACATCGTACAACCGCTGAAGGATCGTGTGGGCGCAGTGGAGTTGCGGCACGATCAGCAACGAGAGGAGCTCAGCAGACTGTCTGCTGAGAACCGTAAGCTAAGGGTGCTTGTCGACAAGTGTGCTGAATCCGTAAACAATGTAGAGAATGTTGCAAAATCCGCCATTAGCAACATGGAAAAGAAGGTTGCAAACATCAACAGCAGCCAGGCTGGCGCCACCGCCAACCCACCACGTACGGCAGCTCCTGCCTTAAATGACCTCCACATCAAGGTGCGTGACATGATTGAGGAGGCCACCGAGTCCAGATTGCGCTCCAACAATGTCATACTGCGTGGCCTGGAAGAGCTCCCGTCCGAAGACCTCGCTACTCTAGTTCCGACTCTGGTGCCCAATTTAGCCGCCGCTGACGTGAAGTCCGCATCCCGTATCGGCACGCGCGGTTCAAATAATGCAAGCACCACTGCCCACCAAATAAAGCCGCGGTTAGTCCACGTTGCCCTGACTGAGAGCGGGAAGGCAACCCTGATGAGGCACCGTCGCGACGCTACCTTCAAAGGGGCTAATGTTTACATTCAGCACGATCTGACACGGCCCGAACAAGCACGGAGAAGGGCTCTGGTGCCCAAAATGAAGGCCCTTCGCAGTAAGGGTATACAGTGCCACCTGCCCCGCGATACAATTATCTCCGGAGGCAAAGTGCTCACAGATGAGGACATCGAACGGATGCTACATGACCATGACGCGACCCAATAGGACACACCAAGGGCATCCCCAGTGATACAACCACCCACTGACACCAACGACGGAAAGCTAAGTATCACCCGTGCACGCATTTATAAAAAAGATTCTCCTTTGTTAATTGCCCACATAAATATCTGTAGCCTCTTAAATAAACTGCATGAAGTTCAATACATTCTATTCAAACATAAGATTGACGTCCTAGCAATCTCGGAGACATGGCTGACAACAGCAATCCCTGACGGCTTAATCAAACTGCCTGGATACGAAGTACACAGAAGAGACCGCAAGCTAAAGACAGGAGGCGGTGTATGTATCTACATCAATGACAAACTTAAGCACAGACAATTACATATCCTCCAAGATATCGAAGCCGTTTCTATCCAGTTATTATTGCCGCACAATCCCCTGAACATAGTATGCACGTACAGACCCCCTTCATCCCCCGTCACATTTTGGGAGGAGTTGCTCAACACCGTTGATGACATCGAATCACACACGAGAGAAGCTCATACCATCGTGCTAGGCGACCTCAACGTCAACATCGCAGACCACCAACACCAGCAGTACAGGCACTTCCTAAGCTTCTGCCACGCAACCAACTTACAGAACGTAGTTACGTCCCCAACCAGATTTCCGAGCCAATCGGTGCTAGACTTAATCTTACTACCCCGTACAATTTATCCACCAACACGCATCTCCCATTCCTCAGGGAGACAGAGCATCATCTACCATGGCTGTTCCGTTGAGCCATGCGACGCTTCCGATCACCAACTAGTAATTTTAGAGCTGTTGGCTACATCGCACTCTGCGCCGCAGAATCCACCAGTCAGAACCCGGAAGCCTCCAATAAGAACCATAAACGCACAGGCATTCCAGGCAGAGATCACCTCAAAGATGTCAATCGTCGAGAACCAACCAACCGACCTCAATGCAAACATTGAACTTTTTCAGGGCTCCATCACCGAAGCACTTGATCACCATTGCCCCGTGAGGATAGTTACCTTTTCCACTAAGTATAAACCCGCACCATGGGTCGACGACGAGCTACGTAAACTGCTCTACCGCAGAAAACGAGCTCATAGACTCCTGCTGAAACAGCCGGGTGACCAGCAGCGAATCCAGTCTTTCCGGGCGCTTCGCCGACAGTGCAAAATCACCATGCGCCGTAAGAAAGCCAATTACTTTCAGGCCGAGTTCATCAACAACAGACGGAACCCTAGACGTCAGTGGAGCGCTATGAACAGCCTACTTGGCAGAACGAAAGTCAGCCGTGAGCCTGGAACTAGTATTGCAGACATTACATCTGTATTCTCTGAAATAGTTGGACCTTTGCCGCCAACAGAGACTTCTGACGCCCTGACGCTGGCATCCGTGCCTGATCAACCATCCAACATTCTACCTGGTCTGCCGTGTGGCCCCCAGTCAGACGGCACTCTAGTTTCTTTTACCCGAATCACAGCGGAGGACGTTAAGTTCCATCTCCGTGCTATGGACAGTCGCAAAGCAAGCGGTCCTGACGCCATCCCCCCGCTCGTTTACAAACTTGTGCCTGATCAAATTGCACCAATGCTTGCCTCTCTCTTGTCGTTATCCCTCGAAACTGGAGAATTCCCAACGCCCTACAAGCTAGCACATGTCCGTCCGATCCACAAACGTGGGGACGCTTCCGACCCTCGCAACTACAGACCCATCTCCCTCCTTCCTCTCATGTCCAAACTTCTCGAGAGGTGTGCGCTAGAGCAACTTACGCAATACATGGATAGCGCCAGTCACATGGAATCCCTCCCTGCAGTTCAGTTTGCGTACCGCAAAAACCACTCCTGCGACGATCTTCTCGCTCTGGTGGCAAATGATTGGAGTCAAAGTCTAGACCAGAACGAGTATGTAGCTGCAGCTTTCCTCGACATGTCCAAAGCCTTCGACACTGTCAACCACAGTTTGCTCCTCCAAGAACTGTTCGAGATTGGTGTGGGAGGGGTCGCACTGCGTTGGTTCGCATCATACCTTACTGACCGGCAGCAGAGAGTTGTCACCAAGTCTAGCAGAGGTGCCTGTTATTCTGCCTCCAGAGGTGTACCTCAAGGATCTATCCTTGGACCTGTCTTGTTCAATCTTGCTGTCCGCAAACTGCCAGAGTGTGTTGCTAGTACCAAGGTCCGTCAGTTTGCTGACGACGTTTCTGTCTACAAATCCGGAAGGGATCCACAGAAGCTCACTGCAGACTTGGCCAGAGACGTTCTGTCAATCCGCAACTTCCTCCGGGACCACGCCTTAAACTCAACGCGGAAAAGACACAGTTCATCATATTCCGCCCAAAGTCCAAGGCGGTCCCAGCTAATCTCCAATTGTCAATTGACAGCACTAGCATTCCGCCTTCAGCCACCATCAAATACCTTGGCCTCCTGTTCGATGAGCATCTTACGTACCGAGATCACATCACGCTCCTGGAACGCAAGATAGGCGCTAAACTCGCTGTGTTCAGGAAAATCAAACACAATCTAACACCTGCTGCCAAACGAGTCTTCTACTGTTCCTTCATTCAAGCCCAACTTGAATACGGCTCTAATGCATTTGCGCACAGCCTCCAAGTCTCGCAAATGGACCGCATTACTCGCATCTCCAACCGTGCTGTTCGGATTGTCTTCGGCTACCCGAAGTACTACGATGCTTCTCTTGTTCTAGCTAGGAACTATCTCGCTGCTATCTCCCTTAGATATCAATTTCGCCTGTTTGTACTGGTATTTCGAGCCCTCCATAAGTTGTGCAGTCCACTACTCTCGACCTGCTTCCTCCCTCGCACTGCCACTTCACAAACCTCAGCCCGTACACGCTCTCAATCCACTTTGTCACTTAGTCTTCCTTTAGTTTCTCGCCGCTATGGTTTATACTCGCTTAGCTTTCTTGGTTCTGATCGTTGGAATGCGCTTCCTGCTGATATTCGCACAATCTCCTTGCTCAGAAACTTCCGTTCATCTATTCAACAATTCATAGGGTACCCTGTAAAAAGGCCCTAGGGCTGTGGGACTGCCCTATTCAAAATTTAATAATAATAATAATAATCCGCGGGCAAAAAGGCCATGGACACTTTTGATTCCCGCGGGCAAATTTTGGTCACCCGCAGGAATATCTCCATGGCGACTTTCCTGTAAACGTGGATTTGCCTGTCGTGTGAATCGCCTAAAAAGTATCACACCATGGTACAAAGCGCTGCGTCTACGTCCACGTAAGGAGTTTTTGGTCGGTTGTCATGATGCAGTCCGTGCGCCAAATTCAAAAAAGTCGTCTAGAAGTTGCACTTTTATTCCCGTAGCTATGCAGAAGACGTTACTTCAGTAACGTCTGGCGCTAGCCAGGGTCCACACAGCTTTAATTTGGTGTTTGTTTGTTTGTTTGTTTGTTTGTTTGTTTGTGTCACGGCTGGAGCTATCCCGTATCTGTCCCGTATCTGTCCCGTATCTGTCCCGTATCTGTGACTACAAAGGCTCTACAGGATTGTACATTACAGCTGTCCACAATATTTGCAGGCTCCTGTATCTGTCCCGTACCGTACCAATATTCGTCGTATTATGTATACGACTCCCTGATGTAGATGGAGATTTGGAAAGAAATAGGGAGACGAGGAGGAAATTAAATTAGAATAGACGCCGAATAGGTGATAGGATGCGTTAGCATAAACATACTTTGGAAGAGAGATCCCGTCGTCTCCAAAATAAGCGTGAACGAGCGATTCAGCGCAGGTCACAGGAAACGTCGGAAGAGAGATCCCGTCGACTCCAGAATGCCCGTGATCGGCAGAGTCCGCCGGTCCCGGGCAACATCAGGACAGACATCTCGTTGAGTCCAGAACGCCCGTGATCGGCAGAGTCTAAGCCGGTCCCAGGAAACGTCAGGACAGACATCCTGTCGAGTCCAGAACGCCCGTGATCGGCAGAGTCAGCGCCGGTCCCAGTAAACGTCAGGACAGACATCCCGTCGACGCGCAGAAAAACTAAACCTGCAGCTTCCTTTGGCGTCGGACAGGATACGTATTTAAGGAGACTGTAAAGTTATGTAATGTCCAACTTTCGACGTGAGCAGCAGGTCACTCGCGTTGATTTTTCGACGTGCGAGCCAAATAACGCGAGCTGAACTTTAGCGTCGCAATCATCCCGTCGACGCGCAGAAAAACTAAATCTGCAGCCTCTTTTGCCGTCGGACAGGATACGTATTTTAGGAGACTGTAAAGTTATGTAATGTGCTCCACAGGCAACCATGCATTCGGCGTCGTCATTGGCTCAACAGGTCAATGTACATGTGTTACTACAAAAAGGCCAGAAAATCCGATTACTGTATTAAAATCAACTCATTTTCGCTGGCGATTTAATTTCGCTGATTTCGCCGCTTGGTACCAACCGGCCAAAGTAAATCGCAGGCCAAAGTTTGTCATAATTATGGGCAAATGATGCATGATTGAGCAATGGATGCATGTGAGAGCAAAAATACCGATCGATTTCAAATTTGACGTGAAATGTGGAAACGTTTTTGCAATACAGTGATGTGGCCAATCAACGGAAAAAGACATTTCCATCAGTTCTTAAAACATGTACGATGAGCTAGGCAAAAAAGCATAAAAGCATAGCGTAGGGCCCTGAGCTTCCAAGCTCTCTCGTTTGCAACCGCGGGAAATTTGAGAGGTCTGGAGAAGAAAATTCTCAATGGGACTCAAAATTGACAAACAAGACGACGACCAGCGCTCGAGCATAGTACCTTTTCGCCATTCCTTCGTGCATGATACCCATTCTAATTGATAAACACTACCCTCATGTTTCGTTTCATGCGCAACGGACGAAGCGAAGTGTCTTTTTTCGTCCACGAAAGAAAGGTAAGGAAATTGTCGTCTTCGCGACACCCTTCGGATTATTTAGTGGGGCATTGTGGGCCAAGGGTATTTTTTCTTTTTCTTTACAACTGTCCCCAGGTACTGAGACGGCGCTGATGTCCTAGAAGTTCTGTTGGTGCAAAATGCCAGGTTACTGACTTATGGCGAGGTTTGTCCACCCAAAAATATGGGAGATTTCTTCGATAACGTACACACATAATACAGTGAATGGTATTGCAGTGGGCATCCAAAACGGTTGAACCAAACAAATATGGTATGATACCTAGAGGCTAGGCACACAAAAATCACTCCGGAATTGGACGCAAGTCCCGGGGCCTTGGTGCGTCATTACACCCGGACATTGAATGTTTGCCGGCGCACGGCTTTTGCTTCACCACTTCATACAAGTTTACGCACTCACTCAATTCGAAAGACTGGAACGAGACCAAACCGAATGTGACAACTAAGAGCGAGTTGTGCATTCGTTGGAACAACGTTCGGGCATTGCGAGAAGGATATCAGCAGGGTCCAACAATGGCAGCAACAGCACCAGGTGATGATGGAGTACCAAGGAGCTTGTATCATGCACATTACAGTGAGCAACAAGAGAAACCGTACTGTGGTACGTGAGATCAGAGCCTGGGCAGGGTAGTCGACACTGTACACTGTGCTACAGCGCCTCAATTGTGCGAGAGAAAACAAACAGACCAGCAAGCACAGATCATGAACTGGTACACAACATTGACAAAGCACAAACCGCACAGCAAAGTTACACGGCATAGCCGAGCGTTTTGTTGCCAATGAATTGTTTGAGAAGGGAGCAGTATTTCTTGTAACATTGCATGGAGTATACGAGAACGCAGAGTCAGAACCAGGCGTAACAAGGCAAGACGGCTACTGTACAGGGGACAGGCTTGACGATCACTTGCATACTCGCAATTTTGGTACCAGGGAATTAGGCATCACGTCATACCGAAGTGGCTTCGACACGCTACATTGCATTCATAGCTGTACGGTGAACCTGTTACACGAGCTTCTGTGAAACAGACAGCATGCCAATGACCTGCAAGCACCAACAAACGCAGCCGGTAAAACAAACGCTACATAACTGCCCAACATAAACTTGTACATGCTGATGAGAAGCAAGAATGTGCTTGATGTTGGAAGTTATGCTCGCATATTCAAAAACATGCATGGAAAAACATCAATGACATTGTTCACGAATACAACAGATACATCATACAGGGAGAGTAAGTAATCCTTCCTCCGTTTTGTATACGCGCACGCGCGCGCGCGTGGTAGATAAATCCGTTCGGCATGACTTTCGATCGAGGTTGCGTTCACCGTAGGGATAGGTGAACTCGAAGCCAACACCTCTCACTTTCGCTCTACTGCCCCTTTGGGGCCGATGCGATCCTTGTGCGAAGTTGTGGTAGTGGCTCAACAGAACAGGACAGGTGTGTGTGTGTGTGTGTGTGTGCGTGTGTGCGCATGTGTGTGTGTGTGTGTGTGTGTGTGTGTGTGTGTGTGTGCGCGCGCGTGTGTGCGTGTGTGTATGTGTAAGTGTGGTTTCTGAACTTTTCTCACAATCGTATAAGTTTCATTTTTTCGTGAAAACCCAGCTACACTGTGACCGGTACAATCGCATGTCGTTTATCTGGCGGTCAGTCACATGGCATGTCGGGTATCCAACAGCATCGCACTGACAGCTTATAGACCTTATATTTAGTATTAATTTTATAGTCCTACTTCAAGTAAATGTAGACAGTCAGCATCATGAAAGTTGCAATTAAGTAGAGTTAAATACAAGCCAGTCTCTAGAGATGAGTACGACTGTCTCAGGGTAATACTAGTGATAAATACAGGTACTTCGAAGTACTGTCTTTTTGATCTGTTAACACAAGATGGCTTTGTAGCTTCAGTCGTCCAGAATATTCATTTTATTCCGCGGGTGCCGCATAATTGACACGCAACTGTACTTGTGCAAGTCTCCAAACGCTACGAAATTGGCTGACATTTACTTGTCCACGGTGATGAGAAGCATGGCTCCTAATTTTTAACCCTTTGAGAGCCGCCCCATACTTGAATGCGTCGTAAACGACGCATTCAAATGCAAAACATCAAAAGATCGTAACTCAGTCCAACCTCGCTCAAATCCAGTGATCGAAATATCCAGGGCGAAGAGAAAACTCTCACCTGTCGGGAAAAACAATCCGCGAAGCGCAGCGAGCTACGGTTCCTGAGATAAATCACTCGTAAGTTGAGCCGCGATCGCGGCAATTTCAAAAGCGCGCAGTGCGACTTTAGTATTGAGAATTTTGAGACTTTTCGTCACGCTGGTTTACTCGAATTTGCACGGGTTTCACTGTTGATATTGTCAAGAGTACACAGCGAAAAAATTGGAACTCCACGATCGAGCAAAATGAAATATCTGGAGCGGGACGCAATTGGACGCATTTGGGGCATTTTTCGTACTGTCACTGCGATCTAGCGCTGGATAGACGGTGTGCTGGCGATCAAGATCGACCTCATTCTCTTCCTCTCGCGGAGACCTTTCCAGGAAGCCCTAGATTGTGAGGATTGAGTGAGTAGAACTGAAGCTATGATCCAAGGCACACGAAAAAATGCAGAATTTTGAAATTTTCCTGTGGCTCTTAAAGGGTTAAATCATGAAAGGATTACATGCGCAGGTACATCCACACAATGTGCACTATCCTGAAGTCGTGCGCAAATATTCAAAATCATTCACCGAACACAGAGAGGCGCACATACCGTAAAGTACCGCGAGAGCGCCCCACCTTGATTTTGCCGCGACAGATTTCACAGCCAGGGAAAGGAAAATCGTATGGCAGAGTGCAACGAAGTTCGTACGGTGTGAGCAACTTAGTGTACTAAGGTCACACTAAGCAGGTTTTTGTGTGGAGCTCGTGTCCGCTCGAAGGTACGGATTGTTGTTGTTTGGCTTTATTTAAAGTGGAGTTCCAAAACAGGCCTAAACCTAATGACAATGGTCCCACTGATAATAAGAGAAAAGAAAATATAATAATAAGCGGACAAACAGAACCAAGAAGAAGATACAGCTGTAGTTAGATAACTAATATGAGCACGGCAGCAGGGGAAAAAAAGTCACAAGCACGGCAACCGGGAAGAAAGGAGTGAGTGAGTGAGAGAGAGAGAGAGAGAGAGAGAGAGAGAGAGAGAGAGAGAGAGAGAGAGAGAGAGAGAGAGAGAGAGAGAGAGAGAGAGAGGTAGTGAAGCAGATGAGTTCATCCTAGTTGACGGTACTGCCTAACAGAAAGGCCAGGCTTAGCGATTTGAAAGTGGAGCGCTTTCTTTCGAGGCGTGCTGTGTCTGGGAGCTGGTTCCACAGGATAGCTCCAGCATGGCTAATGCGCTTAGCTGAGGATGCAGTGGGGGAGACAGGAATGATGAGTAACTTGCTGTTCCCTCCTCGTGTTCGGAGAGAGGGACTACGGGTGAAAAAGCTTGCAAACAGAGTACTTGAAGATTTGTTCAGGCAGCGCCAAATGAATACAAGGATGTGCATGTGGGTGTATATGCTGAGGGTATGGGCATTCATGCGTTCAAGTAAGGGAGCCGTGTGAGTGCGAGGGGCTGCCCTGCACACCGAGCGAGCCGCACGTTTGAACAAACTATTTAGGCGCTTATCCTGATAAGACGATAAGAAAGGGGCATAGGCAGCAGATGCATAGTCAAATTCTGATAGTATAAAGGACCTGAAAAACTGAACACGGCAAGAAAAAGGCAAACATGCTGCACTTCGATTTAGTAGCCCAATCTTAGCGGCAACGCGGCGTGCAACATGGCTTGTCATGGTGTTCCAGCTCATGTCTGAGTCGAAATGTAGGCCAAGATACTTGGCCGTTTTCACAACAGGCAGCGTCTGCCCATTACAAATGACATGCAGCTCAAGTGCTTGAGATGGGGATGGGGGAATAGGCAATATCTGTGTCTTTCTTTCATTAAGAATTAAACCACGGCCCTTCAGCCAGGTGGCCAGGTGCTGAACAGCAGCTGAAAGGTGTGCAGAAACAGCTTCCGCAGACTCCCTGCTACATCGTATAGAGATGTCATCAGCAAACTGGATTGCTCCCACATTAAACGGTGATAGTTCTTCTGCTATGCCGCGGGCATAGACAATAAATAGCAGTGGGCCCAGTACCGACCCCTGGGGGACACCTGAGTAACTGGTGTACGGGAGACTTCTAGTCTGGCCAACCTGAACGTACTGTTCTCTATCAGAGAGGTAATCCACCAGCCAACAGAGTGCCGTGTCGCAGATGCCAAGTTCGAACAGATCTTGCACAAGAGTTTGATGTTTCACTTTATCGAATGCCTTTGACATATCAACAAAGGCTACACCTGTGTTGAGTCTGTTCATGCGGGCCTCACAGATACCTTCCACAGCTAGCACTAGTGCGTCGGATGTAGAGTGGTGGGATCTGTAGCCGAATTGAGTTGGCGGGAATAAATTGCTCTGAACTAGATATCGTGTGAGTTGCTCGTGGACTATCCTTTCCAACACTTTGGATGCAATCGATAACAAGGACACTGGTCGATGATTCTTTGGCATGCTCGGATCTCCGCCTTTGAAGAGTGGCGATATCCTAGCACTTTTCATCTGGGCAGGAAATATGCCCTCTCTCAGGGACTTGTTAAAGATCAAAGTCAGGGATGGCGCCAGTACGTCTGCATGTGCGCGGAGAAGGGCTGCAGAAATGTCATCATCATCGCTGGACTTGGCCGGATTTAAACGTTCGAGGAGCTTCCTCACTCTGGCAATAGACACTGGCGCAAAGGCTGTCAGATCAGTGCTTGAGGCGGGCCCGTAGGGAAATGAGAGATGCACTGGGCGGCTGGCGTCCTCTACTATCTCTGCAAAGGTGTTTCGGATGGCATCAACAGAACATTGAGGTGGCTGAGATTGTCGATGTTTACCACTCAATTCTTTGATCGTGTGCCATGTCTGTTTGGTATTGCCAGACGCAGCTCGAAACTTGGATTGGTAGTAGGTCTCTTTCTGTTGCCTATTATAGCTGGTAGCTTCCCGCCTGGCAGCCTTGAAAGCTGAGTGGGAATGTTCTGTTCCATCACTAAGCCACCTCCTATGGAGCCGGTTGCGCTTGGTCAAGAGGTGTAATAACTGGCGGTTCATCCATGGTACTGATTTTTTCTTGCGTCGAGGGCTTGGTGCAAGAGGAGCATGTCTGTCTAACACTTGTAGAAAGCGGCTGGCCCACTCAGTCCACATGACAGTTGGGCTTCCGTCAATTTCACAAAAATCCTGTTGGACCAAATCTGCCTTGAACTGGTCATGATTTATGTTTCGGTAGTGTCGCCGTAGCCCAGAAGTTACAGTACTTCTTACTGGGCTGAGTTGAAATTCACTGAGAACTGCTGCATGGTCACTGAACGCGATGGGGATAACAGTAGCCATATTTAGAGGGTCGAATGTATTGTAAAATTGATCCAGTGTGGTTGGTGCAGAGTTTGCTGAGAACCGAGTCGGCTGGTGAACTCCGGGATATAAACTGTAGCTGGCCACGAGGTCAGATAGATAATGAAGCTGTGGATCTGGAGGTGCTGTTGGATTGGTGTTTATGTTGATGTCGCCACAAATAATCACGTTCTTCCCGGGCATTATAGCTGAATGGAGATGGTCGTCCAGGCAGTCCCAGTATCGAACTGGCTCAGATGGAGGTCGATAAATGGTTCCTATCAAACAAGTTCCAGATTGGCAATGGATTTCTCCCCAGCAGCTCTCAATTGCCGATTCTGTGAGGTCCATTCTTGGCTTGACCAGGAGGGATGCCTTGGAGTACAGGCAGACTCCTCCACCGGCCTGATCTTTTCTGTCTGAGCGCAGTATGTTGAAGCCATCCAAAGCTATCTCTCCATCAGACACGGTGTCGTCTAGCCAGGTCTCGTTGACACAGATGATGTCAGGACTGTGAAGGTCGGCAAGCCATGCCAGCTCTCCAACTTTGTTCCGCAGGCTCCTAATGTTCAGCAGTAAAATTCGAATTGTTGGAGTTTGCGTTTGCATATTCAGTTCATGAGCAGCAGGGTCGTTGCCTAATCTTCTTCCAGTCATTGCACAGATATATTATCCACATCCTGACTTAGAGATGCAAATGCGTTGCCAACAGTGACACTAAACTTCGCAGCTTGCGTCTCGGGCGGCGAGTCACGCTGATAGCCCCGTGATTTCTGGCCTGGAGTCCGGGCCGGTGCTCCACAGGTGTCATCTAGGATATCGCAATCCACGCCGTGTCCGCTCTTACTGTCGTCCGTTCGGCTGCTGCTGCTGTTGGTGGTCGTGGTGCTGCTCTGCGCTGTTTGTTGATCTCCACTGGCATCAGACTGGGTGTACTTATCGAAGTTCCACTCTCTTGTGTACACAGGCCTTGGCCAGAAGCGCTTGTTGCTGAGAAACGATTCGTCCGCTGCACTGGCAACAATACGCGCAGTGGAGGATTTTTCTTTTTGAAATATTTTTACGTCAAACACTTGGACATTGTGGTCAGCCTCAGCTGCTCTTGCTGCGATGAACTCCTTCAGCTGGTCTGCAGTAATTGCATGCATCAGATTTCCGACAAACAGGACTCTCTTCTTCGCTGTGGGTTTGGTGGAGGTGATGAGTCGCCATGTGGCGTCCGAATCCTCACTCATCTCTTCAAATTTCGGCAAGCGATCCACACGTGGCGGGGTCAACTCCGAGCTGGGTCCGGGTGTACCATGTGTACGGGAGTTGGACGGCTTGTTGTTTGAGCTGTCAACGTCGGATCTGACACTGCTAGTCAGGTCCATCTCGGGATCAATGGGTCGTGAACTCTCTACGGGTACGGCGGACTGTGAACGACTTTCTGTGCCTGTACTACGTTTCTTTCGATTTCGGCGCTGCCTCTGGCTGGTTGTTTCTTGCTCTCTCTCTTGGTCTGCAATGGCGGAGGAGTTTGATTTACAAGACGCACACGTAACATTGCCGATGTCCAAATTTTGGCAAAGGCGAGTGTCGGCCAGGTCCTCTCTCAGCTGGGAAAGTTCGGAGCTCAATTCACTAATCCTTCGTTGATATCGTTTCTCCTGGTCCTGAAGTTGGCTTTCAAGACGAGCTAGAGTTCTCAGCACTTCTACAACATTGTGTTCGATGCCAGGCAATGAGCGAAGCTGTGTATGGACCTGTTCGGCGCTCACCAGCTGCTCAGTGTGATCTGGGCTAGCCATCCCACCCAGGCTGTTGGGGCTAGTCCCCAAAAGCTACCTAAAAACTACGGAAAAACGGGAGCCTCAATACACGCAACCTACTACACCCCTTACAGTAGTGGCAGTTGACTGATCCCGCAGCAGTAGCAGCAAGGCCATTGCAGCACTCACGTACATGAACACACGCGTACACGAATCAAGACAAATTCAGTGCAGTTTCTATGTGGACCGGTCGAGGGTGAAAACTAGGGATCCGAAAATCTAATTGTACTTTAGTGTGCTTATCCAGGAGAGAGATAATTGTGCTCTTTTCAAGAACTAACAAGACTAGTACTATAAAACGTAAAGAATAAAAAATTAACCCCAGTCGATTCGCCTATCCAGAAACGAAGGGTAGTGGTCCCAGCCAACGCCTTTATACTTCGGTGCGGACGCTGAACGACAGTAGCCCTCCGTGAAGGAGGTAATCGTTCATTGCCACATCTTACACTCCTATCGTGGAAGCAACGACTCTCGCCCCACGCGCGAGCATGCCTGTAAAGTCAGTATGCTTTGATTGTTACTTTACGTGCATCGAACTCGAAACCCCGACTGCGCGTGGACACTTCATTTTTACTGAGTACATTACATGTGAATTGGTTGTGAGAGTTACCACCTCGCCCTCGCCGGAAGGCGCTGCATCTGCCACCCTGGTAGCACGGGCATGGTGGTGGCCTGGCACAAGCGGAACTTCCTAAGCTGGTTGTGTTTCTCAACGCAATTGTATAGCAGGTTGTAACGCGGATGAGCGAACCATATTTTCCTTTTTTTTAAGTGCAAGATGGCCTTACTCGTCACAATCACGATCTACACTGCAGAGGATAATTCACTTCATTTTTACAATAGAAGATGGCCCTCGTCACAGTAATCGTCTGCATGCAGAGACAGTAAGCCTCGCTATGGGTATGAAACAGCTGACGCCGTGTGTGAAGGGTCGTGCCATCATGATTGTAAGATAATGTAGGTCGCAAGTGCTCAGCGTATGTACGCTGAGCACTTGCGACTTTACAAATCTCGACGTACAATGTAGCACATACTGCAACAAATAATAGTAACAACAGCTGCTGTCTGATGACTGGATTTTGCTATGAAACTCTGCGTAACAACGAAACAGCCCTATTTTACTTCCTTTTGTGTACCTCGTGCGTAACAACAGCTGGCATACAACCCAATTAATAGGGGTTTACCCATCCGTTGACAACATCCAACCAAACAACTTTGTCTGTTGCCAGACAGATACAGTCGGCGAGAGAGGTTCCCAAGGGCTTGAGGTGGTCGTGGACCACATCAATCCAGTGCTTTCGGGGACGACCGCTGGGCCACTTGATCGTAGATGTGTCAAACGCCAATTTCAGGGCTTCTTGGGAGGCCGCTCCAGGACCCTCGCGTACAACATTGCCCAGCCACAACAGCCGACGGAGTTTGCATTCTGTGCTGACTGGATGCTCGGCTTGTCCGCTGGTATAATGCTGCAATCGAAATCTTGCTAGGGTGGTGTATGTTGATCAGTCGGCGGAGCTTTCGGCGATGCAACTTGTTCAGCTTATGACTGAGGATTCTAGTATAGCAAGCATATGTACATGTAGTCTCACGCGATTTGCGTTTACCATACCTAGCAACAACTTTGCATTACTAACCCCTTTCGTTAGTCCACCGATAAAGCAACTCGATAGAGAAAACAAAAGTAAAATTAAAAAAAAAAGGCTTACTAGTCCGGTAACTCGGATCGCAGTACCTTGCCGCATCAATAGGTGTCACCGCACTCTGCACACAGTCGCGTACCACCTCCCTGCAAGGAGCGCCTGCATCGCCTGTCAAACAAGTACAGTTGTAAGTAGTACGCTCATGATTGGAAGTGCTGCCAGCGCAGGCCGCTGATCCCTCCGGATAGTTGTGGTAGGTTGTGCAATACATGTACATGCGACGAGAATCCTTGCATTCGTCCCGATCTACGTTGTTGGCAAACCGACAAAGAACATTCAACATGGAGTGCATGGAAAAGGTTAAGCAGCACAAAATAGCCAATCAACGCCTGACATATACTGGCAATTATATGCTCCAGGAAGCGGATCTGTGGCCATATTCTACATCGAGTGGCAGCCGTGTAAATGGCTACACCTTGAACTAGACTATGGCCAGCCATGCCGCCACATCTTTGCCAAACCCGAGCAGCCAAAGCACAGCAAAATGCCTGGCCACCATAATCCCATATAACGCTAAAATGTCGATCCTCCACATAAATTGAAAAAATAAAGGCTAAATAAAGGTTTACCAGTTTATATCCGTTGTTTGTGTCCAACACTAATAAATTTATCAATAAGCAAGGCATTGGTGTTTCAGAATGTGCAACAAAAACTCTCCTTTGGTCTTTGTTTTTCACTTTAGACCTTGGCTCTCAAACTTTTATCTACATAAATGATATAAAGAAGAGGCTTGTGCGACTTCGGCGATACTTGGGGAATTGTGTGTTGCTCCCCACGTTGCGCTTTTCCTGCCGACTTGAATTCTCACTTGACAGACTCATGACTGCCACCCAGAGCACACAAGAAGTCCATCGAACCGTCCGCTCGTCAGTCGTGAGTGAGTAAATTGATAATTCAAGGCGGCAGGAATAGCGCAAGCTCCCACGTTGTGAGCAACACACAATTCGAACGTAAATTATAATTATAATACTTGAAGTATTGTCTTAGAATCCTGATCGCAGCACATTCTCCTTATCTCGTGTTCATCTTAACAAGCGCGCCGGGAACTCATAAAATAAAAAAGGAGCAGGACGAGGAGAAAGAGAACGATGTGAGCTGTATTTTGTGACTGATTTTTGTCTTTTGTTATCGCGTCCAGATTGTCTTAGTGGTTATGATGATTCTCACTTTTCTGTTTTGTGCCTTGCAAGTTATGTAGAAGTAGTTGTAGGGTCTGGAAGCTGTACGTATTCGTTTGCGTAATCCCGTTCTTTGTAAACAAAGGAAGCATGTTATATTGTAGTCGCGTTTAAGTTGTTATAGTAGCAGCTGGTTATCAGTCGTAAACTTTGTGTAATTTTGCACTGTCTCACCCCATGCTTTGTGGCTGGACTAAGTTAGTATTTTAATAATAATTATACTTTGGCACCAAGTCTGACGCCTATTATGTAATGTTGTAGCACTCCATTTGCTCACGCTTAAAATAGGTAGTAATTTTTTAATGTTTGAATGGACTCGGATCGAGAGCCAAGGATTAATTGATAGAAACGAAAATTTCTGATTGTTTAGTAACTGGAGGTATTTGTGGACAATATAGCGTAACTTTTAGTTCCATGGTATTTTGTCTAATTCATCTTATTCAATATCACCTTCTCTGATGAGCTTTATGAAGGCGAAACAGCTGCCAGGAGGAATTTCAGTATCTAGGCTGCAACCCTTCCATGTATGGCTGTTGGTGTGTGTGTAATGTCTACCGAGGGTAGCAGTGAGTCGGCTGTGAGAGCGCATGAAGGAGGGGAGAGGAAGAGTTCTTTACATTTTATTGGCCAAATAGTACCGTTCACCATTTTCAAAAAGTCTTTTGTCTTTTCTATAAATTTATTTTATGTTCTTTTCGTAAACCTTACCCCGTGTTCCGATACTATTCACTACCGAGCAGAACGCAAAAATCGGTTTTGGATAATAAATTTGTTTACAATTCCTCGAACTTGTTGTTATCTGGCCTTGTCTGCATTGATACAATTCCAACAACATATTGCTCACCATTTTTCATTCCCACTTTCCCACCCATCTCATTCCCTGTTTCTTTCAGGCATAATTGGAAACATAACCCCCAAAAATAACCTTGAAATTATCGCCCTTCGCTTTGGCATCAAAAAACGCTGTTACTCGCCCGTTGTCTTTATTTTTGGTGATTACATGTAAGGTGTTAAAATTAATGGTTAGTTCACCGAGAGATAGTGTCGTTCTTCGCGGTTTCATGTTCTACACGACGTTGTTATTCACTGGGTGAGCCGTAGGCATTCTTTATCTTGCTGTGATTGCATTGCTCTGTAATTCATTGTCTAGTGTTTTCATCTCTTCTCCTTTTCTAATTTCATCGCGCGCAGCCGCAGGACTCCCCATAGTCTTCAGTGAGCTAGGGTGCTGAACAGTCCAGAACCGAGATCAATACATTGTACCTCTGATTGCCGCCTAATGATAGCATGCTATGGTTGAAAACTTCAGTACTAAGAAAACACGTGCCTCAGTAATCTTACCCATGCAGACGGTAGAAGAATGAAAAAAGGTATTTTCCGGTGGAGAAGCACCAATGTAGCAGACCAGATCGAGCATCTGAAATGCGTGGCGTAACAAGCTTTCATTAATTTGGAGGATGATCGTCTCGTTGAACTGGCCCTTAGTCTCATAGGTCACAGCGGCAGGTTGGTCGTCGAGCTGCCAGTTCACTTCTTGGTCGATAGGGCTACCAGTACTGCTGACGCATGTTAGGCTAGCGAAGCCTGAACCAAGAGTGTAGAGCCTGCGAGGAGCAACTTCCACTGTGGATAGAGAAGATCACAAAACCGAAAAGTAGAGAGATACAGACAAACAGACAGACGACAGGCAGACAGATGAATAGTTTTGCACAAGCATGATATCCCAACGACAACACCCAGCACATGTGCAGCACTAGCTTGATGCTTGTCTGCTTTTCCGTCCTTCTGTCGTTCGGTCTGCCATCCCTGTCTGCCTATCTGCACTGATAGATAGGCCAATCACACCACAGAAGCAAACCTTCAGTGATTAATGCTGCTCTGGTAACGTTTTGACGATGGTCCTCTTCACAATGACAGTCGTCAAAACCTAATAATTTGTATCTATCATTCAAGTGCTTTCTCTTGTTGTGTGGCCCGCCTTTCTGTCAGTGCAGATCTATTAAACTATCAAATCCTACAATATAGGATACAGTTCACAGTTTTCTTGTTTCAAGAAAAGACACATAATAATTATACTATTGTTCAGACAGTGAATGAACAGCATCCCTCACTGGAGGCCATTGGCTTTTTACATTGGCTCACTACCCATATCTGCAGTAGAACCAGGACGGTACGATAAAAATAATGGACGTTACATTACACGATGCCCCTGTTCGCATCCTTAATCACCTACAATAGGCTACATAACAAACAATAGGGGGACAGAGGAAGTGTTTTTACTCAGAGTTTCACGCACTAAGCGATCATCAGAAAACAGCTACATAACAATCAATATTATACATGTAGCTGGGGGATAGTCATTTGTAGGATTCCGAGGCACTTGGTGCATATCGCCTATCCCAAAATTCGTCTTGGAACGTTTGAATGTGACCGGTTTCGTCACATCTTACACTGTACATGTCATCATCTAGGTATGTCCAGCATGCAAGACCCTGCCTAGCGGACCGGCCTGAGCAGCTTCTAAGTAGAGGGCTGTAGTTTCACGCTACCTACACGCATCTCTTGCCTCGGGATGCAGGCGCGAGGAGAACCTTACTTACATGATTGTACTGCTCGAGTGAAATGTGTCTACTATCCTGCCTTCCCCATCTTCTCGCCTTTTCTAGCACCTCATCAAGAGTCACCATGCATCATCTTCCGTTTGCAATAATTTTCAGATGGCCGTCCAAAAGTTATTTTTGTCTCTCACCTGACTTCCACTTTGCACCTAGTTAACTGTACAGGTATTTACACAGTGTGCTTTCTCAACACTTCAGTCTTCAGTATTGTTTGTGACATGTTTGTTTTACAACACAATGTAACCTACTTTGGGTAGCTCCCTTTCTCCTTGTGATTCTATCAGCACTTCTAATATTATCTGTCTGGTAGTGCTCATAAACAGCTCCATTCCAAATGATTCCCTTTCTGGTGGTTCGGCATGCATATACATGTACATGTACGTTTACAATGTACATGTAGATGTATGTGTGAGTGTGTTGCGTGTACGTGTACATGCCCCACGCCAGTATGGTATGCACTGTACATGTACATGTACACTGCTGGCCACTGAAATCCGACCCCTGAGCGGTGCATTCACATTCTAGCGGTCTCCAGTTCGTAGTTTTTCAATCCCGTGTTGGGTCTTTGCGATGTGAGCGCACCGCTCAGGGGTCGGATTTCAGTTGCCAGCACTGTATCTGTAATGCGAAACAAGCTTTTCAGGAGAAGCTACATTACATGTGAAGCTGTCGTGAAGTGGTGCTTGTGGACTAGTGAACTGCTAGTGATAGTGCTAGTGTCTGCAAGGGTCATTATAGTCTCGTCTGGGAAGAAACAATGACTACTGTTTGTGCACTGACCAATTAAATGCAATGCCAATTTGATACATGGAAAAGGAAAAATAATGAACGATAAGAGGACGGAAAAGTGTTTTAAGTCTGAGTTTCACGCACTTAGCGATCATTAGAAACAGTCATGAGTAAATCTGGATCGGTACTGGTTTATACAATGTACTTGCAAGTATACCCACAAAGCAAAGTTGAAGTGACTGCATTATCGTCAAATGTATTTGAAAAGGAAACAACCATGGTCTGTATTTGTAGTTAGTTTGCATTATTTTTGTATTTATATCATTATCTCATGGCACATCATGATGACGGCTAGTAAAACTGAGACAAGGGTGAAAGCCAATCACAGCAGTAAAACAAAAGAATACAAGCATGTACATGTACATGTTTTGTTTTTTGTTTTTGTTTTTTTTGTTTTTTTGTTTTTTCTTTGTTTTGTTTTTTAGGCCTCTTTTACATGTACATATTTATGTATAATAGTGACATTGTAATGTGGACCAAGTACAATCGAGTAATCTTTTGTTGAACTAAAGAGTAAAGGTACACTTCCAGGTCATTTTAGGCTTAAAATCGAACCAGGAACCAATGGAATTGAGGCAATTACCGGTACATGTATATGTACATGTAGAACAAGGGCATTGGACAATGTGTAGTGCAAAATTAATCCCCGTTATATACATATACATGTACATGTAGTGCTAGTACACAATTTATTGGCTTTCTCTAATTTTTCCCTAAAAAAGAAAGCAAAGGGGATGCTTCCTAAACTAACCCTAATCTAAAGGGATGCTGTTGTATGTGAGGATTCGTCAGTTGCAAATGTAGGCGAGTACAAGTTTTACACCGTGAGAAATTGGGGTAGATGCGCATTAGATGAGGAGTCGTCTGCTGCCCACCATGCCAAACATCACTATTAGCAACGAGCTGAAGCTGACCACGACAGCGTTACTGGCCGACCCACTACATTGGAACACTCCTGCTGGCAACGAAGTGCGGCTGGGCACGACAGTGAGGTTGGGCGCGACAGTGAGGTTGGGCGCGACAGTGTTACTGGTCGATTCAGTACATTGGAACACTAGGTCTGCACAGGAAAAAGAACAAAGAAAGGAAGAGAGAGAGAGAGAGCAATATCAATACGAGTGATGGTGACAGTTGATTGTCTACGCAACCGATAAAACATGAAATGCATGGAGTGGCCCATAGCTACATTTGGATACACGTGTACAAGCAACACATTGAAAGCTTATATTATTTAAAAAAACAAAAACAATAATTGCATAATAAGCTGTGATAGGAAAACGCTAAGGAGGGTGAGGTGAGGAAACAATCGTCATGCTGAAATGTTAGTTTACGAAAGAGTTGGAGACAAATTCATGGCTGTAGTGGTGCTGCTGGTGGTGGTGGTGGTGGTGGTGGTGGTGGTGGTGGTGGTGGTGGTGGTGGTGGTGGTGGTGGTGGTGGTGGTGGTGGTGGTGGTGGTGGTGGTGGTGGTGGTGGTGGTGGTGGTGGTGGTGGTGGTGGTGGTGGTGGTGGTGGTGGTGGTGGTGTTGTTGGTGGTGGTGTAAATGGTGGTGGTGTAAAAGTTGGTGGTGTTGTCATCGTAATGACGTGTGTTGCTGTAGAACGTACTGTGTATATGTATAACACATATTGTTCGTTCACTCGGGGAGAGAGATTCATAAAACTGTACAATATACCAACCAGTTTCGTTTAGGCTGCATCCCATTCCAAATATGCACTCCAGAGCCTTTACTGACGAAAGGGTCGATGAGAAGAGTAAGGAGGAACGCGATGCGTCAGCGAAGCTAATATTACCCCTGCAGCCATCCACAATCCTGCAGCCTCTACCGGCAGAGTTCTGGCGACACTGGCAGAACGGAGTACCAGACGTTGGAAAAACGCAGTCGGATGAGCCTGGTGGATGCAAGAATACTCGTTGACACACATCAGCATCAGCACAAACGTCGTACACTGTGAAAAAAGAGCAAGAATAAAAATAATTAGTATAGCTATAAGGACGACTAATTGCACTATAAGCATTTCCTAAATTTCCTCAACTAGTTTCAAGTACTCCCCAGTCCATTGTTACGTAGATTCACTGATGAATGTAACAAGAAAACAAATCTGAACAAATCCTCTCTTTCCTTTTCTCTGTGTGCGTAGCGACAATTTAGATGGAAAATAAGCAGCAGTAACAAGCAACAGTAACAAGAAAACAGTAACAAGCAGCAGTTTCACACGACGACCATGTCTTGATCGAAATACTATACTAGTGTAGTGTAGTACTGGGGCGTTCGATTCCTCACAATTCATGTTCATATACCTTCCCGTCCAATCGAATCTTTAGTGGTAGACCATCTATGTGGCTGTGCGTCCTGTAATTGTGGCTCGACTGTTTTGTCTGATGGTCTTGCAAGTTTGATCCTCGACATACATGTACATCCGCCAACGTCATGCACAGCTGAGACAGTCCGCTCGTGCTCAAATAAATAATCTGGGTTAGAGGTTCATGATGGATTTAACGGAAAATGCGGGCGGGGTACAAATGGACCCCAGTAATATAGAACACAGGGAAATGCAACAATTGCGATAGTTTTGGTATCTCCATGGTTACCGAATACATGGATGACATCCACTTAAGTAAGAGGCCCTACAAGACAATGTTCTTCTGCAACCATAATCCCTCACTCCATGTTGACCTTTTTCCTAAGTTCCCAGTATATTTGGGGTCCTCTTGGACCCCAGGAACGTTTTGAGTGTTTTTTTTGCAAACTTGCAAATAATCCCGACAAACTTCAGAGCTTAGTGCGGACGGTTCGATGGACTTTTTCGTGTGCTCTGGATGGCAGTCGTGAGTCAGTCGCGAGTCAGTCAAGTGAGAATTCAAGTCGGCAGGAAAACCGCGAGCTCCCATGTAGCGAGCAACACACTCTTCTCAAACTTCAGAGCTGTCAACAAATGCAATTCGGTCAAAGCATTGGTGTATGGGAAGGTAAAACAGGCCAAAAAAATCCATAAAATGGAGAGTTTGCAAGAATGCTACGCAAAATGTTCCTGGAGTCCAAAAGAACCCCAATATACTGGGAACGTACGAAAAAAGTCAACATGGAATGACGGTAAACTAAGCTACGAAACTTTTTATATTTTTTTATTTTTTACAATGACCACTTAAATGCCAAACATGAGATGCAGCTAGGAGAAGCACGCACAACCTGAATCATGGCAGTGGTGGTGAGGTTTAGGGAGCTCCGCCGACCTGGGGTCTCGACTTCATAGCCACCTAGACGCACATAGCGAAGGATGCGTAATGCAGCAACACTAGAGCAACTTAGGGAGAGTGCTCAACACGACGATTTACGTTTCCCAATATCAGCCTAACTACATTGTGGACGAGACAAGAAAGGCACAAGGCTAGTTTGTTGAGACTGGGAGTGTCAGGCTATGCTATCAACACGCAACGTCAGTATAACTATTCTCTTGTGAACCTGATGAAGTCAATTTGCCGAAACGTTGGAATGATTATTGTGAAATGAGTTGAACTATTGCAGTGTTAATGGAAGAGAGCGTGCAGGCTCTACTCTGAACTAAACCTATTCTCGTTTCTGTTACTCAATCGACATCAGTGAAGCTTTAAACCTTACACTACTTGGGGTGCTTGAACACGAGAAATATAGGCATCCATTATTTCAAACGGGGATAGCAATCGGAGTAATAAAATGTCCGGACGCGATGGCGGTAGGATTGGATTTTTGAGACTTTTCCGCAGGGAGCACCCCCTTGGCCTCGAAAGGCATTGTGACGACCCTGAGGATGGGACACTATACACTTAAGCTACAGCCACTGTCGGGAATAGACTGTACTTACAAATAGGGAGCGTAGCATTGCCAAGTCCTGGACCTAATCTGCCCGTAACGTTAGCCCTGCACTCCACAGACACGGGGCGAACATCTACGTCTCTGTCGACGTCAGCCGTGATCGGAGAGATGGTGAGCGTGGTGCCCATTGGTCCAGAGAACGACAAGGCCTCCATGGGATGAGCTGGTAGGACGGTCCAATTGACCTGTTCTGTGAATGGGATGTCGCTGGAACAAGTGACATTGATGGTGGAGCCGTTGATGATGTTGTTATGCGGTATTGTCATCCTAAGAACTACAGTGCATAGAAGGACGGGAAAAGAAAATCGAATTATTTATTTATTTATTTATTGCATCATCATCTCGTGGCAAGCAATTTTGTGCCATTCTGTCGCACTCGCAGACTGTATAAGATCTGGTTACGTTGTGGACAGTTTGTCATAACTCGTAACATTTTGTCCTTTTCCTTTCTTCATCATAACTACAAAGGCTCACCAACCGAGTTCAAGTAATTTTAAAAGTTATCAGTTTTGTCAAAACACTAACGATTTTAAGCAAGATATGGTCATAGCTAACATTCTTAAGATATGGTCATAGCTAACATTCTTAAGATATGGTCATAGCTAACATTCTTAAGATATGGTCATAGCTAACATTCTTAAGATATGGTCATAGCTAACATTCTTAAGATATGGTCATAGCTAACATTCTTAAGATATGGTCATAGCTAACATTCTTAAGATATGGTCATAGCTAACATTCTTAAGATATGGTCATAGCTAACATTCTTAAGATATGGTCATAGCTAACATTCTTAAGATATGGTCATAGCTAACATTCTTAAGATATGGTCATAGCTAACATTCTTAAGATATGGTCATAGCTAACATTCTTAAGATATGGTCATAGCTAACATTCTTAAGATATGGTCATAGCTAACATTCTTAAGATATGGTCATAGCTAACATTCTTAAGATATGGTCATAGCTACCATTCTTAAGATATGGTCATAGCTAACATTCTTAAGATATGGTCATAGCTAACATTCTTAGTTCACTGTGAAGGTTAGCTTGTTTTCGTCTTGAGTGCGCTCGCCGTCCCCTTTCCTACGGTGTTTCTAATGTTCGAGCCTTGCAAGTTGGAAGGCTGCTGGTTAACGCATTCGAGACGTGACCCTGCTGAGCATCAGGTCGTTGAATATCAGTATAACATCAGGCAGTTCTGTGCTAATTGCTACAAATTTTGACTCACCATTATCCTGCTAATAATAGAACTGATGGAAATGTGTTTTTCCGTTGATTGGCCACATCATTGTATTGCAAAAACGTTTCAATAAGTTTGAATATGAGTTAGGCAAAAGTATTTGCAGAATTTACTGCGGATTGTTATTTTTCTCTAATTTCATCCACTTTTGGTTTGCTCCTTCTTTTCTTTTTATCTCCTTAGAATGTAAATCAACAAATTTTGGATGAGGAGAAACTTCGGCCGATCTCGAAACGAAACTTTTCACCGTCATTACACTTTGGCCGATTGGAGTTTTGAAAAAGAAAAGAAGGAGCAAACCAAAAGTGGACGAAATTAGAGAAAAATTACTATTTTGGAGTCGACGGGATGTCTGTCCTGACGTTTCCTGGGACTGGCGCTGACTCTGCCAATCACGGGCGCTCTGGAGTCGACGGGATCTCTCTTCCGACGTTTCCTGTGACCGGCACTGAATCGCCCGTTCACGCTTAGTTTGGAGACGACGGGATCTCTCTTCCAAAGTATGTTTTTGCTCACGCATCCTATCACCTATTCGGTACCGTACGGGACAGATACGAGAGCCAGCAACTATTGTGGCCAGCTGGTATGTACAATCCTGTAGAGCCTTTGTAGTCACAGATACGGGACAGATACGGGACAGATACGGGATAGCTCCAGGCGTGACACAAACACACAAACAAACAAACACACAAATACCAAATTAAAGCTGTGTGGACCCTGGCTAGCGCCAGACGTTACTGAAGTAACGTCTTCTGCATAGCTACGGGAATAATTATTTTCCTGAATAAAACAACATACAGCGCTGGCAATTGAAATCCGACCCCCTGAGCGGTGCGCTAACATCGCAAAGACGCGGCATGGGATTGTAACACTACGAAATAGAGGCCGCTAGAAAGAGAACGCACTGCCCAGAGGATCGGATTTCAGTTGCCAGCACTGTAGCTGTCCTGCATGGTAACGTGATAGACGTGAAACCACTCTACAGCGAAAATCCAAAGATAAAAGCCTTCATTTTATGTTGAAGGTTTTTTGGTTTGGGTTTGAAAAATCTATATTTTACACATGCATTTTCTGATTTCTTCTCCAGTGTTTGTTTTATTGCATTTTAATCCGTTGTGTTAATTTTTGCCCGTTAATGAGGCTTGTAGATACCTATAAAAAACTTACCCGTGATATGACGTGGGTTGCAGTCCCTCTCCGGAACGGGTGTTGCTGGACTCTCCATGCAGTCTCGCACCTCCCTGCAAGGAGCGCCCGCGTCGCCTGGCGAGCAGGTACAGCTGAAAGTAGCTCTGGTAGTAAAAAAGTTCCTGGTAATGCTGCTCTTGCAGTCCGTGGACCCCAGCGGATAGTTGTCCATTGCGCAGTACGTCGGATCTTGGCACAGGTCCCTATCTAAGTTGTTGACAAATGCACACAGGATAATGGACATGGATAGGCAATTGACGTTAAAGTAACACACCGTGATTTCTTCTCCTTTCGCTGACCAATATAGTTCTATCTTTTGTTTTGGGTGCGTGATTTTGACCATGATGCCGAGGTTGGTTTGCGCTATCAAGCAGTGCTCAAGTTGACTTTCATGCCGGGGAATGTATCAGTACTCATTGTCAGTATAGTGCTAGATAGTGCACGTCTGACTGATTACAATCCGGTTTAGTTGGTGGACTCGACCGCATAATCGACATTCTTTGTTCCGTTGGGACTGTAGCTTTTGCTCGTTTTCGTTCCGCTTGCCTTCTCCTCTTTGGTCTTTCCATAACCTTGAACCTTCCAAGTTGGAAGGCTGTTGGTTAGCGCTACGGAGATGTGTTGAAGCTAGGTGTCAGGACGTCGAATGTCTCAGTACTCTGTCAGTTTTGTGCCTAGTTATTGCACTTTCTGACTGCATATAGTATCCAGTTA
>NC_088647.1:26320793-26321959 GCF_964019385.1 Sycon ciliatum
AGCACTCCACAGAGGACGCCCTAGTTGTAGCAACAGATGCCATCTTAAAGGCTCGGGACGACAAGTTGACCACAGGCGTCTGCCTAATCGACATGTCAAAAGCCTTTGACAAGGTCAATCACAGCCAACTGGTCCGGGACCTATTCGATCTCGGCCTGGACAATGCCTCCCTTCGCTGGTTCTGCAGCTACTTAAGCGATCGAACCCAGCAAGTGCGCATTGGCCCACCTACAGTGTTGCTGCTAAGTGCTCATCTGGTGTACCTCAGGGCTCGGTCCTAGGACCGATCCTGTTTAGCATGTACACCCGTGGTCTCCCTGCCATAGCCCATCCTGCTCCATCTCTGCAATTTGCCGATGACATTGCCGTGCACTGCCACAGAAAATCAGTGCTAGCCACATCAGCCTGCCTGTCAGGGGCCGTCACCAACGTCGCTGACTGGCTCAAGCATCGACATCTGCTTCTAAATGACAAGAAGAGCCAGGTCCTGTCAATTGTACCACAACGCAATGCGGGTCAGCATGTCGCTGTCCGCTGCAACCAGACAGAGCTTCCCCTGAGCCCAACAGCAAGGTACCTCGGCGTGACCCTTGACGCCGCTGTGAAGTGGGACCCCCATGTTGACGCGATGGCGAAGAAAGTTGTGCAGAAGATTGGAGCATTGTGGCGGTCCCGCAGATGTCTGAGCCTCAGTAGTCGCATCCAGTATGTGAGGTCAGTCATCATGCCTGACCTCCTATATGGGTCTAACGCCTTCTCTTCCTCCCTCAAGGTTTCGCAGCTTGATCGCCTTCAGGTCCTGCAGAACCGAGCGGCGAGAGCGGTATACGGTTTGCCGCCTCACACCTTGGCTCAGCCTCTGCTCGAACGGATGTCCCTGTACAGAGTTCGCGAGTGCTACGCCCAGAAGCGGCTCGTCCTGGTGTGGCGCTGTGTCAATGGGAAAGCCAGCAGTGTCCTCCAGGACCTATTCTCACCATCAGCTGGCAGCACCACCCGGCACCAGGTTTCCAGGGGCCTCACTGTCCCCTCGGCACAGTCAGAAGCCGGCAGATCTCGCCTGGCCTTTCAGGCAGCTTTGGCCTGGAACGCTCTCCCAGGGAGTGTAAGGGAGATCAAGGCTGCCCAGCAATTTAAGCTTGCCTCCATCCCCTACACCTTGCAAT
>NC_088647.1:26322159-26389159 GCF_964019385.1 Sycon ciliatum
TCAGAGGATTACTGGCAAATCAACATTAGCTCTAAACTCAATATATATACGCACAATGCAAGTAATAATTTAGACCCTAACTAGCGCGAGAAAATGAGAGCTGAAAGAAACATTACATCAATCAACGATATCAGGTGACAACAGATGCGATAAATTCACCACTAGAAAGTAACCATGCAACCACAAGCGAGAACTACTGATCTAAATTCACAAACAATTTCAACGTGAACAAATTCTTTTTATGCCTACACAAAATCGACTTCCTTGGTGCCGTCATCAGGTGTGTCCACCTCCGGTGGCAAAAAAACGTAGCCGACCACCGAAGAAACCACCGGATGGTGTGTCTGCGGGACCAGTGACTCGCTCTAGGGCGAGGTTGGCAGAGTCTTTATCGTCTCCGTCGTTGTCGTCATCGTCGACGTCAGCATCTTCCTCATCTCCCTCCTCCTCTTCATCAACATCAACAGCCATTGGAACGTCAAAGGGAGCATCATCGCAGCAGGCAGTGCCAGTAACGGACGTGCCTTTGGTACTGACATCTACATCAGCCTCGTCTGGATTGGCAGTAACGGCAAGGAATGTCAGGTTGGTTTCATTGTCACGTAATTCCAAAGTATGTGCTGGTTCTACAGTCCGTTTCAAAAAGATTTACAATCCTGGCGATCGCCCTCGGAGTTTGGCGTCTTACCGTATGAGCACTCGAGCGCTGCCTGGAAAAACCCACTGTGAACTCGAAGAAATATTCCACGCGAAAGCAGGAAAAATGACAACTCACTCACGATCACGTTGATACTGTCATGTACGTCTGGTTTACAACAAACGAGTTCTTCTTCGTATCGATAATGGAGTCAGAGAGGACATGTCGAAACGAAAGTGTTGTAAATGTTGACGAGCTGCATGGGTCCCAATTCGTTTTGTGACCAAAATAGTTTCTTTGAGCTGCGATGCAATTTACTCACCGTGTGACGAAAATGACATCGACACGGACATATTCCCAAGGCCATGTCTTGGCAAAGCTATCCGTGTGACTTCGACGACATTTTGAGAAAAGCAGACGCTTGTGAACGCTGATAGAAGACGGCGTTGACTGCTAAATTCAAATAAATTGGCGATCTTGAAAATACTAAAATAAATCTCAAAAAGCTACAGCGCGATGACTTCCATTATAATTCACTCACACCATTGCAGTGTTGTGGGTGTGTTCACATGGCGTGAGCCAGTCAAGTGTCAGTCAGTTCGGCAGGAAGCGCGAGCTCCAACAACAAGTCGTTTGGTGCAGCCATCTTCTTTGTCTTGTATGTACCAGCTTGATCACCAAAACAATGAAAAAAAGTTTGACTTGAGGATAGGTTGGGATTTGAACTCACAACTTCATGGTCAGCAGACAGCATTCATAACCACAAGGCCAAAAAGGAAAGGATAAATCGTGGGTTTTGATAAAAAATCGATACTGGCTTCCTGGGCAAATTGTAAACCATGGGAAAAGGCCGGAAACCTGGCCGAAATTCTAACTCCTTAACGGTTGGTCCAATTGTTCCGAAACCTTCACAGAACAATTTGCCGTGTCCTAACAAGCCATTCTATGTACTTTGTTGTCCAAATTTCCCTTATCTTCATACTTTTTAAGACCCAAACCTGATTGTAAATCTTTTTGAAACAGACTATAGTAGTGGTGTTAGGGTGTATGAATCTTCTGTTGCTAACCATCTTGTTCAGAATAGTGATTGTCGTTCTAGTTATACTGATGATTGCTTTTCTGTTTGGTCTCGTTCACGTAGTCAAAGGTATTTGCGTGTATTGGAGTCTATCTACATTTTTACCACCAAGCCGATTGTGTGTAGGCAGAAAAAGAATTTGTTCACGCTGAAATTGTTTGTGAATTTAGATCAGTAGTTCTCGTTTGTGGTTGCATGGTTACTTTCTGGTGGTGAATTTATCGCATCTGTTGTCACCTGATATCGTTGATTGATGTAATGTTTCTTTCAGCTCTCATTTTCTCGCGCTAGTTAGGGTCTAAATTATTACTTGCATTGTGCGTATATATATTGAGTTTAGAGCTAATGTTGATTTGCCAGTAATCCTCTGATGAGATGGCGACGAAAACGTTTAGGAACAAGCTTCTTTATTTACATAAAAACAAGTTTTGCTAATGGTGTTTGTACTGAGTGCGCAGCTTACTCTATTTATTGCGTTGATTACATTTTTATCTCCACGTAAGCTTAATAATAATAAAGTCATAAAATCTTCACTAGTTTGAGGGAAAGAGACAAACGGGAAAAGTCTGAAGAAAAAATTGACTGTCACCACCAGGACTCAAACCAGGGACCTTCGCTTGTAGCCAGCGATGCTCTAACCACTGAGCTATGGTGTAGTCGTCATCCCAGCAGAGACTGTTCAACATTTTCTTCAGACTTCGTAACTCACACTTCCTGTGAATCCACACAGGCGGGTGGGACGCAGCCCTCACTGTACCCACACACTTCACGTACACTCTAGCACGCGGGGAGCCCCAAGTCATAAAATCTTCACTAGTTTGAGGGAAAGAGACAAACGGGAAAAGTCTGAAGAAGAAATTGACTGTCACCACCAGGACTCGAACCAGGGACCTTCGCTTGTAGCCAGCGATGCTTTAACCACTGAGCTATGGTGTAGTCGTCATCCCAGCAGAGGCCGTTCAACATTTTCTTCAGACTTCGTAACTCACACTTCCTGTGAATCCACACAGGCGGGTGGGACGCAGCCCTCACTGTAACCCACACACTTCACGTACAAACTAGCACGTGGGGAGCCCCAAGTCATAATAATAATAATAATAATAATATTGACTGGTAATAATAATAATAAATGGTTTGCTCCCCACACCGGAGCTCGCGCTATTCCGCCGACTTTACTTGACACTTGACTGACTCACGACTGCCATTCAGAGCACACGAGAAGTCCATCGAACCTTCGACTCGGCAAACCTGCAAGAAAGCACCACTCCCTGCTCAATACACAGTGTTTCGGGGAATTCACCCCTCATCAGTTGAGCTTGAGTAGGCTGAGGAAGATTGTGCCTGAAGAGCACCACTTATATAGTGCTCTCCAGGCACAAACATCACCAGGGATACAAACTTACAGAGACGCTCCGTTTCAAGCGCGACAAACACCTCGTGAACACCAGTGTGGGGAGCAAACCATTTCTTACAAATCATCGCCGAAGTCGCAACCACTACTTCGTAATAATAATAATAATAATAATAATAATAATAATAATAATAATAATAATAATAATAATAATAATAATAATAACTAGTGTGAGTCAGTCAAGTGTCAAGTAAAGTCGGCGGAATAGCGCGAGCTCCGGTGTGGGGAGCAAACCTTTCTTAGTGAAAATAATAATAATAATATTTTTTTTAGAATTGCGATCAACAGAACGAGCTGAACCGACATTTCACAAAGGCTTTTATTGTATTCAAAAAACGAGTGGATACGAAGGCAGTGAAGAACATGGAAGAATAATAATAATAATAGTTCGAGTCCTGGTGGTGACAGTCAATTATTTCTTCAGACCTTTCCCGTTTGTCTCTTTCCCTCAAACCATTTAATATATTATGACTTGGGGCTCCCCGCGTGCTAGTTTGTACGTGAAGTGTGTGCGTTACAGTGAGGGCTGCGTCCCACCCGCCTGTGTGGATTCACAGGAAGTGTGAGTTACGAAGTCTGAAGAAAATGTTGAACGGCCTCTGCTGGGATGACGACTACACCATAGCTCAGTGGTTAGAGCATCGCTGGCTACAAGCGAGGGTCCCTGGTTCGAGTCCTGGTGGTGACAGTCAATTTTTTCTTCAGACCTTTCCCGTTTGTCTCTTTCCCTCAAACCAGTTAATATTTTATGACTTGGGGCTCCCTGCGTGCTAGTTTGTACGTGAAGTGTGTGCGTTACAGTGAGGGCTGCGTCCCACCCGCCTGTGTAGATTCACAGGAAGTGTGAGTTACGAAGTCTGAAGAAAACTTTGAACGGTCTCTGCTTGGATGACGACTACACCATAGCTCAGTGGTTAGAGCATCGCTGGCTACAAGCGAAGGTCCCTGGTTCGAGTCCTGGTGGTGACAGTCGATTTTTTCTTCAGACTTTTCCCGTTTGTCTCTTTCCCTCAAAACCAGTTAATAATAATAATAATAATAATAATAATAATTTGAAAGTAGGACGGAGGCAGAAAATATTACAAAAAATGTATTATCTACGCATGCATCTACGCAAGAGTCACCACCAGCCAATTAGGACATGTGTCAAAGTATTGAACGTTTTCGTTCCCTTCTTGTCAAAATACTACAGGGAATGATGGAAATAAGCTAAAAGACTACAACTATAAGGAAAAGAAGTTCAGAAATATATCACTCCAATTACAGGTCTACTCTCTATATAACGTAATCTCTGGGACCACGCAAACATTATGTTATATCGAGAGTTATGTTATGTAGAAAACCGTGTGTAAAATACAAGATGCACCTCAAAATGAAGGGTATTGCAAGGCGGGTTCAACCGTGCAAACATATACACTGTACCACCATCGACATCAGATACCATCAATGCCGCAGAATATATGCACATAGGACTAAACTGGCTAGCTACGACTACAGCTTGATTGTACCGCGCACGTGAATCTACGTTGTATCGAGAGTGTACACGTCGGGGACTGCGCCGTAGGGTGCGTTATGCCGAGGTTTACGTTATGTAGGACTAAACTGCCTAGCTACAGCTAGCTACCGCTTGATCATACCGTGCACGTGAATTTATGTTGTATCGAGAGTGTGCACGTCGGGGACCGCCGTAGCGTGTGTTATGTCGAGGTTTATGTTATGTAGGATTATGTTGTGTAGAACAAATTTTGTATGGGAGTGATGCTGTTTCGGCGCGGGATTTGATTTTTTTATGTACTAACGAGGTTTATGTACAAGTGAGAGTTGTTATATCGAGAGCAGACCTGTATGTGTAGAAGTGACACGAAAAAATAGATGTGAAGAATCAAGAAAACAGCATGCAAATCCAATAAGTGACAAAAACGTAGTGACAAGAAAAAGAGAGAAATATCAAGAGATCTATTTCGCACCTTCACGACGAACAGTGCCAAACAACTGCAAAGACAACACATTCTCCTTCTGAACACAAAGCTCAGGGTCTAACTTACGTATGTACAAAGCTTCCAACACGGCAAGATGTAACAAAGACCTACCACGCGACAAAACAGAGAATACATCATCGGAATACCACGCACGACAACTAGCACTGCCCGACAGGAGCCAACCCAAACAACAGTCAACAAGAAGAAGAGACCGATACGGAAACCACCGAAACTGACATCTGGACAATCGAGCCCCGGACGAGTCACCAGAAGTCAATTGAGGAGACGAATTGATGACGAATCAAAAGAACCAGTACTGGAAGTGACAACAACGGTTAATGTGAAGAAACGAGGTTGACCACGGAAGCAGGACAGACTGGACGTGGAGCAGCACACTGATCTCGACCGAGGCAATCGGAATTGCAGGGACGCAGGGCGTAATGGGGGAGATTCGCAAGCGGCAATATCGGAGGTGACAACGGCCAAGTCGTCGGGTCAGGGAAACGGTACCTCGGCAATCAAGTGTCACCTGTCGGGCAGTGCTAGTTGTCGTGAGTGGTATTCCGATGATGTATTCTCTGTTTTGTCGCGTGGTAGGTCTTTGTTACATCTTGCCGTGTTGGAAGCTTTGTACATACGTAAGTTAGACCCTGAGCTTTGTGTTCAGAAGGAGAATGTGTTGTCTTTGCAGTTGTTTGGCACTGTTCGTCGTGAAGGTGCGAAATAGATCTCTTGATATTTCTCTCTTTTTCTTGTCACTACATTTTTGTCACTTATTGGATTTGCATGCTGTTTTCTTGATTCTTCACATGTATTTTTCGTGTCACTTCTACACATAATTGGAGTGATATATTTCTGAACTTCTTTTCCTTATAGTTGTAGTCTTTTAGCTTTAGCTTATTTCCATCATTCCCTGTAGTATTTTGACAAGAAGGGAACGAAAACGTTCAATACTTTGACACATGTCCTAATTGGCTGGTGGTGACTCTTGCGTAGATGCATGCGTAGATAATACATTTTTTGTAATAATTAGGGGTGAAAGGGGTGATCCGGGTAACCCGGGTACCAGTCTGTTTAGCTGCTGATCCGTTAGCAAACGAGTACCCGTTAGTCGTGTAGGATTGTAGGGTACAGTATTATAAGCTTGCTTGTAGTTGTACAGTTCAGTGCACAGTTTTGAGTGTGTTTTTCCTCGTTCAATCCTGCTACATATCACGGTATCCATTGTAGCTACAACAACTTTGACTGTTTGCATGTAGCGCAGTAATTGTGCACGCTGTGCTTGTCGCGGTGTAGTGTACTTGCATGACTTCGCATATCCTCCTGGCGTGAAATCCGGAAGGCTACTGTGGCTAAATTGTTGTTCGAAAATCTCTCTCCTATCAGAATGCCTGTAAAAGAAATGTTGCGCTTACGATCCCAAGCAAATGCAACGTTTTTGGAAAAAGTATGGCGGATAAAGGGTACCCGATAACCCGCCCGTTACGCCAGATACCCGTTTGTTACCTTAAAGGGTAACCGTTTCACCCCTAGTAATAATAATAATAATAATACTCTGAAGAAAAAGTTGAACGGTCTCTGCTTGGATGACGACTACACCATAGCTCAGTGGTTAGAGCATCGCTGGCTACAAGCGAGGGTCCCTGGTTCGAGTCCTGGTGGTGACAGTCAATTTTTTCTTCAGACTTTTCCCGTTTGTCTCTTTCCCTCAAAACCAGTTAATAATAATACTAATAAAACAACTTACGCGTGCACCGTTGGACTTGGTTACCATCCAAGCACACCGGCTGAGCGGAGTTGTAATCATATCCCACGTCACACTGCACAGTTCCGTTGCCATATACCTGTCTTATTCGGGCATATGTGTTAGGAAGCGAACATGCTGCACAAGACACAAGTTGCAAACAGAAAACCCGAAAACCATTGAGGGCAAAAAAATAGGCAGAACACAAACTCACCAAACAGCAGGATATCACTTAGTGCTAGCTTCTCACTCTTCTCCTTGACAAACACACGCTGTCAGGAGGGATTTGTTCATGAATGACGTGTGCCAAGCAAATGCACACAATATCATTACTGTAAGAGTTGAATCTCTAACGCATCACGGAGTCGTAGCGTTTTAAAGGGAAAGAATCCATCGTTAACTCAAGAAACGTTACGAGTATGTTGTTCCTTCTCTCCTCTGCACTAGAGAAACAGAAGACAGATGGTAGTAGTAGTGGGGTGAATCGCTTCTATTCCAATCCAAGTTGGCAACAGAAACCATCAAAACGAAGGCATAAAGCAACAGCAAATGAAGGTATGCGAGAAACACACAAAATTTCCAAAAAAGAAGAAGAAAAGCAAGAGAAAAAGAGTGAATAAAGTCTCACGCAATGAAAAGCAGGAGATAGAAACCACTAAAAAGCCGCGATCAAATAGACCCCACCCTATTCAACATGGATAAAACACAGTCAGCACGTTTCCATGGCAAATCAAATCAGAGATCTCTTATCAATGGCCATGTATGGGCTGGGGGTGCTGCCGTTGATTGAGGGCGTCTCAATGGCTGACATCATCCAAACATGGTTTGCGGATGATTCTTCCGGAGCAGGCCGATTGCGGGTAGTTCGTGCGTGGTGGGACTCTCTGAGCAGCCTTGGGGAAGCTTACGGGTACCATTTGAATCCAACCAAGTCGATACTTCTTGTGAAGCCAGACAGGTATCATGAGGCGCTTGATCTCTTCGCTGACACAGGCGTTCAGGTGAGGATGGATGGCTGTCATCATCTTGGCGCAGCCCTCGGCACTGCTCCGTTCGTCGAGAAATACCTGGCTGACAGAGAGTGGATTCCTCGGGCAGGTGAACAAGGTGGGTGAGTTTGCTGAGTCGCAGCCACAGGCAGCCTACCATGCTTTGGTCAATAGGCTGCAGAGTAAATGGACGTTTCTTTGCCGGACCGTGGAGGGTGCTACAGAAGCCCTCAAGCCGTTGGAGGAGGCTATTCATCACAAGCTCCTCCCAATGGTGACTGGATACCACCCTAATGAAATGGACAGAAAAATGGTTTCCTGTCCTTGCCGCCATGGTGGCTTGGGAATTGTAGTCCCCACCACTCTAAACCACCAGTACACAACTTCGAAGACCATTACAGCGCCTCTGGTGGAACGCATCTGTTCTCAGGCTCCCCTTGGCGACTCGTTGGACTGTATTCGTTCCGCGAAGCGCAGGTTGTCGGCAGCGAACAGACGTTCTATGAAGAGCAAAGTGCCTGATTTCCTTGCGGCGGCACCGTCGGAACTCTCCTATTCTGGCCAATTGGCCTCCCAGCCGGGAGCGTCCAGTTGGCTGACTTGCCGGCCGATGAAGCGCCACGGATTCGCTCTGACCAAGGGTGAGTTCCGGGATGGCATTGCCCTTCGGTATGGCTGGCCATTGACTGGTCTTCCCAGTAGCTGTGCCTGTGGGGCCAGTTTTGATCTCTGCCACGCATTATCTTGTCCAAAGGGTGGCTTTCCAACATTGCGCCACAATGAGGTACGTGACGTCACCGCCAGCATGCTCCGGAGAGTGGCAAAAAACGTTGCGGTGGAGCCTCATCTTCAGCCGGTCACTGGGGAGCGGTTTCGCCATCGGACGGCAATATCAACTGACCAGGCACGGCTTGACATTGTGGCAGGCGGGGTGTGGGGCGGACGGTTTGAACGCTGCTTTTTTGATGTAAGGGTATTCAACCCATATGCAGCTTCGAACCGGTCGGCCCACACCCAATCTGCCTTCAACAAGCACGAAGCTGAGAGGCGACGCCATTATGCTGAACGAGTACGAGAGGTGGAGATTTCGGGTTTCACTCCACTTGTCCTGGCAACAACTGGTGGTATGGGCCGTGCTGCTACTGCATTCTATCGGCGGCTGGCTGTCTTTATGGAGGAGCGTGGATCAGTTGGGTATCATACCCATATCTCGATTATCCGGAGTCCTTTGCTTTACTGCGTGCTAACATCATGTGTCTGCGGGGGGCTCGCTCACCATTTCCCTGGCATGGGGGGATGGATGACGCCTCTCCAGATGTTCCTGTTGCCGAAGCCCGCCTTGTTGGCAACTAGCTAACACGGGTAACGGATACCGACTGATCAACAGAGACTATCTTAAAAAGGAGTTGTCATTGTGTGCAGATTGTAAAGTTTCATTTTCTATTTAATTACATTTTTTGTTTTGTTTTGCTTTGCAGTTGTTGCCGCGGTCAGGCCAGTGAAATCATGTTCTGTGATTGCCCGTATAAGAGGCTTAAAAAACAAAACGCATACAGCCGCAGAGAGGTGGCTGGTTCATAAGTGGCGATACCTCGTTGGTGCTTTGCTCTGCTTTGGCGGCGCCATGGCGCCTCTCGACGACGCAGTGAATGGTCATCTTCTGCCTCCGCTGTTGGGGCAACCTATGGTGTAGCCCAGAGACCATTCGGAACGTGTCGTGAAGATGTAAGGATACTGATGTCAGTCTGTCTAATTCGTCCTGCAATAGATGAGGGGAACATCATGCTCCATAAATTCATGCTCCATGTCTCGTGATTCAATCATTTTTATCCGCTTTCATAATTATAACCTTCTGCATGATTTTAACCATTTTATGCATACATTTTCATTCACTCTTCATCATTTTGTCGGAACTAGGTCTCCGGACCTGGTGAGAAGGCAGAAATGCCTGTTCACTTGGTGAAATAAAATAAAATAAACAAACAAACAAACATATTCGATGTGCACGATATACTAGCGCTTTCACAAGATGCCTCTTCAATTCCGTTTGAGTATATCTTGTAAAAAAATTAAGAAAAACTTGCCCTGGGATTGCACCATTCAACAGCGTGCAAGGCTGAAGAATTGACCGCCACTATTCAGCCTGGTCTACACCACACAGCTATGAAGTGGATTTCTGGTCAGTGAATCCCTACTTGTTGGTCTTTGTCTTTCATTTTGTTTCCCGCACACACATCACACCACATACTCCGACATGCACTGGCTGTTGGTAACCACCCAGGAGAATGAAAGAAATGTCAGGAGTCTGAGAAAGAGAGGAAAGACGTATGTGACCATAATCGTCGGGAATCAAACCCGCAACCTCTCGATTGGAAATCGCTGCACATACCACTGCACCATATGGGACACACACACACACACAATCCTTGCAACAGCGGATGGAGATGGAGCAAGCAGTTACACACTGCCGAGGCCTGCTTACTCTAGGTTGGTGATAACTCATGTCTTGGCACAATGCTTGTAGTTTGCGTGTTGGAGCACTTAACTGTACATGATTGATTGGTCCAGGGTATTCTCCAGCATCGGCAGTATCGGTCAGTTTAGCCTGCCGATGCTGGCCCATGCGTCATGCAACTCTAAGCAGTGACGCAGTGGCAAGGTTCACAGTAATAACCCAAGGGATATGTCACCACTCTGCCTTCAGACAGTCCAGTGTTGACAACCATCCCAACCATCACACCTACATTGGATCAATGAACTGCGATCCGTAGCAAGGCAGACTTGACAGCAGGCAAATAATACAGGATTATAATTATAATAAAGAATTACAACTCACAAGTTTCGCAGGCAACACGAATCGGTCTGGTGCCAGCGTGGGTCTGTCGATCGCTTGCATATGGATTGACATCGTCTGGCCGCCTGAAAAGCCAGACAACTTGACTGGTTAATTTCTCTATACACGTGTTTTTGAATGTGAGGTGACTGGCTATATCTCTTCCCGCAGTCCGTCTGCAGAGGCTCTCCCCGACGTTGTAGGACAAAGGAATGCTATAAAGCTGCAGTATTGACTTTGTAGCACCACAATAGTGGTACTCCGTAAATTGACCATCGGCTGTAGTTGAGTAACACACACACACACACACACACACACACACACACACACACACACACACACACACCACACACGCAAGCATGCACACACACACGCAAGCACGCACACACACACACGTACACACACACGCACACACACACACACACACACACACACACACGCACACGCAAGCACGCACACACACACACACACACACGCACACGCACACACACGCAAGCACGTACACACACACACACGTACACACACACACGTACACACACACGTACACACACACACACACACACACACACACAAGCACGCACACACACGCACACACACACACGCGCACACACACACACACACACACACGCACACACACACACGTACACACACACACACACACAATAGTGAATGTAAACAAGCAAAACAGCCAACCCAAGCAAGCGTAATGCCCGAAACAAAGGAGTTTTTGGTGCGGCCTTTAATATTCGTCTTTCATGTTTTGAGCTCTTCCCCAGTTTCGTATTGCATTCATTTTGTGAATTTCGCTGCTTGTGGCTGACGAGTGCATTCAAAGTTTTCATTTCCAATCTACTCATTTTTTCGTATTGGAATTGTCAAATTTGCCTAATGCATGGCACCGCCCACTGAGTTTGTTACACTGTATCTCCATTCATAATACTTGAATAACTTACGCACACACAGAGACCCACACAGATTCATACAGATTCATAAAAAAACACGCACAGACGCACGACCACATGACCAGCAATAGAATCCCAAGCCTATCAAGGCTAACGAGGCAGTTCGAAGGTTCTAGAAGCTGCTCTGCATCTGTTCTATGTGAACAGAAGTAAACATGTCGTATATCAAAATTTGCTTTCGCAAAGTCTGAAAGTCACTCGCACTACTATGTAAAAGCCCACATATAGGCTCCGGGCGTATAGAATAGCAGCCTTGATTTCCTGGGCGTATACAAGGGCACGGGCGTTATTTTGGAACCGGGCGTATACTTGGAATAGGGATAGCAGTAAGTATTGAGTATCAGTACCTGTACGTGTACTGGTGTTTCCGGCATACCTGGGCGTATACATGGGCATGGGCGCTATTTTGAAACAAAAGTGTCGACTTCCCCTGACTAGGCGTGTACACGGAATGTGGGCGGCATTTCGAGTGGGCGTAACGTTATACAGGGGCTTTCACGGTAGATGTAGATGTAGAGTGTGCAACGTTGGATTCACCCGTTCCACCCTATGCATCCTCTGTTGGATTCACCCGTTCCACCCTATGCATGCTACGTTGGATTCACCCGTTCCACCCTATGCATGCTACATTGGATTCACCCGTTCCACCCTATGCATAGGTACTGCATAATCTCCACACACCTCTATCCGCTTGTGCACTTTCATTTCTCTCGGGTTTCTTTTCCTTTTCCTTTTTTTTTCTTTTTTTCACGTGGACAATCAACCATCACATGTAGCAGAGCTCAATAGAGACAGAAGCGGAAGGGTTAGCACTGCATTGCTGCCCTGTACGCGAATTGTTCTATCAGGATAATTACTGATAGCACACTTGTGGCGCTCAGTTTTGACATTTGAACTTCGGACTGTCTGTGTTTTCATCTGAGACACGAATACATGAATAACTTACGCACGCACAGACCCGCACTTGACGTCCAGCTCCCGTCATCTTGACAACTGATCTGTGCTGGTAGTGACAAGCTCTTCATCCAGTTTGAGTTACACGTCACCATGACAACCGCCCCGGCTATTGTGCTCGAAGACGAGAGGACTGTACCGCCCTCTACACTAGCCATACCGCAATCTCCTGAACAACAAAATTAATAGCAACAAACAAAGAAACAAACAAACAATGAGAGGACGGAAAAAGTGTATTTCTTGCATTTATTCAACGAATAACAACAAATAGAAGAAAGGAGAAAACAGAACGGGTAGGTCAAACATATTGTAGCCCCTTGTGGTCTTGTCTGGTCCGGGAAAGAAAGAATCTACCAATACTAAAAGCGATCATGCTGATAAACAAGCATAGCAAAGGGTTCTAAGTTAGCTCTCTCACCACACGTTTCATACTCTGATCCATTGCGTGGGGATGCAACTACAATAGATGGTTGGATATGACAGTAGTGCTGCGAATGGCAAACGGCAAATGGCCTTCAACGTCTGTTCTCACAACACCACGTGCGACTCTGACTCGCGCTGCTGTCTGGTGCTCACGAGGTGTTTGTCGCGCTGGAAACGGAGCGTCCCTGAAAGTTGGTATCCATGGTGATGTATTGGCTCGGGGAGCGTGACTACAGAATGCAGTGCCTACTCAAGCTCAACTGATAAGGGGGGGGGGGGATTCCCCGAAACACTGTGTATTGAGCGGGGAATGGTGCTTTCTTGCAGTACATTGAGTGTGGGTGAGTGAAGCATTGACTTACGCACACACAGGCCTACACTTGATGTCCAAAGACCATTATCTTGGCAAGTGATCATGGAGGGCGCAGCAGAACTCTTTGCCCAATTCGTATCGCAAGACACTGTTGCAGCAGTCCCGGCTATGGTCTTTGATGATACTGGAATTGTGCCACCGGTTATGTTTGGCTGTCCACAATCACCTGAGCAGGACAAAAATAGGAAGAAATTCAAAAGATTTAAAAATAGAGACTTAGGTTACGTTTGGTTGGTCACATTCCCAAATGGGAATCACTTGGAATCACTCGGAATCATTCTCGCCCGTTTGGTTGGTCAAAAAAGTGCGTTAGGTTGGTCACATTCCACATGATTCCAGAATGGGAATCGCTGAAAATGATTCTTTTTGGAGAATGATCATTCCACCTCACATGCTGGAATGAGCATTCTCATTCCGGAATCAAAAATGGTAATGGCTGCCATGAGCCAAACAATGTAGCAACAGGTTTTAGTGCCTCAAATCATGCACTCAGAAATACCATGACTCTCTCAAGGAAACTAGAGTCGGGTAAAAGAAAAGACAGCCGCCGTTCCACAACGACATCATGGAATTGTTATGTTAAGTGATTCCTAATTGATTCTGGCGCGTTAGTTTGGTCAGGTGATTCTTGTCGATTCCCATTCCAGAATGGTTGTCATTTACATTCTGAAAATGCCCAACCAAACGCAACCTTAGTCGGAGGCAAACTTATTAACACACGAAGAGACGAAGCTAGTTGAAAATCTGATGAGGCCTTTCGTACCATTACTCTTCAAAATCAGTACATGGTGATAATGTGACGAAGCACAACGATGTCAATTTATACAGCATATTGAAGGGAAGATTGTGATGAAAAATACCGTATTATCTCTAATATAAGCACAATCTCCAATAATAGCACGTCTCCAATAATAGAACACCTTGGGGCGGCATTCAAAAAATAGAGTGCTCAGTCTCCATTATAAGGACACTGTGTAAATTCATTATCTGTACCGGCAAAAGAAAACCTGATATGTGTGTGTCTGACATGAATTTGGCATGGCAACATGCCTCTGAAATGAGGTTGAAATAATAATGGAACAGTCTCCAATTAAGGAACGTCTCCATTAATAGCACGGGACGGAGGTACATTGAAAAAATAAAGGACCGTGCTTATATTAGAGATAATACGGTACGCAGGCTGGATGATGGTGCAAGATCTACAACTGGCTTCGTTGGTGGTCATACTGTGCAATCTTAGCTCTCCCACAACCACTGTACTAATAGTAAGTCTGGAAAAAATTCTTCTGGAAAGTGGTTTTCTCCAGAACGCTGCAGTATAGCAATGAAAAGAATTGACTCTGACTAAAGCAAAGTGCCTTTTCCATTTCGAAGGAAACTGCCAACGAAACAAAACGCTTCATTACCAGCTTTTATTTTATTTTTTTTTATTTTTTTACTACGAAGTCCACTATGCTCGGACATGAAAGCTACGATGAAAAAAACGACCTAGGGATGATCTAGTGACGTGGCTTGATGCAGGCGGTGGCGTGCGCAATGATAAACTGTACAAGCAGAAAATCTCGTCGGTCAATAATTTTGTCCAACTCCAAAGAAAGGGAGTTCGTCCAGATGTCAATTTCGTCCGTGGATCATAACAGCATTGAAAAGCTGGACAAATCGAAATTAGTCCGGCATGTAATTTAGTCCAAAAGCTCCTGGGACGAAAAAGACGAAATTAAATCCCAGACGAATAATTCCGCTTATACAGTAGTCAAGACTTCCTGCCTGTTGCCGGGCCTGTCAAAGTACATGGCGCCCCTGTGCTCCTCGTCCCCGCTTCCTATGGCCACAGTGAAGCATTTCTCAGCTTAAACAGTACAGTGAGTGTGAACGGTGAGTGAAGTATTGACTTACGCACACACAGGCCTGCACTTGATGTCCAAGTCCCGTCATCTTGGCAAGTGATCGTGAACGGGGAGGGCGCAGAAGAACTCTTTGCCCAATTCGTATCGCAAGACACTGTTGCAGCAGTCCCGGCTATGGTCTTTGATGATACTGGAATTGTGCCACCAGTTATGCTTGGCTGTCCACAATCACCTGAGCAGGGCAAGAATAGGAAGAAATTTAAAAGATTTAAAAATAGAGACTTAGTCGGAGGGAAACATATTAGCACACGAAGAGATGAAGCCAGTTGTAAAACTGATGAGGCCTTTCGTACCATAACTCTCACATCAGTACATGGTGATAAAGGGCCGTCCAAGGTTACCAATCATATTTTCAAAACGAAATGTTTTCGTTTGTGGGTGGGTGGGTTTGATGGAGTTTCGTTTTGAAAATAATTATTGAATGCTGATGGAGAATGCCCAGTTAGGGCCTGGTCAGACTGCGGCAAATTTTGGTTGCCTGACGAAAAAAGAACAGCGTCCAGAATTTGAATCGCGATCACACTACACATGTGGGGAGAGTGAAAATTCAAACTTCATTTCGAGCGTCAAGTGGTAATCTCCACGAACGACGTCAAATTCCTTCACCTTGGGGATCGCCAACACCTTCAGTGCAATCCTTGCAACCATCCTTATGAGTTTTGTTGTTGTCTGTGGCCAATTAGCTCCTCGATATCAAGATGAAAAAATCAGTGATTATCAGCGTCAATGGCGTATCAGCGTCAAATCCTGTTTGGAGCGGAAAAGCGTGGTCCGTTCTTGCTTTTTTTTTGGAGCGTCAACTCTCGCTTTTGCCGCTCTGGCGGCAAGTTACTATGGAGATTCGGATTATAATCCTAGGATTATTTCGATTTTGCCGCAGTCTGACCAGGCCCTAACTTCTGGGTGTCGAAAATTGACATCAATATTTTACTGGAATTCGTTTTACCTGCAGAAAAGGTGAGTGGGTGGGCGGGGCCTGAAAAAAACTAAAACTTTTCGTTTTGTAAAAACAATCGGTAACCGCGGACGGCCCCTAATGTGACAAAGCACGACGATGTCAATTTATACAGCATATTGAAGGGAAGATTGTGATGAAACATACCGTATTATCTCTAATATAAGCACAATCTCCAATAATAGCACGTCTCCAATAATAGAACACCTTGGGGCGGCATTCAAAAAATAAAGTGCTCAGTCTCCATTATAAGGACACTGTGTAAATTCATTATCTGTACCGGCAAAAAAAACCTAATATGTGTGCGTCTGACATGAATTTGGCATGGCAACATGCCTCTGAAATGAGGTTGAAATAATAATGGAACAGTCTCCAATAAAGGAACGTCTCCATTAATAGCACGGGACGGAGGTAAATTGAAAAAATAAAGGACCATGCTTATATTAGAGATAATACGGTACGCAGGCTGGATGATGGTGCAAGATCTACAACTGGCTTCGTTGGTGGTCATACTGTGCAATCTTAGCTCTCCCACAACCACTGTACTAATAGTAAGTCTGGAAAAATTTCTTCTGGAAAGTGGTTTTCTGCAGAATGCTGCAGTATAGCAATGAAAAGAATTGACTCTGACTAAAGCAAAGTGCCTTTTCCATTTCGAAGGAAACTGCCAACGAAACAAAACGCTTCATTACCAGCTTTTATTTTATTTTTTTATTTTTTTTCTACGAAGTCCACTATGCTCGGGCATGAAAGCTACGATGAAAAAAACGACCAAGGGATGATCTAGTGACGTGGCTTGATGCAGGCGGTGGCGTGCGCAATGATAAACTGTACAAGCAGAAAATCTCGTCGGTCAATAATTTTGTCCAACTCCAAAGAAAGGGAGTTCGTCCAGATGTCAATTTCGTCCGTGGATCATAAGAGCATTGAAAAGCTGGACAAATCGAAATTAGTCCGGCATGTAATTTAGTCCAAAAGCTCCTGGGACGAAAAAGACGAAATTAAATCGCAGACGAATAATTCCGCTTATACAGTAGTCAAGACTTCCTGCCTGTTGCCGGGCCTGTCAAAGTACATGGCGCCCCTGTGCTCCTCGTCCCCGCTTCCTATGGCCACAGTGAAGCATTTCTCAGCTTAAACAGTACATTGAGTGTGAACGGTGAGTGAAGTATTGACTTACGCACACACAGGCCTGCACTTGATGTCCAAGTCCCGTCATCTTGGCAAGTGATCGTGGACGGGGAGGGCGCAGAAGAACTCTTTGCCCATTTACTAATACATCCCACAGTGCCGACATCACCAGCTAGGGTACTCGTGGTTGATACAATGGTGCCGAAGACTGGGGTTGGAAGTCCACAATCACCTGAACAGGGCAAGAGTGGAAAGAAAGTCTCATGGCTACACACTGTAGCCATTACACACACAAATAATTCGAAGCAACGAAGTGGTTACGGCTACTTCAAGTATCAGGGAGGTTTAGTCCCCGTAACGGATACGGGACCGTGGGTGATACACGTAAAGTTCATGCAACGGACCCACGTTCGCAATGGTTTTTTTTTTAATCACATGGAACCAACAAAAGCATGAAGCGAACGGCCCAAACTTGGTCAAAGACGAAGCTCTGAAGGTCATTGAATATTTCGATGTCGTCCAATTTGGTCCAAAAGCTCCTGGGACGAAAAAGACGAAATTAAATCCCAGACGAATAATTCCGCTTATACAGTAGTCAAGACTTCCTGCCTGTTGCCGGGCCTGTCACAGACATAGCGCCCCTGTGCTCCTCGTCCCCGCTTCCTATGGCCACAGTGAAGCATTTCTCAGCTTAAACAGTACAGTGAGTGTGAACGGTGAGTGAAGCATTGACTTACGCACACACAGGCCTGCACTTGATGTCCAAGTCCCGTCATCTTGGCAAGTGATCATCGAGGGCGCAGCAGAACTCTTTGCCCAATTCGTATCGCAAGACACTGTTGCAGCAGTCCCGGCTATGGTCTTTGATGATACTGGAATTGTGCCACCAGTTATGCTTGGCTGTCCACAATCACCTGAGCAGGGCAAGAATAGGAAGAAATTCAAAAGATTTAAAAATAGAGACTTATTCGGAGGGAAACATATTAGCACACGAAGAGATGACGCCAGTTGTAAAACTGATGAGGCCTTTCGTACCATTACTTCTCACATCAGTACATGGTGATAATGTGACAGAGCACGACGATGTCAATTTATACAGCATATTGAAGGGAAGATTGTGATGAAACATACCGTATTATCTCTAATATAAGCACAATCTATAATATTAGCACGTCTCCAATAATAGAACACCTTGGGGCGGCATTCAAAAAATAAAGTGCTCAGTCTCCATTAAAAGGACACTGCGTAAATTCATTATCTGTACCGGCAAAAGAAAACCTGATATGTGTGTGTCTGACATGAATTTGGCATGGCAACATGCCTCTGAAATGAGGTTGAAATAATAATGGAACAGTCTCCAATAAAGGAACGTCTCCATTAATACCACGGGACAGAGGTACATTGAAAAAATAAAGGACCATGCTTATATTAGAGATAATACGGTACACAGGCTGGATGATGGTGCAAGATCTACAACTGGCTTCGTTGGTGGTCATACTGTGCAATCTTAGCTCTCCCACAACCACTGTACTAATAGTAAGTCTGGAAAAATTTCTTCTGGAAAGTGGTTTTCTCCAGAACGCTGCAGTATAGCAATGAAAAGAATTGACTCTGAGGCTGTGTTTACATGAGAAATTTCAACCTGGGTCGAGTTCAGCCCGGGTTGAAAGTCTGTACGATAGACAAAAGAGGTGAGCGTTTACATGAAGACAGTTGACCCGGGTCAAATACTGATATGCCGCCAAAAGTCCACTTCTACAGTCCTGTATGGTCACGTGAATCCGTTCGCGCGAAATTTGCATCTGCAGTGCCGTTCAAACCTGACGAGAGATACGCACAGAAGTACGTTTGTACGATTTTCTTGACCCGGGTTGATTTCAACCCGGGGCGAAATTTCAACCCGGGTCAAGCGCAATGCGTCATGTAAACGCGCCATTCATTTTGTGCATATGGCGGGTTGAAATCTGACCCGGGTCGAACTCAACCCGGGTTGAAACGCTTCTTGTAAACACAGGCTGACTAAAGCAAAGTGCCTTTTCCATTTCGAAGGAAACTGCCAACGAAACAAAACGCTTCATTACCAGCTTTTATTTTATTTTTTTTTATTTTTTTACTACGAAGTCCACTATGCTCGGACATGAAAGCTACGATGAAAAAAACGACCTAGGGATGATCTAGTGACGTGGCTTGATGCAGGCGGTGGCGTGCGCAATGATAAACTGTACAAGCAGAAAATCTCGTCGGTCAATAATTTTGTCCAACTCCAAAGAAAGGGAGTTCGTCCAGATGTCAATTTCGTCCGTGGATCATAAGAGCATTGAAAAGCTGGACAAATCGAAATTAGTCCGGCATGTAATTTAGTCCAAAAGCTCCTGGGACGAAAAAGACGAAATTAAATCGCAGACGAATAATTCCGCTTATACAGTAGTCAAGACTTCCTGCCTGTTGCCGGGCCTGTCAAAGTACATGGCGCCCCTGTGCTCCTCGTCCCCGCTTCCTATGGCCACAGTGAAGCATTTCTCAGCTTAAACAGTACATTGAGTGTGAACGGTGAGTGAAGTATTGACTTACGCACACACAGGCCTGCACTTGATGTCCAAGTCCCGTCATCTTGGCAAGTGATCGTGGACGGGGAGGGCGCAGAAGGACTCTTTGCCCATTTACTAATACATCCCACAGTGCCGACAGCACCAGCTAGGGTACTCGTGGTTAATGCAATGGTGCCGGAGACTGGGGTTGGAAGTCCACAATCACCTGAACAGGGCAAGAGTGGAAAGAAAGTCTCATGGCTACACACAGTAGCCATTACACACACAAATAATTCGAATCAACGAAGTGGTTACGGCTACTTCAAGTATCAGGGAGGTTTAGTCCCCGTAACGGATACGGGACCGTGGGTGATACACGTAAAGTTCATGCAACGGACCCACGTTCGCAATGGTTTTTTTTTTAATCACATGGAACCAACAAAAGCATGAAGCGAACGGCCCAAACTTGGTCAAAGACGAAGCTCTGAAGGTCATTGAATATTTCGATGTCGTCCAATTTGGTCCAAAAGCTCCTGGGACGAAAAAGACGAAATTAAATCCCAGACGAATAATTCCGCTTATACAGTAGTCAAGACTTCCTGCCTGTTGCCGGGCCTGTCACAGACATGGCGCCCCTGTGCTCCTCGTCCCCGCTTCCTATGGCCACAGTGAAGCATTTCTCAGCTTAAACAGTACAGTGAGTGTGAACGGTGAGTGAAGCATTGACTTACGCACACACAGGCCTGCACTTGATGTCCAAGTCCCGTCATCTTGGCAAGTGATCATCGAGGGCGCAGCAGAACTCTTTGCCCAATTCGTATCGCAAGACACTGTTGCAGCAGTCCCGGCTATGGTCTTTGATGATACTGGAATTGTGCCACCAGTTATGCTTGGCTGTCCACAATCACCTGAGCAGGACAAGAATAGGAAGAAATTCAAAAGATTTAAAAATAGAGACTTAGGCGGAGGGAAACATATTAGCACACGAAGAGATGACGCCAGTTGTAAAACTGATGAGGCCTTTTGTACCATTACTTCACATCAGTACATGGTGATAATGTGACAAAGCACGACAATGTCAATTTATACAGCATATTGAAGGGAAGCAGATTGCACAGCATCCAGAAGCGACAGATTAATGCATTGTAAGTCTTTCTTGACAACGTCAATCCATCTCAGACGTGGTCGTCCTCGGGGTCGTCGTATGTCTGTTGTGTTGATTGACATTAGGAGGGCTTGGAAAGAAGACGATTCTTCGCCTTCCCTCACTACATGGCCGAACCACAGCAGTCTCCGTTGCCTGCAGACTTGTCGCTTCTGGATGCTGTGCAATCTGCTTCTGATAGAGCTGCTTGGCTCGAAATTGTTAACAGAGGCGTTGACCTCATGCAATGAGTGAGATGCGAACTGTCGTTATTATTATTATTATTATTATTATTATTCAAAGGATCAGTCGGGGAAGTGAACTGCCTGAAAAGAGAAAAAAACGCCAGACCCACCAGGACTCGAACCTGGGACCCTGCTTGTCATGAGCAATGCTCTAACCACTGAGCTATGGGACCAGGCTGAACCTAGAAGGCGCTGACAAGTTTTTCACTCCAAAGGCAGCTCACAACACGTGCCACACATACTGATGGCACTTGGGTCTTTTTTCCCTCCCCCAGGGGACCAACCACGGTCAGTTTCTGGAAACTACCAGAGGTGAAAGAAAGTGATTAAATTTGGAAAGGATTGGGAGAACTTCAAATTCAAAGGATCAGTCGGGGAAGTGAACTGCCTGAAAAGAGAAAAAAAACGCCAGACCCACCAGGACTCGAACCTGGGACCCTGCTTGTCATGAGCAATGCTCTAACCACTGAGCTATGGGACCAGGCTGAACCTAGAAGGCGCTGACAAGTTTTTCACTCCAAAGGCAGCTCACAACACGTGCCACACATACTGATGGCACTTGGGTCTTTTTGACAAGCAGGGTCCCAGGTTCGAGTCCTGGTGGGTCTGGCGTTTTTTTTCTCTTTTCAGGCAGTTCACTTCCCCGACTGATCCTTTGAAATTGAAGTTCTCCCAATCCTTTCCAAATTATTATTATTATTATTATTATTGAAGGGAAGATTGTGATGAAACATACCGTATTATCTCTAATATAAGCACAATCTCCAATAATAGCACGTCTCCAATAATAGAACACCTTGGGGCGGCATTCAAAAAATAAAGTGCTCAGTCTCCATTATAAGGACACTGTGTAAATTCATTATCTGTACCGGCAAAAAAAACCTGATATGTGTGCGTCTGACATGAATTTGGCATGGCAACATGCCTCTGAAATGAGGTTGAAATAATAATGGAACAGTCTCCAATAAAGGAACGTCTCCATTAATAGCACGGGACGGAGGTACATTGAAAAAATAAAGGACCGTGCTTATATTAGAGATAATACGGTACGCAGGCTGGATGATGGTGCAAGATCTACAACTGGCTTCGTTGGTGGTCATACTGTGCAATCTTAGCTCTCCCACAACCACTGTACTAATAGTAAGTCTGGAAAAATTTCTTCTGGAAAGTGGTTTTCTCCAGAACGCTGCAGTATAGCAATGAAAAGAATTGACTCTGACTAAAGCAAAGTGCCTTTTCCATTTCGAAGGAAACTGCCAACGAAACAAAACGCTTCACTACCAGCTTTTATTTTATTTATTTTTTATTTTTTACTACGAAGTCCACTATGCTCGGGCATGAAAGCTACGATGAAAAAAACGACCAAGGGATGATCTAGTGACGTGGCTTGATGCAGGCGGTGGCGTGCGCAATGATAAACTGTACAAGCAGAAAATCTCGTCGGTCAATAATTTTGTCCAACTCCAAAGAAAGGGAGTTCGTCCAGATGTCAATTTCGTCCGTGGATCATAAGAGCATTGAAAAGCTAGACAAATCGAAATTAGTCCGGCATGTAATTTAGTCCAAAAGCTCCTGGGACGAAAAAGACGAAATTAAATCCCAGACGAATAATTCCGCTTATACAGTAGTCAAGACTTCCTGCCTGTTGCCGGGCCTGTCAAAGTACATGGCGCCCCTGTGCTCCTCGTCCCCGCTTCCTATGGCCACAGTGAAGCATTTCTCAGCTTAAACAGTACAGTGAGTGTGAACGGTGAGTGAAGTATTGACTTACGCACACACAGGCCTGCACTTGACGTCCAAGTCCCGTCATCTTGGCAAGTGATCGTGGACGGGGAGGGCGCAGAAGAACTCTTTGCCCAATTCGTATCGCAAGACACTGTTGCAGCAGTCCCGGCTATGGTCTTTGATGATACTGGAATTGTGCCACCAGTTATGCTTGGCTGTCCACAATCACCTGAGCAGGACAAGAATAGGAAGAAATTCAAAAGATTTAAAAATAGAGACTTAGGCGGAGGGAAACATATTAGCACACGAAGAGATGACGCCAGTTGTAAAACTGATGAGGCCTTTTGTACCATTACTTCACTTCAGTACATGGTGATAATGTGACAAAGCACGACAATGTCAATTTATACAGCATATTGAAGGGAAGCAGATTGCACAGCATCCAGAAGCGACAGATTAATGCATTGTAAGTCTTTCTTGACAACGTCAATCCATCTCAGACGTGGTCGTCCTCGTGGTCGTCGTATGTCTGTTGTGTTGATTGACATTAGGAGGGCTTGGAAAGAGGACGATTCTTCGCCTTCCTTCACTACATGGCCGAACCACAGCAGTCTCCGTTGCCTGCAGACTTGTCGCTTCTGGATGCTGTGCAATCTGCTTCTGATAGAGCTGCTTGGCTCGAAATTGTTAACAGATGCGTTGACCTCATGCAATGAGTGAGATGCGAACTGTCGTTATTATTATTATTATGTTTTATTATTGAAGGGAAGATTGTGATGAAACATACCGTATTATCTCTAATATAAGCACAATCTCCAATAATAGCACGTCTCCAATAATAGAACACCTTGGGGCGGAATTCAAAAATAAAGTGCTCAGTCTCCATTATAAGGACACTGTGTAAATTCATTATCTGTACCGGCAAAAGAAAACCTGATATGTGTGTGTCTGACATGAATTTGGCATGGCAACATGCCTCTGAAATGAGGTTGAAATAATAATGGAACAGTCTCGAATAAAGGAACGTCTCCATTAATAGCACGGGACGGAGGTACATTGAAAAAATAAAGGACCGTGCTTATATTAGAGATGATACGGTACACAGGCTGGATGATGGTGCAAGATCTACAACTGGCTTCGTTGGTGGTCATACTGTGCAATCTTAGCTCTCCCACAACCACTGTACTAATAGTAAGTCTGGAAAAATTTCTTCTGGAAAGTGGTTTTCTCCAGAACGCTGCAGTATAGCAATGAAAAGAATTGACTCTGACTAAAGCAAAGTGCCTTTTCCATTTCGAAGGAAACTGCCAACGAAACAAAACGCTTCATTACCAGCTTTTATTTCATTTATTTTTATTTTTTTACTACTAAGTCCACTATGCTCGGGCATGAAAGCTACGATGAAAAAAACGACCAAGGGATGATCTAGTGACGTGGCTTGATGCAGGCGGTGGCGTGCGCAATGATAAACTGTACAAGCAGAAAATCTCGTCGGTCAATAATTTTGTCCAACTCCAAAGAAAGGGAGTTCGTCCAGATGTCAATTTCGTCCGTGGATCATAACAGCATTGAAAAGCTGGACAAATCGAAATTAGTCCGGCATGTAATTTAGTCCAAAAGCTCCTGGGACGAAAAAGACGAAATTAAATCCCAGACGAATAATTCCGCTTATACAGTAGTCAAGACTTCCTGCCTGTTGCCGGGCCTGTCAAAGTACATGGCGCCCCTGTGCTCCTCGTCCCCGCTTCCTATGGCCACAGTGAAGCATTTCTCAGCTTAAACAGTACAGTGAGTGTGAACGGTGAGTGAAGTATTGACTTACGCACACACAGGCCTGCACTTGATGTCCAAGTCCCGTCATCTTGGCAAGTGATCGTGAACGGGGAGGGCGCAGAAGAACTCTTTGCCCAATTCGTATCGCAAGACACTGTTGCAGCAGTCCCGGCTATGGTCTTTGATGATACTGGAATTGTGCCACCAGTTATGCTTGGCTGTCCACAATCACCTGAGCAGGGCAAGAATAGGAAGAAATTTAAAAGATTTAAAAATAGAGACTTAGTCGGAGGGAAACATATTAGCACACGAAGAGATGAAGCCAGTTGTAAAACTGATGAGGCCTTTCGTACCATAACTCTCACATCAGTACATGGTGATAAAGGGCCGTCCAAGGTTACCAATCATATTTTCAAAACGAAATGTTTTCGTTTGTGGGTGGGTGGGTTTGATGGAGTTTCGTTTTGAAAATAATTATTGAATGCTGATGGAGAATGCCCAGTTAGGGCCTGGTCAGACTGCGGCAAATTTTGGTTGCCTGACGAAAAAAGAACAGCGTCCAGAATTTGAATCGCGATCACACTACACATGTGGGGAGAGTGAAAATTCAAACTTCATTTCGAGCGTCAAGTGGTAATCTCCACGAACGACGTCAAATTCCTTCACCTTGGGGATCGCCAACACCTTCAGTGCAATCCTTGCAACCATCCTTATGAGTTTTGTTGTTGTCTGTGGCCAATTAGCTCCTCGATATCAAGATGAAAAAATCAGTGATTATCAGCGTCAATGGCGTATCAGCGTCAAATCCTGTTTGGAGCGGAAAAGCGTGGTCCGTTCTTGCTTTTTTTTTTGGAGCGTCAACTCTCGCTTTTGCCGCTCTGGCGGCAAGTTACTATGGAGATTCGGATTATAATCCTAGGATTATTTCGATTTTGCCGCAGTCTGACCAGGCCCTAACTTCTGGGTGTCGAAAATTGACATCAATATTTTACTGGAATTCGTTTTACCTGCAGAAAAGGTGAGTGGGTGGGCGGGGGCTGAAAAAAACTAAAACTTTTCGTTTTGTAAAAACAATCGGTAACCGCGGACGGCCCCTAATGTGACAAAGCACGACGATGTCAATTTATACAGCATATTGAAGGGAAGATTGTGATGAAACATACCGTATTATCTCTAATATAAGCACAATCTCCAATAATAGCACGTCTCCAATAATAGAACACCTTGGGGCGGCATTCAAAAAATAAAGTGCTCAGTCTCCATTATAAGGACACTGTGTAAATTCATTATCTGTACCGGCAAAAAAAACCTAATATGTGTGCGTCTGACATGAATTTGGCATGGCAACATGCCTCTGAAATGAGGTTGAAATAATAATGGAACAGTCTCCAATAAAGGAACGTCTCCATTAATAGCACGGGACGGAGGTACATTGAAAAAATAAAGGACCGTGCTTATATTAGAGATAATACGGTACGCAGGCTGGATGATGGTGCAAGATCTACAACTGGCTTCGTTGGTGGTCATACTGTGCAATCTTAGCTCTCCCACAACCACTGTACTAATAGTAAGTCTGGAAAAATTTCTTCTGGAAAGTGGTTTTCTGCAGAATGCTGCAGTATAGCAATGAAAAGAATTGACTCTGACTAAAGCAAAGTGCCTTTTCCATTTCGAAGGAAACTGCCAACGAAACAAAACGCTTCATTACCAGCTTTTATTTTATATATTTTTTATTTTTTACTACTAAGTCCACTATGCTCGGACATGAAAGCTACGATGAAAAAAACGACCAAGGGATGATCTAGTGACGTGGCTTGATGCAGGCGGTGGCGTGCGCAATGATAAACTGTACAAGCAGAAAATCTCGTCGGTCAATAATTTTGTCCAACTCCAAAGAAAGGGAGTTCGTCCAGATGTCAATTTCGTCCGTGGATCATAACAGCATTGAAAAGCTGGACAAATCGAAATTAGTCCGGCATGTAATTTAGTCCAAAAGCTCCTGGGACGAAAAAGACGAAATTAAATCCCAGACGAATAATTCCGCTTATACAGTAGTCAAGACTTCCTGCCTGTTGCCGGGCCTGTCAAAGTACATGGCGCCCCTGTGCTCCTCGTCCCCGCTTCCTATGGCCACAGTGAAGCATTTCTCAGCTTAAACAGTACAGTGAGTGTGAACGGTGAGTGAAGTATTGACTTACGCACACACAGGCCTGCACTTGACGTCCAAGTCCCGTCATCTTGGCAAGTGATCGTGGACGGGGAGGGCGCAGAAGAACTCTTTGCCCAATTCGTATCGCAAGACACTGTTGCAGCAGTCCCGGCTATGGTCTTTGATGATACTGGAATTGTGCCACCAGTTATGCTTGGCTGTCCACAATCACCTGAGCAGGACAAGAATAGGAAGAAATTCAAAAGATTTAAAAATAGAGACTTAGTCGGAGGGAAACATATTAGCACACGAAGAGATGACGCCAGTTGTAAAACTGATGAGGCCTTTCGTACCATTACTCTCACATCAGTACATGGTGATAAAGGGCCGTCCAAGGTTACCAATCATATTTTTAAAACGAAATGTTTTCGTTTGTGGGTGGGTGGGTTTGATGGAGTTTCGTTTTGAAAATAATTATTGAATGCTGATGGAGAATGCCCAGTTAGGGCCTGGTCAGACTGCGGCAAATTTTGGTTGCCTGACGAAAAAAGAACAGCGTCCAGAATTTGAATCGCGATCACACTACACATGTGGGGAGAGTGAAAATTCAAACTTCATTTCGAGCGTCAAGTGGTAATCTCCACGAACGACGTCAAATTCCTTCACCTTGGGGATCAGCAACACCTTCAGTGCAATCCTTGCAACCATCCTTATGAGTTTTGTTGTTGTCTGTGGCCAATTAGCTCCTCGATATCGAGATGAAAAAATCAGTGATTATCAGCGTCAATGGCGTATCAGGGTCAAATCCTGTTTGGAGCGGAAAAGCGTGGTCCGTTCTTGCTTTTTTTTTGGAGCGTCAACTCTCGCTTTTGCCGCTCTGGCGGCAAGTTACTATGGAGATTCGGATTATAATCCTAGGATTATTTCGATTTTGCCGCAGTCTGACCAGGCCCTAACTTCTGGGTGTCGAAAATTGACATCAATATTTTCCTGGAATTCGTTTTACCTGCAAAAAAGGTGAGTGGGTGGGCGGGGGCTGAAAAAAACTAAAACCTTTCGTTTTGTAAAAACAATCGGTAACCCCGGACGGCCCCTAATGTGACAAAGCACGACGATGTCAATTTATACAGCATATTGAAGGGAAGATTGTGATGAAACATATCTCTAATATAAGCACAATCTCCAATAATAGCACGTCTCTAATAATAGAACACCTTGGGGCGGCATTCAAAAAATAAAGTGCTCAGTCTCCATTATAAGGACACTGTGTAAATTCATTATCTGTACCGGCAAAAAAACCCTGATATGTGTGCGTCTGACATGAATTTGGCATGGCAACATGCCTCTGAAATGAGGTTGAAATAATAATGGAACAGTCTCCAATAAAGGAACGTCTCCATTAATAGCACGGGACGGAGGTACATTGAAAAAATAAAGGACCGTGCTTATATTAGAGATCATACGGTACGCAGGCTGGATGATGGTGCAAGATCTACAACTGGCTTCGTTGGTGGTCATACTGTGCAATCTTAGCTCTCCCACAACCACTGTCCTAAAAGTAAGTCTGGAAAAATTTCTTCTGGAAAGTGGTTTTCTGCAGAACGCTGCAGTGTAGCAATGAAAAGAATTGACTCTGACTAAAGCAAAGTGCCTTTTCCATTTCGAAGGAAACTGCCAACGAAACAAAACGCTTCATTACCAGCTTTCATTTTATTTATTTTTATTTTTTTACTACGAAGTCCACTATGCTCGGACATGAAAGCTACGATGAAAAAAACGACCAAGGGATGATCTAGTGACGTGGCTTGATGCAGGCGGTGGCGTGCGCAATGATAAACTGTACAAGCAGAAAATCTCGTCGGTCAATAATTTTGTCCAACTCCAAAGAAAGGGAGCTCGTCCAGATGTCAATTTCGTCCGTGGATCATAAGAGCATTGAAAAGCTGGACAAATCGAAATTAGTCCGGCATGTAATTTAGTCCAAAAGCTCCTGGGACGAAAAAGACGAAGTTAAATCCCAGACGAATAATTCCGCTTATACAGTAGTCAAGACTTCCTGCCTGTTGCCGGGCCTGTCAAAGTACATGGCGCCCCTGTGCTCCTCGTCCCCGCTTCCTATGGCCACAGTGAAGCATTTCTCAGCTTAAACGGTACAGTGAGTGTGAACGGTGAGTGAAGCATTGACTTACGCACACACAGGCCTGCACTTGATGTCCAAGTCCCGTCACCTTGGCAAGTGATCGTGGACGGGGAGGGCGCAGAAGAACTCTTTGCCCATTTACTAATACATCCCACAGTGCCGACAGCACCAGCTAGGGTACTCGTGGTTGATACAATGGTGCCGGAGACTTGGGTTGGAAGTCCACAATCACCTGAACAGGGCAAGAGTGGAAAGAAAGTCTCATGGCTACACACAGTAGCCATTACACACACAGATAATTCGAAGCAACGAAGTGGTTACGGCTACTTCAAGTATCAGGGAGGTTTAGTCCCCCGTAACGGATACGGGACCATGGGTGATACACGTAAAGTTCATGCAACGGACCCACGTTCGCAATGGGTTTTTTTTAATCACATGGAACCAACAAAAGCATGAAGCGAACGGCCCAAACTTGGTCAAAGACGAAGCTCTGAAGGTCATTGAATATTTCGATTTCGTGCTTCGGAAACTTCTTCAGCTGAGCACCCTCACAGCTTGTACAATGCGCTCCATTCTGATTTTCAGGCACGTTCTGGCGGAACGTGGGTGAGCCTCCATACACGGTATGCCGTGAATCAGAAAACGTCTGTACGTGGGTCACTGAGTATCACGTGGTACACACACGTAAAGTACACGCGGATTACGTGGGACTAAACCTCCCTAATTGTTATTAATAATGTTCCTTCTGACAGTTGTTTTGCCTGCTAAAGGCTCGTCAGAGGTGATGCTGAATAGGATACTATAAAACAGGTCATTTTAGGTGCATCAAAATTTCAGTGCCAGGGACCTGCCTGGTTTCAGGTGTTATGTAGAATTAAGTGACTAGCTTTCCCTTCACAGACAGTGCATACTCTAGTGCCATTTAGGTGGAATTTAAATTTAGGTGCCTGGTTTCTCTACTGAAATCACCGAGATTAAAGTTACACCGCAAATCACGTGTGCTACAGTATTGCAATTGAGCATGAGCTGCTTGTCAAGCAATTGGTGGTGTTAGTGGACATCATAGTGTAACTTGTAGCTCCTTGGTCATTTCTTTACTGCAATTGACATGGCAAATAATATTTACACGGTACTATTATGGGCGCAAGAAACCAGGCAACGTGTAGTCATTTACACTTTGCCCCTACTGTCATTAACACCTTTTAGATTTGCGCCATAATAATAGCTATGAAAGGTATGAATGCCGCAGACATCACCACGCAACATGACAAGTTGTTGCCAAGTGGTTGACAAGGTGTTCAAAGTTTGAGATTGTGTGTTTCCAGAATCGATTTTCAAGCTCCGATCATCAGTGGAAATACGGAACTCAAGTGATCAAGGGAAAAACAAAGGTTAAAAATCCAAAGAAGTGTGACACATGACGCGTAAGTATTACAAAACGTGAGGGCTAAGATAAAGAGCAAGTGTGACAAATGGGCATGAACAGTGCAGAAACAACTCATGAACACGGGGTGCAAACTCACGAAAATAACCTAAGTGCAACATGTTCTTTTTCCTTACACAAATCGGGGGGGGGGGGGTGCCGTGCCCGATATGTTCAGCAGTTGAAGGTCCTTGAAGCTGTTTGTATTCGTACGCATAAGCCCGATTCGTGTAAGCGAAAAGAACATGTTGTAGCACTAAAGTTATTTTCGTGAGTTTGCACAAAGGTTAAAAATGCAAAGAAGTGTGACACATGACGCGTAATTATTACAAAAAGTGAGGGCTAAGATAAAGAGTAAGTGTGACAAATGGGCATGAACAGTGCAGAAACAACTCATGATTTTTAACCTTTACTTTCCCTTGATCACTTTAGTTCCGTATTTCCACTGATGATCGGAGCTTGAAAATCGATTCTGGAAACACACAATCTCAAACTTTGAACAAATTGTCATGTTGCGTGGTGATGTCTGCGGCATTCATACTTTTCATAGCTATTATTCCCGTAGCTATGCAGAAGACATTACTTGAGTAACGTCTGGCGCTAGCCAGGGTCCACACGGCTTTAATTTGGTATTTGTGTGTTTGTTTGTTTGTGTGTTTGTGTCACGCCTGGCGCTATCCCGTATCTGTCCCGTACCGTACCGTACCAGCAAAGACAGCTGGCCACAACATTTTTGTTTTTTTGTGCCATCGGCATGCCTGGCGCTATCCTGTACCTGTCCCGTACCATCAAGAGCACGGTACCATCAAAAGAATGAGTATATATGCGAAGTGTATCGGGGGAATGCATTCAGGCCGATAGTGCAGTAACATTTTGTGTGGATTTGTGTGCGAGGCCGAGATCCCACTAGCAGGCTGGCTGGGCCGCCTGTCGACCAGCCCGGGAATCGCATGTAGGCCGATAGCATTATAATTATAACGTATATAGATGTATAGCAGGGAGTCGTATTATGTAAACGACTCCCTGCTGTTTAGAGAGATTTTCTGGAAAGAAATACGAAGTAGGGAGACGAGGAAATGCAATTAGAATGGACGTTAGTTGCCGAATAGGTGACAGGATGCGTTAGCAAAAACATACTTTGGACGAGAGATCCCGTCGTCTCCAAAATAATCCTGAACGGGCGAGTCAGCGCCGGTCACAAGAAACGTCAGAAGAGAGATCCCGTTGACTTCAGAATGTCCTTGATCGGCAGAGTCAGCGCCGGTCACAGGAAACGTCGGAAGAGAGATCCCGTCGACTCCAGAACATTCGTGATCGGCAAAGTCAGCGCCGGTCACAGGAAACGGCAGGACAGACATCCCGTCGACTCCAGAACGCCAGTGATCGGCAGAGTCAGCGCCAGTCACTAGGGGTGTGCGGATAATGCTCGAAAGGTGGCAGATTCTGCTCGAAAAGCAGTGAAATTGGCAGAACCATACCAACCTTATGGCGGGCAATTCCTCGAATTCTGCTCCATTTCTTTATCCACATACGAAACATGCATGAAACTTACCAGAAAAAGTACCGAATTCCGCCAATTTTTCTCCCGGCATTATCCGCATATGCCTAACGGCCACAGGAAACGTCAGGACAGACATCCCGTCGACTCCAGAACGCCCGTGATCGGCAGAAACGAGACAGGTACGGGATAGCGCCGGGCATGCCGATGGCACAAACAAACAAAAATATTGTGGCCATCTGTTGGTGGCCAGCTGTCTTCGATGGTACGCCGGTACGGTACGGTACGGGACAAATACGGGATAGCGCCAGGTGTGACACAAAAAAAAAAAAAAAAAAAAAAAAAAAAAACACCAAATATTCATCCCATAGCTATGCAACAGACGTTACTTCAGTATCGTTTGGCGCTAGCCAGGGTCCACACAGCTTTGACACGTCACATGCATGATGAGCAAGCAAAAAAGCATAGCGTAGAGCCCTGAGCTTCCAAGATCTCTTGTTGAACTTTTATCTCCACGTAGATTATTTAAATAATAATAAATAAATAATAATAACTACAAGTAAGTACCCAGATGGTGAGCCAAGGAAAACATTTAAAAATGAAAACAAGGAAAACGGTGGGACACAAGTTTTGCGTTAGAGTCCACTTAATACACCAGGTAATATCCATGAACCTTCCAAGTTGGAAGGCCGTTGGTTAGCACTACCGAGCAGTGTTCAAGCTCATTTCCTTGCCGTGGAATGTCTCAGTACTCCCTGTCAGTCTGGTGCTACCTTGTGTCACGTCTGACTGTTCAAAACCTGGTGTAGTTGGTGGACTCTAACGCACAATGTGTGCCCCGCCGTTTTCCTTGTTTCCATTTCACTACACGTAAACAAGAAGAATAAATATGAATACGTGAACGCCCTCACGTGAATGGCCGCAGCTCGACAGCACAGCCCATGCAGCACAGCATAGCATGGACGCACCACGACGACTGTCCCCGCGGAGTCCCCTCAGGCGTTCTCTCGAGCAACAGACCTTTTTCCTTTTTTTCTACAAAATCCACATATCTCCAGACACTGGGGTGAACAATGGAGTGTGGTGGTGGGGCCCATTAACCTTTATCATCCCGACCCATCAAGGAATTGCCTTATCATTACGAAATTTTCCACACAAGTGTATATTGGTTTTGTGATGTACGTGTCAAAATATGTTTTAATTCGGACCAAGGATAGCTGGGTTAGAGGTATGTTCCCATATGGGAACAACGGGAGCACGGGCGCATAAAAATACCTAATTTGGACGATACTATTGCGAGTGATGAGATTCACCCAAATGACTATGGAAACCAAATTAATTGGTGAGAGACACATTTTCCAGTGTTGGACGACGTCCCTTGTGCCAAAGTAGCCAAAAGCAATTGATAAAGAAGACGCAGGTCAAAATTAATTATTCAACGATTGTGTATCAAATCAAACGACGTCACTTTTATGAAATCATGCCCTAGTGTACACTGAGTGATCGAAAACTGGAGAACGAAGGATAAAGCTAAAATCCCTCAGTTACAACTAATCATTAGTCGTATGCAATCATGATGTACTCGAACTGCTCAATGTTTTGCCATATCGTATACAAGCTAAGTATACGGCATACTCATGCTCCTCCCAACCTATTATCATTCTCCCGAGTCGTCACCAAAGACCTTCGCCATGCTGCTCACGATACTGGCGTCCCCTCCCTTCCCTTATGAACGCACTCTCCCACCATAGGACCGTTCGCAGGGTACAGTTTGTACAAACGGTACTGTAGGTAAAAATTGGCTTGTGAGCAACACTGGCTCACACTCAATCACTGCTTTTCACAAAATCATTTCAGAAAAAAATCAATTCAAAATTCGGTCATAAAATAACCATCATCAGGAATGAAATGGTACCGTAGTTGGAGGGTTTATTTTTCTATTTTTTTCTATTTTTACTATGTTCACAGAGTGCGATGGTAAGGGAAGGGAGCGGCGTCAGTATCACAAGGAGCATGGCGAAGGCCTCTGCTGTTATGAACCACTTTCAGAGACTGTCAGCAACTGCCAGCATACTATTTACAGGCAGACAATTAGCCGGTCAATAATTTCGTCCAACTCCAAAGAAAGGGAGTTCGTCCAGTTGACAATTTAGTCCAGGCCTAAGATTGTGTTGAAAAGCTAGACAAATCGACGTTAGTCCGGCATAGTCTGAAACCTCCTTGGACAAAAAAGACTAAATTTCTGCTTATCCAGTACATTGAGTGTGAACGGTGAGTGAAGCATTGACTTACGCACACACAGGCCTGCACTTGACGTCCAAGTCCCATCATCTTGGCAAGTGATTGTGGAGGGGGAGGACGCAGAAGAATTCGGTGCCCAATTCGTAGCACATGACACTGTTGCGACAGTCCCGGCTATGGTCTTTGATGAGGCTGGAATGGTGACACCCGCCACGCCTGGCTGTCCACAATCACCTGAACAGGGCAAGAATGGAAAGAATTTCAAAGATACAATGGTATACACGTATGGTGAGTTTAATTTTGTTCATAGCTATAATTATTATGATACTCTAATTTCAGAAATTTTCGGTGCTCAATATTTTCGGTATGAGGGCAACAGGCTAGGTTAGGTGAACAGAAATTTTCGGTACAGAGAAGCAGTTCCCTATTGGATATGTGTGTTAGTGTTTGTTCGGTGTATTGAAATTTAGGTGTGAAACAGACGCACCGAAAGTACCGAAAATAAAAGTACACCGAAAATTTGTGAAATTACGGTACCCATTCAAGGTAGGGCTTTCAGAGACTGGCAACGACTGCCAGCATACTTTGAGTGTGCTACAGACAGTGGAGCATTGACTTACGCACACACAGGCCTGCACTTGACGTCCAACTACCATTATCTTGGCAAGTGATTGTGGAGGGGGAGGACGCAGAAGAACTCATTGCCCAATTCGTAGCACATGACACTGTTGCCATAGTCCCGGCTATGGTCTTTGATGATACTGGAATGGTACCACCGGTTATGTTTGGCTGTCCACAATCACCTGAGCAGGGTTAGAATAGAAAGAATTTCAAAGATACAATGATACAGGTGGAATCCTGATACTTAAAACCTCAGAATGCCAGGAAGAAACTTCTAATTATCCGGACATTCTAAATACAGGTAGACTGCCTCTAATTCGAATACGGTATAATTCAAACATTCCGTGTAATTCGAACTTTTTCGTCGTACCGATCTTCTGCAAGTCACTTCAAGTCAAAATCGAATGCATAATTTGAAGTACGAAAAGTGCGCTGGTTGGATAATTCGAACCCAGTCTTCGTACAGAAGAGCTGTTTACAGTACATTGGCTATGTCCTTTGAACGCTCATTTCGAAGTGAGATTGAGTTGCTATCCTTGTAATTCGAAGTTCATTCTTTTCTCCTTCTCTAGCCAAGAGTAGCTCAAAAATCGATCGATGGTCCGCTGCAGGATCGACTATAGCGTTCAAGAAACCCACCTTCTCTTGAAATTTGATTCAAGCACGTGCGAGGCAAATCGCAAAGGTTTGATTGAAGACGACTTCTTCCAGGTGGCTGACTCTCTTCGCGAATCTCGATGGCCTTTCTTGCCGCGCCAGCTCGTGCGCAGAGATGTTGGCGCACAACAACACTATTGTCGTAAATATTGTCTATGCCCTTGCTCCACTTCCGTTTTTCAGAACGACGTGCTGCTGTCCAACGGCCTTTCATGACGCGGATTAGGCAGCGCAGTTCTTTTCCGTTGAAATTGTTTCAGGAAAGCTGCAGTGACTGACAACTTCTTCACTAGAAGATGAAGATAATGTCAAAAATTAATGATTTTGTGTCGATCCAGTGTTTTGATGATCCGTTGTAGATCTCTACATGACCGCGTACCGGTACGACCACCTATGTTTCGTTGATGAAAATAAAATGTGTAAAAAATATTCAGCATGCGATTTCAAGCATTTTGACATACATATCAGTGCATGGGGCTGCATTTGGATAATTAGAAGTTCCGGATAATTCAAAGTTAGGGCCTGGCAATTTGAGGTTCGAATTAAAGGGAGTCTACCTGTGTCTAAACATGAACCCATCACACAGTATGTATGTCAATATGCTCTCATGGTCAGGCAGAGTTGCGCAGTATGAACCTTAGCAATCCGGGGTTACCGATTGTTTTTACAAAATGAAATGTTTTAGGATTTTTCAGCCCCCACCCACCCACCTTTTCTGCAGGTAAAGCGAATCCCAATAAAATATTGATGTCAATTTTCGACACCCAGAAGAAACTGGGCATTCCCATCTGCATTCAATATTTATTTTTAAAACGAAACTCCATCAAAGCCACCTACCCCTGATGATAACTTTTCGTTTTGTAAATATTATTGGTAACATTGGACGGCCCTTTAGACACAGATTTCGCGGACACTGAACTGACCGGCACAGCCTGCTCATGCAAACTGAACTGACCAGTACAGTGTACAGTGAACTTCGAATTACACTTTGCCAGCTTCGAATTATCAGCACAAATCCTACACATTTTCTATGTGAGTGGAATCCATGGGACTTCTAATTTTTCGAACATGTCCAGTTTCAGGTTCGAATTATCAGAAATTAATATGTGGGAATGGCTAGGCCATCTAGCTAGGATGGACGGCGCTAGAACTCCGCGCCAGTTCCTGTTTGGTACGCTCCTTCCGCCGAGGCCGGCATGCGGTCCTCGGAAACGGTGGCGAATGCATAGGTTTCAGTGAGAATAATTGCCAACACAAAATTCCATATTTGGTCAATAGAAGCCAGTAAAACGAGTACAAAATATACGCATTTTTGATGAATTTTCGCATAACACGGGTTGAACGTACCAGAGCATGTAGCTCATTTACACTAGAATGGCCAGGTGGATATGATGGTAAGAACTAGGTTTGACATAATTACGGTTTTGATGATGACCAAATATGGTCATGTTTGCTGAGGACAGCTGAGGGGCGTCAGGAACTATTCAATGTGCATGCGAATAGCTAGGCAACAGGTTCTTGCCGAACAGACAAAGGCAGAGACATGCACATAATTATTATTAACACTCATACAAACCTATCTAGCCATGCAATTCTCGCATTCACATTCACCCGTACATTCATGTACACCATTGGACACATGCATGAAAGCGCACCCGAGCGCGCGCGCGCGCACCCACACACACACACACACACACACACACACACAAATTATAGAATGAAGCTCACACAAATTATTGAATGCAGCTCACACAAAATTATTGAATGCAGCTCACACAAATTATTGAATGCAGCTCACACAAATTATTGAATGCAGCTCACACAAAGTAGCTGAGCGCTGCAATACCACTACAGTGAACTAGCAGGTACAGTAAGTATGGTTTATAAAGTGACCGGATATAATGATATACCGGTTATAGTGATAGAACACGTCAAAGTCAAAATCAAATCAGAAAAAAATACAGCTAAAATATCACTATATACACTATTATCGGCTATACCGATATATCGCTTATTGTGATGGACTTCAGGAAGCAAACCATATCAAATGTACAGGAAAATATCGCATATAATGATCAAGAGTGATCTTTCTGCATGCTCTTGTCCGTTTCTGGCTGTGTTGCCTCTCACGATGATGTTGCCAACTCACGTAGATAGATCTTCACAGCCACTCATGTCTATTTCTGGCTCTACGCAACTCGTTGGACACCGAGTAGATCTGACGTGAGCACGGATCCAGCTCAGGCTTTTTTTGGAGAACACGCTGAAGAAGCAGCCATGCCACATGATGTATCGAAGTTCTAGTACATGTACAGTCTGTACTCGTACTGCACTGCCATGCACTGCTCTGTGTCATGCACCGGTACACAGTCCGCGGAGCATGCATGCACTTTCAGCATGCTTTTTCCAGCGTGTACGCATCATTTCATGTGCAGTCATGTGCCATGTGTCGGTCAAACATGCAAATCGGCTATAGTGATGCACCGGATATAGTGATACATTTTTCGAACATCAAAGGGGCACGTTATATCCGATATTCACTGTAGCTAGCAACTAGATAAAGCCTGCCAGAATCCTCAAGCGGTGCCCAGACCTGCCCACCCCTGACACGAGCGAGAACAGCTCTATTGCCCCCGGTGAGACTCCTCGAAACACGGAATGCAATAGCCAAGATTCCCGAGGCAATCAGCGCACATGGTGCGGACATCCTTCCGGTTACCCTTGCCGTAGCAGGCAACACACTGTTTCTGCAGATTAGCCTTTTTCTCGGTTGCCGGGATGTAGCGCAGGAAGTGGCTGTCCATGCGCTTCGTGCCTGTGGCTCCACCAGTTGCTGCAGCAGCTGCTTCCGCGCGAGCTACCATCTCCGCCTTGTCTTCGGCGATGAGGGCTTTCAGGGCGCGCTTCACAAAGTCGAAGTGCGTCATGCGGTTTGACTTCCGTTTGGCTCGATCAGATGCACGGCGAGCTTCTTGTACCACTTCAGGGACTTGCGTGCAGCGGTGTAGAACGACAGCATCTCATCATTTTTGTCAACTCCACCCATCTTCTTGTTGTAGCCCTGTACAAGACAAATCTTGCAAACTGGGCGGCGCTGCCGATCTCGCTTGCCAGTTGGCTCTACGTTTGCCTTGTGCATCGTGGACAGAAAATGCACCTCCTTTGTGTCCTGCAACTTTATGAACATCATGCCGCCACCACCGCTCCGGTGGTGGCAATGCGGTTCTTGCGAATGGTACCGCATACTCCCGTTACGTTGCCCTTGAGATAGGTGGCTATCGGGATACTCGTGTACCAGTTGTCCGCATACAGCTTATACCCCTTCCCGAGAAGCGGCTCAATGAGCTTGTGCACTACCGCACCGAACACGCCGAGCTCCTTGACCTTCTCAGGGCAGAAGGTTTCGTTGTCCTTCCCGACGTAGACAATCAGATTGAAAAGGTAACAGCTGTCCTCGCAGAGCGCATAGATTTTCATCCCGCAGCGTGCTCTCACTTCGACGGAATATACTGGCGAAATGATATCCTTCCCTTGAACGCCACCAGTTCCTCGTCAATTGAAATGTACTCGTTGGGAGTGTAAACTCTCATAAAGCGCTCCTGAAGCCACGTCAGAAGAGGCCGTATCTTGGAGAGCTTATCGTTGGGATCTTCTTCAGCGTTGTCCATGAAGTGCAGAAAGTTCATGATAGAGATGAAGCGCTCGCGCGACATCGTACGGCTGTAGAACAGCGTGGCGATGATGGGATCCGTGCTCCAATAGTGGCCAAGCTCGGGCTTAGGAACAAGGCCCATGTTCAAGAACAAGCCCAGGAACACTTTCATTTCGGCTACGGTAACGGGTGTCCACGAGCGGGCGAGGCTGCGCCGGGCCAGTGTTTCAGCGTTAGCGTCGATGTATGCTCTTGGTAACCGGTTTGTCTCCGTCACTAGCATCTCCCATCTCCAATTGTGCAGTGAAGAACAGCTTGACATAGTCCAGTGGAGTTGGATCGTCCGGGAGAGGCATCTTGATACCTGGCTGGCCAGTAAATGGCGGCACATTGGGTTCCACATTCAGATACCTGCAGTTACAAAATATCCATGACAAATCCCATGATGTTCCCAGTGTCGCTCACAAATGCTAATACATGTAATTATAACAATTTGCATTGTCCAAATCTGCCCGCAGATTGAGTTGTAAATGTGTATGAATACTAAAAATATGATTCAAATTTGGGATCTCACAACGATAAGCATTTGCAACACAATGCACATTTACATGCACTGTGAAAGAGGAACAATGTCCGTGCATGATCATTGAGCGATCAGCTGAGGAACAAAAATTTTAGTACAAATATTTGAAAATGTGAAGTTATGAGTACTATTTTTAGATCCATACGCACACTTCTTTTAACCCTTTACCGTTTGTACGTACAAATTTCGACCGCTCGCGGTCGATGACTTCTATGCGCACAGCGCTGGACTGGTTCACCGCAGAGAGCTGGGATTTTCCCTACTGGTAGCCAAGATGTATACGCGCAGAGGGTGCCGACAATTTTTTTGTGTGATGCAATATAAAAAATCGCGAAAATCGCGACTTGAAAAATGCGCTTGGGGAAAAGTGCGTACCCTGCGACTTTTGGTACTGCCTGCAGATTATTTCGACTTTGCTTGAGCTGGCCTTACGACTGTCTGCCCTGCTGTGCAAGCCATGGACGCGGAGCAAGCTCTTTCGCTTCTGGAGACCCTTCCTGACGACTCTGTCGCTGCCTCATCCAGCGAAGATGAGTTTGTGGAGCCAGACAATCCTGTTGAAAATATTTATTCTGACAACGACCGCGACGATGACATGGCGAGTGAAAGCAGCGCCAGTAAGAGTGCCATGGATGTCACAGACGACGACAGTGTCGCTGAGATGAGTGCCACTAATGGTGGAAGGGGAAGTGGCAGAGAGAGAGGATTCGGCCTTGGAATAGGCCGTCGTCACGGTAGAGGTCGTGGTGTACAGGTACTATGTATAGCCAGCGGTGCAATCTGCACTAGTCGATATTTGCAATACTTGGGACAATGCTGACACCGCTGTGACTGGTAACACTCCTGCATTCCACCCAGAGAACGAACCTGGTATCCACTTACCTGAGAGAGCCACTCCAGTGCAAGGATCTGATTTATTGCATATTGCAACAGTTTGCCCGATCGGCAATACATCCAAATAATTATTAGTGCTAAATAGTGAAATCTGTGTTCGTTTTCTGGACTTGAAAGTTGTTGCATCGCATTCCTGAGGGTTTTTACTTTCAGAATCACCCCATTTTGTACATAATAAAAGTGAAAAATAAAAAAGTTACGGCATGAACAGTGACGGTCGGTTTTTGCTGTACAAATACCTAAAACGGTAAAGGGTTAATCTTGTTTTTATTTTTTTCTTAACACCTACCGGTACTTTTACCCATTCTACTTCCCCATAGCTAGGTCTAGTTTTGCTTTACATTTCTGTTTCTTTTTCCTGGTGCGTGCTTGTGGCATTGAAGCCGAGACCTTTGGTCGGTGGAGCCCCTTGTACCTCACCATCACTGCTGCCCAGTGCAGCCCCTGCTCAGTAGCTGTTTGTTTTTGTCCACATAATTATTTATTTTACGAGTTGGGTTTGTGAATAAAAGTAAAAATAAAAATAAAAATAAAAACACCTACCTTCACTTCCATCGTCGCCCTCAGCTAGTGCTTCGACTGCTTCCACGTGGGTTATAGCAGATGTCCCCTCGCTCTCACTGCCACTGTCGCTGCTGGCGCTACCTATATCGTCATCCGCAGCATCTCCTACGACATCGTCGTCGTCCAATTCATTTTCACTATCGCCTGGCGACGCTGCGCGATTTTCAGGCAGATCTCCATTTTCCTCCGACAGAACGATGTCGTCTTCAGACAATGTCAGCTCGACATCACTGTCAGGGTCGAGTACCACAAGGTCGAGGACATGATCGAGATCGTCTGCACTATATTGACGCCGCGCCATGACAGCAAATTGTCAAAATTTCCATTAGTCAAATAATTGTTCACGCGACATCTATGTACGCGTGCATAGCGGCACATGCGTCCGTTAGTACTATCGTAGAACTGTTGACGTTCATCCATCACGTCACTGGTCCACGTAAGGATAAGATCCGTCGACCACGGATGTCTCGAGAGAACTTTCATTTTCACTGTGCGCATCACGTATGTATAAGTGATCCGTGGGTCAGTTACATGTATCATCACGTATATATACGTGATGCGTGCTGAAAGGGTTAAGTTTGGGTTTGGTTGGGCATTTTCAGAATGTCATCGACAACCATTCTGGAATGGGGATTGGTAAGAATCACCTGACCAAACAAACGGGCCCGGAATCAACTAGTAAGCACTTGACATAACAATTCCATCATGCCGCTGTGGAACAGCGGCTCTCTTCTCTTTTACCCGACTCTAGTTTCCTTGAGAGAGTCAAGGTACTTCTGAGTGCATGATTTAAGGTACTTGAACCTGTAGCTACATTGGTTGGCTCGTGGTAACCATTATCATGTTTGATTCCGGAATGAGAATGCTCATTCCAGCATGTGAGGTGGAATGATCATTCTCCAAAAAGGATCATTCTCAGCCATTCCCATTCTGCAAAGGGACCAATCGAACGGAATTTTTGACAAAACAAACGGGCCAGAATGATTCCCAGTGATTCCCGTTGTGGATTGTGACCAGCCAAACGCAATCTAAGTGTGTGTCCCTGACACATTCTTCCTCACAACACTCTTCAGGTACAATCTTCCTCTGCCTACAGAAGCTCAACTGATGAGGGGTGAATTCCCCGAACCACTGTGTATTGAGCAGGGAGTGGTGTTTTCTTGCAAGAAACACATGAGAACGAGTTGTGTGGCAACTATCCACGATTCTCTTTTTGAATTTTATGACTGGCTTTTTAATTTTAAAATCAGTTTCGGGATTTGAAAAGATCGTTTAGCAACGCGAAAGTTCGATACCTCCGTTCTTCTTTGAAAACGACCAGTTCGGCGCAACTCTACAAAACAGGATTTCTATACTTTTCAGCAAAAGCTACAGGTTGGTTTTACCTGATTACAGCTAGCTGTACTTGGAAAGAAAGTAATTTGCACTTACGATAACATGTCGGCACTGAGCTCAATGTACCATCACCGTTGCACGTAGCTGATGAATTCCCCACCAGAAAGTATGTATGGTTGCATGTAAACTGAACAGCAGCACCATATTGAACGAGTGAAGCATTACTCATACCAAATTGTATGGCTGGCACGCTGCAATTGAGAACTGGACACAAGGTCAACAGGGAAGAAGAACAAGAAAAGAAATTATCACTATTCCAATCTTGGCCTCAGAAAATTTTCGACAAGTCTGGTGAGGATCCTCTGCAAACATGAAACAATCTATACTTCAATGAAAACATTCACAGTTTGCGTGAGACTGGGCTGGAGGCCCGAGTTTTCTGCATCCGTAGGAGCTCCGCTACCCTCCATGGGTAAGGTGGGTGAGGGCAACAAAGAAGAAGAAAAAGAAGGAAGGAAGTTCTCCCTATTTTGACTGTTCTAGTTAGTCCTGCTTGGAAACAGAAGGATTCTTCCAGCAGTGATGCGACACGCGGTTAATAGGGAACTTGTGGCCAGGTACGAGGGAAACATGGATGCAGTGAATGGGATTTCGGTCTTTGATCACTTGGTGGTGGGTCTGATCTACATGGTGGTGATGTTGCTGCGGATGCGGAAAATTCCGCTTCCAGCCCAGTTTCACGCAAACCGTGAAATATATAATAGTGAGGGTAATCACCCAGCCTGAAACCTTCCAGTACTCCTAAAAGTGGGTATTTGGAAATTGATAATTTTTTAACAAGAGAGATTGGAAGTTCCAACTCGGAGCACAAGACTGATCTCAAGGTGCCTCAAAGAGGTGGTGCACACACACACACACACACACACACACACACACGCACACACGCACACACACACACACGCACACCTCAGACTTCAGGCATGCCCATCGCGGAAGCAATGATAGCGAACAGGTATGTTAGACCTAGCAACTTGTGCTGGGATTACACCATTCAACAGCTTGCAAGGCTGATACCCAGACACACCCACACATACACACACACAAGCACAAGCACACACACACACACACACACACACACACACACACACACACACAGAAAATAGGCAGCATGACTACTAGCTAGATTCAAGTTGTTTGATACGTTCGGACAAGTGTTGAAGCGTCCTGCCAACATACCGACTACCGCACTGTCGGCATTCAAAATGATAAATTAGGTGACTCAAATGATGGGTCGGCAGGACGTCCTTCAACACCGTGAACGAACGTATCAAACAACACGTCCCATTGTCCTTGTTGTCAAAAGCGGCCAGGGCAGGCAGGCCAAAGCGTGGGAGGCCACGAAAACACCCGTTGCCTACTACTACGCCTGTCAGTATTACAACACAACCAGAAACGGATACAACACCGGACTCAACAGTAGCGCAACACATGAATCTGGTGTCACTCTTGACAACAACACGGCATGGGAGACCACCGGACGATCGTTCGTTAACAAACCCGACGGCGGTAACGGAAAGATCACCAGGAGAACGAAATGAAAATGGAGGAAAAACGAATCTGAGGAGAAGCCAGAGACTAGCGGAGACACGACTGAGAAAAATGGAGAAGGCGGAACCAGTAGTGGCAGGTGAAAGTACGGACGCGGCAGTGAACACGTCAAGGAGAAAGAAGCGATGGCATGAGGAGATGGAGATGGAGGATGATGATGGGGATGAACAGGATGGTCAGGGGGAAAGCAAGGGGAGCAGGAACAGGAAGTGGAGGATGGGGGTGATACGGACGAGGAGGAGATCGACATCGACAAGAGCAAGTCTGCCATCTACAAGCATTTGGTGTCCAGTCCGGACTGTCGTAAGTTGTTTGACGATTCCTGGTTTAGTGTTATTTGTCGCGCGCGTTTCTTTAAGCAGTTGCAGGTGTTGGAATGCTGTATATATTCGCACACGTGACCCTGTTCTATGCAAGCAAAAAGAAAATGTTGTAGCACTCACACTTTTTAAATAGTACGCACTCACCAGTTTTTGTTCACACGCACTCACAGCTGCCACATTCATCTACTGCTACCATTCTCAGATACACTGCAAAGGTTCACACTACACGCGTTATGCATAACCGCTAGCTGTGCTGCATTCTCACGCTTCTTTTCATATTACTCTAGCTATATAACAGGTTGTTTTAGTGATTCTTACTATGTGACGATGTTCCACTGATGATGGTCACACGAAAACGTTCTGGAATTGTTTCATTTTAATTGTTTATACATGGTTATGAGTGCACAATTGATATTTTTCATTGCTATTTTACGGCTGTTGTCTCCTCGTCGGTTATTTAAATAAAAAATTAAATAATAAAAGGTAAATGAAGCCCAATATCATCAGCAGAGCCGAACCAAGGAACATGACCCGTGCCACAGTCAGGAGTTCATCCGTAGAAGTCGGTAGCCATCAGCCAGTGTTGGTGCGTGAGGTACTTATGGACATCTTCTTTGAACGTGTGGAGCCGCTTTAAGCTGAGTGGAGCCCTTACAATTTCGCTTGGCAAGCTGTTCCATACTGAGACTACAGAAAACGGGAAGGAGTGAGAAGCATAGGCAGGTGCTCTCCTGTCCAGGACTTGCTGCAGCTGCACATGGTGCTGCTGGCCAGGAGGGGGTTGACTCTGGGTGCGCCGAGCTTCTACATGGTTGGCTGGAGGGGGGGGGGGGGATCATGGCGGTGAGCTGGGGTGGTCCTGGGATACACTGGAGCTTGTACAGGTATACCAGCCCAGATACAATCCGGCGGTGGCACAGGCTTTGGAGAAGGGCACCAGGGCCAATAATGGCCATTGCACGTTTCTGTACACGGTCGAGTCGGGCGAGGTGGCTGGATGCAGCTCCCATCCACACAAGGGGAGCATACTCGAGGATGGGTCGCACAAATCCCTTGTACGCACAAAGCCGGCCATGGTAATCTAACACCCGACAAGCCCGACGGAGAACACCCAGTCTCTGGCAGCCACGTGTCGCAATTGAGTGCAAGTGATCCCGGAATGACAGCTTGGCGTCAAATGTCACTCCAAGAAGCTTGATGGTGTTGGCTTCCGGAACCACGATACCTCCAAACTTGATGTCAGGGACAGCAGGGTGTGTGGCTTTCGTAGTCATCAGCAGCTGTTGCGATTTAGAGGGCTCGAATCTGATGCGCCAGCGTTCTCCCCACTCTTCAAGACGCTTGAGGCTGGATTGCAAGGCGGCAGTCATGTCATGCATATTGTCCTGCGTGCGGATGAGGCTGTAGAGGGTTGTGTCGTCTGCAAAGGAACTTAGTCGCATCTCGGGAGACAGGCACTGATCCAGGTCAGACACATACAAGAGGAAAAGTGTCGGGCCAAGGATACTGCCTTGGGGCGCACCTGCTGTTATGGGCGCCGGAGAGGATGAGTCGCCGTGGACCAGGACTGATAGTTTGCGGTTCAGGAGGTAATCCTGCAGCCAGTGCAGCAGGCAGCCACCAATGCCAACGTTCTTGGCTTTGAAAATCAGTTCAGAGTGTGATACCCGATCAAATGCTCCTGCTATGTCCACCGCCACCATGTGAGCGTACCCTCCATCGCTGACAGTCTTAACCCACTCAGTGTGCAAAGCAGTGAGGATGTCGCACGTGCCTCTCCCTTGCCGAAAGCCATATTGACTGTCGGGCAGAATATTGAAACGCTCCAGATAATTCACGAGCTGCTTGTTTACTATGCTCTCCATTACTTTTGACAGGATGGATAGTAGTGAGACTGGCCGGTAATTCTTGGGATCCGAGCGGGGGCTCTTCTTGAAGACTGGAACCACATGGGCCAGCTTCCATTTGGTAGGTTGAACACCATGGCGAAAGCAGAGTGAGAACAGTTTGGTGACTGGTTCTGCAAGCTCACTGGAACACTGAGCTAGGACTCTTGCTGGAATATTGTCAGGTCCTGTTGCCTTCGATGTATTCAGCTTGGCTAGACGGCGGCGTACATCAGCAAGCCGGAAATGGATGCGGTCAAGACCATGGCGGTCCAAATGCTGCATTTCTGGCAGATCGTCTGGAGAGATGTCATCATCTGCAAGGCTACACTTCCGGGAGTAGTACCTGGCGAGGCAATTGGCCTTGGCTTGGCGAGTTGGATAATCTGTGCCGTTGGTGTCCTTCAGCAGAGGTATCTCAGAGGCACGTTCCATCCCAGCAGCTCTCTTCATGTTGGACCACCATTGCTTGTCGTTAAGTGAGCCTGAGCTGAGCTTAGCTTTGACACGAGCATCATGTGATGATTGGGCACGCAGCAAAATACTAGTAGCAGCTGTTCGGGCCACTAGGTCGATGAATGAAGCTCGCAAATCTCCATCATCGGGGTGCTGACGCCACCGTTTCCATGCACGAGCTCAAGACCTCAATTAGCAAACACTAAACACCGGCAGATAGTAGAACACCTCTTCTAGCGCTGAGGACATATCCCCCATCATCTTTTTTGGGTTTTCTTGAAATAAACAATTTTGAATTTTTCCACTCGACCATTCTGAAATACGTCCAAACTCATACCTGCGCAGGAAAGCTCTCCCCTCCGCGACTTCTAGTCAGCAATTTCTACTCCAACACCACTCCCAACGCTGCAGAACAAAGTGTATTGTTGACTCTGACAAGGAAAAGCAGCGGTGATCACTTGTCACTCCAAACGACAAGATTCTCCTTGCGCCACCAACATTTTTCGGTGCAACAGTTGATGCAAAAGTGACTGAATTTTTGCGTGTAGTTTTTGGATTTTACTGCAAGAGGAATGACATGCTCTCTTAATAGAAAACCAAAAATGCTGCTATTCTGCTTTGCATGGACAAATGTTCCGACCTTCCTATTGACAAAATCATACATTCGTCCCCTCTTAATAACGAAAAATAACTGGTCGTTTAATACATTAGATTTTGTATGGCTTCCCTGCTTGGTCCACCATCAACACCCAAATTGAGAAATTAGAAATTCCTCATCGCCGTATACTGCCCATAATATTTCATACTGATGGTTACGTCTCAAATCCAGACTTGCATGCTGCTGCGTACACTACCGCTTTGCAACGCTACCTTGATCCTCCCAAGTCCGGACATTGTCTCCTAGGCTACTGCCCGTACGACCCTGTTAAAGATCTCGGAGCTCTCCCTTCTCATCAAACTCCCAATCCATCTGTCTTTATATCTCTCTAACTCTCCTCCATTCTCACTCTAAATCTTTCATCAAAACTGCACGGCAATGAGCCTCTACTTTTGCCTCAGCATCATGATCCTGATACTGCTATCTTTGTACTTGTTTGTGTTGTGAAACTACAAGTTCTCGAGAGTGAAAGGCCTTCTCGCTTGTGACATTGTGTTCGTTCCAATGCAGTTGTATCCCGACTCTGCCGTACCGTTGATGTTTACGACGTAGTATACGCTACATGCGCTATGTGCGGTTTGCTGAGTGCGCTGTAGTTGTATGTTGTATGTGTATGCTTTTCTCATATACGCTGTCATTTTCACGCTATAACTACCTGGTGGTTTTAGTGTTAGTTATTCAGTTGTTCATTCATTCATTGTTCATTGTTGTTAGTCGATGGAAGTGAAATATACTGTTGAGAATACATAGTTGTCCTCGTGCCGTGTGGGGTCGTTCGTTCCTGACACTTTAGAGAACCAGAGGGTTCACTCAGCAAACCGCACATAGCGCATGTAGCGTATACTACGTCGTAAACATCAACGGTACGGCGGAGTCGGGATACAACTGCATTGGAACGAACACAATGTCACAAGCGAGAAGGCCTTTCACTCTCGAGAACTTGTGGTTTCACAACAGTTTGCTTACTTGTTTGCACTCATATCTTGGAATAACAAGTTTCCCGGTTTCCTCCCCTCCCTCCTCTCTTTCCTAACCTTAGAGTTCTTGCTCTCCTGCTCCCCGCGCCCTTCCACTCCCCATTTTGTTTCCTTTGGTGCACATGTGCAGCTGTGATGCCGAGACCCTTGGTCGGCTGAGCTTCACAGGTCCCACCCACTCCGTCCTGCTGGATATGCGCCATTGTATCGAGTTCTCCTCCTCATTTTAGTTCATCATACAGTGAGTGTTCAATAGAAAAAATAAAATAAAAAGTGCACCCTGGCTCATTTCATTTTTCTTGGCCTGCAACCTGCTTACTCGCAGTCGCTTAATTGGTTCAAGTCATGTGATATCACCCGAAGCCACGTTCGTCTACCCCAAGCTAGACCTACCCTATTCGTAAATTCCCCTTTCTTTTCCACCTACTCCACATGGCTTCAACTGCCTCCCAGTGTTACGCAAGCTCCGGATAAGGCAAAATTCTGCACCCTCGTCAGACAGCACTTCAGTATCTTCCAGTAAACTAAAACACAGTCACCTCTTCCGCTGCATAGCTCGCTGGGCATCCCATTGCTTTGTAACTTGCTAATCCCTACCCCTTTCGTGTACGTGCTTTTCATTTCTTTTTTCTCTTCCTCCGTGGTTGGCCTCACCCTCTCCTCAATCCACTACGCTGTCTTGGGTGCGGAAAAAACAAACAAAAAAACACTAGTGTGTTATCAAAGAAGCGTTAGATCGTCAGACTTACGATCACATGAGAGGACTTGTGTTATTCCTTTGCACCCTGGTGTACTATGGTGGTACGCATATCCACGGTCACAAACGACGTCACAGTCCTCAGTGATGGTAGCGATATGGTCTCCGACAGCTGAATTCAAATTGATGAAAGGAACACGATGTGCAACAAAATCTTCTTTATCAACTCTGACAGTGACATTTATATTTATTCTCGTAGCTATGCAGAAGACGTTACTTCAGTAACGTCTGGCGCCAGCCAGGGTCCACACAGCTTAAATTTGGTGTTTGTTTGTTTGTGTGTTTGTGTCACACCTGGCGCTACCCCGTATCTGTCCCGTACCGTACCGTACCATCAAACACAGCTGGCCACATACAGCTGGCCGCAATATTCAAATAGGGCTTTCAAACGCAAGATCATAACGTGAAGCAACTTGGAAGAATGAGTATGAATGCGAAGTGTATGGGGGAATGCATGCAAGGCGATGGTGCGGGTTAGAACCCCAGGTTATGTCTAAAAACTAGTGGTGAAACGAATGTCAAAACCTACTAGCCGAATATTCTTTGGCTTAACGAACGAATGAACGAATATTCTTTTGGTAGCAGAGATGACATCACATGCCCTCCTCTCAGTCATTTGATGGATATTGTCATTATTATTAGGTATGACAAACGGTAGTGCCACATAAAATGTACTGCCGCATAAGGTTACTTCGAAATTCATACATGTTATGTGCACCATTGGCAGTCCAGTATGGACATACATGTGAATGCATGCAGTACAAAGTCACCGGCAGACTGTACGCACTGCACTGTACCGTGTTCGGCGTGCATGTATGTACAGGCACTGCATTCGAAGTGACGTAACGAATACTCGAATGTGACTTAACGAATATTCGAATGTGACAAACCGAACGAATGTTCGAATATTCGAATATTCGTTTCACCACAAATTTATAAGAATTTATAACATCCCTATGCTTCTTTTCTCTAGCTCATCAAGGCAAAAAAGCATAGCGTAGGGCCCTGAGCTTCCAAGCTCTCTCGTTTTATTTCATTTCAAAGGATCAGTCGGGGAATTGAAGTTCTCCCAATCCTTTCGAAACTATTTATTTTTATTCTTATTTACAACGCGGATGGCGAGCCAATTAAATTATGGTGAAATAGGAGAAGGACAACATGTTACGAGTTATGACTAATTGTCCACCAACGTAACCAGATCTTATTCCTTCAGCGAGTGCGACAAATAGGCACAAAACTGACAAGGAGTACTGAGACATTCGGCGACCTGACACCTAGCTCCAACACTTCTCCAAAGCGCAAACCAAAAACCTTTCAACTTGGAAGGCTCAGGTTCAGAAAGGTCCAAGAGGGGAAAGAAAAGCGCAACGAAGAAGAGCACGAGCTACGCATCACGGCAACAAAGAATGCCGAAAATTTCTGGAAGATGACGAAACTAGTAAGACAATCTCGGTACTCCTTGTCAGTTTTGTGCCATTGCAACATTTTTGTCCTTCTCCTTTTCACTATTCCTATTTTACTAGGGAATTCCCATCAGGCGTCATCGCCTTTATACAGGCAGCGATAAGAAAGTCTTGATGGATTATCGAAATCCAGCAGATGAATTAGACATTTCACGTAGAGTGGTGATCGGCGTGCCAGATTTCAGAGCTTAGTAACGATATCATGACCCATGCCTTAGTGTTACCACAGCCTTCCGTTTTAATAATATTTCGTGATGAAAGTGAGCTCTGTTTGTTTGCCAAACCGTGGTGCACTAGCAGCGTTGCTTCTTCCCGCTTTTAGAGATACGTTCACTAAAAGAGCATTGCGAGAGTTGGCAATGTCGGAGGGCCGGCTGTAAGGTTTTGGAGATGATGGTGGGCAGGACAGTGCCCTTGTATTTTCCTCGTTTTTTTCTTTTCTTTTTCTCGTTTTTTGCGCTTTTTTCATTGATTTTGATGTCAAAAGGGGATTAGGCACTCTTGATCTTTCCTCTACAAAATGATACCGTTTACACATACAATTGTTTTCGATTTTTGGGTTTTGTGTTCTAATGATTCACCGTGCCACTGTCAATAATATTCTGTTTGCCCGTAAAAGGGGCCTTTTCTCTTAAAAGTGGGCTGTGAGCAACACTCGTTCATACTCAATCGCTGAAGTTTAGAAATCATTTTGTGAAATACTGTCCAGTATTCGATATAATATGTCAAAATCCAATTTGAAATTGGATTTTGACATATCGATTATCTACGGGATTTGCTATGACTAATAGGCAAGTTTGCGTGGTATCCAGAGGCTCAGATTGACCGTTTTGATTTCTTTGCATCGTTTCAAAAGTGATTGGACAGAGGCAAGGGCAGATAAATCCACTGTTGTGAAAACACGAGTTCTCGAGAGTGAAAGGCCTTCTCGCGTGTGTTCGTTTCAATGCAGTTGTATCCCGACTCCGCCGTACCGCTGATGTTTACGACGTGGTATACGCTACAGGCGCTATGTGCGGTTTTGCTGTGTGCGCTGTTGTTGTATGTGGCATGTGTATGCTTTTCTCATATACGCTGTCATTTTCACGCTAGAACTACCTGGTGGTTTTAGTGTTAGTTATTCATTCATTGTTCATTGTTAATTTAGTCGATCGAAGTGAAATATACTGTTGAGAATAAATAGTTGTCCTCGTGCCGTGTGGGGTCGTTCGTTCCTGACACTTTAGAGAACCAGAGGGTTCATAACAGCCACAACAGGTGATATGAACTAGTAGCATGTGTTCTTGCAGACAGGGTCTCTGTTGGCAGGACCTGGTATGGTAACTTTGGTTTCCTTCGTGAGCAACCCTACTGAGTCCAGGAGTACATTATAAGTCTGGGTTGGAAAGTGGCACAATAAATTTGCTGCAAACCCGAAGGCAATTGGGCACTTACGAAATTCACATATAACATGTAACGGTTTGTGTGCAAAAAAGCCAAAATTGGCAGTAGACCAGTGTACTTGACTTCCATTTTTATCTGTATAACTGCTGTTAATCCAGGACACAGTTTTTAGCTTCATGTCCATTACATCCGTACAGTTTGCTTGAAAGGACTCCACGCTCAATATCTTGCCATTGTGCAAATCACAGCCTTTCAGAGCGGTTGTATAGTTGACTTTTCCCCAACGAAATGCATCCCGGAGAACAGTGTGGGTACGTGGACAAAAGCTGTAGCTGTCTAGTTCGGGATATTCTGCAGGTTTGTACACGGAACACACTTAACCATATATAAAGTGGAAATTGTTTAAGAACAATATGTTTACTTACTGTAAGACCGGAAAGTCTAACGAGTCTCAAAGTCTAACGTTTTAACGATCAGTTATTTTTCGTTATTCGAAAAATACGTTATCGCTAGATGTCTGCGTAAATATGCGCATACAGATGGGTGGCAAAGTAGCCAGCGTTAAACTTTCTGCACGTAATCATGCCAAAATTACAAAAAAACGTTAAATTTGTTGGTCTTTAAAATTTCCGGTCTTACAGTACTTGCACTTAATCAACGCCAAAACTTGTCACGTGAGTCTCCCCGGGAGAGGGGGGAGACACTCAAAAGCGGTCTTGGAAAGATGATTCAAGTGGCTATTGAACCGCCCAACGGCCGAAAAACCTTGAAAATCCAAAACTCGAGGGTGGACTTGAATATCATCCCACTTATGGGCTCACCACACGTCAGTGGTGTGGTGAGGACAAGTTGCAGAAAACAGCATCAGGATATTTGTCCCGGGATCCAACTGCAGTTACCCCTGCCCCCTGGAAAGGTAACACTTGCTACTAATGTGTGTGTGGCTAAATCAGAATGGATCTGATAATTTAAAAGCTTCACTAGCACCATTGTTTCCACAAGAGTTACTGTAGCCAGAAGCAGTCCATGGTTATCAGGTATTGAAAGTATGAAGCCTCAAACCAACAAAGCTGGCAGGTAAAACATTACACCTTCAAACAGAAGAGGTCATTGGCAACAGACCCAAGCGAACTAGCAGGGGAATATGCACCCATGGGTACACACATTTGCATTTCTGACCATCAAATGGTTGTTCTTTGGTCGACCTTAATACGCTCACGCTGCTATCTGGCGTTCACAAAGCGTTTGTCGCACCGGAGCCGGAGCGTCTCTTTAAGGTAAGGTTTGGTTGGGCATTTTCAGAATGTCATCGACAACCATTCTGGAATGGGGATTGGTAAGAATCACCTGACCAAACAAACGGGCCAGAATCAACTAGGAAGCACTTGACATAACAATTCCATCATGTCGCTGTGGAACAGCGGCTCTCTTCTCTTTTACCCGACTCTAGTTTCCTTGAGAGAGTCAAGGTACTTCTGAGGAGTGCCCGGAAGAACTCTTTGCCCAGTTTCTAGCACAGCCCACTGTGGCAACAGCACCAGCTAGGGTACTCCGTGTTGCTATACTGGTGCCGGAGACTATGGCTGGCGATCCACAATCGCCTGAGCAGGGCAAGAGTGGAAAGAATTTCAAAGAAACGATGATATGCACATACAAGTTTGAAGAAGATGACGGAACTATTCCAGCTAGTCTATATAAAGGCTTGGTGGTTTTTCAAGTAGAAAATCCTTTTCCTTGACAAGTTGTATCTACAGGGAGATGAGAAGAGCTTTCAAGTGGATTTGTAACCACTGTATGGCACAATTTTCTTCAAAGTAATGAGTTTTTCATTTGATCCGACGAGACCACGCGACGCTTGCAGACGACAGCGCGAACAGTTCACCAGCCACACTCCACGAAAGCAAGTACCGTAAAGTACCGCCAGAGCGCCCCGTCTCACGAGAGCGCCCCACCTTGATTTTACAGCCAGAGAAAGGAAAATCGTATGGCAGAGTGCAATGAAGTGTGTACGATGTGAGAATCTTAGTGTACTAAGGTCACACTTGGCAGGTTTTTGTGTGGAGCTTGTGTCCTCTTGAAGGTACGGATTGACTGCAAAACGTGCAATATGTGTACAAGGTTCATGTCGTATGACCTACAGACAGCAGACCACCTCCATAATACGACCACGAAAGGATGAGATGGTGGGGCGCTCTGGCGCTACTTTACGGTATTGTTACTCCTGACAAGGCTTGTTCCGTTCCATAACAATACGGGGAACTCATCAGAGGAGAAGCAGTTGTTGAATGAAGAGGTTAAGCTGAATAATGCTATTTTACAAAGAAGATACTGGCGCAAGGTGTGAACACTCAACTAACTCACATATGTGCCAAATCAACACAAAAGAAATAGTGCAGAATGGAGGTGTTATGAACCCTACCAGACATAACTATCACAAGTGCTAAGTCAATCACAATGAGAGGGAAACACGAATAGGTTACGCTAGTTTACACGTCACACTTGAGTGGTGACAAAGATAGGTGAAAAGTAGACGCCAAGTGAAAGCCAACAAATCATCACGGTCAGAAGGTCAGATCTGAAGGTTGCCAACTACATGAGACAAATACTTCACGAACCTCGAAAATTGACAATTCAGCCGACGGTAGGTGAAATGAAGGCTGCTGGGGTGTGACATGATCGAGAACTGCGGGCTGCTGAAGCGACAGATCCATAGTTCCATACACATCTTCACCGCAGGGTTGGCTATATTCCGAGCAGCAGATCATAACCTTCTTTCTGATCAAGAGTCGTGCGGTCTCGTCGGGTCAAATGAAAAATCTACCACTACTATTTGATGGACCTACTGAAGATGGCAACACAGAATTATGATTTCTCCTGGACCAAGAAACCTGCCATTGATCAGAAAGAAGGATGTGATCTGCTGCTCAGAATATAGCATTTGACGCCAATTTTGTTTTGCAAGGTTCAGTGTGACAGTGTTTACAGGCGGCAGCAGTACAGGCCAAATATTTGGTGCAGTTGAAATGTGTTTAGCCCTGGGAGGCCGAAATTTGAATGGGCCAAAAATCTGTAGACAAACAGTAAATCCATTTCATCACTTTTCGGATAATGGCCAAAAAATGATTCATTCTATGTGCTGTTGGTATCTAGATCCAAGTTTTGGCTCCAGTTTTGAAATCGTTCTACAGTCCATTCATTAAAAAAATAGGCTCTGGTGAGCTGCCGTTATTGGCGATTATATCAAAAACAAACAAATCCTCATCTTGCAATATCTGTGTTTTCATCAAAGACATGCGTACATGATTAACTTACGCACGCACAGACCCACACTTGACGTCCAGCTCCCGTCGTCTTGACAACTGATCTGTGCTGGTAGTGGTGGGGTGCGTTTTATGTCCCCGTGACGACGTCGAGACCTCAGGTCGGCTGAAGGCAAAAAAGCCTCACCATCACTATGCTCCCACTACGCAATTTGTTTGTCTTTGCCTGTGAGCTGTCATCATTGTAAAAAATATTTTTTTAACATGAGAAATCCAGGGTGTGCAGTGTAGTGTCCGACCAAATTTGCTCGGCCAACAGTGATACTTTGCGGCAAAATATTCCCCACGCGTCATAGATATTCTGCTTGGCAATGCCGTGCTCGCTCGGCATTTTGCCCAGATTTTGCTCCAAGAGAAAGCTTTCATTGAGGCCAAGAGTTTAAGAGGGTTCACGGAGGTTATGAACTCTTGTAGGGGCTGTGTACCACTATTAGTACTAGTTTACCCCGGTAGATATTGTGCTGGTGTCCAACATACCACCCGATTTTTTGATCGAGGACGACGATGAGCAGACTCCTGCTCCTGCTCCATCGCCAAGCGAGCGGCAGGTGGAGTTTATGGCTTGGTTTCGCAGCGCCAAGATGTCAGAGATATCGAGGAAAAGAAGTTCTCCTTCCAACCTCTCTCCGGGGAAATCCGGCGAAGCGCTCCAGTCCTGGTCGGACTGACCAGACCGACCATAGTAGATCAAGATTTGTGCGTAGTGTTTCGCCAAAGAAGAGGACTGAAGAGTTTCCTGAGCAGTGTTTGGTAGTCGATGCCGGAGAAATTGTTCTGCTCTGCCTGCAGAGAAGAGCTAGGCACCGAGAAAACCTCTATCTCCTCACATGTGCGGTCAGAAAAGCACCAAAAAGCGAAGCACAAGCTAGCAACAAAGGCCACGGGTGTTGAAACAATACCTCAGCATCTGAAGTCATATGCCAAGCAATTTCATCCTGTTGGGGAAATTTTGGCTCACTGTGCACGCGTGGTCTTTAGGGGAAATCCCCTAGCCTGCACAAAGTCACGAACAAAAAATTTGAATCCGTTGCCAAAAAGCGAAATTTGCGCATTCTGGCGGTTCAATTTGTCGCCGCTCAGTCATACCTTGTCGTACAGCGAAGAACTTTACATCCCTGGACAGCTGAGCTCAAGACCTTTCCAGCAGTGTCTCAACTCTAGACATCCGAGATATTTTGACGGAGTTATGACAGTTCGTACACTCGTCTACATGTACAGCCTTCGATACACATCATGTACTGTACAGTGTAGGCGGAACGCGTAAACACATTCATGGCCAATCTAAAAAATAAAATAAAAAATTCGACAGTTTTCGATTTTTCGATTCGATTTTTTTTATGGCCAATCTGCTCGTACTAAAAACGCTTTAGGGGTCGTCCATAAATATCGAACTTTTTTCACAAAACGAATCAATTTCGTTATGGGGTGGGAGGGGGTTGACCAATTTCGTTTCAAGAAAACATTGATCCATGTACATGGCCGTTGTATATGCATGTATGTCAACATTTTTTACGTTCTGAAGGGGAGGGAGGGAGGGGTTGGGTCTAAACTAAAATAATCCGTTTGGTGAAAAAAGTTCGATACTTACGGACAGCCCCTTAACGCGTCCATGGCATGAAAAGGGTTAATAAAATAGAAGTGCATATTTTGGGCAAGAGTGTGTTGCTCCCTACATGGGAGCTCGTGGGTTTCCTGCCGACTTGAATTCTCACTTGACTGACTCACGACTGCCATCCAGAGCACACGAGAAGTCCATCGAACCGTCCACTCGGCAATCCTGCAAGAAAGCACCACTCACTCTCTGCTCAATACCCAGTGTTGCGGGGGAATTCACCCCATCATCAGTTGAGCTGGAGCAGGCTATATATTTTGCGTATTTTTTGCATAATTATATTGGTGAGGCTAAAACATGTGCATACAGAACTACTCACGGACACATGGGCTTGTACTCCAGGTGCCATTGTCTTGGCATGTGATTGACGCGGGCAGTGATGGATTCATTGCGTAACCTGTACTACAAGTCACCATGGCGATGGCCCCGGCTGTGGTCTTGGGAAGTTGTGGGACACTGCCACCCTGAACAGTCGGTATGCCACAATCCCCTGAACAAATCAAGACACGATAGAAAGCTTTATCTCGGAGTGTTGGAGCTAGGTGTCAGGTCGTCGAATGTGTCAGTACTCCTTGTCAGTTTGTGTCTTTTTTCGTCGCATTCGCTGACTGTATACGATCTGGTTATGTTGGTGGCCAGTTAGTCATAACTCGTAACATTTCGTCCTTTCTTTTTATCCATGATAGAAAGCGATGATATTAGTTTAATGCCAGCTATACCGGTGAACATTCTCAGGTAGCTTTTCAAACCAACTAATCCTCCCACAAATTTGAGCGTTGTGAGTTTGACTTGCACATGTGCTCTCTCTCTCTCTCTCTCTCTCTCTCTCTCTCTCTCTCTCTCTCTCTCTCTCTCTCTCTCTCTCTCTCTCTCTCTCTCTCTCTCTCTCTGATACACTTCCTCTGTCCCACTTTCTCTATCTTACACACTATCTATAATCTCAATCTCTCAATCTCTCTACCTCTCACTATCTACCTCTATGTATCTCTACTCAATTTGCGGACAGAACTGTCTCGTCCATTGTGGACTCATCAGCGCAGCACAGAGAAAAAGCTGCTGAACCTGATAGCAATGAAAATTTCCAAAATTAAAAAAGAGAGGACCATGAGTTTACAAGTTATCCATTTTTTCCAACACTAACGACTATAAGCAGGATACTGGTGAGTCCAAAAGTGCAATAATTAGCACAAAACTGACTGATGTGATACGGACATTCAACGACCTGATGCTTAGCTGCATCTCCGATAACATGAGCCTCCCAAGTTGGGTGGTCGTTGTTTCGCGTTCTCGAAGTGAGCCGTGGCCGTCCTGTGCCGTGATCCTTCATCCTTCGTCATCATCTTGTCATAGCTAACATTCTTGGTTCGCTGTGATGTTTAGCTTGTTTTCGTCTAGAGTGCGCTCACCTTCCCCTTTCTTACGTTACTTCATAACTTAGAACATTCCAAGTTAGAAGGCTGCTGGTTTGCGCATTCCAAGACGTGATGCAGCTAAGCATCAGGTCATTGAATGTCAGTATCACATCAGTCAGTTTTGTGCTAATTGTTGCACGCTCTGACTCACCAGTATCCTGCTTATAATCGTTGTTGGACAAAACGGATAACTTGTAAACTTATGGTCTTCTCTTTTTCTATTTTTAATCCTTGGCTCTCCATCCGAGTTGGAATTTTCCAAAGCCAGATTTAAACCAGCCTGCTCGAACGTACCTTGCCAGAGTACTCAAACTGACAAGTCAGTGAGCTATTCATATCTCTTTCTATCTCTATCCATCTCTATGTACAGACAACTTCGCTAATAATGACTGCAGATATAACGACAATTCGCGAATAAAGACAGAATTTTCATGCCCAGAGCAAAGTCCCATCCCACTGTACTACATGTACTGTGGAATGGGTAATTTTAGCGACGTAAAAACCCCAGCGAATTTAGCGATCGACTCATTTTCGCTAAAGTTTCAAATCGCTAATCCGTTGAGACATTAGTAGTGCACTGGTGATCCGTGAGTAAAATCGCTGCAAATCGCTAAAATAAAACGTCGCTAACCAGTTGACAATGGGAAAACGCGAAAATTAATAGTCGCTAAAATTACCCGTTCTACAGTAATGAGACTTCGGGTATAACAACACTTTGTGAATAACGACACTTTTCTGATGCCCCGCCGAGTGTCGTTATAAGCGAAGTGGACTGTATCTCACTCTATCGATCACGTACTCTATCTCACTCTCAATCAATCTCACAACTCTCCCTCCATCTCATGCAGACTCTCCCGATGTCCCGAACACTCTTTCTCCATCTCACACACACTCTCTCCATCTCACGAACACTCCCCCTCCAACTCTCACACACACACTCTCTCTCTCTCTCAATCACACACACACACACACACACACACACACACACACACGTGCACACACACACACACACACACACACACACACACACATACATACGCACATAAGTATACATACACTTACACACATACACACACACATTCTCTCTCTCTCTCTCTCTCTCTCTCTCTCTCTCCCTCTCTCTCAATCTCACACACTCTCTCCCTCCTGCTGGCCGATGATTTATCCTCAGTCTGAGCCTTTTTTTACAAGATACGTACGCAGTGTGGAGAGGTGGACGGTTCAACTTACATATGCATGCTGAGGCATTGTTACCGTCCGTGCAAGCCGGCTGAACGCATGAGGGCAAGGTCAAGGCAAGGTCAAGGTGTGTGTGTGTGTGTGTTTGTGTGTGTGTGTGTGTGTGTGTGTGTGTGTGTGTGTGTGTGTGTGTGTGTGTGTGTGTGTGTGTGTGTGTGTGTGTCCAGTGCATGCCGGAGTATGTGGTGTGATGTGTTTGCGGGAAAAAAATGAAAAGACCAAAAATAGGGATTCACTGGCCAGAAAAAGTCACTTCAGATAGCTGTATGGTGTAGACCAGGCTGAATAGTGACGGTCAATTCTTCAGCCTTGCAAGCTGTTGAATGGTGCAATCCCAGCACAAGTTGCTATGGCTTCTGCCGTAGCATTGCTATCATCGCCTCCGGCGATGGGCGTCAAAGGTCAAGGTCAAGGTGTGTGTGTGTGTGTATGTGTGTGCGTGTGTGTGCATTGTATTGTTGTACCTTTCCATCGCCATCATAATATTGGGCAAGTCTGCCCGTTTGCGATGTTAAATAAAAACAAACAAACAAACAACAACAACATATGTGTATGGGCGTGCGTGCACATGTGCATGTGCATGTGTGTGGGGTGTGGGGGTGTGCGTGTGTGTGTGTGGGGGGGGGGGGGGGGGGGTGTGCGTGTGTGTGTGTGTGTGTGCACCTGCATGTGTCTGTGTGTGTGTGTGTGTGTATATGTATGCGGATGCTCGCGTGTATGCTCTGCTTGTCCATGCATGCAAGAACGTGCTGCACAAGGATGATGCAGCCCCCCCCCCCCCTCCCCCCACACGCACACACACACACACACACACACACACACACACACACACTCGTATTTCAACAATGGACTCTTACCGGGCGTCTGCGTGGCACCTGGCGTAGGGCTCAAGAAGACAACAACGACTAGAAGAAGCAGAACGTGATGATTGTGTTGCTGGCCAAGATGTTGGGGTAAGCCTAGCGACATTTTGAACACTTAAACCATTAGACCCCTGAGCAAGGAACACACCAGATGGAGACGATTAAATTACGCGAACATTTTATGGACATTCTGAACACATAAACCATTAGACCACCCCCGAGCAAGGAAAATACCAGAGGAGACGATTAAATTTAAATTATGGGGTCGTCCATAAATGTCAATATCAGATTTATATTCTTTTAGAGAAGGTCCGTTTTGGGGGAGGGGGTTTGGTCTCCGTTCGTCTCGTCTTTGTTAACCCATTGAACGCTGATGACGTCTATAGACGTCATTGAAAATGCCCCCCATGCGCGGGATGACGTCTATAGACGTCATGGGATATATAGTGATTTCTGGCACTGTCTGGTGTGTAAAAGCACTGTTAGTCAGTTGGTTGGTGATCCTGCCTCTTGTACGATAGGTCGTTGGTACGAATCCAGCTTGAAAACACTACGCGTCTTTTTTTTCTTCTCTTTTCAGCGATCTTTCAGCTGCAATTTCACGCATTTGGCGTATTTCACGCAATTTGAGCAAACTTGCGTCCCCTATTGTGAGGCGCTATTCTTTTTGGGGACTGTATCGATTCTGTCACCCTGTAGTTGATAGTCTTGGCAATCATTTCCAAAATATTTGAGAACCCCAGTTGCCAGAACCCTGGAGTTTTAGAACTTGCTATTGGCCCTGTTTTTAGCATTTTATATGCAGAGTACCATAGGCAAGGCCCAGTAGCGCTGAATGGGTTAAAAAAAAATGATCGAGTTGCTGCAGTTTTTGACTGTGTATAGACTAGGTACCGTGGCAAACAGTTACTCTCAACCCCCTCATAGCCATTATATATGTCCTTTTCCTCTCCATATGTCCTTTTGCTTTCTTTATTATTTCAATATTGGCTCAAAATCCGAGTTTCATATCTTTTCTTTCTCTACCTCTCGAATTGCTTGTTGGTTAGCCCGTTTCTTTCTCTCCTCCTTGTTTTGATGTGTTTGTGTGACTTCCTCTTCTCTCAGGCTGACTCCATTATGCGTGTTCTCAAATACTGTATAAGCAGAAATATTCGTCTGGAATTTAATTTCGTCTTTTTCCGTCCAAGGAGCGTTTGGACTAAATTAAATGTCGGACGAATGTCGATTTGTCCAGCTTTTCAATACACTCTTATGATCCATGGACGAACTTTACAGCCGGACGAACTCCCTTTCTTTGGAGCTGGACGAAATTATTGACCGGTGAAATGTTCTGCCTGTACACTAGAAGCTCTAACTTAGTTGAAGCATTTACCAAAGTGCGCGGCATCTTGCACCTGCATGTGATTGCAGGTGAGTCACGTTATCTTTCACACAGCCTTGCTTGCCTTCCTGCCGTCATATTTTCTTTTCTCACTCGCTTGACTATTAGGGAGTTTGGCACATTCTCCCTCCAGGACTTTTCACGCTCACCAGACCTCAAACCTTCACGGATTCTGTCCTATGCCACTGTCTAAATACCATACTAGCTGTTCATCACTGGGATCAGTTGTCTGAAGATTGCCATCTGGCATGAAGCTATTAGTTACGTGGTACTCTATGACTCGTGTGTAGCTCCGAATCACATACATTTTAATGGGGAAAGGCCATAGATATGGATGTGATGTCATTATTTCCACAGAAAGTGACAAAAGAGTAGTAATATTTCCACTGAAGCTCGCCCAAAGCTGCAAAGGGTGCCCGGTAGACCGAAGTGCCCATAACTTCCGGGTCCAGATAACCGAGGTATGAACGTACTAGTATTATCATTATCATACTGATATCACTACCGAGGCAGCCACAGAGAGAGCGTCAGAGAAGAGACAGACGGACGGACAGAAACAGATGGACAGACAGAAACAGACAGACAGACAGATAGACAGACAGACAGACAGACATCTAGACAGACAGACGGATATAAAGACAGACATACAGACAAACATACAGGCAGACAAACAGACATACATACAGACATACAAACAGACATACAGACAATGCAACGGATGATGGCCAGACCACACAACAAAAGCAAGACTACAATGCCATGTAGACTGATTGATTGATTGATACTGATGCAGTTCGTGAATCCCAAGGTTGGACCTGTGCTGCTATTTCGTCCTTTGGATATCAGGCTTTTTGCCGAGACAGACAGATAGACAGACAAACACACAGACACACAGGCAGGCAGGCAGACAGGCAGACATACAGAGAAGGAGCGAGAGAGGTATATTTCTGATTTACCTTGACACAGGGAGGAGTAGTGCTGCCGCGAGCCCACGGCAGCTATCCACATGAACTTCAATCTCCAGTAAACGTCTCCGGTGCTGGTGCTACGAATCAGCTGTTTTGTTGAACTGGCTAATCACACAGGCTATTCCGTATTCATGCAATGCTTATTCAAAAGTCTTTATGTATTGGAGCTGAAAGAATAAAACAAACTTGTGTTGCTGTTCCCTACTCTGGCCTCCGGCTCCGAGGAAAAAAATTCTCAGCTTTCCTTGGCCTAGCCTCTTGCTCGAAATGCAGTGTATAGTACGGGTACGCGTATACTATCTGCACTGTTGTTTGGTTGCTTCCCTTGCTTTGCGCGCGTGGCGTGGGGGATGTGTGATGTTCGTACGGGAATACAGGAACAGAGCACCACAAGCACGCGTGATCCGTGACCTGCTGAAAAGGTGAAAGTTGTCGCCCGCTTCATGCACGGATTCCGTTAGAAATCACCAGATTCTCATCAATAACCAAGGTCTCGCACTGGCCCAACAACACCCTTTGAAATCTGTATCCTACCGTTACATTGGGCCTAGAAAATTTTCAGGAAATTGTTCTCTGCCACTAGGTAGTGAACAACAGAAAAGCCGAGCGTGAGCCGTATTTGGGCTTCGTCACCTTTTGCGCAAAATGTGGCGCAGCAAGGCCATATATAGGCCATACACGTAGTAGCAAGAGTGCATAAACACTGTTTATGGACTCTTGATAGTAGACATAAGTCCCATACACACTATGCGTACGAACCCACCACGTGCACAAGGAAATAATTAATTCGAAAACAGGCGCCGACAAACACACAATCTCCAGTGAGTGAACTACACACGGAGATAACCTCGGCACTCGTCCGCAAGATTCTGCTGCACCCGGACTCCCAGGATGGAAATGTGCCATGGACCTGGTAGATCTACGGTCCACCAAGACTCAAGAGCTAGAGGGACGTGGCAAGTCCTATCCGCAGATCAACGGCCCACACAGCCAAGGATTTCATCCTGACATGTCGACACAGAACACGAACTGTTCTGATTATTTAAAAAAGAGAAAAAACACTTGAGAACGAGTTATGCAGCAACTATCCACGACTGTAACGAGATGATAAACGGTCAGAAAGTGCGATAATCACACACAACTGACAGGCTACTGAGACATTCAGCGACCCGAGACCTACTGTAACTCCAACACATCTCCAGTGCGCAAACCAACAGCCTTCCAGCTTGGAAGGTTCATGGTTACGTAGGACCGATGAGGGGAAGGTGAGCGCAGCGAAAATGTGCACAAGCTAAGTCCCGCGGCAACAAAGAATGTCGACTGTTACAGGACGATGATGAGACCAGTTAACAACATGACAAATAAAAGCGGTCTGACAATTCGAAGCAGCAACTCGTTCTCATGTGTTTCTTCTCTTTTTTACATTTCTATTACTGGCTCAGTATCCGAGTTTAGTTCTGAATATAATTATTGACCTTTGATAAATACCCACACTCATTAGTGACCACACCATCAACGGTATCAAATTCAAATAAATTTGCTTTGACTCAATAAATACCACTGCACTTTTCCATGTAGCACTCCACTTTTCCCTAAAAAGGAGTATTTTATAAACAGTATGTATTGGCCTTAGTGGTATTATTTTTATAAACAGTATGTATTGGCTTTTGACCCAATAAATACTGTTTATAAAATACTACTAAGGGCAATAAATACTGTTTATAAAATACTCCTTTTTAGGGAAAGTGAAGGTCAACATATGTATAATAAATGTAGTAGCCTCAGGATTTATTGCAATTACATACCAGTTATAAAAACCTCGGCGGACCTCGGTTTTTGTACGTACGTAATTGCAATAAATCCTTTAGGCCTTCGGCTCTACATTTACTTATTATTATTAAAGGGGAAGTTAAGGCAAAAATCAAAATTTCACCAGTTGTAGTCTTCGGGGTGCTGAGTCGAATGGTCTTGGTCCGAGAAAGCTGAGACGCTCCCTTCCTTCTTGAATCCCAATCGAACTCGCGCACTTCCACCGAAACTGGGTGACTGCGCCCTACTAGATGGGGATTTGTATGCAAAATGTCACTAAAAGCGCCGTTTCGTTCTTATAAAAGCAAGGATGACCGCGATTGGCCCATATGTTGTAGTCTTTTGGACGCTGAGTCGACTGGTTTTGGTCCGAAAAGGCTGCGATGCAGCGTTCCTCCTTTATTCCCAATCGAACATGGTTGAAAAAGTGGTCACGTGCTCCTGGTTGCCCAAATCACCTGGTCACCACGCCAGCAGGCGACAACTTTCACACCAAGGTTCAACTCGAGTTCAACTCGAGCAAGAGTCCATAACCTGATAACCCCCCAGAGTGTGCAACTCGTGATCTTTCTCAGCACAAATCAGTGCCGCAGCCAAATCCAAACTTCATACGTCATGTAGTGAGTAGCGGATATGCACATGGCCCCATCCGCCCATGCTTGACTATGGACCGGATGACGCAATGTTTGGATTTCGTTGCGCCAGACCCCAACCTGGAGTTGCACACTCTGGGGGGTTATGGACTCTTGACTCGAGTGACAGGAGTGCACCCAAAAAAGGTCAAACAGGCTAGTAAGTTGTACCCTCTAGGCACGGTGACCAGCTGACTGGTGTACGCAGGAGCACGTGACCACATGTTCAACCATGTTCGATTGGGAATAAAGGAGGAACGCTGCATCGCAGCCTTTTCGGACCAAAACCAGTCGACTCAGCGTCCAAAAGACTACAACATATGGGCCAATCGCGGTCATCCGTGCTTTTATAAGAACGAAACGGCGCTTTTAGTGACATTTTGCATACAAATCCCCATCTAGTAGGGCGCAGTCACCCAGTTTCGGTGGAAGTGCGCGAGTTCGATTGGGATTCAAGTAGGAAGGGAGCGTCTCAGCTTTCTCGGACCAAGACCATTCGACTCAGCACCCCGAAGACTACAACTGGTGAAATTTTAATTTTTGCCTTAACTTCCCCTTTAAGGCCTTCGGCTCTACATTTACTTATTATTATTAAAGGGGAAGTTAAGGCAAAAATCAAAATTTCACCAGTTGTAGTCTTCGGGGTGCTGAGTCGAATGGTCTTGGTCCGAGAAAGCTGAGACGCTCCCTTCCTACTTGAATCCCAATCGAACTCGCGCACTTCCACCGAAACTGGGTGACTGCGCCCTACGAGATGGGGATTTGTATGCAAAATGTCCCTAAAAGCGCCATTTCGTTCTTATAAAAGCACGGATGACCGCGATTGGCCCATATGTTGTAGTCTTTTGGACGCTGAGTCGACTGGTTTTGGTCCGAAAAGGCTGCGATGCAGCGTTCCTCCTTTATTCCCAATCGAACATGGTTGAAGAAGCGGTCACGTGCTCCTGGGTGCCAAAATCACCTGGTCACCACGCCAGCAGGCGACAACTTTCACACCAAGGTTCAACTCGAGTGACAGGACTGCACCCAAAAAAGGTCAAAACAGGCTGTAAGTTGTACCAAGAGTACATTATGTACTCTTGGTTGTACCCTGCAGGCACGGTGACCAGGTGACTGGTGTACGCAGGAGCACGTGACCGCTTGTTCAACCATGTTCGATTGGGAATTAGGGGCGAACGCTGCATCGCAGCCTTTTCGGACCAAAACCAGTCGACTCAGCGACCAAAAGACTACAACATATGGGCCAATCGCGGTCATCCGTGCTTTTATAAGAACGAAATGGCGCTTTTAGTGACATTTTGCATACAAATCCCCATCTAGTAGGGCGCAGTCACCCAGTTTCGGTGGAAGTGCGCGAGTTCGATTGGGATTCAAGCAGGAAGGGAGCGTCTCAGCTTTCTCGGACCAAGACCATTCGACTCAGCACCCCAAAGACTACAACTGGTGAAATTTTGATTTTTGCCTTAACTTCCCCTTTTAATGTTGACAAAACCGTGGTCATGAGGATCTTGCCGAAGAATGCTCCTGACGTACAAAGACCCGTTCTTGTTGAGCTGGGCGGCACTACCTTAAGGGAAGTGAGTGTAATTCGCTGCCTTGGTATCCTTATCGATAACAAGCTCTCATTTGCTCCACACGTAGATCACCTCACCAGCAAGGTGTCACGCAAGATAGGCGCGTTGCGACGCACCTTCCGCCAAAT
>NC_088647.1:26389359-26471859 GCF_964019385.1 Sycon ciliatum
ACAGCTGGATTGCACAATACGGGAAACTGCGGAGAATGGCGTCGGGTGCTTGACGCAGTAGGGGATTTCTTAGCTGGTAACTGTGGCCGGTGGCCGTGCGGAGATCGTTTCGAGTGCGAGTGGCGTCATGCGTCACGGGGCTCCAGCCTTGGTGGGAGTCGGACCGGTGAGGAAGTGTAGTTTGTAGGTGTACTTGTGCTGGGATTCAGGTGTCAGCCTGGCATGCCTATCAATTTGGAGTGCTGTCTTGGCATGGGTGTAATAGAAAATACTCCGCTCAGCTGTTAACTCCTTTTCAGTCGTGGCACCATCATACCACCTGCAACCATAAAGAAATGATTGACTGTACACAACAGGGGGCGTTGCCGTTTAGAATGGCGTGTATCGACAACAGGAGCAGTAGGCAGCTCTTGACAGTTGACGCCATGCTAGGACTCACAGTACGCAATGTGAGCTAGTCACAATTCTGATTGCAGTGTAAGTCTTGTATTTGAGAAGAAACTTCACTGAGAAAGGACCCTGCATGTACATGCACATGTCCATGCACATCTACATGTTTGGTGCTAGATAAACCTTGTTTTCGTTCCAAGATGTTGTTGGTTGACAGCATGAAACAAGGCGGAGAACACCGCGTTCGGAAACAGTGACCTTTGTACAACCATCCACGGCTGGTAGATAGCCCTTTCCCAAAGATGCTCGCCACTTTTTTCGCAACTTTGGGTTGTTTAGGAAGAATTCGCAAATTTCGCAACTTCCTTCTTTTTCCCCGAACTATTTCGCAACTTTTCCGCAACCTTGGCCCCATGGCATGTGGTCAAAAGGTCAAGTCACGGACTGCATGTCGGACAAATGCATACTCGCTCATTTCTCACCTGCCTTCAGACTCATTTCAGAGAAACAGTAGATCAACGGTAGTTACGATAATGTGCATTCCCTTTGCCTTGCCCTGGAATGATGTAGGATACATGCAACAGGATACTGGCATTGTGTAAGGTGGTGATTCACAGCAGGAAGGGATGTACGAGTTTGAGTTCTGCTATTTCTGCTCCCATTTTGGTGGTTTTTGCACAAGAACTCCCCAATTTTGAGTTGCCATATTAGCAACTTTTGAGCTTTTCTGAAAATATGGATGCGATTTCAGCAACTAGCACCTGTTTTGTCACGGTTGCGAAAAGCATAAGTTGCGAAAAATATGGCATCTTTGGGAAAGGGCTACTGGTAGAGCCCTGGTCTGTTGAGACCATGTGAACCGTATGGGTCTTAGACCCGGTTCTGACCCTCTTTATTCTAGGGGAGTTTTTTTTATAGACTTCTCCTAACGTGAAGGCCTACCCATTGCCGCGTCGGGACATCACCAACCTCGTCTGCAGAGAGCACCTTCTCACGACAGTCTCATGGTGGTGACAGTAACTGTTGTCAGCTGACGAGCTGAGAGAGGGACGCCATGGGCAGCAGTTGGAAGAAAAAAGAGTTAAGAAAAACAATTCAGGTTAAAATAGCTACTATTTTCTATGACTATCAAGAAGACATCCAGGAGTGATCACAGAATGCACGACTGACGTTAGGAGAAGTCTATGAAAAAACTCCCCTAGAATAAAGAGGGTCAGAACCGGGTCTAAAACCCTTACGGTTCACATGGTCTCAACAGACCAGGGCTCTACCAACCGTGGATGGTTGTAGAAAGGTCACTGTTTCCGAACACGATGTCCTCCACCTTGTTACATGCTGTTAACCAACAACATGTTGGAACGAAAACAAGGTACAGTAAAACCTGGTGTAAGCGACCTCTGTGTTTAGCGACCACCTGCTCTTAGCGACCGTTTTTCCATGCACGGACAGTTCTACACAGACCCTGCGTGACCTGGTTCTAAAGACCACCTGGCTGTAACGACCCCTTTTGCTTGCACCGTGGGGTGGTCGCTTAAACCAGGTTTTACTGTACATGTATAAACAAGAACTCGCGGGTAACGACACAATCTCCAGGCCTAGCGAGCACTTGACTGCATACGCGTATACGGTCAACCTTACGAATATCGACCACTTTTCTCCTGCCCAATCCAGTCTCAAGGAACCACACCTACATGTATAACATGCTGTCTCCGTATCCAGGGTCATTTTGACTGGAAGTAACACCCCTTGATCCTGCATGTACATTGTACAATCATGTACATTTACATGTATGTGAGTATGTGTATAGTCATGTACATGGTAATTGTAGTGGTCCTCTGTGAGTCTGTCTGGGTCAGTAGGTCGCCTTATCAGGGAGGTCATCATACTCTTGGTGTACATGTCATACATGTACATGTTCATGTACTTCGAAGTAAGTCATAGTCCCCAACGTTACTTTGGACAATTTGATACCATGCCGCGGGAAGGAAGACGAGATTCGAGCCAATAATGGCCCAAGAAGAATGCAGTGTTACAGCCATGGAGGTTTGCTGACTGTCGTTGTCTTCAGCCAGGATTACCGCCAAAGGTAGCGCCAAGAGCGATGCCTTTACCATCACGCGGAGGGTTCGCTCCAATCACTGACCGGGTGGTACTTCACACAAGTATCGCAGCAGTACAGACAGTCAGGAAACATGCTCACACGTGTCTCTCCATATCAGAATATAAATAGAGATGATTGCTATGAAAACTATGACTGTTTCGTCCATGCACCCTTTCTGAACAAGTCCAATACAAGGGGACCACTCGAATAAGGCGGTGGTCCGGCCATGCCATTGTGATGCACTTGAAGTTGAAGGTTGAAGAATATGGCACCCTCAGACCGGCATTTCCATTGTGTGCTCAGCTCAGTTCAGAATACGCGTAAAGACCTTCGGTGCATATACAATACGTGTACTGTACATGGCCGGTGTATTGAGACTTGATAAATGAAAACTAGATGTCACTATTCATACATTTTTAAAGTACAGGTACTCATGAGTCATGCCTCTTTTGGAAATCTTTTCGCTGACCAATACCGGACATACATGTGTAAAGAAAAGGGCACGATAATAAGTGCTGTTACAAACGCCTGGGTTGAAGAATCAATCTGAAATCTAAAGTAAAGGTGCCAATAACCCGATGGCCAGAGAGCTAGGGATGAGATCAGATCCACGATCTACATGTACGACCATGGCGGCACGTCAGCTACTACATTGTAGTATAGAATTCTTTGTGGAGGCACTGATGTTGACGTTCTCTGGTAGGTTCTATACTCGTACAGAAGTATTATGCGCCAGCAACACGCCACTCAAAACAGCGGAATCCATCTACAAATTCTTCTACATGTACTTGTACTGTTTGGGCAACACAGTCCTGTCTCTCAGGTCAAGCGCTCATATGCGTCCTGTCCGGATATCACTTGTGACCAGGGTATAGGGCAATGTACAGTCCTGTCCGGATATCACTTGTGACCAGGGTATAGGGCAATGTACAGTCCTGTCCGGATATCACTTGTGACCAGGGTATAGGGCAATGTACAGCCCTGTCCGGATATCACTTGTGACCAGGGTATAGGGCAATGTACAGTCCTGTAGAGTATAGTACTCGCTGTTTATAGCCTACGGTGGGTTGTACACCTACACACACACGCGCGCGCACACACACACACACACCACACACACACACACACACACACACACACACACACACACAAACACACACACACACATCAAGCACAATCATAAGGAAGGAAATGAATTCGTACTTGTAAAGACCTCGCTGAGGAAAGGGATTTACCAGATGTGAGCGACAACAGAAAAGGACCAAAAAATGTTTACATGTTATCCGCAGTTCTCCAACACTAGCTATTGTTTAAATATTCGGCGAGGAGACAACAATTTTATCATCGTAATAAGGAGGACGAGCTGAAGGGACATTGGATTACATTATTTCAATAAGGTAATCCCACAATCGAATGCCAAGCGATGGAGACGATGCGAAAACAATGCACAAAACGAACAGCGTACTGAGACATTCGATGACCTGACACATGTCTCAGTACTCTGTCAGTTTTGTGCCTAGTTGTTGCACTTTCTGATAATAGTATCTAGTTGCAGTGGTGGACACAGTTACTCTTAGCCCGTATCCATTATGTCCTTTTACTTTCGACATTTATATTTCTCCCTTTCTTTTTACATTGTTTTCGCATCGTCTCCATCGCTTGTCATTGTTTAATAAAGTAATCCAGTGTCACTTCAGTTCAGCTCGTCCTCCTTATTGCCATACTACTTACTAGCTATAAGCAAGATACTGTAATTGGTGAGTCATAGCATGCAGCACTATACTGATTGATGGGATACTGCCATTTATCGCCCTGATGTTTAGCTGCATCACATCTTGAATGCGCAAACCAACAGCCTTCCAACATGACACGTTCCAAGTCATGAAAAAACGTAAAGAAAGGGAAAGGTGAGCGCACGCAAGACGAAAACAAGCTAAACATCAGCTAAACATCACGGCAAACTAAGAATGTTAGCTAAGACAAGATGAACACGAAAGACGAAGGACCACGGCTCACTTATCAAACCTGAAACAGTTTCTGAAATTCGAGAGAGTCGCTACCGGTAACTTACTATCCCACCATTCACGATTCTTTAGTTACTCCAAACTATTTTAATAGTCTGGAGTAAAAAATAAATTTGAAACTCGGGTATTGAGCCAATAATAAAAGTAGAAAGGAAAAGGACATATGGAAACGAGTTAAGGGGGGAATGACCCTTCGCGCACGCCATACTGGACCGTACATGTCAGAACGACCACAACTTCCGTTTCCTTCAATATTTCTTGATGAAATTTTCACCATGTCTTGATGGAATAACATACAACAGATCAATGGCACTCTGAATGAAAATAAACTAAAGAAAGTTGGAAGATTTGACAACAAAAGGATAATTATCGCACAACGGACAAAAGCTAAACGGTGCGCAATTTTATCAGAATGTAGTTCATCAGAATCATCTCTTTCAGCCTTAGATATTTAGATTATAGGTACACGCAGTGCGTTTGCCTAATATCACACAGTCCTAAACATCAGTGGCAGTGGTACAGCTCTCACATGCTGCACTACCGCACATGCGCAGTTACCTCACGGATGGAATGGGCAGAATATGCACACAGGATTGAAGAAATCTCCTGCCCATAGGCAAACGCACAAGCTGACATCACACAGATTTCAAAAATGTATACTTTTGCATGTCCATTCTGTACAAGTGAGCCAGGAAACTGCGCGGAGTGTCAACAAACCACTAAAAATGGCAAAAATTCAGGGTATATTTAGGTCTATATTCAGGGTATGTTCAGCACTTTTCATACAGCACTATCACGATGCAGGCAGATAGCTGCACTAAAACTTGCCCGGTCCATAAGTATCTCCTTCCTCTTCAATAGTGGTCTCCTCCCAGCCCTTCTTTCGCCTTCTTCTCTTCTTTCTCTTCTCCTTCTCTTCTGCTGAACCTTTGCGATCGGCTTTGCTGATGCGGGTGAAATCCTCATCTTGGCATGCTTTGTGGGTCAGCACGCCAGGTACACAGTCTGCTTCCAGAAGCACACTCTCCACAGCCAGTGCACCATCATTGAAGTGGGCAACTGCAAGGCTGGCAGCGAACCGGACAACATCAGCGCCACAGAAGCTTTCCTTCTGGCACATACCCCAGATGACGCCGTTGAAGCTTTCATTTACCCTTCATCGTCTTCTTCAGCTCCCGCAAGCCCGTGCCGATGCGTTTCTGTACATGTCCAATGCACTCCTCCTTTTCAATGGCTACACCATTGTACGGGTCAGCTTCAACAACAGAATTGAATGCCTTACTGTCGCCATCTCCGATGTACGTTGTATACCGGAGACCACGATCAGCAACAGAGCGACTCCATATAATGACAGCTGCCTCGCTCTCCATGGCTGGTGCGGATCGCGCTGTATTCACTCCACAGGTGTGGGTACCTTTCCAGGCAGTGAAATCAACTGCACTAATTCTCCCGGACTCCTTCCGGTCGTTCCGCACGACACATTCCTGGCAGTACTTGCTGCTCACGTGTATGTCCAGTACACGGCCTGTTCTCCACGATATACAGGCAAAGACACCGTAGAGAGACGTATAGCCGCGCCTCATCCTGGTGCCATCGCAAGTTACCGCCACAGTGTCGCAACCATTCAGCACCTTCACCTCGTCAGCAGCATTCACCATGCTCTTATGAGCCACAGTGGCTACAGCGATCACGAGCGCTTCCTGGTGACGGGTGTAGGCATGTGTGTTCACAGGGCTGGGCATGTCCATGGTTCCGCAGAACTTATTCAGAGCGGCACGTCCCTTGCCAATTCTCCGCATGGCCAACACTGATCGCCGGTTGACGTCAAAGAACCGCTTCTCTTTCAGGCATAGGTTAAATCTCCAACTGTGACATTGTCGCACTGCACGTGCACCACCGATGCGAGGCCAACGGCGCAGCAGTCAACAATATTTATTTTTCCAGATTTGCACTCGCTACACACAGTGGCCACGTCCAGAAGCTCCTGAAGACACTTTAGGTACACAATTCTGTTGCTCCGCAAGCAATCCTCTTCTATCTCTTCTCCAGATCCCTCAGACGCCTCAGTATCGTCGTCCTCAGAACTGTCTGGGTTCGAGTTCACATCTGAGCCGTCGCTGCTGTCAAAGCTTTCATCAGCTAAATAGGCCGGCTTCCTGCTCAACTTTCGCGTGGACGCGCTCTTCTCAGTCACTTCAACATCACTGGCGACCTCAGGAACCTCAACGACATCGTCGACTTCAGCAGCAGCTGGCTTTGGACCAAAATATTTCCTTTTCTGTCGTCTAGAACGTCCACTCGAGCTCGTTCTTCGGTTCCCCATTGTTCAAATTATTTCAAATAATTATTTTGTTCTCAAGGCAAAAAGCTAGCTGTTCAGCGCTTCTCCTTGTACGCCATGGTATCCAGTAGCAACGATTTCAAGTGAAAAACTCGCTAGTAGTACGCGGTTTCAGTGAAAATCACCGACTGCATGGAGTGCAAAATTGTACAAATTTTCGTTCCGTGCGTACTCATTTTCATTTGAATTGTTGAATTTGAAACGGTCGTAACTTTGGAACCAGTAGTCCGTTTCACCAAAAATTTTGTTTCTACACCCTATAGGGTCCGCTGGCCTAGTTGGATACCCAAAACAGCCAGAATTGAAACTTTCAATTTTTGAGTATCTGAAGGGTCATTCCCCCCTTAAAGGGGAAGTATACCCTAAAATCAAATTTTCACCAGTTGTAGTCTTCTGGGTGCTGAGTCGAATGGTCTTGGTCCGAGGAAGCTGAGACGCTCCCTTCCTACTTGAATCCCAATCGAACTCGCGCACTTCCACCGAAACTGGGTGACTGCGCCCTACTAGATGGGGATTTGTATGCAAAATGTCACTAAAAGCGCCATTTCGTTCTTATAAAAGCACGGATGACCGCGATTGGCCCATATGTTGTAGTCTTTTGGACGCTGAGTCGACTGGTTTTGGTCCGAAAAGGCTGCGATGCAGCGTTCCGCCTTTATTCCCAATCGAACATGGTTGAACAAGCGGTCACGTGCTCCTGGGTGCCCAAATCACCTGGTCACCCGACTCACCGCGCCAGCAGGCGACAACTTTCACACCAAGGTTCAACTCGAGTTCAACTCGAGTGACAGGACTGCACCCAAAAAAGGTCAAACAGGCTAGTAAGTTGTACCCTGGAGGCACGGTGACCAGGTGACTGGTGTACGCAGGAGCACGTGACCGCTTGTTCAACCATGTTCGATTGGGAATAAAGGAGGAACGCTGCATCGCAGCCTTTTCGGACCAAAACCAGTCGACTCAGCGTCCAAAAGACTACAACATATGGGCCAATCGCGGTCATCCGTGCTTTTATAAGAACGAAATGGCGCTTTTAGTGACATTTTGCATACAAATCCCCATCTAGTAGGGTGCAGTCACCCAGTTTCAGTGGAAGTGCGCGAGTTCGATTGGGATTCAAGTAGGAAGGGAGCATCTCAGCTTCCTCGGACCAAGACCATTCGACTCAGCACCCCGAAGACTACAACTGGTGAAAATTTGATTTTAGGGTATACTTCCCCTTTAAGAGTAACTCTCCACCACTGTAACTAGATACTATATACAGTCAGTATGTCTCAGTACTCTGTCAGTTTTGTGCCTAGTTGTTGCACTTTCTGACTGTATAATAGTATCTAGTTACAGTGGTGGAGAGTTACTCTTAACTCGTTTCCATATGTCCTTTTCCTTTCTACTTAAAATAAATAAATAATAGGTTTTACTGCTGCTTCACGGCACCACACAACACTTTGTATACCTTGGTTCAGGGACATTGTCGCCCACTCACTGATTGTGTCCAATAACAGTTACTATTGTACTTGGCCAGTTCAAGTGTTCTAGCAATGGTTTGATCACTGGCCAAGGCTTGGAGCAGGCCGGAGAGATTATGGTTCTGTAATTGTGCGACATGACCGTGTCAGATGTTGCCACGGGGCCATGGCAAATAGTTGTATGGTGTGCCCCGCTGTGAACTACGGGCGCGGGCGTCTGCATTGAGCACCAACAACGCCTTTGTCTTGGCCACGGTTCAGCGTAAACACGTATTCACAGCTCAAGATGGGCCCGTGCCCTTGCAGCAAACACGATAACCTCAATTCAGATTGTTTGTCGTCTGCGCTCACGTGTCCCCTCCGTCAGGTAACACGCCACCTTCTCACCAGCATTACCGCACTGATTGAGATCAATTCCACCTTGCTTCCAGCGTCCAAGACCGTGTCTCCGCTGATGGGCTCGGAATTCTGTCAGAGTCGACATCAGATCCAGACATTCCGTTCCTGCCCAACCCGTCCATTCCGGATGTGCTTATACTGAGGACACAGAGGTTGTGAGTCGCGGGGCTCAGTTCACTTGCATCGTTTGTCTACACTGTACTACAGCATAGGTAAATTACATGCATGTGTGTTACGTGGGCTGGGAAATCCTCAAACAATAACTACTTCTGAAATACAGAGGCAATATGCTTTGGTTCTGCAAGAGTGCTCAATGACTGATTTAGGCAGAGCGGCGTACACAAAGGCACACAATGAAAACCTTGGCAAATTAATTCCGTTCACAACAACGGAATTAATTTGCCAAGGTTTTCATTGTGTGCCTTTGTGTACTTCTGAAATAATATAAATCATTGCGGATGCTAGCACCATTTTAAAATTGTTCTCCCAGTGGAGACGAGGAAATATACTCCAGCCAAGATACCAGCATTCTCCGGGACCATCGTTTGATAGTTTCGATTGCCTCAACCTTAAAGCACTACTCTTCTACTCGTTGACGTTCACCTTGGCAGCATTCCATAGACTCTCCCACCTTGTAATACATGTAGCTACCCCCGATTTCGCCTACTCCGTTGTACTGTATTGTAGCTGTATGCATATCAGTAAGATCGTAACGCTCAAGCCAAGGTTTCCCTTTTGACCGGTTTATTGATCTTTAACAGTGCCAGTGATGAGTTGTGAATCGATCACCCTGGGCCAGTGCTTTAGCTGACAGTAGACGCAGACATATGACGCGTTTCGGTTTCTCCCAGGATCTAATCAGCGTGCATAAGCGCTGGACGTCTGCAAGTGACGCTCCGACACCTTGCCCGCGCCAGAAGCGAGCACATACAAACAACCTACCAAACACCGGCTTGGCTAAACCTCAGAACATACTGAGGCCAGGGTGGTTGACGATAAAAGACGAGCTAGAGGACTGAAGCGACAATTTAGCATCACATTAGTGATAGAAAAAGGCGATAAAGACAGAACTCTGGAGTTGAACGCGGGCAATAAATGTCTCGTAGGTTCACATAGACTTACACTGGGTAGATATTAGACATCCGTGGGCGGCATTTAACCAACATTAGATACCGGTGGTGGCTAATTGGGGGTCTGTGCGAGACCGTCTCGGGCTATGTGTTCATGTACATGTATAAACGTCTGTTGACTGGGCACTGGACATTGGGCCTGCCTTGGGAAATGTACTACACCCTTACTGCCTCAGCGGGTATCACCGACCACTGGCCATCGTGGGATTTAATACAGTTTAAATTTGTGACATACCCTGGAAGTCGAAGGTCCGATGGGCTTCTCGTGTGCTCTGGATGGCAGTGGTGCACGATTGGTCAGTCAAGTGCGAAGTTTGTCTCATGTCGTCGAGTAGCCCTGTTTCCCGTCTGTCTTTAAATTCTGTAACAGCTGTGGCGTGGAGTGCGATTTAATGTATAGGAACCAAACGCATACACATGCGATGTTTGGCGTACACCTGCTCGGCATTCCTTGCACCTTCGTTGGCTACATGTACATGTATAATGTACCGTCGTCACTGTAATACTTCGGTGTGAACGGAGTACGATGTCGAGCGTTTCTACTATCCGGACTCAGATCCTGCCCCAAAGAGAAAGATCAGTTTCGGTTCTTTTACATTCAACGTAGATGTATAGTAGTCTCCAGCGCAAGCTGATTAAAGTCCACCGTGAAACTGACAATGCAAACTTACGGATGTTGAAGGGAAATGATAAAATCCGTGACAATGAACGCTTGGTGTTACATTGTAGTACATTCAGTAGATTTAGTACCCGTTAGTCCGTTAGGATATTAGTGGCATCCTGACCTCTCGCATATTTGGGGAGTTCAAACACATAATTATTCAATTAAATATACAACAACAACAACAACAACAACAACACACTTCTTACGCCTATACAATCAAGAGTGCACATATCGTTTAGAATTGAGAAGCATAATGGTGTCAGGAGGGTAGGTTTTTGAAAGCCTGCTCATGTTTAAAAAAACAATTTAGTGAATGTGGTGAGGATTTTGGACTAGAACTGCATACTTGAACTTGAAGTAACATGAACACACCATCACTAACAACAATAACGACAACGTCAGCCTCGATGTTTGTTGTGCGCATCCTCTTTCTTTCAGACCGAGGAAGTGGGTGATATCTTCTCAGTTCGGAGATAGAAAGGAAGAGTATCTGTGTCGTCTCACCGCGGGCAAGTGAGGATATACACTGTACATGTACCGGCACTTAGTGCATATTGGGAATTTGGGATCGTCTGCTCTTGGCTGGATAATACTAATAGGGACTCATGTGTGTGTGTGTGTGTGTGTGTGTGTGTGTGTGTGTGTATGTGTGTGTATGTGTGTGTATGTGTGTGTGTGGTGTGTGTGGTGTGTGTGTGTATGTGTGTGTATTTGTGTGGAACATACGACCCACTCAAGTACGGGGCACGATCACAAAGGACATGCAGAATCTCACGCTCATCGCTCCACTCAAGGATGAATGAAAACATGGTACGCTCCACGTGTATTAGCCTTTACAAACGGTGATCCCGAATCCTCTTTTGGGGTACCCAGATGTAAGAATCAGACTCGTTGTGAACATGGTTCTTTCCTGTGGCGATGCTGACACCTGCTAATCTGCTTTAGTGTCGCGTCCACAATTCTGTTAATATGACTCAGCCGCTGGATATCGACATGGCAGCCGAAGCGAAGAGGAACTCACTTTACTGGGGTAGTTATTCAGTCAATAGGGTTCAGATCCTGTTCAATATACCATCCCAGAGGCTGTGGACTACGGGGATCTCCTATTTCAGTGACGATCCATCTGTTATTGTCGGTCTGGATCCTAGAATAGAGAAACTGGGGCATTGTGTAAACTTTTTCTGAGGAATAATGGAAGAGACCAGTGTCCTTTTGGCCGTGCGACTTTTGGGTGAAGATACCTCTGCAGCCTCAAGCCTGGGCTTGGCACGACAAAATATGCATGATGTAGAACATACATGTACCGGTACATGTATCTCTAAAAACCTAAAAGTGGATATTGCTGCAGCACACACACGGCCATAACAGGCAAGCTATGCCACATCGCATAGCGCTCTTGGCCACGTGGCACCCCACACTCTGCCTGAACATACCCGCCACCACGAGGGCAAACCCTTTGGCCTTTGCAGTACAAGTACTGACAATGTACATGTTCATGACATTGTAGACATTTGAGGCCTGCTAGTGTGATGGTATTTTTGTATTATCCCGTGCATGAGAACGCAATACGGGTAACGCTTTAATTCTCAAACATTAACACTATAATTATTCTCTCTTAGACCCTCCAACACGGCGAGCAGTTTTCTTGAAATGATACTTCTAGCTGTAAGCGACATATCGGCACGAGAAGGAACGTACGTGAGACGTACGAGTGCAATAATCAGTAAGCAATCCACCTGCATGTACATTATGTATCCCAAGTTTTCTTACAGAAAACCAGCGTGCATTTTTGAGCTACATGTACATGAGTATGACTTATTTTGCGTCGCAGCAGCAACACTTTTCAGCGTCACTTCGACACTTCAGCCTCCTGATGTCGTGCAGTTTTGGCCAACTACAACAAAGAGAGCAAGCGCTAAAGTAAAGTTTGAGTCGGCGACTTCAAGTGCTAGCAGCCGTGTAAGGATCCACAACCGCTGAGTACTGCACAATGGATGCACATAGCTAGCATCACAAATATGTGGCAGACGCCATAAACAGCGCTTGGTATTCAGTATTCACACAAGATCCTCAACTCTCCGTTCTGTCTCACCGTTTTACAACAGTCCTAGGCGCAGTGCATAAGTGTGGCGTGGAGCAGCTCAGGGACGAGCGCTTCAAACTCGGTAGGGTGCGCCAGACGAGGCAGGCCTTGTGGCAGAGAGGCTTCTCTCCGCACACAATGCACGGCGTTGGAACGGGCAGCAATTCAAACAAAGAGGAATAGCCCGGGACCGTCTTGGCTCTCCACAAACAGGGCCAGCTTCGATCACCCCGCGCACGCAGTCACTTCAAGTTCAAGCTGCAGTCAGGACAGAATGAGTTGTAAGTGACGACAGGCATGTATGTGTCTGGACTGAAGAATGGAGACGCATCACACTTCTGCAGGTAGAGGGTCAGAGCTGCGCATTGAGATTCCCAGCCTTGCCGACCAGCTACTAAGTACAGTAAGTAAGTTCTGTCAAGAACAGATTGAAGGCATGTAAAGCCATGGGCAAGGGGAGCTTTTGAAAAGTCTCAAATGCGATCGAGTGGAACGTCAAGAGGCAGACCACAAAAACAGGATTGGAAGGACTAAGACCAGCGAACATCTACGCTGTGGCTTGAAATAGAAATCCACTAGCCCACCAAATCAAGGTCGATCACGGAAAGCAGTAGATTCCATGTAGATTCCATGTATATGAATATACCAATCCGGAGTGAACTGCTTGTAGATAGTCATGGGGATGTACATGTTTATCCAGCGACAGAATCGTTAACAGTAGTGCTTAGCGTACGCACTCGCAACAATACTACCAATGCTTAACATTTTTGCTTTCAGACAACCGAACGTTACCCACTGACCCATATACATACATGTACATGTACCCAATGCTGTAGACAGCAAGAAGTACATGTATGTAAGAACGAAAGCATGATTTAAAGTTCCCTCAGCCCATGTAACACACATAATCATTGCTACCATAATAATTATTCATGCGTTGCTTGCCATCCTGGCATATCTTCACCGCACCATGCATTCCTGTCTTGCCGCAACGCAATGAACCTAGAGATAGTACTATTAGTGATGTGTTCTTTGATCTGAAAACCTTCACTGATTAATTCTTGACTGGGCCGAGCTAGGGTTCCAGACAAATGTACACCTGTTCTTGGCCAGAGGCTGGTTGGGACCAGTGCTCTTTCTTCCTTCACTGACTACTCGCGAATGGTGCACAGCTATTAATGCGCGGGTGTAGAGACCGTCTATCAGTGCTGCTTACTATAGGGTTTTGGTAAGTGGCGCAATTCAATCGAGAGCTACAATCATAGCTTTCTGCCGCTGAAGCAGCGCTTGCCTGAGCAGCCCACGCATGTGTCCAGCTCCCGTCGTAGCTCGCAGCCATTGCGTGTCTCGCCACCATCGCATGCACACAGGTGATGTTGAATCCCTTGCAGATGAGCTCAATCACCATCGAGCGAGACATTGCTCAGGCGATGGAGGAACATCCCATTTTCGAACGCAAGCAGCATCGCCCTTTTCTGCTGGCTTGTCTGCACACGACAGTATTATGGAATATGAAGAACTACAATCGCCAGTGATTTTAAGCCGATCTGGATGAGTGCATAATGTACATGTACATGTAATTATACCTTAACAATTATGTTCTCCCCGAAAGTCAAAGTTCTACTTCTAGAACAGCGTTTTGACACGCTCCACGGGGCACACGGTGGTAACTGCAGTGGTCGCTCATGCCCGGGACGGTTTCGTGTTGAAGCTTCGCCGAGGTATTGCTCGCTTTTTCCGGAAAGGAGGAGTGACGAGAAGTTGGGGAACGACGTTCAGTTTTTACCGATCGTAAGACAGTGCCAACATTACTGCCAGCAGAGGACCTTACAATGTTTATCCGCATCTACATGACTGTACAGATAGAAAAACAGTCACACCTATCGTGACTATCAGTATCAGCATAGCGTTTACAGCATCTACACTGACTACAGCATCTGTACGGACTGTATGATCACTATCAATATGGCCATGTCAGTGATCTCGTGAATTCTTCTGACTGATTTATGCGATTCTTGGCTTGGGGATCGGGCCCGACTGTTTGTGTGTGCAGTCTTCAGCCTGGCGGCTGGGCTTGACAAGCTGCGCGTGAGTTCACTGTTGGCTCAGGTGATCCGGTCGAGTATTAGTGCAAGCATTGACGTGGTGTGACGCTGTGCACACGTCGCCACTCCGTGCTCGGCCACAATCAGGCATACGCAGTCCAGCAGTAGACACACAGGGGATATGCGGATAGGACTGGGGTGGAATTCGCGCCACCGTCTGCGCTACACAGGTAGGAGCTAGTTGTGTCACCCTGGGGAGAGGAGGCGAACTTGGCGGCAGCTTATAAGCCACAGACAGCCCATCTTGGGTGGCATTCTGCGACGGGACAGGTCAGGCGAAAGTGCGACATCCGCTCCACCGGAGAGAGAGAGAGAGAGAGAGAGTTTGTAACTTAGCTCAGTCAGCGTCGCAGTAAGGTTTCCTGTAGCCTATCATCAACAGTAACTGTTGTTCTTCTCCTATAATTGTAGTGGAGAATAGATCGGAAAAGGCATGGAACTGAAGGTTTTAATCATACTCACAAGCTGGTGCCTGCTGTTGTGTGGCGAGATGGTATCCGCTAATCTGTCAGCAAAAGATGCCGTCAACGGACTGGCATCATATCTAAATAACAACAACAGAAGCAAGACGTCTGATGATGACCAAGACCATAGCAACGTAGATGAGACGCTGGAGATCATGAAAAGCCTGTTACCGCAATATCCGCCGGAGCGCAAGGCATCCTTCTACAGGTTTCTCTTCATGTTGCACGTTCGCACGCACTACAACCGCTCCTTCAGCGCTGAACAGTGCCGCGAGCGACTGTGCGAACATGGCAACAAGCGGTACAACTGTGGTGCGTCACAGTCTGGAAGTCTGGTCAACCTCAGACACTTGTCACCGTCGGCAGAGAAAGGTGAGTCCAGCTTGTTTTAAAAGGTTTTGCGAATCAGGTTTCATACGTTGTACATTCGTGCCTTTCTGCACGGTGAATGTACATGTATGTATGTGTGTGTGTGTGTGTGTGTGTGTGTGTGTGTGTGTGTGTGCCCGTGCGTGTGTGTGTGTGTATGTGTGTGCATGATGCTGGCATAATACCGTTACGCCACTAAACTTTCTGCTCTACCTGGCAGTAGCAATAGTTCGATTTACAATGCAGTTGCTCAGCTTGGAAGCATCGACATACATGTACATGCACAATGTACATGTACGTGCAGTTCTCTAATACAACGAATCAAAACAACCACCACAGTTGCTAACACGTACATGTACGTTTTTAGTGACGGCTATCGACAGTGCCGACATGTCTTAATCAAATTAGTTGTTTCATTCATTCCATACATGTACGTTTGCTGGGCTTATGGAACCGAGCCGTCGAGGTGATAATGCTTTCCGGGAGCGCGTTTTTCTGGCGTGAAAAGAGGCTCTTTGGGCCAATTCCAAGTGTAGCTTGATTTTTCGTGTATTTCAAGGCATACCGTGCAGTCCACTTGAAGATGCCTATGATAGATTTCCACAGTGAAGCCTACAATGGCAGAGGTTCCCGAGCTACTTAAAAACTAAGTTATGCTTCCTGCCAGCACGACGCAAGGTCCATACTGCTATCTGGACATAATATGTCGGATCGCTATCATGATTTTTGTCTTATGAACTGGAGTCAGTGGAGAGGTACTGCAGTAGATGCAGGGGGCCCAGCGAAACGCTGGATTGGACAAGCGTCTTCTAGGGCCTGGCCCACTTCAGTGTCAAGCACTCGTCATCTTTCTCACTTACATACCAGTGACAAGCAGATGACGGGCAGACACACACACACTGTGACACAGACACTACACTGTAGCTCGCAGACGAAAATTATAGTCCTGTCCTGTGTGCTATCGTTGGCATGCTGCTTTACACACTGAGCGGTGCATGTACATGTACATATTATTATGTAGAAAGGAACAGAAAACGGAACGTTGAAAGACGAGCAAATAGCAACAACCATTCATTATCAGAACGCCTTTACGCACCCAAACATGGACTAAATGTTCAAGTGAACTGTAATCTCGTGTCGAGGCATGCACCAAATCGAAATGTCATTATTGCCTTGCTGGGAGGAGTGCATGCACGTTTTTCACATGGGAGCTGAGTGGGATACCTATTGGGTACATGTATGGACAGGTATTCTACGTGAAATCTGACCTAAAGTTCAATTCTGACACCCAGAACCAGTTCCCATTATGACACTCTATTGGTATGATTACGCTGGGAAGAATTCGCACCACTTCCAGGGCATCTAAGGGCCATGCGAGTCCAGGGCGCTAAATATGCACGTCGGTCCGGATCTCACCTAGGGCAGCTTCAACTCTCTCTTTTAAGTCGTATGCCTACGCTGGCTACCGGGTACAACATATAATGTACATGTACATGTACATGTATATGTACATGTACATGTACATATACATGTACATATACATGTACATGTACATGTACATGTACATGTACATGTACATATACATGTATATGTATTGTCATAATGTATACAGTAGCGTACATGGTTCCAGGTCTACCAAATTACCAATCCGAAAATGCAGTTATTTCAGTCCTGCAAACATCCTCCCGTTTGAGTACACGTGTCAGCGTCCATCACTTCACATTAGAGTTCCGATGGCTTCGTCCAACCCCGGAACACTAGTAATTGGATTAGTTCATCAAAGCGTGACCGAACCTCATTGAAACCATCACATTCTTCATTAATTAAGTTGATTATCGTTACGAGGTCCATTGGCATCCTGTCATGTAATTGTATTAACTCTAAGTCTAATGCATCTTTTCTCTCTGCGTGTGTGCTCCATTCATCTGCTCCCTAGGGAACTGTGTTAGCGTGACGGTACGTGGAAGTGAGCAAAGACGTGGCGATGTCTGCTACGCGGAACTCTGGCTCAACAACAGTGTTGTCCGTGCGTTGCTGAAAGACACGGTACCCGGTCAGCGTGGTGTCCTGTCCGTAGCAAACGACCATGCCACCACCACCACCAGCACCAGCAGACACCGGACTGGCGTGAACAGGCTACGCTTTGCTCTGAACTCCACAGCCCGACTGACGCACCGTTGGGCTAAGCTGAACATTGCAGACGTGACACGACACTGGCCATCTGACCCAGACACGGACAACCGCACACTGGAAGTGTGCTGGAAATCCAGCGAGGAAGACGGCAGTGGAGATGGCGACGATGATGAAGAGCAACTGCGCCAGGTCAAGCTAAAGCGCCTGCACACAGAGACCCTGGACTTCGATAGCACCATCTTTGTTCTTTCCAGATCTTTCTTCATCTTCGGTGTGATTCCTGATGAGGAGCTGACCCTGCCTACCCGTCCAAAACCGAAGATCAACCCGAGGTCTATGCGAGCAAAGCGCGATGAAGACGATAGCCGGCATTCTAGCTGAAGGCTTGCTCGCGGGGCTGAATCCTCTTGCCAATAAGAACCACTGCTGATGTGTGTATGGTCATGTGCTGCCTCGCCATCAGGTCAAAACTGCGTGGCTAGCAGCACGAAGCCCGTCATCACCAGAGCCCAGCGAGATGAGGATGGTCGATTTCACTTGTCAAGGCAGCTAGTTCCCACCCAGTGTGCCCAGTGTTGCTGCGGACTTGCGGAGAGGTAACATGGAGTACCAAGTGAAGTCACGCATTCACTGTCTCACCACCCACTCGGCGACTAGATGCAGTCGCCTTCCCCTACACTATCTGAACAATCTGTCTATCTTCCAGAGATGTAATAATTGTGTCAAGCGAGCTAGCCGTAAATTGTTGATACTCACCGTAATGCATACCAGATAAGATACGCCGAACTAAACAAATCCATAACCTTGATGTCTCCATTTCCGCAATGACATTGCCGTTAACACAGCTTTGATCCTTTAGCCTAGTTTAGGTAAATTACTTGATGCCGTAACTCAAACATCCGTATGTACTTCTAGGTTGAGTTTATAATTATAGATTCTCAAAATGTGGAGGCTCTCCCGAAGAAAGCTCCTTATGATTTCACTTTCCATTTCCACACCCTGCTGACACCCCTTGAGCGATTCGATACTCGAAAATATTGTCACGCTGTCTATGAAATCAGATTCTAATTATCTCACACATCCTTGATCGATATTTCTCCCTGCATGCGTCAGCTCTAATAACCTTATGCTGTAAGCCTGATTGTAAACCATGCTAGCCTTTTAAAGAATACTTAGATTGATGTACGGCGATATCCTGTCTTGAACATTGACCTAAAAATAACAATAGTAGAATACACAAGCCAAGTTGCTAGATGGTGTGCATATACATTTACATGTATATTGTACTTGTACAAGTACCGAGAGGGCAGAGCCAAAAGAAACAAGTTAGTAGTGGACCGAAGATCTGAGGTTTGATGTTTGGGAAACAACCATGAAACTCATGGAAGTCTCGCTCATTGCTTCCGTGGATAAATGGATGCATGTGCTCTGATCTCCGTCCATTGGGCTTCACTGCTCCCATGTTTTATCGTGCAGCTCTTATAGTCAAATGGACTACAGAACAAAAAGGGCAATCAAGGCTTGTTTGTCGCTACTTAAAGTTCCATGCTTTCGCAATCATCAAGGAACCATGAGGATGGTACTGGCCATGCGGTTATGTACATGTACATGTATGCCAGGAGAGGGTGGGTCATGTGTACTATGTACCTACGCTAGGGTGAAAGTTGAAGTGACGAGAGTACAGTGCTGGCAACTGAAATCCGACCCCCCTGGCCGGCGCGCCGCGCCGCCCGGCGGGTCGGATTTCAGTTGCCAGCACTGTAGAAACATGTGAATGTACTGTAGAGCAGAACCCGGGTTAAGGATCCACCTAACTCTGCGCGGACATAGCTGGACTCAGTTGTACAGGGATGGGCAAAAAGGTGTGCAAAACGACTTCTTGTGAGTAGATGGACCCCGGAAAATAGTTTGGAGGGAAAAAAGTTACGGCTTCCTCGGAAACCGACGGGGGACCCCCCCCCCTTGGGCCGGTAATAATTAGATCCCGGTATAAGGATCACCCGCACAATGTACATGCCAAGTGCCCCCCCCCCCCCCGGGCTCCGAAGGATCACCCGCACAATGTACAATGTACGTGCCAAGTGACCCCCCTCCCCGGGCTCCGATCCCTAATCCGGTGTGACCCTTAACCCGGGTTCTACTCTAGCCTAGATGGTGCTGTCTTCACTGATTCTGCCCGAATGTCAATGTGAATGTCCCAACTTCCAAGTTGATCTGAACAGCCAGTCCGAAGTCATACATGTAGCTAGTCTTTTCCGCAGTACGTTTCGCATTTTTTGGCATATTTGGCCCGGGGTGTAAGTGCATCCTCAGCGGAAAATGCATCTTAGGTGGTTTTCAAAATTTGGTGGTTCAGGGAATACGGAAGATTATTTCGGTCTCACTCCACCCGTCAATGTATTATCGGTTCTGCGAAGTGAGTGTCCACTGACAGAAACGTGTGCCAGATATGGTGCTAAGTATGACAGTGCAGGAACCACTATTGGGGACACACTGGCGCTGCAAGAATGCACTCTTTCACAGTATTGCTCTGCACCTGATCAATGGGGCATCGTCGCTGGAACTCAGGGCATTGAGCCCGGCTAAAGGAAAGCCCCGACGTCCGGACGGTCTCTGGCGCAGCCACGGGTGGGAAATCTGGAGCGTTCAAAGTCCCTCTCAACGCCGTGCAGTCGCAACTTTAGCCATAGGATGCTGTGGGCCAACAAATCTTTGGGTTCAGCGATGCTGAATTGAACCACTTGAAACGATTAGACTCGGAGTGCCAGATAACGGTGTGGGTGCTCTTCAGTCAGCAGAGACTAGTCGAACGCGCTGTACTCCCTGTGCCGAGAGCCGGGATCCCACCCCCAGTATGGCCACTTCCCCAGTATGGCCGCTTCCCCATGTCTAAACTCCAAGACGAAGTGGATACAGTAGTAGCAAAACTGGCCGAAGATGAGAGAAAGAGAGAGAGAGAGAGAGAGAGAGAGAGAGAGAGAGAGAGAAAGAGAGAGAGAGAGAGAGAGAGAGAGATAGAGAGAGAGAGAGAGAGAGAGAGAGAGTTTCTGTCTCTCTATCTCTTTGGCTCTCGGGGATTATTATTATTATTATTATTATTAATTCAACATCTCCTGGCTCGTCAGAAGACTGCCAATATATATGAGAAGTCGGGTGGTAGCCAACCACGGCGAACTGAATAATAAGGAGAGAAACAAAGAGAGTACTGCAAGGGGAGGCATGACGAAAATGGTGAGATTATTTAGGACGAAGAAGCTGAAGCTTGAACTCCTTAATGTCTGTGCATGCTTTAAGGCTAGTTGGCAGGGAAGACCAGAGAGTGTACGCAGAGAAGATAGGAGATTTCAGAAACAGGGAGGTATTGGCACGGGGTAATGAAAAGGAATGACGTGTTGATCTGGTGGACACAAACCAGTTATACTTAGCAAAGTGTTTTGGAGCCAGGATACCGACTGTTCACCGAAAACAAGTTCACCGAACGACGTGTCATCGAAAGACGATTCACAGAATGCATTCTACACCGACAGACCACAGAAAACCTGTCTCACCGAAACCAGTTTCACAGTGAAGCATCACATCGAAAGTCAATTCACAGAATCCACACCAGACCGAATAATCCTGTCACCGACACAGGCAATATAATTCCACACGTACATCGAAAAACTACACGTGTAGCGGAACAAGTTCTATCACTATAAGTTAACGTGTACAGGTTTGGCTGTCTTTTTTCGCACTCACTGTGGTGTACTTTATGTGCATAATAAACTGCATAGTAAACTGCATAATAAACTGCATAATAAACTGCATAATAAACTGCATAATTAACTGCATAATAAACTGCATAACAAACTGCATAATAAACTCAGTCTTACTGTTCGCAGCCTTACGGCGAGCCAACTATTCTCCTTGGCAGTATAACTTGGTGCTTCCATAACTGTTTATGGAGTATGTAACCACTGCAAAGTGAGGTGCAGAATAGTGGCCGTATAGAAAGAAAAAAAGAGGATACGGCTACATTTTCGAGAAGCGAAGACGACGCGAGGAGGCGATGTATTGGAGGTGCGACCGAACAGACGAACTCAGTAGTAGTTCTCAGCAGGGTATTGGTTGGTTGGTGGAAAAGATGCGGAGCATGCTTCAAAGGCTTGAGTGACAGGGTGCGGGTAATGCTGTACCAAAGCGGCAACAGCACAATGATAGAATCGACCACCAATGGTTCTGCAACCTCGTAACTACTTTCCCCAGTCACATCAAAGCCGATTTCCTGTGAGGATTGGGCACTTGTTCTTTATATTTTATGCATGATACTGGAGAATGAAGTCGAACGTCATTTTGGTCATTTTAGTTAACGTTGAATGAGTCTTTTCACCATAATATTATTTTTCCATTTCCATTTCCGATACCATCATGATAAATTGAAATTCTGAGCCCGAACACTCGCAACAGTTTGCCGAGGTTTTATTCTGTGAACTGATCATTCGGTCAAAGATACAGCTGTGAAATGTCTTTCGGTGTGGGAAGCTTTCTGTGAATGTGATTTCGGTGAATTGTCTTTTCGGTGTCATGACTCATGAGGCATGTGTATCGATGAAATATCGTACTGTGAATCACCGTTCGAGGTAGAGTTGTTCGGTGAACTGTCGTTCCGTGAACTGACTTTCGGCAATCCGTCGTACACCCATTTGCTTCAAACATAGTCTTGCTTCACGAAACGTCAACGCCAGTGGTAGCGACTCTGTCACTCTGGAAAGCGCCGTTGGTGTCCCGACAGTTCACAGAAACCCAATTCACAGAACGACAGTTCACTGAATGACATTTCACAGACTACCTTTTTGACAGACCGCCCATTTCACAGGATACCCAATTCACCGAAAGACAGTTCACAGAGCACTGTTTTCATCGACAGCCCATTTCACCGAATTTGATCAGGCATGCACTCAAAAATGCATTGCTTCGAAAGAAAGCAAAATATGAAGAATATGAGAGTATGCACGTGTGACATAGTCATTTACTATACACAACATTGAGCGCCAAATTATGCGCTACTCCACGGAGGAACTCTCTTGGTGGTCGCTGCTCGACGAACTGGAGCAGAGCCCTCAGCCGTTGCGCCTATTCGACAACATTGAACGCCAGATTATGTGCTACACCACGGAGGAACTCTCTTGGTGGTCGCCGCTCGACGGACTGTAGCAGAGCCCTCAGCCGTTCATCACATTGCTGATATCTCTTCTTCCGCTTAGGACCAGAGTTTCCTGCCACAAGCCGCTCAAGCTCTCGTTCCGTGGTGGCCTGCTCCTTTATCAAACACTCGATAACCTTCCAAATAGTCGGATGGTGGCAGGTGACTATCCATGCAAACCGACGATGCCATCCTTCTTGGGCGTTGTTTGTGCGGTCCTCTTCCATCAGAGTGCGGTCGTGTACGTTCCACAGCGCAATCGGGAACAGTGGTGTCCGCCGTTGCCCATTTGGGCGGACCGTTCCAATGTACGAATGCTCGAAGTAGGTGAGGATCGCCTCGGCGTCGTCGGGGAAATTATCCTCCACAGCTTCGACGTACATGTACATGTAAGTGGCCACGTCCCCAGTTGGTACGAAAGCCAACGCTGGCAGCATTCGCAGGGCCGCTGCAAATTGTGAATCCTGTGCGTAGCGCCCTTGGAGTCCGTTTGACTGGACACAACGATAAATGTTCTGGGTGAGATGAAAGAAGCAGCCTGTGAATTTAATTTAATTCTGAGGAATTTCAGTCTAAATGCGTTGATGTCACCTCTGCCGTGGATATTATTGCTGGTCACGCTGAAACTTACCCGTCCTGCCGAGGATCGAGCCGCATTTTCCCACTTTTGTCCACTCTCGGCAAAATGGGCTGGCTGTGAATATGTCAGTCTGTGAACTGGGTTTTCGTTGAATTGGGTATTGATGAATAGTGTATTCTGTGAGACTGGCACTCTGTGAAGTGTCATTCTGTGAGTTAGAAATCTGTGAAACGTCACACGGTGAAATTGGATTCCGTGAACTGTCGCATAACCGTTGTTGTTATTTCTCAACTCTTCCCGAGTTTCGCAACATTCAACATGCTGATGCTACAGAAAATATGAACAACGCTAATAGTAGGAGACAAGCGGATGGTCTGTTGTAACTAAAAAAACACTTCACCCATCGTGCGATCATCAGATAGCATAAAATTGCCTTTCAGTCGGCCTCAATGCCTCTAGGTTGTGTTCAGCTTGGCAACATAACCATGGTAACGTACGAGTGCAAGCAGTACCGGTATAGCAGGACAGGCCAGCCGTTGCTATCCGTGACAGTGTGAAACGTAGCACTTAATTTAAAGGATGGCAGAAGGGCGTCGCAACTACACGTGCTTGCTTGGACAAAAGTTCGACACGTACATGTACATGTATAACCCACTGTCCATGTCGGTGCTGTCATATCACTCAGCTGTGATCGCTTGATGCTGATCACAGCTGTGTGGAACTCGAGAATCTCCGACTTCGCATCTTGGCACAGGGAGCATGGCTTTGTCGCATTGGAATATCTAGAGCCTAACTGACGACAAACCATTCGGATCGCTATGAAACTGTGCCAGTTTGTGTCTTTCTTCTACTTAGGGCAAATTTATTCCCATCATAGGAAAGCGCATAATTATAAGTCGTAAAAGGGTCTTGGCTGTTTCTTCGATTTTAGCACTGCACTATACCACTTGAACGGTTTGGTAGGGTGTGGCTGATTCTAAGTGTGCATATAAACCATGTGCCCACTGCCAGCGGCGACCTATCTGAACGACTCAGTCGCTGGAGCCAGCTAGATCGATTCTGGTATGCTCATTGTCTCAAGACCGCTATGCGTCCCTGTGAGGAACTCCTTGGGCAGTGACCAGTCATTTTCATGTCGTTCGCCGAATTGATGTTGGTGTTCCGTCGGACTGTCTGGTGGACTCGGGGACGTGGACACAAGTGACGTCCTTGGACAACATCAACAACGGTATTGTTCTGCTGTTGGTGGCGTGGCAGACCCAATCTCGTCCAGAATGAGCACATAGACCCAGGTGAGATGTTTCCTGGTCGGTTGTAGCCCAAGGTGAGGTCTTGGCGTCAGCGAAGTTCAACACTGAGGCTCGTGCGATCCGCTGGTTCACGTTGTGTGTGTGTTCCGAGTAGAGTCTAATCTTGCTTGAGTCTTGGTTTCTTGCACGGCGAACAATGGACAAACACAAACCAGCTGGCTTGGTTGGCTAAGCGTTTGTTTCCCCCGATACTTAGAGTGGCATTGACCTTGAAATCTTGGCTTCAGTGAAGTAGTTTCTAGTAGTTCAATACGGACGTGCCTGCGATGCGGTTGGCAGAGCCGTGATGCTCAGACCTCAGGTCGGCAGAGCCATCAATGCCCCACCATCACTGCTGCGTCTCGGTGCAGCCCCTGTTCAGTAGTCGTCACGTTAGTCCTAGCCACAGTACCATTGCCTTGCTTTCTTACAAGTACAATTTCGAGCTGGGAATGTGAACATAGCATAAAAGAAAAAAAGAAAAGAAATAGAAAACAGCTGTCCATTCCATCGTTCCAGGAGTTGATGCTGGTTACGGACATGGTGGGCATTTCCAACACGCGTTTTACCGCCATGATACAGGGTCTCTTTTTCTGGGACACACATGTACATGTACATGGATGATAGCTAAGTTTTTGAGTGGGTACAAATATAATAGAGAGCGCATAAGTACTAGTATAATAATTGAATGGTGACAAGATGAGCGGGCTGGGACCGGAGGCCGAGGCCGGTAGGCCCTGGGCCCTGGCGTTTAATGCTCAAGCATTTGATGGATTCTGCTCTAAATATGCTCGCATTCTGCTCCAAAGTACATGTAGCACTGATAATGCTTGAATTCTGCTTCGGAAAAATGTAAATAGTGGTACGGATTACCAATTTTTCAGATTGATAACAGCATACAGCAGACATGTTTTGTATTGGGCAGCATAAGTCTGACTTATGCTGCAATATACATGCAAGTACATGATTGTGCGGTATGTGCATGCACATGTACATGTACTAGGCTCCGGCGGATTATGCCCACGAAATCATGGAATTATGCTTTCATGGATTCTCGCATTATGCTCGCAAAATCCTTATATTATGCTTTGGCACGCGGGGATACATATTCACTTTGTTGTACTTATGGAGCCCCAAAGTTCGGAAAATTGTGCCTTTTTCGTACTTGCAAGTGGCCATAAGTACAACAAAATACATGAGTATCCCCATACCAAGGTGTCCATGCATGCTAGAGATCAACCTGGAAAAGGGAAAACATTACTTCTTCTATTCATTAGTTGACTTCTTTTGCTTTGAAAGATTTTTCATTGCCAAATTAGTTTGAGTTACCTTTGAAAACTGTCATGTTCAACTGTCTTCATAATCGTCTTACTCGTCCAACCGATGTCACCCTAACCCTGCGAATTCTCGTAATCAGCCCATCTCTCCTGTAGCTTCAGCTCTCCTTCCATCATGACCGAACATCAACTATACCTCGATTTGTTTAATTATTAGAGCAATATCCATAGCATGCACAGTCATAGCTGCTAAGATCCAGACGTCATGACTTCGCACCAAGTATACTGTACATGTACGCGGAGTTTTGCGGACTACCCATCACTATCTCGTCCGCCCCGGGGATACCTGATAAAGGCTGATTCACTCGATCGCCTCTTCTGCTACATGTACTGTATCAGGGTGAGAAAGAACTTTGAAGAAGACAAGTTCGAGCACAAAACATGACATTGTATTGCCATGATTTCTACCCTGCTTTTCATTGAAAACACTATCTGCATGACTTCCGAACCCTTTACTATGCACACCACCAGCACTGATCAGGTGCATTGTACACAATTGTGTCGCCTACATACTAGAACTGTGATACAATCATGCAGTTATGCTTGCTTGCAGGAGTGCCCAGTGGACAGTCCGGCAGTCTTCTCCTGTGCTCCAGACGGCAGTCGTGAGTCACTCAAGAGTCAATCAGTTTCATGGCAGGAAGCGCGAGCTTAGGGCAAGCAGCCCTACTTATACACTTACCGCCGAAGTTTCAACATCTCAGTGGGAAGTACATTGTATAGTACCATGAAATACGAACACACATTCTGGTAGGTCTCCCCCTTTCCCAAGAACGATTGAGAATTATGTGTGTACTGCAGACAATCATGATTTCAGTGTCATATGAACATGTGCCGTAATTTTACGGAGGATATGGTTGGTTGGTTGGTTGGTATATTATATTCTACTTCGCCAGAATGAACAGGCATTGCTGCTTTCTTGTCTGGACAAGTAGATTGTCCAAGCCCTCACAAAAAGACGAAGAAAGGAAAGAAATATTCCATGAGAGTGTGAAGCATGCAATCTTGTAAGAGAAAAATTTCATGAGAGTGTGCCGCATGCATGATGAGAGAGGAGAGATAGATAGATAAATAGATAGATAAAGAGAGAGAGAGAGGAGATAGAGTGGGAGACTGCTTTATTGCCTGGACAAGTGAATTGTCCAAGCTCTTACAAAATGACCAACAACAACGACCAGTCACCGTCACCTGGGAGTGTTGTTGAGTGAAACACTTAGCTTCCAGGAGCATATTGAACAGACAATAAGCAAGTTTAGACAGCGCTGCGTTCTTCTGTGCCATATTGCCGACCGTTTAACAGGAGACATCGTCACGCGTCAGGAAGCTGTACATTACGTATGTCCGCACCACAGCAGAATACGCCGCCCCAGTATGGGAGTCCTCCCTCTCTGCTGCACAGCGGCTCACCCTTGAACGGCTGCAAGCCAGAGTAGCTCGCACAGTCATGCGGCTTGAGAGATGACCTTGCCCATCAGACGAGCCCAAGTCATCATTGTTTAAACAGCTGGGGTGGCCAAGTCTATCCTGGCGCAGGAAGATCGCCTGCCTTATGGAATTCTTCCATCTGGTCACCACCCAACCAGAACTTTTTGAAGCAGCGGGATACTGCCCCACGCATAGTCGCCGCCGCCAACTCGCATTCACTCTGCCACGGGTTGGGAAACACGCCGGGAGGTCATTTCTCTTCCGCACCGCTACTGTCTGGAATGCCTTGCCCGCAGACCTGAGAGCCACAGCCTCGCAGTCCCTGTTTCACAGTCACATTTGCACGCACTTCTCTGACACCAAACACAATGCCACTCCTCACTGACATGCCTCTGTCCTCCTTCTTTGAACGTTGCGCTTATTCTTATTAATTTTTGTGTTTCTGTTTCGGAATAATTCGTATTTCAAGGCATACCCCGAGGCTATAGGTATTATTGAGTGAAGGACCATTCTGGAACATTCAGCATTATTGTATTTCTCTAGCTAGGCTTTTCATTACCAATCATTAGCCCTCCACTGTCTGCTATCTCAACCCTACAGCCTCCCATTATAATGGAACTCCCTTCAATTTAGACTACGTCTTTGGGAAATCCTCAAATATATATAATAAAAAAACGGCAACAGCAACAACGACAGCGACAACAACAACAACAACAACAACAACAACAACAACAACAACGACAGCGGCTATAACAACAACAACAACAGCAATATCGTGAGAATAAATATTTGAACCAACAACAATCACGACGACAACAGCAACAACACCACCACCAACAACAACAATTACAACAGCAACACCGAGAAGAGACGAGAGAGAGAGAGAGAGAGAGAGAGAGAACTGAGAGAGCACTCCACAGATTTCTCCCAACAAACTGAATTGAACGACATTTAGCGGGACCAGAGAGGAACGGAGCTCTCAGCAGGCTTGACACATGACCCCGTGTCGTCCTCAGCTGAGGTGTGGCAGGGTAGTTGATCCGCACGAACGGAGTCTTTAATAGGGGACTTGTCTTGTCATTCAAACATTTGAAAAGGAAGATGGTAAGTTTCCGGAAGAGAAGCTGTGGCAAGCTTGGCAAGCTTGGCCCACTGAACATCCTCTCCAATTGCACCCTGGCTCCCCCTTTTACTCTACCACAAGTATCATCTTTCCATTTTTCACCCTCTATACAAATGTATTCCCCTCTCCCCCCCCCCCTGTGCCCACTCCTCCTCACTTTTTGGTGCACTGAAGTGTCGCTGAAGCCAAGACCTCAGGTCAGCGGAGATGCTCCAGTTTCACCACCACAGTTGCGTCTGCAGCCACTTCTATCATGCAGTATTCTGTTCTCGAGGTTCGTGGTTTCTCGTAAAAAACGCACCCAGTGGCTCGAGAAGGGGGGGGGGGGGCAGTCAGGAACAGAGTCCTTTGCTGCAGGGTCGCTCTGACACCAGATTTTGACAAGCGGTGGAGTTTATCCAGGAGCTGCTTTGAAAGACTGGAGAAGAAACAGTTGGATCCATAAGACAGATGAGCCTGTACCATGCTGACATACCAGACTTGGCGGGCTCTTAGGCTCAGGGACCTGCCGTATAACTATAAGCCGCACTGGAGGCATAAGATGCACCCAGATGGTTTGTTCCGAAATACAGTCATCCACCCTGTTAATCACCTTCAATTGGACCATCGTTGTGAAAACCACACTGACTTTTTTTGCGGTGAATCATTACTGGTATTTAAAGTGCGGCTTAGGCTGCGTTCGTTTTTAGCTACACTGTACCTGGTAGAGTAGAGTAGAGTCACTCTACCGATAGAGATAGATGGTAGCGGCAAGTGTACGAACGCTGTTCTACCAGATGTAGTAGTTTACACGATGTGTACGTGAAATGTTTCTTTTTTTTATGGAGTTGTGTACAAATCCTTGATCTTGCTGGAAATCCCGTAGCTTTACCAACTTCTACCGGATTTTACCAACTTTTTCCCGGTAGAGCCGGTAGAGGAAAGTAGAATCTACCCTTTTGAGTAGAATTTTTTTCAAAAAACGAACACCTCTACTGTAAGAAGTAGTTTCTACCCAAACCTGTAGATAAAAAACGAACGCCCCCTTATACTCCAGGAAATACGGTACATATGTAGTGTCTGCCAGGCTGCTCGTGTCTGAGGCACGTTGGACTTACATCAGAAAGTGATACAGGCTGACAGCACTAGCGGGAGGAAAACAAGCTCTTGGGCTTACAACTCTTTACTTCACAATTCCACGAAGAACTGAGAGAGAGAGAGAGCGTTGGGTTTACATGCACATGTACATTGTACATAGGCCAGGGGGAGAGAGCAGCTGGCAGCGAGGGCAAATAATTACTAGGAAGACAACTGTTGAAAGATCTAAGGAAAAGCCATTTGAATTATGTGTGTTAGCTAGGGCTGAACAATAACATGGATTCGGGGAAGAAAGCTGTTGGATGCCTAGAACCGGGAAGGAATTTCGCAAGGGATCAAGAGGGTCAGTGATGGGGAACGGAGTATACAGGAATCAATGTAATGTATTAGTACAGCATGCTACATGTTCTTCAAGTATAGGTCATGCTGTACCGGTCTTGCAAGCAGGGCTATCTAGTCCTAAGACTTAGTGATTGTGCAGGCGAAGCACTTCGATAGAATGTACCTGTGAACTACAATGTAACTACTGGTAGAGATGTAGCTCAGCTGTGTGATTAGTACTGATTACTGTTCAGTGACAGAGCTAGGGATACTACACATACATGTACACCATACATGTACATGACTGTACACGAAGCATCGAATGATTCTGAAAGTCCATTTCAGTATTACAATTCTACACAATTTACAGTTGTATTATGTCTAATGGTGATGAAGACCCACTTGACGAAATGCCTGTAAATCACGCCTGCGGTGCAGAGTCCTGAATTGCATTCTCCCAAGTGCAGTACATGTGTACGAGTATTCAAATCATTCTTAGAGCCTAGTTCACAACTAACTTCACTTTCGATAAGATCATGTGACGGAACACAACGTAAGAAGCGACGGGAACCGATAGGATAATATAGTATTTATTCATATTTCTCTGGGGCAGTCCCCACAGACCTATGGTCTCCTTACGGGGTACCCTAGCCAATCTAGGATTGCGATACGAAATTGACTTGGTGAAGCAGCAAGGCGGACCGACGCCGGAACTGAGTTCCAGCGGTCAGCGGCTAAATAAGAAAGAGAGGAATAACCAAATCGAGAGGAGGCTCGTGGCAGTACAAGTCAAAGCGAGACTTGAGACCTTGTGCAGGTGCGGCTACGTGCCTCAGAATTGGCACGAAGGCAGAAAAGGCGGCACAGAAGTGAGCTGGCAGAATAATGAACGCATCTGAATACAAGAAGATACAGTTTAAGGGAGAAACGGATAGTGATGGGTGTGAGGTTGTTTCGAGACAGAATACACTGGATATCTGCGGTGGGTGGGTAGCCAAATACAGTGCGCAATGAACGGCGAGAGATGCGGGTGAGAGAATCATAATATTATTCTTGTTGTCGCAGACTGTGTACATAAGCATTGCTTGCATATTCCAGTGTAGACTGGACAAAAGAGAGATAAAATATGCGTCTGGCTGCATTGGTCAACATGGTGCGGCAGCGCCGAAATGCATTCACTTTTGCACTGACCTTCTTTCGGAGTGCATCAACTTGCTGACGGAATGTCAAGTGCTCATCAATAATGATGCCGAGATACTTAGAACAAGATGATTGTTCGACCACAGTGCCACAGAACCGCAACTGACGGGATGCCTGTACGGTGGGCTTCCGCAGAACAAGAAACTGAGTCTTTGCCGGGTTCAATTTGAGTTCCCTGGAGTGCAGAAACTCGCTGACTGAGTGCAAGTCTTTCTCAAGCTTTTCAATTGCTGCGTCGGCAGTCTTGTCTGCAACATAGACATTTGTATCATCGGCATAGAGTTGGCTGGTGGAGAAAGCCAAGCATGTTGGAAGAGAGCGTGTGTATAGGGTGAACAGAAGCGGACCAAGTACAGAACCCTGAGGAACACCACGGTTGGCAGGATACTGTTCTCCCGGGGGGTTGCGGCGACATACAACTTGTTGTTGACGACTAGACAGGTAGCTGCAGAGCCAGGCCAGGGCTTTACCACCTATACCACACGCATGGAGCTCCAGGAGAAGTTTGTCATGCTGAACACAGTCAAAAGCTTTACTGAGGTCCAACATCGCCACCGCTACAACATTTCCATTGTCTAGAGAATGTTGCCAACTGTCCATGCAAACAGCCAGTGCGTCTTTACATGAGTGGGATTGACGGTACGCGAATTGCTCATTGGGAATGAGTGAAGTAGCACGAGGGGTCCTGATATATTGGCGAAGCTGGTCATATACAATTCGCTCCAGTAGCTTGGAGGCTATCGGCAGGAGTGAGATGGGTCGGTACTTGGTTGGATCACTTCGGTCTCCTGTCTTAAATACAGGGCAGATATTAGCAAGTTTGTATGGGCTGGGAAATACTCCAATAGTAGGCGACTCATTAAAGATATCTCTCAGGGTTGCTGCGAGGTAGTGGTGATTGGCTTTGAGGATAGCAGCTGGTACACCATCTGAGCCAGTTGCCTTCCAAACATTAAAGGGGAAGTCCGGTGAAAAATTTAAATTTCACAGTCCGTAGAGTTCGGGTCGCTGAGTCGAATGGTCTTTGTCCGAGGAGGCTGCGGCTTATGGTTCGTCAGATACGCCCAATCGAACATGTGCGAATTTGAGCGCGCATCACCCAGATCCAGGTGATGACGTCACAGCGTGCAGCCAGGTAGCCACACCATCTAGTTGTGTACAAAAATGGCCATATTCGGAGCGCGTTCGATTGGGGAACCGTTTGTCGCAGCTTCTTCGGACCAAGACCATTCGATTCAGTGTTACAAACACTACGTACCCTGTGATTTTCAGCTCGGTATAAAACCCTGGAGGTTATACCGTATTATAGCCGTTTCCGAGTTGGACTTTTCCGTCAGCCTCTACCGTCTACGCGCTCAGCGCTGCGTGCATGCAGTGCGTGCAGTGTGTTATCTAGCTGTAGTGCAGTCAACAAACTCATCACAGACGGAACTACTCCCGCACTGCCGTGCTGGGGTAGTACTAGTAGTATGTACAAGACTCGAGTCACAACTGACACAAGACTCAGAAAACTAGTCAACACACGGACTTGTCATGTACTACACTCGTATCAGTCGTATTGTTCAGTCATGTAGTCAGAGAACGTGCGTTTCTCCTTGCCGGTGCCGGTGGTTGTGCTTTGAGAAAGAAAATTTTAGTTTTCCGCACCCGCCTCATTATTTTATGTTACAGCGATGAGTGCACAACCGTGACAAGTGACAAAACAGCGAACAGCTCCCGGACCTAGAACTTTCAGATTCCATAGCGTTGCGAGCGAAGAGTCGTGCCCGTGGTTCAAAGAGCCTGCACTGTTCTCCAATTGAGTAGTCCGAAATATTCCAAGTTCGCACCAAAACATCACCATGTGGCAGGCTACTGGAGTCGAAGCGAATCTAATCGGTATGGAACAACATTTAGAGCACTCGCATCACTCTTCTCCATTTTGGCGACCCTGCTCTCCAGCGATCTGATCAGCCTCGTCTGCAATAGCTGCTGCTTCTTCATCAGTCGGAAACTCAGTAGCGCTCACTCTTGACCGGCCCGCGTGGCCATTTCTTCAGCTGCCGAGGTTCTCAGCCCCAGACCGAACTCATGAAGGTCAGCCATGGCTGCATCCTCACTCTCACAAGGAGTTACAGGTCTTCGGGGTCGCTTGCACCAAACTATCAGTCGCCAAATCATTTGAAATAGCACTGACACTATTGCTTTCACGCACTCCTTTTGACCTAGCTGCACGCTATGACGTTGCAGAGGGTGTGGCGCGGCCGCATGACGTCATGGCGCAGCCCCCGAAACTCAGTTTTTCAAACGAAAATATCTCGAGAACGCTTTGTCGGAAACACGTGGGACCAACACCATTCGACTCAGCGCCCGAAACTCTACCGACCCTGAAATTTAAATTTTTCACCGGACTTCCCCTTTAAAGGGGAAGTATACCCTAAAATCAAATTTTCACCAGTTGTAGTCTTCGGGGTGCTGAGTCGAATGGTCTTGGTCCGAGGAAGCTGCGACGCTCCCTTCCTACTTGAATCCCAATCGAACTCGCGCACTTCCACCGAAACTGGGTGACTGCGCCCTACTAGATGGGGATTTGTATGCAAAATCTCACTAAAAGCGCCATTTCGTTCTTATAAAAGCACGGATGACCGCGAGTGGCCCATATGTTGTAGTCTTTTGGACGCTGAGTCGACTGGTTTTGGTCCGAAAAGGCTGCGATGCAGCGTTCCTCCTTTATTCCCAATCGAACATGGTTGAAGAAGCGGTCACGTGGTCCTGGTTGCCCAAATCACCTGGTCACCGCGCCAGCAGGCGACAACTTTCACACCAAGGTTCAACTCGAGTGACAGGACTGCACCCAAAAAAGGTCAAACAGGCTAGTAAGTTGTACCCTGCAGGCACGGTGACCAGGTGACTGGTGTACGCAGGAGCACGTGACCGCTTCTTCAACCATGTTCGATTGGGAATAAAGGAGGAACGCTGCATCGCAGCCTTTTCGGACCAAAACCAGTCGACTCAGCGTCCAAAAGACTACAACATATGGGCCAATGGCGGTCATCCGTGCTTTTATAAGAACGAAATGGCGCTTTTAGTGACATTTTGCATACAAATCCCCATCTAGTAGGGCGCAGTCACCCAGTTTCGGTGGAAGTGCGCGAGTTCGATTGGGATTCAAGTAGGAAGGGAGCGTCTCAGCTTCCTCGGACCAAGACCATTCGACTCAGCACCCCGAAGACTACAACTGGTGAAAATTTGATTTTAGGGTATACTTCCCCTTTAACTCCTTCCAGGAGCTTCTGCACTTCAACCACTGTGACGGGTCGGAATGTGACAACTGCCGACTCACTGCATGGTCCACTCGGGATCTGGTATGTTGGAGCAAGGGCGGACGATGTTTCACGGACTTGGCCTTTAAATGTTAACGTCAGAGCAGGTACGTCCACTGGCAGGGTGCCAGATGGCTTCTGACGTCCAAGAAGACGGTTGATGGTCTTCCACTGAGCACGTACATCATGTCGACTTCCAGCAAACCGATGGGATGCTCATGGTGTCGATTGACGGCGTCCAATGTCGCGCAAGCCTACAATTTCAGTACAAAACGGCTGCATTTCGAGTGTGAAAAGAGGCAGCGTCGTGCGCCGACTACTCTCGATGCGTAGATCGAATTTATTAGCATTTCGCACCCTACGTTTCCCATGATAATTGACAGAATGGCTAACGTGACTAAAAAGTTGAATTTTATGAAGCTAATTTTGTAAGTTTAATAAGGCAATAAGCAGAATCAGCGAAGCGGACAGTGGACGTTGTAATGAACAAAAAATTAATAAAAGATGGATACTAAAGTTTCCGAACACGTTTCTCCATCTTTTATTTTTGTTCATTACTACATTCAATGTCCGCTTCGCTAATTCTGCTCATTGCCTTAAAGTTATTGTCTCCGCGCCGCTTATTCGTAGTTTTGCAAGATTCTGTGTCACTTTCTGTATTAATAAGGGATACTCCAGGAGTGTGACAGACGAACTGTTTTATCTTTTCCTGGGGCTATTATTAGAATGGCACAACTTTCATGGCTACTTTTTTTGTCTTCATCACCAACTTGTACATGTACTGTGAGCGTGATTCCGCTTCATTTGAGGATAAATAATAGGGCTTGAAAGTGATGACGTCAAAACGGCCAGGGAGTAGTAAGTTGACATCAGATTTCTATTTTTGGATCCACTAAGGTGTGACTTTGCTATTGCCTAAGTATGTGGGTGCATAGCAACCCACTCATGTCGCATGCAGGTGTGACTTTTATTTCGCCACCAGTTGTAACCCCGCCCCCAGTAGCCAAATCAGTCAGTTTCACTGGCTACATCACCATGCTGTGGGTAAGACCGCTTGAAATGTGCTTGGATCCATACAAAAAACTGGATCCAAGTGGATCCAGTTTTTGAATTTTTGAAATTGTTGCTATGCTGTGACGTAGCACTTTCAAGCCCTATTGAAAAGAAGGCCCGAATGCGGTAGGCCTGAAAGTCAACCCTTGATTTAGAAAAGCGATCCTGTAGGCTTCTCTATTATTTGAACCGTGCCTTCTGACTGACTCGGGCCGATCGACGTTGAACATCGCAACAACTGCAGCATTTCGTGTCGTAGATCTACGAATCATAATAAGGTTTTACAGCTCGCCGAGCCGCCAGGGAGTTGTAAGTTCACGTCAGATTTCTACTTATGCCAGTTATGGATCCACTAACTTGGCTGTGACTTTGCTATTGCCTACAGTGTGTGGGTGCATGGCAACCCAGTCTTTTCGAAAGCAGGTATGACTTTTTCTTCGCCACCAGTTGCCCCCCCCCCACCCCCATTAGCCAACCTAGTCAATTTCATCGGCTATATCACCTTTACCTTGCTGTGAGTAAGACCGCTTGAAATGGGCTTGGATCCATACAAAAACTGGATCCATCTGGATCCAGTTTTGGAATTTTTGCTATGCTGTGACGTAGCACTTTCAAGCCCAATTGGGGAAGTACATAATAGTCCGATCTTGCCTGATGATTGTGAATGGATGAAAAAAATACTTTCAAAAGTAGCAACTAACAACAAACCTTGACTGCCCTTGCTGTTCTGTGCAGTCCTATAGCTATGACAAAGAATAGATGCATCAATGAGAAAGGTACAGCAGACCTCAAATAACCTATATTATGAGGGTGAAATAGCAAGCGGTTAAGATCAGCCAACACCATGGAAGTATGAGGCATGGCGGAAATTGAAAAATGTCCGATGATCATAACAACTTCTGAAACCTTTGGTTCTTTCCAATCACATCATAGAAATTGTAACTGAAATTGTACTACGGACAGGCACAGTACATGTACATAATTCCAGCAATGACATACATTTGAAAACATGTTCCCAAGAATGATGATAGAATTCCATATGGAACTGCTTTCAAAAGTATATCATTTGAAGAAGAAAAAAAGAGCGGCTGGGAAACCTGACAAATTTGTTGTGAAGTAAACTATCCAAACTATCCTTATCCTACAGGGTTGGTTAAATCCTACTGGATAAAGCCTTCTGAACAATTGTGTGATGAAATGCATTGCCTAACTGGAATATTTTTTTATTTTATTATTATTTCACAATCACGATGACATAGTGCCAATAAGCATGTGATGCGGGCGATTTTAACCAGCCATGGTGGGGACAACTGAGAAAAAGAAGGAGAAGAAAATGAGAAAAGAAAAGAAAACAAAAGGAGTACTATAGGAACCTGGAGAGAGCAGTATGAAGATTAGGCTAGCAATGGAAAACAACGAATTCAATTCAATTCAACTTAGGCGCGGGCAGAAGGGAACAAAATGCAGCGAAGGTGTCACGAGACTTTACCTCCTGCGGAAGCCGAGACCAATGAGAATAGGACTTGAACAGAGGGGATTTTAAAAGGATCGTTGACCTGGCAAGTGGGAAATGGAGAGAACATCTAGTACGCGAGCTATTATTGAACCAGCTTAAATGCGCAAGTGCATGAGGAGGAGCAAGTTGAAGCTTAATACGGTGAATGAATTTGCATGCCGAGTGGGGAAAGCGTTCTGAGAGAGGGGAAGAGGAAGCCAAAATGTATAGCGTCTGAGAGGAGGTCAGAGGGGGCATGCGAAATATTAATCGAAGTAATTTACGGTGGGTGACTTCTAACCGATGCATAAGAGCGGAGGATAGACCAGAGGACCAAACGAGAGAGCAGTAATCAAACAAAGGAAGAACATAAGAGTGATAAATTTGTATTCGACAACCATGGTGTAGATGGAAGATGTGAGGAGAAATGCAGCCTATCGCGGAGCAAACTCGCTTTTCAATATAGGTTACGTGCGAATCCCAGGACAAGTGTTCATCAAGAAATATACCAAGGTGTTTGTGATTTTTAACAATGTTGATAGCAATGGGATCATCAGGGAAAGTAAAAAGCCGAGTCGTAAGGAGGGTGAGGTCACTGGAGGGTCGTGGGGGGATACAAAGGATTGCCGTTTTCGACACATTGGGGCGGAGTTTCCACTTCGACATCCAGCGCACAACTTGATTAATGTGATACTGTAGCGAGTCGCAGGCTTGCAATAAGCCTGGCTCGGTTATATGGAGCGCTGTATCGTCCGCGTAGAGTGAGGTATGATCCAAACCTGCCAAATCATTAACGTATACGATGAACAATAGAGGCCCCAAGATAGAGCCCTGGGGCACTCCAGAGTGGACTGTTAGAGGGGCGGACAGGGCATGTCCAATTCGGACACTCTGTCGACGTTCAGTGAGATAGCTGGTGAGCCACTGCAGACACGTCCCGGCTACGCCAAACGCTGCTAACTTATGGAGGAGACCCCTTGTCCAGACAGTGTCAAATGCTTTGCTGAGGTCGAAAAAACATAGGAGGCTAAATTGCTTCTGATCCTTGCATTCATATAGCTTCTGCACAAGCCTCAGCAACTGCCAGGCGGTCGAATCGCCTCGCCGAAATCCAGACTGTGACGGGTCAAGGACCGGGTTCACATGTATTGCACAATGCTCTGTGCCACACAGCATGTGCTAAGCTACTAGGGCAAAACTAGGGGTTTTCTACTTGTCGGCAAAAGGCGCAAGATAGACACACAAAAATAGAACTGTTTCCCCTTGCCATCGATGTGAGTGATCACTTTGTGTTCGCCTGTACGCTGCACATGTAACTGAAGAGTACCGGCATCGCAGTCGAACGTGAAAGTGAGAATGTCACCATCCTGCCATGCCGCTGTACGTGCTGTACCACACTGACCAGCATGCCTGCTGAAAGCATCACCAGTGCAATTCCAGCCAGTGCCACGTTCTGAGCAAACCTTGGATGAATTGTCAATGTCACCTTGACGTAGTGTAGTTACTCCAACCAACATACAGCCTTTGTTCATTTGTTGATCTATCACCGATGTCGGCCAAGCCTGAGCAGGCTGAGACGGGTAGTGCGCACATGCAAAGGAATGGGCAAAGGAATGGATCGGCACTGATTAGCCAATTTCACCTCCAGCGTATGATCTCCTGCTTGCTCTGGCTTCACCCTAGCACACAGAACAATGTCAGATGAAGATGTTGTACTGTCGGTAGCCAGGTGAACAGGACATTGTGAACCCGATGCTGATATCAGTGAAGCACTCAACTGTTGTTGGATACTACGCCTGATCACAGTGGAGTCACTGCTACATGTATATGGGATAGTCAGTGTGACGTCATAGCTGTTGTCCTCCGTTACATGATCGAGTGAGGTGATGGTTATTTGATCTAAGTTCACACCAGGGTCTTCAATAACCTGCACTGCTGACTGGAGCTTTGCATCAAAGTCTTCCATTACTGTTTCCATGGTGACAGCCTTGAGTGTTGGTCGTAGTTCTGTGGACTGCTTCTCCTTCTCCAGGTCAGATTTGAATGACTCCAGTTTCTTCTGCACCAGTGATCCTAGCTGCACGACATCACCATCACAGGATTCAGACTCGCATAGATACTTTGCAAGGTCTGTAGCCATGCTCTGCATCTCTTCCATCTTGGTGAGACGTTGCAGTTTCTCTTCCAGTGGCCGCTGCTGTTTCCATCTTTGCTTATCCAGGTCATCCAGTATATCTGTCTCCCTTTTCCGCATCAGTTTTCGCATGTTTGAAAATGTGTCTGTAATCTGCTGAGATGCAGTTGTAGCCTCATCATTCACAGTTGAAATCTCTCCAGATAATGCAGTCATCATACTTTCCAGGGTGGCAGCTAAGGCTGAATTACTTGCTGAGGAGGAGGCACTGGCTGTGGAGTCCACTGCACTGGTTTGCAACTCTTTCTGCAGAGCTGCTCTTTGCTCACTGGCCATTTCTGTCAAGGGAACAATATGGTGCTGCTGGTGTCCTTTCACAAGACATTGTTCACAAACTGGCATGTGACAAGTCTTGCACCCACTGGACAACTCCCTTCCATGCAATGGACATGGTCTTTCACTAGTCCTGCTACTAATAGTTCCTGCACTGGCTTGGTCGAGCACCAAGGTGGACAATGGCTTTACTTCATGCCGTAGGAATGATCGAGTTCTCCCATGTTTTTCAACATGCTCAAAGCACAGGCGTGCTTCACCGCAGTCACTGCACGAGTGTGAAGCATTGTTTTTCACCCCATCGACTTCACAGAAATCGCAGATTTTCACGACAGCAACATTTCCAGGAGTAGATTTTCTGCTCGCGTTTCGCTCATAGTCATTACTCACACGCTGGCTAGGTGTCAACTGTTTGCTGAGATCCACAGACGGGTACCCGGGAAGCGTTTCTATCTTGCAAACTGCACACTCGATGCTACCTTGAGGAGTGATATGTTTTCGCACGCAGCCCACGCAAATAACGTGCAGGCAATTCAGAAATCTTCCATCATTCGGATTGTCGGTATCACAGAACACACAGTACTTTCCTCTACGACGAGGAACAGCGGCGGTCGCCATTGCGGGCGCCTAGCAGTCGTCTTTTTTCTTCATCATTCAGCGAAATCGACAGACTGCCAGTGTCTTTACTTGTTGTGCAGCAAAGAAAGTTTCACCTGTTCTGGTGTTACCGTAGGCTAGCGCAATGCCGCGCGCACTTACGTAGTCTTTGTCATCATAAACCACGGACCTCGGTGGTCGGGTAACCGGTAGCGATCATATGCCGATGATTGATGCCTCAGCAGCCTATGCCGTGGGCGTGGATGTTCGTGCCACGCGGTCCCACATCTGACTGCAAACCCCCATGACGGAGGTCACCTGATCTGTATGTGCGGGTCCTCCTCACTCAGCACTACTAAAACTAGTAAAACTACGGTACTACAGTCATCAAGGACTTAGGTAGACTAGAGTAGAGAGTAGAATACTGGTACTACTAGTAGAGACGAATCGAGCGAGCTGTACACTGCATGCAGTGTAGACTGTAGTTGTGCCGGGAGCTGGAGCAGTGGAGGTGATCTCACAGCACACCCCAGTATGGCAACCATGGCAACCAAGGTTACATCCCCATGAGTCATGACATAATCTAACCCCCAAGACGAAGTGAGAAGCAGTCTAGTCATGCAGCACTGGCCGAAGCTAAACAAATAATTATTTCAAAGCTGGGTCCACCACGTCCCCGGCCACCACCCCTCTACCGTATACGTGTCTTGCTTTTATACCTTCATATCAATCATGCCGGCTGAAAAGTGAAAGTGAAACTCACAAGCTGAAGTAAAAGGAGTGACAAGAGTCATGCTGTGCGTGCGTGTTCGTGTACATGTGACATAACTAGAGCAAAAATAGACTAGAGTTCAGAATCTACTAAGTACTAGCAGTAGCAAGGCAGGGATACTAGTACCGCCACAATCCTACAGTAGACTCGTACGCCCAAGAACGTCCAGGCTGGAAATCTAAGAACGCCCCAGCCTGGATTTACATGTAAGGTGGCAGACTACCAAAAAATTTGCTGAAAATCGAATCTGTTGTCTTTTGAATCGTGTCCCAATCTGACCAGCCGTTCAAGAGTTATGGCCGAAAATGTGCCTTAAGCCTTAAGCCTTGCAAGGAAAGATTTTTTTGTTGCACGCTGTCATTTGTTGGCAGCACTGTATTTGAATGTGAGCAAACCATGCGCAACTTGTCGTATCATGGAAACACGCGAAAGTGTGCAGAATTTTGCTCCAAGTCCAAAAGAAGTCCAAAAATTCACGTTAAAAAACCACGTATTGGGCTGCACGGCGGCGGGCGAAGCCCGCCGCCGTGCAGCAGGACTTTGGCCAGCACCCTCGTGACGTTGCAGATATGTGGCTTGATTATTGTAGTTGACGTTGATTTAGTGACTTTGGCAAGTTTGAGTCGTGTCAAGAAGTCAGGTAGGATTCAGTACTAGGCAGTAGTGGAACGTGAGTGGTAGTCTTTGCCGGTTTCTGAGGGTATCCTGGATTTGGTGTGCAGCGCTGTGGAAATGGCTTGCTGTGGACGTCCCAGCACTGGATGTTGTATCAAAGGTACGACCTCGTAGCACGTGCTAAACCTAAAAAAAATCAAAAATTGACTTGGGTCTGTGGGAGTCTGTGAGAGAACGCCCACTCGTTCCGTTGTGAGAGATTCCAGGGCCACGTTGAGGGGCCCTACCCCACCACCCATGGCTGATTCTGGACTTGTTTTAGGTTTGGGTCCCGCGCACGGACAGAATGGGCACGAAAATGTGAATAAATTGTAAATGCATTTGTTTGGCTCCTGGGTGGCTCGCACACCGTGGCACTATGCCTGAAATTTGAGTTTTTCCGGCCTGGAAAGCCTGTCAGTGAGGCGCAAGAACTTGTAAATCATGTCCTGAGGGCCAGCATAGTGGCAGGAGTGTGTGGTCAAAATTTCACTCAAATCCATCGAGAAACACCAAAGTAAGTTACGGTCAATTGAATGCCATATGATATTTATGGGTAGGCTGCCCCTTAAGGGGGCCCTATCCCACCACCCATGGCTGCTTGTGGACTTATTTTAGGTTTGGATCCCGCGCACGGACAGAATGGGCAAGAAAATGCGAAAAAATGTAAATGCATTAATTTGGCTCCTCGGTGACTCGCACACCGTGGCACTATGCCGGAATATTGAGTTTTAACTATTGCTACCTAAAGACGTTATGATTGTAGCGATGTGGTCAGGTAAATGTACTGTATTCAAGCCTTTTGTGAAGCATGCCCAACCGAGGCCGAGGCAGTTCAAGACACAAACCCGAAGAAATTATTCACGAGGTTTCTTTTACTTTTAGAATAATGGAGAGCTATGGAGGAGACATACGCGAAATGAATATCAAACAGACCAAGAAGAGTTTTCTCGTTGTGCCAGAGGCTCTGGCGATAGCATCTCTAGCGATGCTGAAGTAGACACTGATGAATTGCTAAAATTGGACCTGGATGAAGAAGGGCTATAATTATAAACAGAAAGAGCTCGTTCCAAAAGAACTGCCGAGTTTGCCGAGTTCAGCTCAGGAGGCTGGAAAAGAACTAGAATTTCTCATGGACTCAGTACAAAGTCGATTGCTCAGCAGCGCCTGCCTTACTTCCCTGGTGAAGCACGTTAGTTGTGGACGGTTGTAATGCGCTATCCGCTGGACCCTATTTGGCAGGCTGAACACCATGGCGAAAGCAGAGTGACGGAACAGTTTGGTGACTGGTTCTGCAAGCTCACTGGAACAGTCAGCTAGGAGCCTAGGACTCTTGCTGGAATATTGCCAGATCCTGTTGCCTTCGATGTGTTCAGCTTGGCAGCCTTGGCTAGGGGGCGGCGCACATCAGCAAGCTGGTAATGGATGCGCTCAAAATCATGGCAGTCCAAAGGCTGTATTTCTGGCAGATTGTCATGGAGGGATGTCTGCATCTGCCTGTCCATCCAGAAAATCGCGATTCCACGGATGCAACAAATTTTGCGATTTTTGCTCAAACCCGCGATTTTCAAGAAAATCCGCGATTTCCCTCGTTTTTGTGGTTTTCTGCACTATAATCATCTCACATGTTTATGCACTTTTCACGCAGTGCTTTCCATGCTCCTGTAGCCTTGTAGGTTATTTGCACAGGACGACTCGTACTACTCCCGAGTAGATACATACTGTACAAATAACGATTCTAACGATGGAACATATTTCGTGATTTGGTACTTTGTTGTACTTATGGAGCCTCAAAGTTCGGAAAATTGTGGCTTTTTCGTACCTGCAAGTGGCCATGAGTACAACAAAATGTTACATGAGTGCCCTCATACCAAGGTGTCCATGCATGCTAGAGATCAACATGGAAAAGAGAAAACATTACATGTACTTCTTCTAGTCATAAGTTGACCTTTTTTTTGTAAAAAGATTATTTCATTGCTATTAAAAATAGGTAATGGACCGTATGCGTGTTAAAACAAAATGGCGTCACGATTTATTGAAAGTGGTATAGTTGGTGGTACGAGTGTTCAAACCCATTTGAACTTCATACTGTTCATCTTCTTTTTGACATGCTCTCTTTCCATCGTCCTTAGCTTTTGTTTGTTGTGAGCTGTTTTGGCTTTCTCCTATACCTCTGGGGGATGCCAAGTGATGATTTTGAGAGGCTGGTGTTGGCTGTGAGCGAGAGTTTGCCGATCGGCGTCGTCCTCGCTATAGCGATGAAAATACTAGTTACTGAGCACCTGGCAGATATCACAACACGTCGGAGCGTCCAGGAGCAAAGGAATCTTGGGTTTTCACTGGAATCTAGTTCCTCCAGCATCGTGTAGCCCACCGTCGGTGAATGGCCGTCCAGAAAGGTCGAACCTGGTCTTCTGCAGCATCTCGCAGTCCTGCGAGGCACACTGAATACGCCTGTCATGTATTCTACAAATAAAAATCACGAAGTAGTGGACTTTATAGTGATGAGTCTATCCTGTATGCTGCAAAAGACGCAGGAAATGTGACTGGTGTCCGTACACTGGACGCCAATATCATCCCAGTCTTCTCCTGCAAGATCTGTTTGACATTGACATACCGGTATGCAGTGGGTCGACATTGGCCTGGTTTGGCAGCTATCTGCCTGGGTGGATGTAGCAGGTTTGCATTGGCGCGTCGTCCAGTCCGACATTTTCTTTTAACTGTGGAGTACCGGCAGGGTTTGAGAGGTTGCTCGTGCTGTGAACACATCTCTACTGCCTGTCTCGTCCTGGAAGTGCCGTCTCGCCGCTTCCTTGCTCTACAGTCACGCCGTTATTTCGCTTCGTTTCGTGGTGCAGCTCAAAACCTGCCCAAACAACTGTGAGCTCGCAACATGGTATGGACAAATTGCACCACTCATGCTGGTTAACTAAAACCGGGATAGTCGAGTAAGCGAGTTCACTCCCTGGGCCATGGCAAGATCTGTTCAGCGCGGGCTATTCCAACCTCCAAGTGCATAGTCACCGATCGATCCATGCGATGGTGGTTGACCTACAAAGAGCCAAGGTCTACGAGTGCTACTATTGGATGCTGTCTACATGCAGTCAACAAAATCAAAGTACCTCAGTATGCCCCAGAATAGGGAATGTGCATCTATAGCATGACACAACAGGGGTTCTGGCGGCACCTGTCAAACAAGCAGTAGCGACTAGTGCCAGCTACCTATTGGAGGCTAGCCGCAACAGTCTGTCACTGGAGATAATTATTATGTTCACTGTTTAGACTGAGCACAATCAATGATGCCCAATCAATCTGCCCAATGTGTGTTCTGTTCCACCTAATTATAACGTCCCATCGCATCAACCCTACTACACGCAATGTCGTCACTCTAGCATGACTTGTGTTATTATTGTTTATTTTGATTCGCACGATAAATAGAGCACAATAAACGTTAACTTGACCGAAGGATAAAGGCGACTGCAGATAGAGGAACACATCGAGGTACAGGTACCGGCATCAATACAGTATCAGAGAGAAACAAACAAAAATGAGAGGTACGCAGAAAAAACTCTCGTAAGCCCAAGGGGAAGTGGTTGATGAGGGATGAATGCACTCTCCACGCTCATCTACACTGTTCGTGGAAATGCACACATACATACAATAATATACAACATAGCAATAGCATGCACAGAACCGAACAATTTCATGTTCACACATGCAAGCACAGACCTGAACATCAGTACCAAAAGCCGATACAGACAATATCCCCATACACACAGACGCACACACACACAATGTCCCATGTATGCGCCCGTGGCGAGAAAAGCACGCAAATCTACAAATGCACTGGATGTGAACCCACAGATTTTCTCTTATAGCAACGATAGCGGATCTGATTCTGAATGAAACACACACACACAATACAATCATTGAATGCCCATCTGCAGATTATGACAGGTCCTGAAAGAACAGGCAGTGTTCCAGTAATGGGGAGCAGAACTTCGAGTGGCGAGTGATGTATACACACACACACTTGCGTGCGCGGGCACACACTAAAGTATTCAGAAATAGAATCGACATTGTAGTATTCATTGGTTGGGGAATGGAAAATAAAATAAAACATTGCTGTAGGTTATTGTTGTAAGGACACTGGGAGCACAACAGAAAGGTAAGCAGCTTGCTTTGAAGCAAAGAAAGTTATTATTCCACGGATCTCAGAAGGAAGGAACGTTCCAGAATGCTGCACTGGCAACAGGCGGCCTGCATGTGCGCGACCCCTGCAGTCGGTCCAGCTGCCGGCCTTGCAGTGCTGAAAAGAATGTGCAGTACAGCATGTCACATAGTATCGCAGCCTGGACAAAAAGGCGCTGGGAAGTCCTAGTTATGTGCTCACCTACACCACGATGCACCAATCTTCTGAGCTACTTTGGCAACAACTTTGTCCACTTGAGACTCCCGTGGGCTGAGCCAGTTGTTGAGGGCTGCACCAAGGTGGACGGCAATGACCGCTGATGGCAAGGCAATCCATGACACACAGTCACTAGGGCATCGTCAACATGGCGCTGAGGCTGGATCGATAAAATCTACCTTTAGGCTGCCGCGGGGTTGACAACGAGGCCGCTGTCTCGAAGCTAGTCAGTCAACCTGGTCACCGCCATTGACGAACCAGTCGCCACCGCCAGCAGTGGCGGTAGGTTGTGACAAGTGTGGTGCAATATTGTCAGCAAATTCAGTACTCAGGATAAGATGAGTGACAAAGGGAACGTTGTGTTTGATAATATTGAAGTGAACAGGGATGGTCACAAACCCTGCGCGTACTCCACCGTGAATTACAAGAAAATTCCGGACTGGACGACAAGCAAACGCCAACCTGCTACATCCAACCAGGCAGATATTATTACGATAGCTGCCAAGCCAGGTCAATGCCGACCTACTGCATAATGTCAATGTCAAACAGATCCTGCAGGAGAAGACTGGGGTGTTGGCGTCCAGTCACTGAGGGTACAGACACCAGTCACATTTCCTGTGTCTTCTGCAGCATACAGGCTGAGACTCATCACTGTAGAGTCCACTACTGCATGAGTTTTATTTGTACAATACATGGCAGGCGCACACGGTGTGCCTCGCAGGACTGCGAGATGCTGCAGAAGTCCAGGTTCGACCTTTCTGGACCGCCATTCACCGACGGTGGGCTACACGATGCTGGAGGACCTAGATTCCAGTGAAAACCCAAGATTCCTTTGCTCCTGGACGCTCCGACGTCTTGTGATATCTGCCAGGTGCTCAGTAACTAGTATTTTCATCGCTACAGCGAGGACGACGCCGATCGGCAAACTCTCGCTCACAGCCAACACCAGCCTCTCAAAACCATCACTTGGCATCCCCCAGAGGTACAAGAGAAAGCCAAAACAGCTCACAACAAACAAAAGCTAAGGACGATGGAAAGAGAGCATGTCAAAAAGAAGACGAACAGTATGAAGTTCAAATGGTTTTGAACACTAGCACTCGTAGTACCATCAACCACTTTCAATAAATCGTGACGCCATTTTGTTTTAACATGAATATCGCGGATTAGTTTGAGTTACCTTTGAAAATAATTAGATTTTAGCAACAAAATTATCCATCGACGTGCTGGTCTTGGCCTGCGTTGGTAATGTTGCCTAAAACACGTGCCAGCAAAGATCGGGGAGCGAATGGGGTGGAGGCAGCGCGTGGGAGACTGAATGAGTTCCGGGTATTCCGTGTTTCGGAGAACCAATTATAAGCCTGCATATGCAAGGGTATTTTATTTAGTAATATTTAATGTATGAGAATACAGAGGTGGTACTTATGTCGAGTGGAAAGAGGACTGATCTTGGCAATTTTGTAAAGGCTAGCGGAGGGAAAGCGACGATCTTTGCTAAATACGATTTTAAGGAGCATGCGGTTATGGGTTTCTAGCTTGTTCAATACAGTAGTAGTTATGCCAGACCAAGCAGTGTCACAGTAGTCAAGTAAGGACAATATAATAGCAACGATAAAACAAGCGTTTGCAAGAAAGAAGAAGATGTCTACAGTGGGCTTGAAGAGCCCCAAGGATGGAGCTTGTGCGCTTGCAGACATGCTGCGCATGGGGTGACCACGACAATTTATAGTCAATAACAACGCTAAGATGCTTATGCTCTTCAACAATACAAATAGCAACACTTGAAGAAGGAAAACAAAGTGGCAGGGAAGGGGAGAATGGGAAATATACATAGCTGCCGTTTTATCAACGTTTGGCTGCAACTTCCAATCATGCATCCAGGTTATAACCTTGCCAATGCTATCTTGCATGGTTTCATGCAGTCGTATAGGGCAAGCATTGGAGCAAAGCAGAGCTGTGTCTTCAGCAAAAAGGCTGACACCACGGACAATATCGGGGAGGTCATTAATATACAGCAGAAATAGCAGTGGCCCAAGGATTGAACCCTGGGGGACTCCAGAAGTAATGGGTAAAGGCTCCGACAACACAGTTGAGAGGCGTACAAGCTGATGTCGGTTAGAGAGATACGATGAGAGCCAGCCGATAGCCTTGCCATCAATGCGATACACTGTTCGCAGCTTAGCTAAGAGACCCCTGTGCCAAACAGTTTCGAAGGCCTTTGCAAGATCGAAGAAAACTAAACCAACATGGTTATGGGCGTTCCGAGCGGTGTGGATGTCTTGCACGAGGCGAGTAACCTGGTACCTGGTGGAGTCACCCCGACAAAAGCCCGACTGTGCTGGCGAAAGTGAAGCGCGAACATGATCATAAATGATGTCATATACAACACGTTCGCACACTTTTGATAAAGTAGAGAGCAATGAGATAGGGCGATAGTTACATGTACTACAATTATCAGTTGTTGAGAAAGAATTTTGAAGAAGACGAGTTTGAGTGTACAATAATGTACTGCAATGATCTCTACCCTGCTTTTCATTGAACACACTATCTGCATGAGCTAAGAACCCTTTACCATGCAGACCACCAGCACTGATCAGGTGCATTGTACATAATTGTGTAGCCTACATACTAGAACTATGGTACAATCATGTAGTTAGCATAACTCATGCTCCTACCTCCGAAAGGATGCCAGATTATGCTCCAAATTTTCAACTACCAAATTATGCCAAAAATTATGCCGGCATAATCCGCCGGCGCCTAGTCTTAGATAGTACTTCGAAGTATAATATTATACGTGACCATGTCATCCAGAAAATTACAGAAAAAAAAATACAAAAATACAGTTGTGAGTTGTTTGTGTTGTATGATTACACCGTAGCTTAGGCGCCGGTCACACATGCAGGCGGCGAGACCGCTTTTGCCGCTGCCTCCAACACGCTGGCAGTGGGCGCTTTTGCGGCTCTTTTCTGCCGGCGGTCACACATGCAAAGACTTTGGTACGCACGCAGCTTCACGGGTCTCCACAGGTGTCGTAAAACTTTTCTCTGAAAAAGACTGTAGCCTCAAAATTCTTCAGGAAGTTACCTGCTTTGTTGCATTTTGACTGAGTTGGCTGTTTCATGTTTCATTCCTATCACTGTTGTCTTTCCTTTCCTGCGCTGGTATGGATCGCAGAAACGCCCAGAATCGCCGACTACGTCGTGACCAGCGACTGCGGAGAGCTATGTAGATTGCCTCAATATTCATGTTGTTCAATTTCTCTTCGTTTGAATCTTGCGGAAGCTCCTTGAGCATCGGTGGACGCCTGAGTCGAGTCCCATGTCGGATGGTTGATGGTACCCAGCCTGTATGGATGCAGATGATGGCACTGTTTGGTTTGCCGCACATGCGTGACCTTCTCTTCGGTAGATACAAGAGAAAACGACGCTTCTGGGCTGCTCTCAGAGATGGCAATGTATGGGATGAAGATTTTTTGAGAAATTATCCCACAATGTCCGTGCAATGGAATGTCCCCGACTTTGAAGATCAACAGTATATGGAGCATGTGCGAATGGGCAAATCAGAGTTCTGGCATCTCCATGAGGAATTTGGCCGGTATATTACATTCCAGGACAGCAAGTGGAGGTTGTGTGTACCGAGCCACAAACGTCTGGCAATAACGCTGCATTGGCTTGCCAACGGCAATAGCTACTCGCAGCTAGCCCGTCAGCATGGCATTGCCAAGTCAACCGCTGTTAAGATAGTCCATGAAACTGTGCGTGCACTGAAGATGCACATGGTGCCGAATTCCATTCGCTTCCCAGAGGGACAAGAGCTGAAGAGAGTGATGGCAGAATTCGAGTCCCTATCATTCCTGGAAAGGTGTGCAGGAGCTGTGGATGGAACATTTGTTAAAATTCGAAAGCCAAAGGCCATGTTTGGTGACTGCTACTATTGTTACAAGAAGTACTGCTCAATTATTTTATTGGGCACTGTAGATGCGTGCGGGATGTTCATCAACGTGAATGCCGGAAGGCCTGGGTCTGCTGGGGATGCCAGTGCGTATGCCACATCAACAATGTTACGCAGGATTTCCCAGCAAAAGTGGCTGACCATACAAGACAACTTTCGAATTGAAGGCACGTACATACGGCCCTACCTTGTGGGAGACTCTAATGACTCTAATGAAGTGCTTTGATGACTCAGCTGGACTTCAGCCACATGAACGGACATTCAACTACCGGCTTATTCGGACAAGGCGTGTAGTGGAGCAGGCGTTTGGGCGACTCAAGGGTTGATTCCGTGTGCTAGTCCACAATAACCTCGACGATCCCGACTTCGCTGCTGATGTGGCCATTGTCTGTTGCGGTCTGCACAACATCTGCGAGAGATGGAAGTGTCCTATGGAACCGACTTGGCTAATTAACACTGCCACGTACAATCAGTTCCACCCAGGACCAAATGACCAACCCCACGATGACTACGAACAAGCAGGTTGGACGGTGAGAAGGAAGCTAGCGCGGCGTACTCACCGAGATCACCCTGTTGTTTGAGCAATACGGTTCTGCTGGCCTCTTATTTCCACACTGAGTACAATCCATTCCATTGATGAATTTATACACCTGCTCTGTGTGAACGAGAAGCACTGAATGCAACTTTATTGTTTTGCCCGTGCAGAAGGCGTATAAGAAAAACCGCAGCGTGCTAAATTGCACCTAAAAAATCGAAGAGAAGAACACGGCTGAAAAAATTGAAGAAAGGATTTATCACAAAACAAGCTCAGTCCTGCTCCTCGTTCCGGGAAGACCTTGGTCCAGGACCATTGAAGAGGTTGCTCACAAGTGTGGCCTGGAATGTCATCATTGACTGCTGGACAGTCATCTGGAATTCCTGATTTTGCCGTTGTGTGGCTGATGACGTTCTCTCCTCACGATCTCTCATCCGCTCTTTAAATTGTTGCTGCTGTTGTTGTAGCTGTGCCTGCGGTCAAAGCACACAAATAACCATCACAAGAGGACTAAGTATTGCTGCTAGACTGCTAGTGATGTTTCATTGGCCCAGTTGTTTGCGAATTCTCACTAATTCCAATTCTGTAAAGTAGATCCCACAATTATGAACGAGTAGCCAATACAAATCTATAATATACTACAGTAGAATTCAAATGTTAAGGAACATGGCCAACAATCTCCTGTCTATTTCAGACCATATTTCCAGAATCTATTTTGGAAAAGGCAGTTTTGGAAACAGTTGCTTACCTGAAGTGTAATGGTTTGTTGTGTATGCGCTTGCATGATGTTGCCAAATGATGCCAAGAACTGGTCCTGTTGCTGGCGCTGTTGCTCTGGTGCTGCCGTCCTACTTCTGCCAACACGACTCGGTGGTGTGGGAGGCAAGGCAGGCCGAGCACGGCCATTGTGCGGCTCCTGTCGAGTTTGAGCTTGCGCCTGTGCTCGTGGCCTTGCTGTTGCCTGCGTCGGTAGAGGCAGTGGGGTAGATGCTGCTGCAGGCAATGCTGCTGATGGTACGATTGGCTGCGCTGAAAATCCTGCTGCAGGCAATGCTGCAGATGGGAGGACAGGCTGTGCTGAAAGTGCTGCAGCACGTGCTGGTGGAAGTCCATCAGAACTATCGGCCTCGCTGTCATCAGCCACGTCATGGTATAAATCATCATCTATGTCACCATCACCAAAAGTTCCACTGTTTCCAGTAGTGTGTGCAGTACTGCTATCACTGCTTGTACTAGCTCTGTTGCTCGTAGCACTGGGGTTGGCTGCCTCTGCTGAAGCTGCCTGTTCAGCATCATCAGCATTGTTGTCATCATCATCATCATCCTCACTGGTGTCTTGGGCACTATCAGTGGAAATAGCCAGTCCCAGAGTGGGATGAGACTTCCACAGATCATAGAAATATTTGAGTAGTGGCCACTTCGCTTCTTTGAGAATCTCTTTTCAGTCCAGCTCATCTTCATCATCATCATCATCAGCAGCTGCCCCGGTTCGCTCTAGCCTGCTTCTGCGCACTCTGGGCTGCACATGAAGTTTAACCTTTTTGGAGCCCGTCTTCTTCAGGCGCCCGATCTTATCCTTGACCTGCTTCCAGGCGACCACCACATCCTCCTCCTTCAGCTTGTCAACAATCCATTTGTACCTCTGTACATCTCTTGTCATTTTTTTCTGGTGTCTTGTCTTGACCTCGAAATAGAGGGAGAGGAGCAGTTGCTCTTGGTCAGCAGTCCACTTCATGACGAGAGATGAAAAACTAATTTTTCCAAGATCCAAGAGATCCAACAACGACAACGCCGCAAAAGTTGCACTACCGCTTTTGTGTTTCGCCACCAATTTTTTGGTTGTGGCGCTTTTGAGATTGCCGCCGTGGCGCCAGTGGCGCCAGGCGCAGTATCCATGGTGATCCGGGGATATCCCAACTTTTGTGGTGCAGCTTTGGTGGTGTCGCAAAAGCGCCATGCATGTGTGACCGGCGCCTTAGTGGTAGAGAATTGCTGGGCATAAGCAAGGATCCCAGACCCTGGTTCGAGTCCAGACTCCGGCGAGTGGTGACAGTCATATTGTTCTGATTTCATTCAGTGTCTACTCCAGAGTCATGCTTAGTGAAGCATTCACCATTGGACAATACCCTTGATACTGCTATGTTGTCCAACTCTGTACATGTATGTGCATGCTGTCCCTAGCCAGGAGAGCGCTGCCTTCGGAGTGGGTGAGGCCCAAGCCAGACAACGCAATTAAATTGTACTGCCTCATCATCATTAAACCACGTCCACATTGGCCTGGTGAGAGCATAAAAGTAAAAAATGTACGGTAGGGATGTGATATTGGGGATGTGCATAATGCACGTACGATAACACTAAACAGTAGATGCGTCATTGGGCAAACAATCAAGGTGGTGAAATGGCAAGCTGAGGAGGTCGGCCAAGAGCCAGGCGTTCTAAGGCATGGCGGAAATCCAAGATATGTGTTCATTTAAAACATCCACTGACACCTCTGGCTCTTTCCATAACAATAGAAATTGTAAAATACTACAAACAGCAGAATACAGAACAGAGGAAATTATTTGAATGTATTCGGAACAATAATCATAGAATTGCCATACTGAACTTCTAAAGTATAGTATTTCTTGGAAACAAGAGCAGCCTCTTGGGAGAAAACTCGGAATGATTTGGAAAGGTTTGGAGAGATTTGGAGAGACTGAGGTGTTTTTTTGTTTAGCTAGGAACTTAGTGCAGCTGTGTGCGCTGGCAGTTACTAGTTTGTTTAAGTGCTGGAACAATGATTGTTTGTTATGTTTGTTTTCTGTTAACAGCCACTGTCCCTAAAAATCGCTTGCGCAGAGTACACCGGACAAATACACACTGACAATCTGAGTCAGTGCTCATCGCTGCGGAGATCAAGTTATCAGATGAACGCTCTCCCACAGCAGTGGTTATGGCGGTTACCAGTACTGCGCTGAATTGCAACACCAACCGTGCTATCGTGCTGCTCATTGCCCTTCTGCCCGCGGTGGTCCTTTCAGCCAGTCTGAATGGTGACTGTTTCTGGTATGATGTGACGCTCCGTATACCAGACCAGCTTGAGCTCAGCCATGACCAGCTTACAGCCCAACTCAATGGCAGTACATGTACCATTGGTAACTGCTCCAAGAACCATCACCAGGGACACAAACTTACAGAGACGTTTCGTCTCCAGCATGACAAACCATGTCTGTTCAACGTCTGTTCTTATTGGCCACAAGCGACACTGACTCACGCTGGTATCAGGTGTTCACGAGGTGTTTTTCGTGCTGGAAACGGAGCGTCTCAGTACGTTTGTACCCCTGGTGAACTGATAGTTTGACACGGAGAGCACTATAAGTGATGCTCCTCCCACACAATCTTCCTCAGCCTACTCAAGCTCCCGAAGGACTGTGTATGGAGCAGGGAGTGGTGCTTTCTTGCAGGTTTGCCGAGGCGAAGGTTCGATGGACTTCCCGTGTGCTCTGGAGTCAGTCAAATATCAAGTCAAGTCCGCGCAAACCGTGAGGTCCGGTGTGGGGAGCAAACACTTTCCCTATGCAATCATTGCCGAAGTCGCTTCCACTATCTGTCATCATAATAACTCTTGAAACCATTGGTTTTTTCCAGATTTTCCCGTTGGTGTCTTTTTTTCTCAAACCAGTGAATATCTTTCCATAATCATAGAAATTGTAAAAAACAGTACTAGAAACAAAAAACAGTCAATTACTTGAATGTTTTCACACCAATGATCATAGATTCACAATACTGAACTTCTAAAGAATATTGTTTTAAAAATAAGAGCAGGTGATAAACACCACACATTAATTGTAAACGAGAACTATCAATATTCTGCAGCATACCTACATGTATAGCCTTTCGGAATAATGGCAATGTCTACACTACAATTCATTCATTGCAACTACATGTACATGTACTACCAACACGTTTTGGTGTCTCCGGCCTACATGATAGCTGTAGGTCTTGTGAAAGCAACAGTCCTGCACACTGCATTCTGTCACCCGGGCAATTATTCTTCCCCACATTTTGAGCAAGAAGATTCCTACAACAGAAAATTAGAAATTTAGCCAGGTTTTACAAAATTAGAACATGTATGCATTGCAAAATGTATGGAGAAGCAAATAGAAAATCCAACCTTTTCACGTTTAAGGTGGGTTTTCGAGCATCAGTTTGGGCAGAATTGGGCATTGAAAACCCAGCGGGACTATTTTGGATGATTGAACTGTAATGAAAACCATGGCCAAACTGTAAAATTAAAAAAAACTCTTCTGTGCCACGACGCTTTTGCTAAGCTGAACTATAACAAAATTAGAGGATCTCTACTTGTCGGTAACGTTTCCAGATAGACACACAAAAATAGAAATGTTTCCCCTGGACTTCGATTTCAGTGATCACCTTATGTTCGCCTGTACGCTGCACATGTAACTGAAGAGTACCCGCATCGCAGTCGAAGGTGAAAGTGAGAATGTCACCACCCTGCCATGCCGCTGTACGTGCTGTACCACACTGACCAGCATGCCTGCTGAAAGCAGCACCATTGCAACTCCAGCCAGTGCCACGTTCATTGAACACGATGGCTGAATCGTCAATGTAAAACTGCGATTGTGTAGCTACTCCAACCGACATAAGGCCTTGGTTCATTTGATCACCACGCACCCTCACCTGCCAAGTGTGTGTTCCGGTCGTGTACATGTCGGTGCCATACACAGTGGCATACTCCCTGCGTGGATCAGCACAGATTTGAGCAACGGAGTCATTCGTTCCGAAGATGATCATGTTGCTCGTGCACCGCAGTCGGTCAAACCTGACAAGAGCACAAACCTGAAAAGGAATGGATCGGCGCTGATTCGCCAATTTCACCTCCAGCGTATGATCTCCTGCTTGCTCTGGCTTCACCCTAGCACACAGTACAATGTCAGAGGAAGATTTTGTACTCTCCGGAGCCAGCGCAACAGGACGTTGTGAACCCGATGCTGAGACCAGTGAGGCACTCAACTGTTGTCGGATACTACGGCTGATCACAGTGGAGTCGGTGCTATATGGGATAGTCAGTGTGACGTCATAGCTGTTGCCCAGGGTTACATGATCGGGTGCGTTGATGGTTATTTGATCTAAATTCACACCTGGGTCTTCAATAACCTGCACAGCTGACTGGAGCTTTGCATGTATGTCGTCCATTACTGTTTCCATGGTGACAGCCTTGAGTGTTGGTCGTAGTTCTGTGGACTGCTTCTCCTTCTCCAGGTCAGATTTGAATGACTCCAGTTTCTTCTGCACCAGTGCTCCTAGCTGTACGACATCACCATCACAGCATTCAGACTCGCATAGATACTTTGCAAGATCTGTAGCCATGCTCTGCATCTCTTCCATCTGGGTGAGACGTTGCAGTTTCTCTTCCAGTGGCCGCTGCTGTTTCCATCTTCGCTTATCCACTTCACCCAGTAGGTCTGTCTCCCTTTTCTTCATCAGTTTTCGCATGTTTTCAAATGTGTCTGTAATCTGCTGAGATGCAGTTGTAGCCTCATCATTCACAGTTGAAATCTCCTCAGATAACCCAGTCATCATACTTTCCAGGGTGGCAGCTAACCCAATGGCTGAATAACTTGCTGACAAGGAGGCACTGGCTGTGGAGTCCACTGCACTGGTTTTCACCTCCTTCTGCAGAGCTGCTCTTTGCTCACTGGCCATTTCTGCCAAGGGAACAATGCTGTGCTGCTGGTGTCCTTTCACAAGACATTGTTCACAAACTGGCATGTGACAAGTCTTGCACCCACTGGACAACTCATGCCTTCCATGCAATGGACATGGTCTTTCTCTAGCCCTGCTAGTTCCTGCACTGGCTTGGGCGACGGCCAAGGTGGCCAAAGGCCTCAAGTTGTGTTGCCGGTATACTCGAGTTCTTCCATGCTTCTCCGCATGCTCAGTGCACAGGCGTGCTTCATCGCAGTCACTGCACGAGTGTGAAGCACTCTTTTTCACGCCATCGACCTCGCAGAATTCGCAGAATTCCGAAACAGCAGCATTTCCAGGAGTAGCTTCGCTGTCCGCGCTTTGCACATCGTTACTCACACGATGGCTAAGTGTCAACTGTTTGCTGAGATCCACAGACGGGTACCTGGGAAGCGTTTCTACATTGCAAACTGCACACTCGATGCTACCTTGAGGGGTGATGTGTTCTCGCACGCAGCCCACGCAAATAACGTGCAGGCAATTCAGAAATCTTCCCTCACTCGGATTTTCGGTATCACAGAACACACAGAACTTTCCTCTACGACGAGGAACAGCGGCGGTCGCCATTGTGGGCTCCCAGCAGTGGTCTTTTTTCTTCACCGTTCAGCGAAATCGACAGACTGCCAGTGATTTGTTTTGCTCTGGAAAGAAAGCTTCACCTGTTCTGGCGTAATCGTAGCGCAATGCATAATGACGCGCGCACTTAGTCTTTGCCATCATAAACATGGCCCAAGCTCGGTGGTCGGATAGCGATCATGCAGATGATGCCTAGCGCGCGCGAGCGCATGCCGGGCGTGGATGTTCGTGCCACGCGATCGAAGTGCCAGTACTAGTACCACATCTGACTGCAAACCCCCGTGACGCAGGTCACCTGACTGATGTCCTGCAAGACTCCTCTTCATCACGCAGAGACGAATCGAGCGACCTGTGCTGTGCTATAGACTACACTGTAGACTTCTTCAAGTCCTTGTAACTGCGCCGCGCCGGGAGGCGCTAGGCGGGCTCACACGTAGATCTGCACCTCAGTATCATGTATGGCAACCAAGGTTACATATCCCCATGATGACTCAGTCATGACATGTACTGTACAATCATCTAACCCCAAACTGCACTGGCCAAAGCCAAAGCCTAGGGCCAAAGACGAATTGAGGAGCAGTCTAGTCATGCGCACTAGGCCGAAGTAACAAAATTATTTCAAAGTAACGTTAGTTTCTGGCAGCTTGTAGAAAATTTGCTGTTGCCCATAGGCCATGTGCATGATGTGAGGGGGCGCAGCGCTGCCAAAGATTAAAGTTTGTCTTCAGTCATTTCAGACCTACATACACGACTTGTAGATGTACATGTCAACAGTACATGTTACATGTATTGTTGACATGTACATCTATATGAAAATGACTGCATTTTAGAAGTACGTGATGTACTTCTAAAATGCAGTCATTTTCATGTGATCAGGTGTATACTATGCCAGTGTATGGTGCTAGCTGCTGGCCGCTGAGACCACCTGAGTCCTGAGGCTGTGACCATGGTGACCTAGTGCCAGTACTGTATGTACGGCAGTAGTGGCCCCATGCCCAGGGCCAGGCCAAGGCTTGAAAGTGCAGCCGTGGATAAGCGGTACGTACACACATGCACATGCATTTATGCGCTGGTCGCCTGACATGATATCGATTACAGCTTTGAATCGTTTTTTAATATCAAAATAAAATATTTGCCGCGTTGGAAGGTGGGAGATCGGGACTCGACTGTGCACTGAATATGAATGCACGCATGGTTCTGTACGCGCTGAGGCGTGAGGGCGCCGGCCCCGGACTGGATTTCCACGTCCGCTACACTAGCCTACAGTACAGGCATGCAGTCAATAGTACAGTACTCAGTAGTACAGACAGTGATTATGATCGGGATGATGGCCTAGCCTACGCTTGCACTTGCACGTCAAACAGATGAATTATTTTGCACCCGAGCTAGCGCTAGCTAGCTAACCTCTCCTTTCTTTTCATTGAAAAGAAGCGAAGGAGGTTGACAGCTTTACGAAAATAGGGAATGATGTTTGTGGTCGCTAGAAGAAGTCTTTCGTGTCTTCTCGTAATACATGATCAGAAATAGGTAAGCCGTATCTCTTGAAGATTTTGTCGTGCAAGTTAGTTGGACAACGGTGAGCCTGCGCTTCAGGAGCGTTCTGGGTGCATGCGTGAAGGTCCCGTTCCTTCATCCAAACAGTTGAGGAGACGTTCTTATGAAACAGCGGTAAGTGTGTAATATGTTTACCAGGGGGCGTACCCAAGGGGTTCAGCAGGGTTGTTTTTCACAGACCCCTATTGTATTTTGTCGTACGACATGTTTTACATGTATATGTAAGTCATGTATGGACTTGGGCTGAAGAAGCGGCAACCGCTCACAACCACTTGGGGGTCCTACCATCCTTCTTACTACGAAAAGGTGGGCCATTGCACTGTTACAGCTGTTGAATGATGACTTTGCTTTGCAAGCTTTGTAGCTGCATGTAATTGCTATTACTAGTGTAAGCATTACGGCATTACGGCCCGGGGGAACTGTAAGTTGCCGAAGGCGGATGCGATATTTAAGTATGTATAAAACAGGATGGATTTTTGGAGAACAAAGTTTAATGACAATGAGGAGTCCCGACTCTGCAAGTATATCTAGCTTTTTTAGCAGTAGGCTCCTCGGCAATGCGGTCCTCTGATTACGTAGCTGCATTGCTTGTCAGTCCCGGCACTTGGGTCTGGCTCAGCCTCATTCTCTGTTCATTGGAAAAGATACTACACTCGAAGTACACTCTCGGAAACAAGGCAAACACACGAACATCAGATTGATGCGCTCTTGGGCAATAATTTGGAAAGGTTTGGAGAGACAGAGGTATTTTTTTGTTAAGCCAAGGCCTTAGTGCAGCTGTGTGCACTGGCAGTAACTAGTTTGTCAAAGTGCTGGGACAATGATTTATTGTTTGTTATGTTTGTGGTCTCTGAACAGGCCTGAACTGACCCTCGAGTCGCTTGCATACACTACACTAGACATTTACACCTTGACAAGTTGAGTCAGTGCTCATCGCTACCGAGATTCTCAGATGAACGCTCCCCCTCAGCAGTGCGGATCATGGCGGTTATCAGTACTGAGCTGTATTGCAACGCCAACCGTGCTATCGTGGTGCTCATTGCTTTGCTGCCCGCGGTGGTGCTTTCAGCCAGTATGAATGGTGAATGCTTCTGGTTTTAATCTGACAAGTGCATCGGAGCAGCTTGAGTTCAGCCATGACCAGCTTACAGCCCAGCTCAATGAGAGTACCATTGGCAACTGCTCCACGGACGACATTTTCAGCCTGTCTGCACTGCGTCCACACGCACAGGCATGGCTTGTGCTGGTCGCCGATAGACTGATACAGGGGAGCAGCAATGACAGTGTAACTCTGAGAGCTATTTCCAACTTGATTCTGACCAGTAAGTACAGTACCGCTCACTGCAATCCAGTTGTACCAGTAAATAACTGTTGTAACAGCTGTACATGTATGCAGCTAACACAGTCGAGACAGTCAGGTACATGTATGCAGCTAACACAGTCGAGACAGTCAGGTACATGTATGCAGCTAACATAGTCGAGACAGTCAGGTACATGTATGCAGCTAAAACAGTCGAGACAGTCAGGTACATGTATGCAGCTAACATAGTCGAGACAGTCAGGTACATGTATGCAGCTAACACAGTCGAGACAGTCAGGTACATGTATGCAGCTAACACAGTCGAGACAGTCAGGTACATGTATGCAGCTAAAACAGTCGAGACAGTCAGGTACATGTATGCAGCTAAAACAGTCGAGACAGTCAGGTACATGTATGCAGCTAACATAGTCGAGACAGTCAGGTACATGTATGCAGCTAAAACAGTCGAGACAGTCAGGTACATGTATGCAGCTAACACAGTCGAGACAGTCAGGTACATGTATGCAGCTAACACAGTCGAGACAGTCAGGTACATGTATGCAGCTAACACAGTCGAGACAGTCAGGTACATGTATGCAGCTAACACAGTCGAGACAGTCAGGTACATGTATGCAGCTAACACAGTCGAGACAGTCAGGTACATGCCGGGCGTTGCGCAGCCCTACAGTCCATTCGTCGGAAACAGTCCCGCTGGCTTTTGAATGTCAGATTTGGGCCGAATTGAGGATCAAAACCCGCTTTAAATCTAAAAAATCTGGGTTTAGGATCTGCTTCTCCATACATTTTCCATGGCATACCTGTCCTAAGTTTGTAAAACCTGGCTCGATTTCTATTTCCCTGTTCTTGAACTTTTCTGGCCTCAAATGTGGCAAGGAGTAATTGCACGGATCACACAATGCAGGATGTATTGTTGTTTTCACGATATCTACAACTACATGTATATTCGGGAGACACCTAAATGCTAAGGTGCCAGTTTCCAATGAATGGACTGTAGACCTAGGCACATTGGGCTGCGAAATGGTGCAAGGCGCAAACTTGACTCAAGTGACAGGATTTTCTTGAGTAGCAGTGTACGTTTTCTGTGGTGGTCACGACGTGAAACACTGAACCACTGAAATAGGAGGTTTCCAGCACCTATTTCCCCTTTCAGTCTGACTAAGGGACATAGTATTCACAGTTACTTGTACACGATGATGTAAATAGTTGTTGAAGCAGAGCAGAGCACACCTCCTCTTTCCGGACCATTCTGCAATCGTCAAACTCCGTTTCATCGTATGGAAAATTATTGCAGCATTTCGGCAAAATTACGTCTGGGAAGAGGTCTACTCTCCACCGCTTTGTGTGTATTAAGCTGCAGGAAGCCTCGCCACTCTTACTCAACTAGTGGTCTATGTACTATAAGTCTACACATTTTCGGCGGGTTCAATATTCGGCCTCCCAGGCCTAAAACCCATTTTGGCCCCATTGAAATTTCAGCCCCGCACCAAATTTTAGGCCAAAATAGCGCGAAAATAGATATGCGCCGAATATTAAATTTTATTGACTTACAGCAAGTCAGCCATACTCTAAGTCAACAGATATTCAGTGCATATTTATTTTCAGCTATTTTGGCCTGGTCATGTTTGGCCGAAAATTTGTGAGATTTTGTTTGGCCCTGGGAGGCTGAAATTTGGATGGGCCGAAAATTTGTCGACTGACAGGAGTGTCCATATTCCATATACTGTGGATTGTACAGGTTGGCCCGGGACGGTGTTCAAGTGCGCCGCATCACCACTGTACGACACGATCAACAAGATGGAGATAGTCAACGGCCTCGGTGGAAACAGCTACAGCATAGAGCGCGGCAACAGCTCATGCCTGGTAGCGCTGCACAACTCCTCGTCGGTTATCCTGACGGGAATAGCCTTCCAGAAGTGCGTGAGTAATGATGTTCAGCCTGCGGCCGTGGAGGTAGTATCCTCCAGGGATGTATACGTTGTCCGCTCCAGATTCAGGTAGGACTGTTATGCGATGTTACCCACCGCCTGCCTACCTGTTTGGGCAATCTACATGACATGCTCTGTCTATTTCTAAAATTAAGCTGGAAGCTGATCAACATGGAGATTTAAAGGACTTTGAAATTAGATATCAAAACCAAAGTTTGTTTTGAGAGTCAGTGAGACATACTGTTCTCGCACTGCTGTGCATGCCTAGGTGCCACACCATCATCCAGCAGTCAAAGTGACGGCGGAAATCTCATTCTCCGATAATGTGGCAGCAAGAATTCATGAAGTCCCACCCCCCACCTTTCTGACAACCCCATCCCACAATAACCCTCCCACCCGACAATACTCCCTGAAAACCCCCTCCCACCCCCGACCCTCCCTCAATGGTAGAAAGTACTGTAAAGTATGTCATAGTGAATCATCACAGCCCTTTCCTGGTCATGTTTTGGAGGTGGGACAAAATGGTTGAGTCTTGTCTTGGTCATTTGGCGAATACCTTGTGCAGTCAACCCATTTGTTTGTTGCCGGGCAGAAGTGAGCTTTGCACAAGAACTCTGAGCTGCTGTACTGTGTGACTAAGTTTGACCCCAGTTCGCCGAGGCTCCTTTACCATATAACCTTATGTGCAATCGACAATGCGATTATCCCTTCACTGGGTGGACATCAAGTTGCTCTCATTAGATCGGCACTCTTGTGGGGTACTTTCCGACCTCTGGTTGTTTAGATTCTCAAGGCCTGAATATAACATTATGCATTTGTACGTTTTTGCGTTGCTGTCAGTACCACTTCATGCACTGAGGCATGTACCGTACTCGCGCGATTAGAGCCCTCTCTTGAATAGTGCCCTATCTCGAATAGTGCCCTAGTCTCCAAGAGCCAGTGAAAAATAAAGCCCTCTCTTGAATAGTGCCCCCCCCCCCCGGTCTTTTAACAAAGTCCATGTGCAAGTTTGGTGTTCTTTTGCTAATGTTCTTGGCCATTTCTTGGCATTGGTGTTTTCAGGAACAAAATCGCAGGTCTTGTTGCCGTTTCTGTGGAGTCGTGAGCATTCACAGTACACTTTAGGCTCTGTTTTTCTTTGTGTTATGCTGGATGATGCAAATGTACCAGTAATGAAAAAATAGTGCCCTCTCTTGAATACTGCCCTTTCTTGAATACTGTCCCATCTGTGATGAACATTGAAAAATAGTGCCCCAGGGGCACTAATCCCCAGGGGCACTAATCCCCAGGGGCACTAATCCCCAGGGGCACTAATCCTCAGGGGCACTAATCCCCAGGGGCACTAATCCCCAGGGGCACTAATCGCGCGAGTACGGTACATGTACTACTACGATGAGGTCTGCGACCGCAGACGTGCATTAAGGATGTATGCACGTCGTCGGTACTTGATACACGCTAGCAGTTACCGTAAAGTACCGCCAGAGCGCCCTACCATCTCATCCTTTCGTGGTCGTATTGTGGAGGTGGTCTCCTGCCTGTAGGTCATACAACACGAACTTTGTACACATATTGCACGTTGTGTAGACAATCCGTACCTTCGAGCGGATACAAGCTCAACACAAAAACCTGCGTAGTGTGACCTTAGTACACTAAAAGATTCTCACACAGTACAAACTTCGGTGCACTCTACCATACGATTTTCTTTTCACTGGCTGTAAAATCAAGGTGGGGCGCTCTGGCGGTACTTTACGGAATTAGTACGCCTGGCCATGTACGGTGTAGCAAAGCCAGTGAACCTTGGTATCACGCACCCAGTAGAGCATGTGTGTTTCAGGATTGATTAATAATAGGTGTTGGCTGATTGGGAAAATCAAAAATAATGTGAAAAATGGGGGACGGAGAAAAGTTTGCAAAAAGGACGAATTTATATATTTTTCGATAATCACAGACGACGCCTTGGCTACATTTGAACCTCAACTCTGTGTGTGTTGCAGCACTTAAACCTGGAGAGAAATATCAGCATAGCCTCTGCTGTACGGGTGCTGGTAGACGAAGGGGAGTGGTTGCACAACAGAGGTGGGTTGTGGGACAGAGGGGAGTGGTTGCTACACAGCGGGCAGAGGTTGCTAAGAAAAAGAGATGTTACTATGCTAGTCTCCAATACTATTCTCATCTTGCTTCCACCGTGCAGTGACAACTTTGGCCCCGCAGTAGCGATAGTGAACTCGTCGACGGTCGTTTCTGCCTGCACATTCCAGGACAACATTCGCTTTGGCACGGTCAGCAAGAGCAGAGTGTTCAATCCACTGCAGGGAAGCAGCAGCATGATTGTCGCGATCGGCGATAGCGAACCGCACGTCGTGACCATAGCCGACTCGGTGTTCAACGGCAACATCAACACGCAGACCAAGACGGATGACTATGCCCGCGACAAGGGTGGCCACGGCGCAGGCCTCAGCGTCACGTTTCACCACGCGCACGGCCAGCCGGTCGTCAGGATTACCAACTCCACGTTCTTCCAGAACGCTGCACGCCAGTTCGGCGGTAAGTGACACACACACACGCGCACACACACACGCACTGTACTTGTACTTGCTCACTGCCATGACTAGTCACGCGATTCTCCCGCGACGAGGGGAGAGAGATTGAAAAGGAATCTTGGAAAGATGACTCAATTGGCTATTGAACCGCCCAACGGCCGACATCTCCTGAAATCCCCAACGCTCTGGGTGGACTTGCACATGATTCCACTTATGGGCTCATCACACCTCAGTAAGTGGGTGAGGACAAAGTGCAGAAAAGGGATTAACGGCATCAAGGTATCCGTCCCGGGATCAAACTGCAGTTACCCCTGCCCCCAGATAAGGTAATACTTGCTACCAGCGTGGGCGGCTTAATCATAGTGGATCTGATATTAGCTTCACAAGCACCCTTATGACACAAGCCAGGCCACCAGGCAACTGCTCACAACCACGAGGGGGTCCTACCATCCTCAGTCTACGATCTTACTACGAAAAAGTGGGCAATTGCACTATTGCATCTGTTGATGACTTGGCTTTGCAAGCTTTGTAGCTGCATGTTAATCCTATTACTAGTGTTAGCATTACGGCCCGGGGGAACTGTAAATTACCGAAGGCGGATGCGATAGTGAAGTATGTATAAAACAGGATGGATTATTTTGGAGAACAAAGTTTAATGACAATGAGGAGTCCCGACTCTGCAAGTATATCTTCATGCGTTAGCGATAAGTTTGAACTTGAAATGTGAAGAAGCCATACTCTTCTCATCAATGTTTTCTTTACAATTAATTCAGTCCAGAAACTGACGAGTTCGATATCACAACACACTCCTTCGCTGAGACCTTCGCTTCCCACAAAGCGGACATAGGCCACAGAAACAGAGTGGACTGGAGGTATTATCAGCCAGGCATGTTACCAGTACATGTAACTTGAATTTTCTAATGTCTCTTCCATTCCGCGACATGAAAACTCGTTGCCAACGCCATCTATGGATACTCTCTCCTTGCTCTTTTTTTGTCACCTGCTGCTGCTAAGCACTTAACCAAGCAGGAAGCTAGCATCGAAATCAGGAAAAATAGTCAGCTTTTTTGGCAGCAGGCTCCTCGGCAATGTGGTGCTCTGATTACGTAGCTGCACTGCTTGTGAGTCCAGGCACGTGGGTCTGGCTCAGCCTCATTCTCTGTTCATTCCGAAAGATTATACACTCGAACTACACTCTCGGAAACAAGGCAAACACATGAACATCAGAATGATGCGCTCTTGGGCGATAATTCAGAAAGATTAGGAGAGATTTGGAGAGACTGAGGTAATTGTTTGTTAAGCCAAGGCATTAGTTCGGCTGTGTGCGCTGGCAGTTAATAGTTGGTCAAGGGCTGGGACAATGATTGATTGTTTGTTATGTTTGTGTTCTCTGAACAGGCCTGAACTGACCCTCAAGTCGCTTAGATGCAGTACACTGGACATGTACACATTGACAAGTTAAATCAGTGCTCATTGCTACCTAGATTCTCAGACGAATGGTCCCCCATAGCAGTGGTCATAGCGGTTATCAGTACTGCGCTGAATTATATCGCCAACCGTGCTATCGTACTGCTCACTACTCTGCTGCCCGCGGTGGTCCTTTCAGCCAGTCTGAATGGTGACTGGTTCAAGTATGATCTCACACTTTTAGTGTACCAGACCAGCTTGAATTCAGCCATTACCAGCTCACCACCCAGGTCAATTGAAGCACCATTGGCAACTGCTCCACAAACCATCGCCAGGGACACAAACTTTCAGAGACGTTTCGTTTCCAGCATGACAAACCATGTCTGTTCAACGTCTGTTCTTATTGGCCACAAGCGACACTGACTCACGCTAGTATCAGGTGTTCACGAGGTGTTTTTCGTGCTGGAAACGGAGAGTCTCTGTACGTTTGTCTCCCTGGTGATAGTTTGACATGGAGAGCACTATAAGTGATGTTCCTCCCACACAATCTTCCTCAGGCTACTCAAGCTCCCGAAGGACTGTGTATTGAGCAGGGAGTGGTGCTTTCTTGCAGGTTTGCCGAGTCGAAGGTTCAATGGACTTCTCGTGTGCTCTGGAGTCAGTCTTGAGGCAGTCAAATATCAAGTCAAGTCGGCGCAAACGCGAGGTACGGTGTGGGGAGCAAACACTTTCCCTATGCAATCATTGCCGAAGTCGCTTCCACTATCTGTCATCATAATAACTCTTGAAACCATTGGTTTTTTCCAGATTTTCCCGTTGGTGTCTTTTCCTCAAACCAGTGAATATCTTTCCATAATCATAGAAATTGTAAAAAACAGTACTAGAAACAGAAAACAGTCAATTACTTGAATGTGTTCACACCAATGATCATAGAATCACAATACTGAACTTCTAAAGAATATTGTTTTTAAAAATAAGAGCAGGTGATAAACACCACACATTAATTGTAAACGAGAACTATCAATATTCTGCAGAATACATACATGTATAGCAACTTTCGGAATAATGGCAATGTCTACACTACGGTTCATTCATTGCAACTACATGTGCTACCAACACGTTTTGGTGTCTCCGGCCTACATGATAGCTGTAGGTCTTGTGAAAGCAACAGTCCTGCACACTGCATTCTGTCACCCGGGCAATTATTCTTCCCCACATTTTGAGCGAGAAAATTCCTACAACAGAAATTTAGCCAGGTTTTACAAAATTAGAACATGTATGCCATTGCAAAATGTATGGAGAAGCAAATAGAAAATCCAACCTTTTCAAGTTTAAGGTGGGTTTCGAGCATCAGTTTGGCCAGAATTGGGCATTGAAAACCCAGTGGGACTATTTTGGATGATTGAACTGTAATGAAAACCATGGCCAAACTGTAAAATTAAATACCGTTCTGTGCCACAACGCTTTGGCTAAGGGCCGTTTCACACGAGGTATACATGGCTTTTCACGAATGGGCGTTCTAGGCACAGTACACAGCGCGTGATTTCACAGCTCCTTTTTGAAAATGTTTTCGATGAGTGATGTGTCGCTTTGTTTTGCTCTAATTGGTGCTTTTCTCCAATGCCATGCAGTCGTATTTATTCAGCTTTTATTTCTTGTGTACTTGCATACTGGTATTAGTTTAGTCCCACAATCTGCGATAAAATGATCCGCTGTAGCACCTACTCCACTTTTATGTTTATGTATCTATGTCATTCGGATCTTCCCAAGTTGTACAATGTACTGTTGAGATACCGAATTCAAATAAATCAATACCATACCATACCATACACGAGTGTCGCAACATGCTTTTCAAGCAGCAGTTGCCATGGCAGCTTTGACCTGCCTCGCACAGAAGTCGTAAAATACGGAATCCGCACGCGAACGCGGGAGTTTTGAACACAAAATAATAATAATTATTATTAGTTTGGCAAGGAGATGTTCTCTCCCTGATTCTCGTTTTCTTTGATCGCCACAAGGAGAAAAAGATGAACGGACGAGAGAGGTTGCAAAGGATGGCCAGGCGTTGAAGGACTGCATTGCCCTCGCTTGTTCAAAGTGTAATTTCAAGTTTTTCTCTGGATTCAACCATCCTGAGCGGAAGGTTTGATTTCCTCAATTTGATCGAGTCCACTCAGGTGTCTTCTCGCAGGCGTCGCGCGAAATTTATGCTCTTGATAGTCGGCCCACAACTCAATAAGTCTAGCCTCCAGGTCATCAGAGAATATTTGGCGAGGCATTGTCCGAAACGGAAGGCACAACCAGCAACCAGCAATGAAAGCAAACAGAAGCAAAAAAAGCAAACACGACGACAGATCACAATGCAAGGAAAACGAAGTTTGTCAGTAGAACGCTGGGTATATCCTGCTTTCTACACCCCTCCTGGTCTTGCTGAAAACGTACACGGTGCGTTTCACATTTCGCGCCAAAAGTGCTCCATCTCCTAGGGAACATAACCGGAAACGTGACATGTACGCGATTTTGTACCTCGTGTGAAACGGCCCTAAGCTGAACTATGACAAAGTTAGAGGATCTCTACTCGTCCGAAACGATCCCAGATAGACACACAAAAATAGAACTGCTTCCCCTGGACTTCGATTTCAGTGATCACCTTACGTTCGCCTGTACGCTGCACATGTAACTGAAGAGTGCCGGCATCGCAGTCAAACTTGAAAGTGAGAATGTCATCATCCTGCCATGCTGCAGTACGTGCTGTACCACACTGACCAGCATGATTGCTGAAAGGACCACCGCCCCTGTTCCAGCCAGTGCCACGTCGACTGAACAAGATGACTGAATTGTCAATGTCACCTTGCGGTAGTGTAGCTACTCCAACCTGCATATGGCCAGTGCTCAATCGATCACCACGCACTCTCACCTGCCAAGAGTGTGTTCCGGCCGTGTACATGTTGGTACCACACACATTGGCACGCTTGTTGATTGGATTAGCACAGATTTGAGCAACCGAGTCATTCGTTCCGGAGATGATCATGTCGCTCGAGCACCGCCGTCGGTCAAACCTGACAAGAGCACAAACCTGAAAAGGAATAGATCGGCGCTGATTCGCTAATTTCACCTCCAGCGTATGATCTCCTGCTTGCTCTGGCTTCCCCCTAGCACACAGTACAATGTCAGATGGAGATGTTGTACTGTCCTCAGCCAGGTGAACAGGACGTTGTGAAACCAATGCTGAGATCAGTGAGGCACTCAACTGTTGTCGGATACTACGGCTGATCACAGTGGAGTCGGTGCTATATGGGATAGTCAGTGTGACGTCATAGCTGTTGCCCAGGGTTACATGATCGGGTGCGTTGATGGTTATTTGATCTAAATTCACACCTGGGTCTTCAATAACCTGCACAGCTGACTGGAGCTTTGCACGTATGTCGTCCACTGCTGTTTCCATGGTGACAGCCTTGAGCGTTGGTCGTAGTTCTGTGGACTGCTTTTCCTTCTCCAGGTCAGAATTCAATGACTCCAGTTTCTTCTGCACCAGTGCTCCTAGCTGTACGACATCACCATCACAGCATTCAGACTCGCACATATACTTTGCAAGATCTGTAGCCATGCTCTGCATCTCTTCCATCTGGGTGAGACGTTGCAGTTTCTCTTCCAGTGGCCGCTGCTGTTTCCATCTTCGCTTATCCACTTCACCCAGTAGGTCTGTCTCCCTTTTCGTCATCAGTTTTCGCAGGTTTTCAAATGTGTCTGTAATCTGCTGAGATGCAGTTGTAGCCTCATCATTCACAGTTGAAATCTCCTCAGATACCCCAGTCATCATACTTTCCAGGGTGGCAGCTAACCCAATGGCTGAATAACTTGCTGACAAGAAGGCACTGGCTGTGGAGTCCACTGCACTGGTTTTCACCTCCTTCTGCAGAGCTGCTCTTTGGTCACTGGCCATTTCTGCCAAGGGAACAATGCTGTGCTGCTGGTGTCCTTTCACAAGACATTGTTCACAAACTGGCATGTGACAAGTCTTGCACCCACTGGACAAATCATGCCTTCCATGCAATGGACATGGCCTTTCTCTAGCCTTGCTAGTTCCTGCACTGGCTTGGTCGATCGCCAATGTGGACAATGGCTTCACGTCATGCTGTCGGAATGCTCGAGTTCTCCCATGTTTTTCGACATGCTCAGTGCACAGGCGTGCTTCATCGCAGCCACTGCACGAGTGTGAAGCACTCCGTTTCACGCCATCGACCTCACAGAATTCGCAGAATTCCGCGAAAGCAACATTTCCAGGAGTAGCTTCTCTGCTCGCGCTTTGCACGTTACCCAAACGCTGGCTAGGTGTCAACTGTTTGCTGAGATCCACAGATGGGTACCTGGGAAGCGTTTCTACCTTGCAAACTGCACACTCGATACTACCTTGAGGGGTGATGTGTTCTCGCACGCAGCCCACGCAAATAACGTGCAGGCAATTCAGAAATCTTCCCTCATTCGGATTGTCGGTATCACAGAACACACAGTACTTTGATCTACCGCGAGGAACAGCGGTGGTCGCCATTGTGGGCTCCTAGCAGTGGTTTTCTTCACCGTTCAGCGAAATCGACAGACTACCAGTGATTTGTTTTGTTCGGCAAAGAAAGCTTCACCTGTTCTGGCGTTACCGACGTCGACCGTAGGCTAGCGCAATGCCGTGCGCACTTTGCCATCATAATAAACATGGCCTTCAGCGCGGTGGTCAGGTCCGGGTAGCGATCATCCAGATTGATGACTAGCGCGAGCGCCTATGCCGTGGCGTGGGCGTGGATTTTCGTTCTGCGCCGGGAGGCGGGCTCACAGTCACACGTAGATCTTCACCCCAGAATGGCAACCAAGGTAACTGGTTACATCCCCATGACATGATGTCTAACCCCAAACTTGACGCAGGTCACCTGATCAAGGACAAGGTGTGGGTCCTCCTCACTCAGCAGAGACGAATCGAGCGAGCTGTACTCCCGTCGTCGCCAAAAAAATCCGGCCAATGCCAAGTATACGCGTACATAGGTATGGTAGGTAGATCTACGCGGTACTTCATCGCGGGTTCATGCACTGGGGAGTGGAGTGGCACATGCACTAGTCTCAGTATTAGTCTAGGCCATTGTACTGCCACTGCCACTGCCACTGGACAGCACTCAGAACAGTCTGCGCCGCACTCTGCCTGCTGTAGTCGGGTTGAGCACTGCGCCGAGCCTGAGTCTGACTCTGAGTGAGTGTAGAAGGCGACGGTTTCAAATAGGACATACCGGTAGATTACCGGACCGGACTCAATATTCACTTTCTCTCTTGGTATTTTGATAAGAAAACATATGTCACAGTGAGACTACGATGTGTTATAACTTATACTCCGAGCCAAAATTTCATGGCTCTGCGATGACCAGAAGCGCCACACCAAGCAGGTGAGTTTTTGACGTGTTGCTTCGCACTGCAACTTGAGTTTTACGACTTTCGAAAAATCAACTTCTTGTCGCAGGTAAACAGCGGCTCGCCTCTCGCCAATAAAGCACCGCATACCAATCAAAACTAATGGAGAAGCACACACAAGGCTTATTGTTACTCTGTACTGGCCGTCGTGGAGCGATAGCATTTACCTAATTTCAGACTAATAGAGTGAATTTGACGTGCACTCTAAAACCTTGCCGATTTGGAGCCACCTCTGATTTGAAGCGAAAAATTGGGCAACTTGGAGGCAATGGGTCAACACAAAGGAGTGGCTCAGTTCGATTGACTCTGGCCTCAGAGCAAACTTCAACATGCCAGTTTCCTTCCACAAACATATTTCGAGTGAACAATCAACGCTGATGATAGGTTTGCATGGTTTGGGCCTATACAAATTATTTGGCTGACCTGTCAAGCCGTTGTCACCTACAGCTAGCTACATGGTGTATGCGGGCCTAGCCTGTCAGCATGTGAACAGTGAAGTAACTGCAGACCCGGTCTACCATGGTCTACCAGTACCACTACCACTTTTGGCACTAAGTATGAAGTATGATACAGTGCATGCGGCCCAGTACAGCTACCGGTAGCTAGCATTGCATTTGGCCGGATTTTTTTGGCGACGACTGTACCATGCCTACTGTACTACTGTAGTCTGTAGTGACTAGTGTAGTTGTGCCGGGAGGTGGTCTCACAGCACACCCTGTTGTACGCCAGTATGGCAACCAAGGTTACATCCCCATGAGTCATCATCATGACATGTCTAACCCCCCCCCCAAGACGAAGTGAGAAGCAGTCTAGTCATCATGGTCATGCGTGCACTGAGTAGTATACTGGCGGAAGTAATGTTACCGGTAAACAAAATTAATAATAAATTAGTGCTACGTCACAGCATAGCAACAATTTCAAAAATTCAAAAACTGGATCCACTTGGATCCAGTTTTTGTATGGATCCAAGCACATTTCAAGCGGTCTTACCCACAGCATGGTGATGTAGCCAGTGAAACTGACTGATTTGGCTACTGGGGGCGGGGTTACAACTGGTGGCGAAATATAAGTCACACCTGCATGCGACATGAGTGGGTTGCTATGCACCCACATACTTAGGCAATAGCAAAGTCACACCTTAGTGGATCCAAAAATAGAAATCTGATGTCAACTTACTACTCCCTGGCCGTTTTGACGTCATCACTTTCAAGCCCTATTATAAAGTTTTTGGCAGCTTGTTACGTAGACGTACATGTATACTTTAATTGTAGAAAATTTGCTGTTGCGTTGCCTCGACTCAGGCTGGAGCTGAGCCTGAGCCTGAGGCGCCGCAGCGTTGCCTGTTTCAGTCATTTCACTTTTTTCAGACCTACACGACTTGTACATGTCAACAGGCAGTCATTTTCATGTGGCCAGGTGTATCATGGTGAATGGTGCAGGCCACGTTTGCATTACAGGTAGATCTACACTACACAGCCATGTGATGGCCTACGCTTGCACGTCAAATAAATGAATTCATGAAGTTGGTTGCTCCAACGAGGAGCACACGCTTCTTGCGGATGGCAGTCGTGAGTCAGTCAAGTGTCAAGTTCGGCAAGAAGCGTGTGCTCCTCGTTGGAGCAACCAACTTCATGACTATTACCGCCGAAGTCGCAACTTCTAAGTTCGAAAGAAATGAATTATTTTATAATATTATTAATTTTTGCACCTGAGCTAGCGCTAGCTAGCTAACCTGTCCTTTCTTTTCGTTGAAAAGAAACGAAGGATTTTGACAGCTTTACGATAATTAGGGAATGATGTTTGTGGTCGCTAGAAGAAGTCTTTCGTTTCTTCTCGCAATCATCCGAAATAGGTGAGCCGTATCTCTTGAAGATTTTGTCGTGCAAGTTAGTTGGACAACGGTGACCAGGTGACCAGCCTGCGCTTCAGGAGCGTTCTGGGTGCATGCGTGAAGGTCCCGTTCCTTCATCCAAACAGTTGAGGAGACGTTCGTATGAAACAGTGGTAAGTGTGTAATATGTTTACCAGGCGCGTACCCAAGGGGTTCAGCAGGGTTGTTTTTCACAGACCCCTATTTTATTTTGTCGTACGACATGTTTTACATGACTGTACATGTAAGTCATGTATGGACTTAGCGTCTTAGGCTGAAGAAGCGGCAACCGCTCACAACCACTAGGGGGTCCTACCATCCTATGATCTTACTACGAAAAGGTGGTCACTGTTACAGCTGTTGAATGATGACTTTGCTGTGCGAGCTTTGTAGCTGCATGTAATTGCTATTACTACAGTCCATTCAGAAAAAAGATAATATCCTAGCTTTTGGCCATAAACGGGTCAAATTTGGAGTTTTCGTCACAATTGTTTTGCCCCATGGAATGCTCTTCCAATTGTGTTTTTGTACTACAGTCCATTCAGAAAAAGATGATATCCTAGCTTTTGGTCATAAACAGGTCAAATTTTGAGTTTTCGTCACAATTGTTTTGGCAATCCCCCATGGAGTGCTCTTTCAATTGTGTTTTTGAAGTCTATTTCTCCAAAAAGCAAGCCATAACAAGAATAGGATTTCGGCCAGGTTTTGCCCCCAAGGCACTGAATTGGGTAAAAACCATGAAAATCCAAGCCGTTCACTCCACTTGCATAACAGTACATTTGCGGCTCGAACCCCAGTTGAGGTGCCTTTTTTGGACCCTTTTCAAGTTTCGAATCGCGCGGCACTGCCAAGTGTAGCACAAAATCGCCAAACACGGGAGCTCTCCAGAGCCAGCACTCCCCTTTTTTTCTGAATGGACTGTAGTGTAAGCATTACGGCCCGGGGAACTGTAAATGACCAAAGGCGGATGCGATAGTGAAGTATGTAAAAAACAGGATGGATTATTTTGGAGAACAAAGTTTAATGTAAATGAGGAGTCCCGACTCTGCAAGTATATCTTCATGCGTTAGGGATTAGTTTGAACTTGAAATGTGAAGAAGCCATACTCTTCTTCGCAATGTTTACAGTCAGTTCAGTAACTGACGTGTTCGGGATCACAACACACTCCTCCACTGAGACGTTCTCTTCCCACAGAGCAGACATAGGCTTCCGAAACAGCATGGACTGGAGTTATAATCACCCAGGCATGATACTAGTACATTCCACTTGCATTTGCTAATGTCTCTTCCATTCCGCGACATGAGACCTTGTTGCCAACGCCATCTATGGATACTCTCTCCTTGCTCTTTCTCTGTCACATGCTGCTGCTAAGCACCTGACCAAGCAGGAAGCTAGCATCAAAAGCAGGAAAAATGGTCAGCTTTTTTAGCAGTAGGCTCCTCGGCAATGCGGTCCTCTGATTACGTAGCTGCATTGCTTGTCAGTCCAGGGACGTGGGTCTGGCTCAGCCTCATTCTCTGTTCATTGGTAAAGATACTACACTCGAACTACACTCTCGGAAACAAGGCAAACACATGAACAGCAGATTGATGCGCTCTTGGGCTAAAATTTGGAAAGGTTTGGAGAGATTTGGAGAGACTGAGGATTTTTTTTGTTTAGCCAAGGCCTTAGTGCAGCTGTGTGCGCTGGCAGTTACTAGTTTGTCAAAGTGCAGGGACAATGATTTGTTTGTTTGTTTGTGGTCTCTGAACAGACCTGAACTGACCCTCGAGTCGCTTGCATACGCTACACTGGACATTTACACCTTGACAAGTTGAGTGAGTGATCATTGCTACCAAGATTCTCAGATGAACGCTCCCCCTCAGCAGTGCGGATCATGGCGGTTATCAGTACTGCGCTGTATTGCAACGCCAACCGTGCTATCGTGGTGCTCATTGCTTTGCTGCCCGCGGTGGTGCTTTCAGCCAGTATGAGTGGTGAATGCTTCTGGTTTAATCTGACAAGTGCACCGGAGCAGCTTGAGTTCAGCCATGACCAGCTTACAGCCCAGCTCAATGAGAGTTTCATTGGCAACTGCTCCACGGACGACATTGTCAGCCTGTCTGCACTGCGTCCACACGCCCAGACATGGCTTGTGCTGGTCGCCGATAGACTGATACAGGGGAGCAGCAATGACAGTGTCACTCTGAGAGCTATTTCCAACTTGATTCTGACCAGTAAGTACAGTACCGCTCACTGCAATCCAGTTGTACCAGTTGTAACAGCTGTACATGTATGCAGCTAACACAGTCGAGACAGTCAGGTACATGTATGCAGCTAACACAGTCGAGACAGTCAGGTACACGCCGGGCGTTGCGCAGCCCTAGACCTACGCACATTGGGCTGCGAAATGGTGCAGGGCGCAAACGTAACTCATGCGACAGGATTTTGCTGAGTAGCAGTGTACATTTTCTGTGGTGCTCACGGTGTCAAACACTGAACCACTGAAATAGGATGTTTCCAGCACCTATTTCCTCTTTCAGTCTGACTAAGGGACATTGTATTCCCTGTTACTTGTACACGATGATGTAAATAGTGTGGAAGCAGAGCAGAGCACACCTCCTCTTTCCGGACCATACTGCAATCGTCAAACTCCGTTTCATCGTATGGTCCATTATTGCAGCATTTCGGCAAAATTACGTCTGGGAAGCGGTCTACTCTCCACCGCTTTGTGTGTATTAAGCTGCAGGAAGCCTCGCCACTCTTACTCAACTAGTGCTCTATGTACTATAAGTCTACACATTTTCGGCGGGTTCAATATTCGGCCTCCCAGGGCTAAAACCCATTTTGGCCCCATTGAAATTTCAGCCCCCGCACCAAATTTTAGGCCAAAATAGCGCGAAAATAAATATGCGCCGAATCATTTTTATTGACTTACAGCAAGTCAGCCATACTCTAAGTCAACAGATATTCAGTGCATAATGGAAGTTTCCGGAGGAGGAAGGAGGAAACTGTAGTTATCACCAACCCTCACCGCGCCCAGCTCACGCCGCTACGGCGTGCGACCTGAGCTGGGCGCCCTGCCCAGTATGGAACTGTCCTCAAGCCAGTCACGTATTTGGCAGCCCAGTGAGCTGTCTACCGGATCGCAGCGTTTAGAAGCGCCAAATGCGGCAGGGCCAGTCTCAGGCTGGTCGCGTAGGCGGCAGGCCGGCGGGCGACCGGCAAGGCTGCATTCGCATTTGGATCACCGAAGTGATACAGGTGCTTCGACGGCACTCCGTGGCGCATCAAGGAGGCATCTGGGGCCCAGGCAGCCCGCCCGTAAGCGCACCACCGTATCAGGTATGCGCAGGTGGAGCAGCAGAGCAAGATGTGTGCCGGACACTCACCATCATCCGGTCGACTGCATGGTTGTGCGACTTTACACAGCTGTCACTCATTACTTGCTATTGCTTGCAGAAGGCCAGAATTTTTTTGCTCTCGTTTGCTCTAAAGCTAGTTGGTTTACATGGTTTATACCCGTAACTGAGCATGGATCCTACTCAGCAGCGGATCGCTGGTATTCCTCGTTTGAGACCGCGGCGACGGCAGCGTCGGCCCTGACCAACAAGCCTCGGGCGATGAGCATGCCGGCCGAAAATGCAGGCATGGACACTGTCGTGTATGACCAGTTTAGTTGAGTTCCTTGGAGGCGCTATGATGCCGGCCGGCGCATGTGTTGGCGCACGGGAGACGATTAGGACAATACGGCGTGCGGAATACGTCGAGCTGGCCACAATGCTTCCTTCCTGTCCTGCCCACACGCAGCCAGCAGCCAAACGTGTTAGAATCGATCAATCCGATGGCAATCACTGAGTGGAATTGTCATTGGCGGCTCCTCTTCTGGCAAGAGAAAAACAGAATCTCTAATCTACTGGGTCGAGGCCTGGCAGACTTTAAGAACCATCGCGCCTTGCAACACGAGCTTACGCCCTCTGGGGCCCTAAGTAGTCCGACAAGAAATTCATACTGCACGGCGACAAAAAGGCAGTTGGAGCAGTCCGAAATCCGGGACTTGCCGAAATCCAACCGTGATGGAACTAGCCACTTCAGCCCCCACATGGTAGCAGAACACAAGGCTATATCTCGCTGACTACCCATATTACGGTCACGGACAACTCCGCTGCGGACGCTCTTTCACGCGGACGATTAGTCCATTTCCTCTCATCGGCTCCCTAATCCAGCTGCTGGACTCAGCTTAGTCCCGAACTCATACTATGCGGGAGCAACTAATCATGGCAGCAAACCGGCTGAACTTCTTCTCAACCAATGCGTGCCTCCTTTTTCATTCGCTGTGTAGTCTATCTCTCTCAGCACACGTGGGTAAGCACGCAAGCACACACACACACCCACGCACACGCATACATACATACATACATACATACATACATACATACATACATACATACATACATACATACATACATACATACATACACACACACACATACTCTCTCTCTCTCTCTCTCTCTCTTTATCCTCCTCTCCTCCATCCCTCACCCTGCTTCGCCTCTAAGTGCTGTCGCTCCCCTCCCCTTCCTACTCGTACTAGGCGGCATTACACCAAGTCTCAGCATGTGGGGTCTACTTTGCTGTTTTGGGGCTTTGTTTGGACATGGCAAGCTGTTATCTTTTTCCTTGCGGCTGTCGTCGCTGTTGCCATTGTTGTTTAGATACCACGGCGAGCCGGCAGTACGTGCCGGTGTTGGCGGGCTGGCGACCTTGTTTTACTTTCAGTAATTAACACTTTACCCGAGGTGCGACGGATTAATCCGTCACGACCGCGCAGGGCATATTGCAGACACGCGTATGTGCGTTACACACACACACTCACACATTATGCGCACCCGGCGGGCAGGGCGATTGGCCCATGCTGCTTATTCAGTTGTACTAGCGGAGGCAGGGGCGATTCCCCTACGTAATCGCCCATGCGGCGGAATACCCGGCGGCCTGATACGGCGGCGTTGCGAGCAAATGCAGGGGTGGTTCCCTTTTGAGCTCTGTTTGTGGCGGCGGCAGAGGCAGGGGCAGCACCCCTAGCCCATGCGGCGGTTGACCCGGCGGCCCGACATGGCAGTTGGCCCAGGGGTCCGATATGGCTACTGACCCGGCGGTCTGATATGGCGGCTGACCCAGCGGTCTGATATGGCGGCGGCGGCTGACCCAGCGGTCTGATATGGCGGCTGACCCAGCGGTCTGATATGGCGGCTGACCCAGCGGTCTGATATGGCGGCTGACCCGGCGGTCTGATACGGCGGCTATGCGAGCAAATGCAGGGGCAGCGCCCCTTTGCGCGTGTTGTTTGCGGCGGCATTGGTCAAGGCAGGGGCAGCGCGCCTCGCCTGGGTGGCGTTATGCCCGGCGCTGCGGCTATGTTTGCAAAACGCAGGGGCCGCTCCCCTTTGAGCTTTGTATGTTTACAGCTATGTTTGCAAGATTCAGGGGCAGCTCCCCTTGGGGCCTGGTACAGTTATGTTTGCAAAAAGCAGGGGCAACTCCCCTCCGAGCCTTGTATGTAATCGTTTACAGCGATGCTTGCAGAAAGCAGGGGCAGCTCCCCTTAGTGCGTGGTATGTTTACAGCTATGTTTGCGAGGAAGAAACAAAAAAAAAGGGCTTGGAGCTGGGTATGTTTACGGCCACGTTTGCAAAATGCAGGGGTAGCTCTCCTTGGAGCTTTAGCTAGTTGACAGCTACGCGACAAAATGCAGGGACAGCTCCCCTTGGAGCTTTGGATGTTTACAGCTATGTTTGCAAAATGCAGGGGCAGCTCCCCTTGGAGCTTTTAAAACTAGTTTACAGCTGTGCGGACAAAATGCAGGGGCAGCACTCCTTGAAACTTTGGATGTTTACCACTATGTTGGCTAAATGCAGGGGCAGTTCCCCTTGGGGCTTGGATGTTTACAGCCAGGTTTGCAAAATGCAGGGGTAGCTCCCCTCAGAGCGTTGTAGGTTTACAGCTAGGTTTGCCAAATGCAGGGGCAGCTCCCCTTGGAACTTTGGATGTTTACAGCTATATTTGCAAATACAGGGGCAGCTCCCCTTGGAGCCTTCTAGTTCTACGTTTACAACTATGTTTGCAAAATGCAGGGGCAGCTCCCCTTTGAGCTTCGTAGGTTTACTGCTAGGTTTGCAAAACGCAGGGGTAGCTCCCCTTTGGAGCTTTGGATGTTTACAGCTATGCTTGCAAACTGCAGGGGCAGCTCCCCTGGGAGCTTTTGAAGTTGGATGTTTACAGGTGTGGTCGCAAAATGCAGGGGCAGCTCCCCTGGGAGCTTTGGATGTTTACAGCTATGTTTGCAAATGCAGGGTCAGCCCCCTTGGAGCCTTGGATGCTTACAACTATGTGTGCAAAATGCAGGGACAGCTTCCCTTTGAGCTTTGTTGGTTTACAGCTAGGTTTGCAAAACGCAGGGGTAGCTCCCCTGAGCTTTGGATGTTTATAGCTATGCTTGCAAAATGCAGGGGCAGCTCCCCTTGGAGCCTTGGAAGTTTACAGCTATGTTTGCAAAATGCAGGGGCAGCTCCCCTGGGAGCATTGGATGTGTACAGCTATGTTTGCAAAATGCAGGGGCATTTCCCCTTGGAGCTTTGTATATTTACAGCTAGGCTTGCAAAATGCAGGGGCAGCTCTCCCTTGGAGCGTGGTTTGTTTGCAGCTGAGATGGGGAGTGCAACCGAAGATCTCCTTTCGAGCTTGCTTGTTCGCATTTGCTTGTTAGCACCGTAGCTCGGGCACCCAGCAGGTCCTGACTGGCCCTTAGCGCATACTCCCGGCCACATTTATTGCCTGTTGCAGGATAGGGGCCTCACCCCATATTTTTTTTGGACGATCGGCGGGCGGGAAGCCGTCATCGACCTATTAAAGAGGCAAAATACAAGAATAACTGAGAAACTAATAATTGTATACAACGCGCCAACCCTTTGGCTCTGTTGTCGGCTCTGCGGGGGGCATCCAGGCATCCCCCTTGTGCGAACACCACCCGTGGAAGCGGAAAAGTTGTGACGGCGTATTCAGTAGTGCCCAGCACCAGCAGGACCTACCAATCAGGGGAAAGCCTAGCAGTCCTTCATGGCAATTCCCTTGGTAGACCCCCTCAAGCTGACACAGGATCTGGCCACCAGGAAGGGGCCTGGACGGCAGCTCTAGGTCACCGGAAGGTGGTCAGGGCTGACCCGCAAGAGATGCATGTGCGGTGGAGCCTTTGACTAAGCGGCCACCCCTTGGGGCCAGAGAAAGCGGTCTTGAGGGGCAGGTGGTCCTTAGTTGGAGGCTTGCACCGCAAACTATGAATGTGAGACCGTCCGTGCCCGGCGAAGGTGTCCATAGTACCAGGCGGGTAGCTAGTCACACTTGTATCCAACACGACAGCCCTTCGGCTGTTGTCTGCCCGGCTTGGGGCGCCCAGGTATCCCCCCGTGCGAACACTACCCGCGGAAGCTGACAAGTCGTCAGCGTATTCAGTAGTGCCCAGCACCAGCAGGAGCTACCAACCAGGGGAAAGCCTAGCAGTCCTTCATGGCAATGCCCTTGGTAGACGCCCTCAAGCTGACACAGGATCTGGCGGCCAGGAAGGTGCCCGGACGGCAGCTCCAGGCCGCCGGAAGGTGGTCAGGGTTGACCCGCAAGAGATACATGTGCGGTTGAGCCTGTGGCTGACGACCACCCCTTTAAGCCAGAGAAAGCGGTCCTTAGTGGCAGGTGGTCCTTGGCTGCAGGCTTGCACCGCACAACCATTATGAATGTGAGACCGTCCGTGCCCGGCGAAGTGGTCGGTAGTACCAGACTGGTCGCTGGTCACGGTGGTCTTTAGCTACTGGTTTCACTGTATACCGAATCAGGCATGCCATAACAGGTCTACAGCGAACAGCACAGAGATCGACGGGACCAAGAATAGGGGATAGCGTGCGGCGAGGCCACCCCCATTATTTTTGGGAGGCACGGCTTCATGTTAGAGCAGTAAATTGCAGTTAGGGACTCAGCTGAGTCAAGCTGGACTCAGCGTGTCAAGTTTGGCATAATACAATAAGCGCGCTATCCCCAAACAGTTGTGTGGTTATTGTGTGAGTGTATATGCAGGAGTCCGCGGTCACGTGAGGGGGGAGTGATAAATGGAAGTTTCCGGAGGAGGAAGGAGGAAACTGTAGTTATCACCAACCCTCACCGCGCCCAGCTCACGCCGCTACGGCGTGCGACCTGAGCTGGGCGCCCTGCCCAGTATGGAACTGTCCTCAAGCCAGTCACGTATTTGGCAGCCCAGTGAGCTGTCTACCGGATCGCAGCGTTTAGAAGCGCCAAATGCGGCAGGGCCAGTCTCAGGCTGGTCGCGTAGGCGGCAGGCCGGCGGCAGGCCGGCGGGCGACCGGCAAGGCTGCATTCGCATTTGGATCACCGAAGTGATACAGGTGCTTCGACGGCACTCCGTGGCGCATCAAGGAGGCATCTGGGGCCCAGGCAGCCCGCCCGTAAGCGCACCACCGTATCAGGTATGCGCAGGTGGAGCAGCAGAGCAAGATGTGTGCCGGACACTCACCATCATCCGGTCGACTGCATGGTTGTGCGACTTTACACAGCTGTCACTCATTACTTGCTATTGCTTGCAGAAGGCCAGAATTTTTTTTTTCTTTTTTCGCTCTTTCACTTCTTCCAGGCACGGCTTCATGTTAGAGCAGTAAATTGCAGTTAGGGACTCAGCTGAGTCAAGCTGGACTCAGCGTGTCAAGTTTGGCATAATACAATAAGCGCGCTATCCCCAAACAGTTGTGTGGTTATTGTGTGAGTGTATATGCAGGAGTCCGCGGTCACGTGAGGGGGGAGTGATAATTTATTTTCAGCTATTTCGGCCTGGTCATGTTTGGCCGAAAATTTGTTGCAGCCGGGATTTTGTTTTCCGAGGTTCAGTCACGGTGACAGTGTATACATGCGGCAGCAGTACAGGCCGAAAATTTGATGCGGCCGAAATGGGTTTGGCCCTGGGAGGCCGAAATTTGAATGGGCCGAAAATTTGTCGACTGACAGGAGCGTCCATATTCCATATACTGTGGATTGTACAGGTTGGCCCGGGACGGTGTTCAAGTGCGCCGCATCACCACTGTACGACATGATCAACAAGACGGAGATAGTCAACGGCCTCGGTGGAAACAGCTACAGCATAGAGCGCGGCAACAGCTCATGCCTGGTAGCGCTGCACAACTCCTCGTCGGTTATCCTAACGGGACTAGCGTTCCAGAAGTGCGTGAGTAATGATGTCCAGCCTGCGGCCGTGGAGGTAGTATCCTGCAGGGATGTATACGTTGTCCGCTCCAGATTCAGGTAGGACTCTTATGCGATGTTACCCACAGCCTGCCTACCTGTTTGGGCAATCTACATGACATGCCCTGTCTATTTATAAAATTTTAGGTGGGAGCTGATCAACATAGAAATTTAAAGGACTTTGAAATTAGATATCAAAACCAATGTTGTTTTGAGAGTCAGTGAGACATACTGTTCTCGCACTGCTGTGCATGCCTAGGTGCCACACCATCTTCAAGCAGTCAAAGTGATGGCGGAAATATCATTCTCCGATAATGTGGCAGCAAGAATTCATGAAGTCCCCCCCCCCCCCCCCCCAGTTCTGACAACCCCGTCCCACAATACCCCTCCCACCCGAAAATACCCCC
>NC_088647.1:26476859-26629359 GCF_964019385.1 Sycon ciliatum
TCATGGGTCCCATGAACTCACCTCCTACGGGTGGTAGCATTCCTGCTGATTCAGACAACTGAGTCTGACTGACTAGTGAGTCCAGTCGAGCCCTGAAATATAGTTATTATTGTTCCTATTGATTTCAATAGTTCAATGTAATTGTGAGGCAGGTGTTAGACTTCATTAACCGATGGCATATCCTGTTGGATTCTGCAGTTACCCGTGGAGTTTGGCAGCGGTGAGACCAAGTTCCAGACAAACTCCATCCGCTCGATCGTGGTACGCAGTGCTGCTCTGTATGTCAGCGGAAAGCTCGTGGTGTCGGGCAATGTCAACACTGAATTTGACGGCTTCAACTTGGAGAGCTACGGCGGAGGAATTTATCTGACTGGAGTAAGTATGAGCATGGGCCTGGCCCGAAAATTTGGATTCTATTTAATTGAGATGTAGCCAGTTAGTTGTAGAACGTCAGTACCGTCGGTCAGTGTCGTGCAATGTTATCGTATAAGCTGATTGTTTAGTAACTTGTAGTTCCTTGGTCCTTTTTCCTTCTAAATTCTCATAAATTTAATTAATCGTTTTTAGTTTTGGAAGAATTTGTAGACGAGACCATTTTTTGGGTAGTGGTGTATAGCTGTGTGAAACATGAAGTGGCTACAGTGGAGTCTGCACACCCTGAAGTCAGTGAAGACACAGTAAGCAGTAATGTAGCAATCAGAGACCAATATGACTTGAATACTTGACAACGCAAGAGGCCAGACTATGTTGTGTTTTTAGATGCCTTCAACTGACTCTTCGCCCAGCGTCGCTTTGAATCAATCACCTTACATTTTACACTTTCACTGAACAGTTCAAGGTCAGAGCTACTTTACAGTGTAGTAGAATGCCAATTATCCAAACGTGGAATGGTGGTATGAATTTGTACAGTTGTAGCAAGAGTACATGAAAACCAGAGTGTGAAGCTCGGATGGGTTGCTGTCACGGCGCGGAATTCCGTGATTACATCATTATAGTGATGTAGTGCGTACAAGCAGGATTCAAGCAGGTCTCTTTCTGCACACCTGCAGCTCAGTTGTAAGCACTACGCCATTTCCCGCCTCAGGTCTGCGCCAAACATGATGAAATCACGGAATTCCGCTATGACAGACACCCATAGTAGAAAAAGCCCCAAGCTGCACACTCTGGTTTTCATGTACTCTTGGTTGTAGTTATGTCGAAACCAAACTTTCCCCCGATGCCTGGATATTCTGGAACTGTGGCATCTATATGTGAGCTTCCATGTGCCAACACCTATTTGACCTAAATAGCCACAAGACCCGAACACCTATGTGACCCAAAAACGCATGCTTAATTCCCAAGCGGCAAAAAGTCGCTTTGACTGGATTTTGGTGTGAGCTGTTCCCATGTTTCCTATGTCCTCTGTCCAGCGTTCACAAATCTACGTCACCAACAGCAGCGAGGTCGTCGTGAGTGACAACTTTGCCGGTTTTGGAGCTGGAATTTTCAGCCTGACATCGTTGGCGTCAGCTCAAGTGTCGGTGGGAAGCGGCGACATCTTCTCGCACCGGTGCTTCATCATATTCAGCTCACGGCAGTTCTCGTACCCATCCGCTGCTTCAGATAGCTTGGTAAGGGAACAGGAGAAAGAGAGTAGAGAGCACTGAATTGTCGGGCATTTGGTGATCAAATGGCTGGGTATTCAATCATCGAATGGCTGGGAAGTCGATGATTGAATGCCCGGACATTAGGTGAATGAATGGCTGGGTATTCAATCATCGAATGGCTGGGCACTCGATGATAAAATGACTGTGGTACTCGATAAGCTAATTGCACCAGAATAGTTTGAATAATACCCACAGTCAGTGGGCATGTATTATAGGTCAGCAGCCTTTTATTCTGCAAGACAATCTAGACCTCACAATGCAATCTAGGAGGCATTGGGTCTTGAAGTAATGTCTGTCCATAGTGATGACTGCACGATGCACAGACAAACGGTCTCGATGTGCAGGTGGTTCTTCTTAGCAGGTCTCGAAGTAAGTTTAAGCATGGCATGGCACCTGATAAGTTGGACTCGATATACAGGTGGCCTCTAAATACAGGTGACCTCTAAAGACAGGTGGTCACTTAATACAAGTGGTCACTCAATACAGGTGGTCACTAAAGGCAGGTGGTCACGTAAAACAGGTGGCCTCTAAATATAGGTTGTCACTTTAAAATAGCAATGGTCTCTAAAGAAAGGTGATCTCTACATAAAGGTGATCTCTAAAGAAAGGTGATCTCTAAAGAAAGGTGATCTCTACATAAAGGTGACCTCTAAAGAAAGTTGGTCTGCCACTGGATACGTTCTGTATACGGGGATCATGGTTTAGGTGTGACTTGAGCATTTGGCTGAGACGTATTTCTACTGCTATGCATGATTTTCACTGCTCTCCCAGGCCAAGTTCAAGTTTGAGAACAACACGGCATGGAAGGGTGCGGCCATCTACACCTCCTCCATGCTGGACTGCGCTTCATGGTGGCGCAGTCGGCGTTGCGAGCAGGATTACCCCAAATCATTCGTATTCAGGTAAGCACAGAGTGCGGGCGAGAGGAGGATGGTCAGGAGGGGGTGGGGGTTAATGGAAATACACTCGTACCTCGTTTATCCGGGCGGTCCGGGACCGAGCACTGACCGTAACTTTGAAATGCCTGTAACTCCGAATTACTTACAATCATGTTGATGGTGAACGGCCATAGATATGGCATGTGGTGTCACTATTTCCACAAAAGAGTAGTAATATTTCAACTGAAACTCGCCCAAAGGGTGCCCGGTAGACCGAAGTGCCCGCAACTTCTGGGTCCGGATAACCGAGGTACGAGATGAATGTACTGTCATCTCTTTTATAGCACTAGCATGACTGTAGTGACATTATTCTACTGTGTGTGTGTGTGTGTGTGTGTGTGTGTGTGTGTGTGTGTGTGTGTGTGTGTGTGTGTGTGTGTGTGTGTGTGTGTGTGTGCGTGTGTGTGTGTGTATGTGTGTGTGTGTGTATGTGTGTGTGTGTATGTGTGTGTGTGTTTGTGTGTGTGTGTGTGTTGGTGCTGCATCTACAGGAACAACTCGGCGTGCGACTACGAGGGTTTCCCGTCGCCCGAAGAATGCTATCGCAAAGCTCCGCTGCAGTCCAGAGGAGAGCCAGCCGTTTGCGGTAACCAGACGACGAGAGAGTCGCTGGACAACTACGGCATCTACTGCCCGTCGGTAGCAACGGATTCCTTTCAAGAACACTGGCTGCTGCCACCGGAGAGCTCAGCAGACCCAAAGGTGGGTGGGGATGTATTTACCCGCAGTACATTGTAGTACTGGGAAGTATAGTGTGCCGTGCCCTGGATATAACAAACTATGGAATACAGAAGAAGTGTACGATACATGTACTGTTGGACGCCGAAGAACAAACTGTGTAGAACTTCACCAATCACAGCATACCAATGTATACACGGTGACTCAACTCTGCATAGACCCTAGTACATGAGAATAAGAATGGTCTAGGCTACGAGGCTACCCCCCCCCCCCCTCCTCCAGTTATTTGAACAGTACTGTAAGTGAGTGTAAATACATTGCAGCGTTGTCATAGCAACAGATCGCTACTTTCCCCTTATGATGCGCTCCTGGGCGGAAATGAGAAGAATTGAAGAATTCCGTGCAGTCGAGCATACAGCGCTGGTGGGTGCATCTTTTACTGTGGCATAGAAAGTTTAATTTCAACTTTCTCATCATTGCCTGGGCTCACACCGCTAACGGTGCCGTTTCTTTCTCGTTTCCTTTTTCTCTCAAACTCGCTTCAATTTCTTCAGATGCTGACGTTCAGTCCCGGACAGACGATCGGGGTTGAGGCTATTCTTGTCGATCAGAACTGCAACCCGTCTGAACTCAACACCAAACTACAGGTATGGTTGTTGAAGTGCCAGTGTGTATTTGTGCACAAAGTGGCTATTTATAATATTCTACTTCAGAACCTCCTGAGGAAGTGTAACAGGTGTGTTTATACTAAGAACGTACATACTCACTATTCGTATTTCCCGCTCCTTCACCATAGTGATGAGAGCCACTCCAGTATAGAAGAGCGCATCCGCCAGTGGTTCTCGAGTTGTAGTTCTGTTCTCCTCCTCACTCTTGTCTACTCTCTTGTGTAAACACTTCGTCCGCATAATTATTCTACAAAACCCCTGTGTTCTGGAAGGGTGAGGGGACTTCGTTTACCCGGGAGCTAACAGAAGCACACGTTCAGGTCTACAGTAGTAGAGCCTGATGTCCCAATTATCGCTGACATGTGCTTGGTCATACGTCTAAATTCCATGAGAAGGAAACAGAAAGTGATTCGATGAATAAGAATGGAGATTGATGACTGTGGACACACAATATAGGAGCAAGAGATCAACCATATCCAATGAATGCATTGAATATTTCCCCTGAACAACCTCAGAATAATATGCATGGAGACAACTCTGCACCGCCACCTATGAGCCGAGTACGAAACTCCAATTAATTTTCAGAATGAATGCGTACTTGAAACCATAGCACCGTGTTAAGTTGTGTGACAATGTCTGCAGCTCTCATTCTCTTTCTAACAGTCTAATGAAATTGTCTAATTAAATCAGTCTTCGCTCTGCGTTGCTTTCTACCATCTTGTAGGCGACACCGGACGATGTTGTCAGTTTCAAGAATGTACACTTTGAAGTGATCAGCGTCAGCAATCTCTCCTTCGTCAGCTATTCTAACGACTATGAGTTCAGTGAGGATGAAGGTCATGACGTGAACGTGACACTGCAGCCACTCGTCTCACACTTTGTGGTACGGTGATGTTCTGTAGAATGGAGAATTGTGTGTGTGTGTGTGTGTGTGTGTGTGTGTGTGTGTGTGTGTGTGTGTGTGCGTGTGTGCGTGTGTCTGTGTACGCGTGCATGTGTGTATGTGTGTGTGTGTGTGTGTGTGTGTGTGTGTGTGTGTGTGTGATTGTATGTGTGATTGTGTCTGTGTGATTGTGTCTGTGTGATTGTGTCTGTGTGATTGTGTATCTGTGTCTGTGTCTGTGTGTCAGTGAATTCCACTCTCGGTGTTAGCACTGCATTGAGGAGACTTTGTACATCAGTTACTAATGTGCGTGAGTTAATGATGACGGAAGCGGAAAGGTGGTTCTTGACCAGGGAGTAGTACGACTCCTTGTTCTTGACCTGCCCGGTACGCGAACCCGTCAAATTTTTTTTTAATGATGATTTCTGTGTGCATGTGTCCGTGTGTGTGTGTGTGTGTGTGTGTGTGTGTGTGTGCGCGCACGTGTGTGTATGTGTGTATGTGCATGTGTGTTTGTGTGTGTATCCGTGTGTGCGTACGTGCGCGCGTGTGTGTGCATGCGCATGTGTGTGTTTGTGTGCATGTGTGTGTTTGTGTGCATGTGTGTGTTTGTGTGCATGTGGGTGTGTATTGTTTGTGTGCGTTTGCGTGCATGCGTGTGTGTGTGTTGTTTTGTGTGTAGTTCTAACGGTATCTTATTCTCTTCACTTTTATACCAGCCTGTGCCTGCCATTTGTTTTTTCACAAATTGTCCACTTTCTCCAGGCAAATGACTACATTCAGTTGAGAGTGGGTCATTGTCGTGCTGGATATCTGCCCAACAAAACTGCCAACGGCCATTACACGTGCCTGTGTCTTGAAACGGACGATGTGTTTCAATCCTGCGTCCAGGGAGGAACCGGAATAGTGCTGAAAGTAAGTCTGTGATTAGATCAGTAATACGGTTAGGAGCTGCATCTGTGCCTTGATTCCAGAGGGTGGTGGTGTTCCTGTGCCTTGATTCCAGAGGGTGGTGGTGTTCCTGTGCCTTGATTCCAGAGGGTGGTGGCGTTCCTGCATCTGTGCCTTGATCCCAGAGGGTGGTGGCGTTCCTGTGGATGCTGAAAACTGGGCCTGCAGCCGAGTCTCACGCGAACCGTGAATTTTTTAAGTTTGCGATAATCACTGGTGTGCAATGTACTTGCTCGTTGTGTCTTGTGTAATTTGTGCTGGTCACTTGCAGGCATGTTTCAGCAGTCCTTGCCTTTCTCCTGTGCATCAGTGTACAGTCTAGGTTGTGGTGTTTTTGTGTACTCAAGCTCAATAGGAGTATGTGGGTGTGGGTGTATGTGGGTGCATGGATGTGGATGTGGATGTGTGGATGGATGTGGATGTAATACCTGCCAAGTACTGAGAGTGCTTTTTCTGGATCGCCATGGCAAAAAATCGCGGGATTTGCCTTGGTTTTTCGGGATGTCATATTTTTACCAAAAAAATCCGTTTTCAACTTTTGATGGCACCAACATTTCGATAATAGATGATTGATGGTGATCATCGGATCACACTTACACATGTTCAAGACTCAAAAATGGAGGTTTTTCAGAGACTGCTCATGGAGAGCACTAGGAGATTCACTGGTACTGCAGGCTATGGCGGTCCGGGATCAATAAGGACAATTACTGGCCTGTGACAAGTCATTTGAAGGGCTCCAAGTACAATATCAAGCTTGTTTCTTGTACAGTGAATTTCGGGATAATCGACAGGAATTTCGGGATCGCGGGAATTCATCCAAAATTGCGGGATAATCCCGAAAAAATCTGGATACTTGGCAGGTATGGGATGTGTGGGTGGATGTGGGTGTTCGGAGGGGGGTGGGGTGGGAGGGGGTGTCTGCGTATATTTCTGACTATAAACATTATGACAAACCAAGAGCAATACTAGTACATATATCTCTAACCAGTAGCCGCTGTGTTTGCTATCATTTGCTTTGGCCGTGAACATTGCAGAGCGACTTCTGGGTAACAAACACCACAGCAGACGGCGATATCTTCTACCATCGCTGTCCGTTTGGTTACTGCAAACCGTACTGCAGTGCAAGTGAATCGGCAGTGTACGGGCTTGGGCAGTGCTGCGAAGAATCCGTCGGCCATCGCGGCTGCTTCTTCGACAGCTCACGGCCAAACAGCCTGTGCAACACCAATCGAACAGGTTAGGAGATGTACGGCTCACAGGCCGATGGAGGCATGGTGTATGGACATCTGGTCTTTAGTGGGGAGCGGGCTTTATAAAGGACAGCAGTTGTAGATTAGCAGTAGATTTTAATGAACTTAGTATGGCATCAACAAATTCATGGTGACGGGTGATCTCCGTTGGCAGGCGGTATATCAGGCATGCTTGGTCTTTTGGCATAGGCGATACTTGTTGACAGGTTGGGATGCCTGTTACGGTAAACTCTAGGGCTTTGGATGACATTGTGTTAGTTGAAGTCCTGATTTGTCGTAGTGTGCTTTCTGGGGAGCATTTTCAATGATCTGTTTGATTTGGTTACTTCCGTGCAGGTGTGTTATGCGGCAGTTGCCCTTCTCATAAGGGTCTAGTACACGCACAGTGGATTGTGGATTGTCAGGACTGCAAACACCAGCCTGGATTGCTGGTACTCATGGGTGAGTTGGTCTGTACTGTGTGTGCGTGCGTGCGTGTGTGCGTCACAAATTCACAATCGCTGTGTACAAGCTCTTCGATTAAAAGAATATACTTTTATAATGAAGTTGATTGTTCCAATGTTCTAAGTTCGTACTTTTATAATGCTCAAGAAAAACCAATACCATTATTGGTCCGTGCTGGTTGGTGTTTATATTTCTACCTCGAGGCTAGGGCACAGAAGTAAAGGAATTCAACCACTGTGGGTGAAGAGACAGGTTTGTGAAGCTTAGCAGTGAACATCAGCACTGCAACAATCGTGCAACCTGCAATTGGAATGTAGCCATTATCCGTATCAATTTCCCGTGTAACTAGAGTTAAGTCTTGTTGCAAAAAAGGACCCACGGACAGGATTTGAACCCAGCACCACGACATTTCCAGAACAGTCCCCTACCCATTAGGCTGATGGGGATCATTCATGCGAGTACACATATACACACACGCGCGCGCACATACATACATACATACACAAACACACACACGCACCTGTTAGCACATTCCTGGGAAGGGATAGTAGTGTAGAATGAGTGGACCGCAGTTGTGAGTTTCTGCATACGATTCCCGTAACATAACCAGTAAGGCACTGTCCTGGAAAGACAAGATTACTTGGTTCAAATCCCACCGGTTATAAGCCGCCTTCGATTATAAGGTGCACCCCCGTTTTCAGGTTTAGCCCTACTGTTTCAATATATTCGTATAAGTAGGATGTCACTCTCGATTGTAAGTCGCATCCCCTTCTTTGCACTTGAAGCATAGTGTAAAAAAAGGTGCGACTTACAATCGGGTAAATACGGTACGCCTTTCCACTCGCCGCACACCAGAAGCATAGCACCGCTGTTTCGGGTTGTCTGCCCGAATGTGGTACTTGACTGAAAACATTTCAGCCAGGGACTGCCTGGTTGTCAACCTTACTTCTGCATGTACCGATGTGCACAGCGAGGGTGGGCCAACCTTTTTCTTTTTGTTTTGTCAAATTAAGGTCCGGGCGAGAACACACCTGCCCTACCGGACCGGGTGCTAAGGCCCTGGTGCCACTCTGGTGTTAGTGCACCAAGGAACCATTGACCAGCGGCGGCGTTGTTGTAGTTTGTCTGACCAGCCCTGCTGATCGGTGCATGCCTGTGATTGTCTGTGAACACCTGTGTGTATCTCTGTGTCTCTGCTGTGCGTGCCCTATCAGCTGGCATTCCGGCCGGGCTGTCTCTTCTGATCTTCTTCCTGGACATTCACCTACCGCACTATGTGTGGGTATTCGTCCACTATGTGCAGGTAAGCATTCAGAAACTGTACAGGTTACCCGATCACGTCATTAAGACCACTTGGAAGTACTCACTAATAATGGTAGAAGAAATCACATGGAAACGAGTTATGAAGCAACTATCCACGACTGTAACAAGATAATAGGTAGTCAGAAAGTGCGATAACCGGCTACTTATTATCTTGTTACAGTCGTGGATAGTTGCTTCATACCTCTTTTCCGTGTGATTTCTTCTATTTTCATTATATTTAATGGCTCGGTATCCGAGTCAATAATGATAGTCAGCTATTTCAATGACACTGAGAAGAAGGGCACACTTCAGGCTCTTGAACAACCTCTCGAAAGTTTCACTACTATCCTTTCAAGCCTTTTCGTCAGGTGAAATACAGGCAAAGTCTAATCAGCTATTTCAGACTCATTCAGAGCCCACAGCAAATTCCGGTCATTTGTGATTGTGCTGAACGATGTGCACGAGCATCCTTTTCATTTTCTTGTGTTGTTGGGTTGAAGAGTTCGATGCAAAACACGGTATATCCATGTCATCACTCTTTGGATACTACGTGTATAATGGCCCACAAGCGATTCATGTATGTTTGATTTGTATCTAAATCCACATTTGGCCGACAGTTTTGAAGTGGTTCTAGTCGGATTTTGAAAGTGAAATTTTGCCGGCTGAATGTACCCCTAGACTTTTGGGTTGTACTGATCCCAAATTTCAATTTATCAAATTTATGCAACGAAACTCTTCATTGTATGTGCTTGCTGATGTCCAGGTGGCATCCTATCTACCCAACAGCAACAGTGATAACATCTTCCGGGTTGTAAGTTATCATCGACCTGTGTGCAATATAGATATTGGTGATGGGAAATTTCTATCCTCTCAGCTCCGTATTTCTGACGCCCAGTTTGAAACGAATGAGTCACTTGCACCATGAGTGTTCGCCGGGTTGACGACCCATCGGCATATCTGTGTGTGTGTGTGTGTGTGTGTGTGTGTGCGCGTGCGTGCGTGCGTGTGTGTATGTGTGTGTATGTGTGTGTATGTGTGTGTATGTGTGTGTGAGTGTATGTGTGTGTGTGTATGTGTGTGTGTGTGTGTGTGTGTGTGTGTGTGTGTGTGTGTGTGTGTGTGTGTGTGCGTGTGTGTGCGTGCGTGTGCGTGCATGCATGTGTGCCTCTGCGTGTGTGTGCGCTGTCCTCGATCAGTTGATGTATCTGCAGTTCTACACGTCGCTGGACTTTCTCTTCGGGGCCTGTATCTTTGAGAGCATGGACGCCCTGCAGAACTCCGCACTCTTCTTTGTACCGCTGGGTGCTGTGACCGCAACACTGGTAGTCACATATGCTATTTGGTAAGAGATTGACAGACATACTGTACTAATTAGCTTTTTTTAATTGATTTTTACTTTTTTATTCTGTGTTCCAATTGATTGACTACCTTTTAAATTGATTTTTGTACTTCGAAGTAGTTTACTGAATTTGTTTGATGATATGTGCAATTCATTTAGCCAGTACAAGAGGCTTTACTACGAACTATCTACCCCCAAACTAGCCATACTAGCGGCTGTGGGGAGTGCGGGGGGGGGGGGGGTTCTTATTTGTCGACAACTTGGAGTCCTGTTGCTGGTGTGGTGAGGTCGGCCAGAGAGCGCATGTGGTGGGGAGGTGGAATTTCTACGGAGACAGACGTACTCGAAACAGACGGAGGCACTCGCAAATGCTGTGCTGCAGGCACCCACCACTTTTCCATCATTATCGATGGTCTGTAGATATTGCCGGTGTCGCTACATCCAGGTTCGACAAGTATGTTACTTGTAAATCATTTCAAATGTGTGCTGATGCATGCATGCCAATACGTAACAAAAGTGTGTTGTTAATTCTATTTTTTGCTTTTCCGTCCATGGCAGCTGGCTTGCGCTGAAGAAGCGCCGGCGGATGTGGATGAGACGGTTTATACACACGTTCCTAACCTGCTTCCAACTGATGTACCTTAACATGTGGTTGGGCGCCTACCGGACTCTGTTCTGTGCTGACATAAAGTTTTCCAGCGGAACTCAAAAGGTATGTCTGCTTACAGGTGATAAGGACTTGCTTGCTACTTTGTTAATCACCATTGTATTCCACTTGAATAGTAATGGGACGGAAGGCCTAGTCGAAACTGTAATGGCTTCTGTGCATCGTGTACCGATTTGTTTCCCTCCAACCAAGAATCTGTTGGGTTGCGAATTCTTGTCGTTTCTGTGCAACATGCGGTGATTGCTTAACAGTACGCTAATGTGTGTGTGTGTGTGTGTGATTTTGATGTCTGTTTTCCGCCGCGTCACTGCAGAGGCTGCTGAACGATGGCAATGTACTGTGCTGGCAAGATCGCCATCTTAAGTATGCCCTGCCCGTCGCTCTCTTTGCCGGACTGATTCTCGTCCCCGCTCCCTTTCTGCTGACACTATACAACACCATGTCACTAGCGTCGCCTGCGAAGTCTACGGTAAGCGACGGGATCGGTGCGTCTCATTTTCTCCGTGGAAACCTGTGCTGCTATGGAACGTTCACACTTCAAATGTATGCCAGTACAAACAAATTCCACTCGGAACAGCCAACAAATGCAGAGGGACACACACACACGCACGCACACCTTGACCTTGACCTTGATACACGTTGCCTTGATAGGTTACACGGTCGCCGTCAGGGGAGAGGGGCGGAAGAGGCTGAGGAGCAGCACTTCTGATGGCGCACTAGATGGTGACGTAGTCGGAAATTCCTTTGGCAAGGGCACTCAAACGGGAAGTCGGCCCTTTCCGACACTGTCCTACGTTTCGTGCGGTCGCACTTGTGTCTGGCCCAACCGCTGCTGGACTTGAAACTCCGGTGGCAGGTGCTGCACTGCGGAGTGACCGGGTTGCCGGGGTACTCAATGTTGGGAGCAGGTCCGTGATCGCACCGATGGTTAGCCAATCCACCGGGGCTGCGGAACCAACGTTGGCAGAGACGACATTGGCAAGCGCCAGCCTGATTGCACACTGGTTTCTGCCGTTCTGCCAAGCATTTGTGACGCTTCTCATCTGGTAGGCGAGAGAAGTACCGATCACATACTTGGCAAGAGCGGATCAGCAATGATCAGTTGCTGGAAATGTGGGGCGACAAGCGCCCACTTGCTGTCCGGATTTGCCAGCGACGACTTGAGTGGCTGGGTCATGTTGCTCGCATGCCACCAGAGCGCATCCCGAAGATTTTGTTGTTCGGTCTGCTCCCATTTCGCCGTCTACCTGGCGGTCCACGCAAACGCTGGAAAGACTGCAATAGTGCAGACCTGAAGGCCCTGAATGCTGTGGAGGGATGGTACGATCTGGCAGATTCTCACCCCGACTGGCGCCGCATGTACCGCTGTTTCGAGCCCGAACCGCCCACACCCAATGTCCATTGCACGCACGCACACACACACACACACACACACACACACACACACACACACACACACACACACACACACACACACACACACACACCACACACACACAACAAACATACACACACACATAACACACATACATACACACATCGTTTTATATACACACACACATACGATGGGAACCGTGAAATTCTTTTGCAAAACCTCGAACCCCGATAATGAAATGAGCATTGGACTTGTTGTCATCTGGCACTAATATGACAGCGCGACACATCTCCACAGCCTGAGAAGTGGTGTAGGATAGGGGCGGGGTGGTCAGAAGGTGGCTCCGGTGTTGTGAGGCGAGAAGCCCACAAACTTAGAAGTGTGTGCCTTTCTTTAGAACGGTCCGGTTTTGCTCCGAACGCTGTCGCACCATACAAGATGTGACATCGGCAACACCATACAAGCATAAAATCTGTTTTTGAACAGACTGCTGTTTCTGGTTCTCATTTCTCACCCATATTCATGGAGACTATGATCACGTGCTAACGAATGCCGAATACGACAAAGAATGGGACGAGGCGCTTGCCCAATGTACTGAGACATTGGAATTATTGTATAGCACCATTCTACTGTCTTTTCTTCTGTGTGTGTGTGTGTGTGTGTGTGTGTGTGTGTGTGTGTGTGTGTGTGTGTGTGTGTGTGTGTGTGTGTCTGCAGCGCAAGGCCTGGTTTGGCTACAAGGAGGGTGTGGGCGCCGTGTGGTGGTTCTCATGGGATATGATACGCAAAGCGGCGGTCGTCACCGGAAACGGCATATACGACGTGTCGCTACACCAGGTACATGTCCATACCATATTCCCGGCTGCTGTGCTAGTAGTGTGTTGATGAACCAAGCCTCGAAACCTAACTCTGATTGCTATGCCTTAGGTAGAAAGGAAACGGACACATGGATACGAGTTAAGAGCATAGCCAGCAATCGCATGTCATCACGTACATTCAAAATCAACATAATTTTGCGAATCGACTTTTTTTCAGGATCACTTTTCAACGAGGACGAACCAAAGTCGGCCGAACGAAGCCTAGAGGAAGAAAATCACCCTCTCCACTTCACCATCACGATACTGACATAGATACGAGATGAAACAACTAAAAAATCCACAAGAAAACTGTACGGCCATCATCGCGCTGACTTTGGTCTGAGAATTTCTATCACGATCAAAAATGTACGAGGAGCACTCAAAAATAAGCCACAGACGTACCTTTATCGCTCTCTACTCCTTTTTCAAGGCACAGAAGTCGACTCTCCACTTTCAAACCAGGAACCAGACATACCAGTGGTCCTTTTCAGCTGCTCCACGAGCGCAGGATATGTTCACCAAGGGGCGCAGAGCAGCATCCATTCCAGAACTTGAAAAAGAGCTAAAATACGAGTGAGACTGCATGCCTGAGTACATGAGTACATGTATGAGTACATGCAGAAAATAGTCAATTTCAGCGTTTCTGCACCAAACAGCAACTAGCTTCGACTAGAAACAAAGATTACACCAAAGGATCAAACAACAACCATTTTCTGCAGTTTTTTTGCAGATGGCTTCCTTGTGCATGTGCTTGGCCCAGCACGCCAAAAATCACACCTCGGAGGAGTACAAAAATTACAACTCTCAGATGTCCTCGATTGCTGGCCATGGAAACTATCAACCACTGTAACCAGATACTATTATACAGTCAGAAAGTGCAACAACTAGGCACAAAGCTGACAGAATACTGAGACATTCGACGTACTGACACTTAGCTTCAACACATCTCCGTAGCGCTGACCAACAACTAAGGAGTAGGATTTGGGTGTACTGATGAGGCCTAGATGGCCAAAACAGGTTGCTGTCTGAAGCATTGGGGATTTGGGTATATATCATATTGAGTGTTTGGACTGCACGAAAATGCGAAGGTCTAGGGCCGTGATTGAGAAACAGATGGCATCAGGTTCAGGCCCTGCTTGAATGCGGAAGTTTTTTTTTGTGCCACCGTTCTGGTATCTGAGACGTTTGACCTTCTACGTAGGTAAACTAACTTAGAAGCAGCATTCAGGGAGTGTCGAAGTTTGGAAATTTTGCTGTTTTCCGACCGACTCGCACCTTCTTTGATCTTTGGCAGTGATGACTCTCACGTGGGATGTAAATTTAATTTTGGTGTGCATAGGTGCATGTGTGTGTGTGAGTGTGTGTGTGTGAGTGTGTGTGGGGGCCATCCCCAAGAAGGGTGACCTGGGGTCTTGCGACAACTGGCGTGGGATATCGTTACTGGATGTGGCTGGAAAGCTAGTTGCTCGCATGATTGCCAATCGTCTGCAGGTTCTCGGAGAAAGGTGCTTGCCTGACTCGCAGTGTGGTTTCCGCAGGGGCCGTGGTTGTTCGGATATGGTGTTTGCTGTGCGGCAGATCCTGGAAAAGTTGCACGAACATGCCACGAAAGGTTTCGCTGTATTTATCGATCTGAAGAAAGCGTACGACTCGGTTCCGCGGAGTGCTATGTGGAGAGTGTTGGCTAGACTTGGCGTCCCAGGGAATCTGATCACCATCATCAGTTCCTTCCATATCGACATGACTGCCAGTATTCGTGTGGGTGGAGACCTGCTTGCACCGATTCGGGTTGAGAATGGCTTGCGGCAGGGTTGTACTATGGCCCCGGTTTTGTTTAACCTATACATGTGTGCAGTCTTCGAGAGATGGCGTGGCGTGATTGCTGATGATGGTGAGCTGGGGATCCCACTCGTCCAGTTTCGGAGGGAGCGGCTTTTCAACACCAGATTGGCAGAGTATCGCAGAGTTCGGCTGACGGAGTGTCAGTTTGCGGATGATTCAGCCTTGCTCGCAGTTACGCATGCTGGTGCTGAGAGGGCTCTATCCTCGTTCAGGGATGTAGCTGGTGCGTTTGGCCTTAGTGTCAATATGTCCAAGACCAAATTCATGGCGGCTGGGGCTGGTATTGTGGATGCCGACCAGACCCCTTTGGATGGTGTTGTTGACCACGTTGAGGCCTTTCGCTATCTCGGTTGTCATGTTACGCCAGACGCCCGGAGCTCATTTGATGTGTCTCGGCGAGTTGCTGCTGCATCGGGTGCGTTCTGTACACTGCGGGAGTCGGTTTTCGCCAGTGATGACTTCAGCATCGCCATCAAGCGCATCGTGTATGGAGTGACTGTCCTGGCGGTCCTTCTTTATGGATCTGAGAGTTGGACCGTCAGGCAGCGTGATGTCCGTCGCCTGGAGTCCTTTCACCTGCAGTGCGTGCGTTCCATCCTGAAGATAAATCGTGGCCGGCAGATCGAGGAGCACATCTCCTCTCTCCAGGTTCGCAGGATGTGGGGCGATATGGAGGAGATCGCGGATAAAGTCAGAGTCCGCCGACTTCGATGGCTTGGCCACGTGTCCCGCATGCCAGATCGGATCCCTCGTCAGCTGCTGTACGGCGCATTACCCTCCAAACGTCCACCGCATGGACCCCGTAAGAGCTGGAAGGACTCCGCGAAGTGCGACTTGATGGCTGTTGGCGTTCCTCTGGAGCAGCTTGGTGACATCGTCCAAGATCGACAGGGATGGCGAGTCACCTGCCGTGATGCTGTCGACGCAATTGTCCAGGCCCGCATGGAGCCTGTGGCGAAGCCCCTCATCTGTGGCACTTGTGCGCGCAGTTTTCGTCGGCCGCAGGACATTGCGAGGCACAAGTGTAACGCTGTTCGCGCGGCCCGCGCGCGCTGAGTATGGCGTTCCCCGCCCGGTGGACAACACGTCTCCTGGTCTGCCCCGTATGGGGCCACATAGCCAGTCATGGCAGTGGAAGAAGGAAGGAAGGAAGGAGTGTGTGTGTGTGTGTGTGTGTGTGTGTGTGTGTGTGCGTGTGCGCGTGTGTGTGTGTGTGTGTGAGAGTGTGTGTGTACATGTGTGTGTCTACATGTGTGTGTACATGTGTGTGTGTACTTGTGTGTGTGTGTGTGTTTGTGTACTTGTGTGCGTGTCTGTCCGTATGTCTATCTGTGTGCACTCGTGCTTGTGGGTGTGCACCCATGCGTGTACATTTGTGCCCGCATGTGTGTGTGTGTGTGTGTGTGTGTGTGTATGTGTGTGTGTGTGTGTATGTGTATGTGTGTCTATGTGTGTGTGTGTGTGTATGTATGTGTGTGTGTGTGTGTATGTATGTGTGTGTGTGTGTATGTATGTGTGTGTGTCTACACAGAGTATTCGCTTCATCATGTTTGCTGCCGACTTGACGCTGACCTGTCTGGCATCGATTCGCTACAGCGCCGACGTGGAGAACAAACGTGGCTGGTGGCTGACCAACCACCACAGCTACATACAGAGCTTTTCGCTGGTGCTGCTCAGCGTTCTCCAGCTGCTCTGGGTCGCCTTCTTCATCACCAGCTCTGATCCAGACCTTCCCATTGTCATGCTAAGCGTGATGGAGACGCTGCCAATTGTTTCACTAGCCGTGTGGATACTGTGGAATGTGGTGCGTATAGTGTGCCGCCACATCTTCAAGTCACAGTTGGAAACCAGGTACGGTGTGAACGATGACTGATGTGTGTTGTAGAAGAGCTGCCCAGTGTCGTTTGTTGCAATGATGTTCCCCGAATTGTCCCTGTACGGATGTCGTAACACATGTGTGTGTGTGTGTGTGTGTGTGTGTGTGTGTGTGTGTGTGTGTGTGTGTGTGTGTGTGTGTGTGTGTCTGTGTGTCTGTGTCTGTGTGTACTTTCCTATTCCGATGTGCTGTGTTAACGCTATCCAATGATGCACACATTCTTGTTCACTGTGCTACTTTCTAGTGCTCAACAGGAGGATGCCTGGTCGGACCTGGCCTTGTCCACGTCGGTGCCGCGCGAACCGCTGCGCGACCGCTTCATCCGCACAATCGCGTACGGCCCGATCCGCAGCTACAGCCGCGGTGCAGGCCGCGTGGACGAGGACGGCTATCTGCAGCCGATCGGGAGCGACGTACTCCTTGCCGGCCGCACTCCTGACTATCACCGACTGCGAAAGAAGAAACCCAAGCACCTGCACAACATCTCCGATAGCGACTCCGATGACGCCGACGACGAGCAGGGAAAGTAACGCCTCCTTCAGAAGGCTAGTCACACATCTGGGCATACCTGCCCTGCTGGCAAGGTGGTAGCACATCTTTGTGATGTGATACCAGCAATGTGTAGCCCTGCAAAGACTAGGTGCAAGCATGAACAAAATATCCTTGAAGTGTACAGGTTTTCTTGTCAACCGATACTTGAGAGAACTGACGAATCTAGTAGTTAGAGCAGTCAAACATAACTCAATACGTGTGCCCGGGTACGGCATCCGCAAGGTATGCGTAACATTATGTGCGTGGGACTAGCATTGAGAGAGGAACTTACAAACACATCATAGTATTCAACGTGTACTACAGAACCTGTGCATGTTAGATCTCAGTGAACACTGTGATGATATCATAGTATTATGTCTGTGAACTTTGTATGGTAAATGTGCAATCCATAGCACTTCTTACCCTAGCCCTATGTGACCGCTGATGACCAAAAACTTAGTAGGTATAGGCTGCAGCTGAAGCATTAGGCTGTGCTATGCGCACCCAAATCATGCGTGTGTGCCGTAATGCACACCTTATGCGTGTACGTGTGTATGTGCATGTGTGTGTGTGTGGGGGGGGGGGGGGTGGTATGTGTGCGTGCATGCATGCTTATGTCAGTAGTGTGACATTAACACCATATCTAGTGCAATAAAGCTCTCATAACGACTTTCAATGATGCTTTTATTATTTTATTCCATTTTCAGTGCATGGGCTTGTTAAACTTTCTTGATTTCGGTTGACTTCTTCCTTCGGTATTTTTATGGTTACTTCGAATATGTGATCAAAACTGATTTGAAGTACATGTATATTTATAAAATTCTCTAGGCAGGCACAGTGGGTTGGTCAAAGACCATGATTGAGGTACGAGAGGTACCTGGTTCTAGTCCTGCCTGGGAGCGGTTTTTCCAGCCGTGCTGCTACCCACAGTCAACTGGGAACTTGTGGCCAGGCACAAGGGGTACATGGATGCAGCTAATGGGGTCGTTTTCGGCACTTGTGCCAGTGGTTGTGAGACTTGCCCACTCACCCCCACCGTTAGGCGCTGCATCTGCCGCTAGGGTTTATCGGGTGTTAGCGGCCGTCGTGAGTTCCCTTCGGGAACGGATACGATAATTTACTTTTACTTTATTACTAGCCTATGAAGTATGATATCTGTTTCCGTACGTTTCTTCTCCCACAGGCCATTGGCTGAAAAGTTGCCTCTCATGCAATGGATGTACATGTAAATGACTGTTATGTATTACGATAAACGAATAGATAGCCATAGGGCATAGGGCTGCACTTCTGTAGCTTCTCACAATGGAAATACATGTAATACTGTTATGGAAATTTTATTTTCATTGCTATCAGGTTCGGCCTCATTTTCTCTCTGCTGCGCTGATGAGTTCACAAAGAACGAAACAGCATGCTGTCCGCAGATTGTGTAATACTGTTATGTATAACGAATACTGTAAACTGCCTAATGTTGATAAATATGGTGCCGGGTAATGTTTGCGACGTATTAATATGATTTTGCTAATTTTGCGAGAAGAGCGTAACGAGAATATTATCCACCGTGAAATCAAGCTTCATAAGTTGCAGGTAGCACGTGGACTAGAGTAGAGGCAGCAGGCAGTTGCTCCCCCGATTGGGTCCTTACACACCTTTCAACCAAACTGCTTTCTAATAGTAATATCTTTCAATAGGATGACCCAAAGGCTGGTCTGGTCTGCTTTGGTTCCTGCCGATTTTTATTTTAGTTCGCACATTCAAACGGGATGAAGACGCGATAAAAGTCAATCATTGCGAAAGATTGGCCCCGGGCCCCGGAATCTTCAATCACCTGCACTGTATCTAACAACCCGTTGTCCTCAAAAGTTGTGTAGGGATTGAAAACTATTTTTGCAGTACATGTACAATGCATGCATTTATCACTCCCTTAGTATTGACTCACATAGATTTTTGCCATACCTAAGCAGTCAAATATTCCTGCATATTTCACTCCTAACTTGACCTAAGGGCTATATTGACTGCTTATATTTGACTGCTTAGGGGTTGCGCAGTTGAACGGTGCCTAGTGCAGCATTGTCACTGCATGAGTAGGTGGTGGCGCAACGGTTGTGCAATCATAAAACCGGGATTCATGAGGTTATCGTTTTGGAATTTGAAATACGGACTGTTTGTCGTGATAAATCTAATATTGACTTCGTACTTGGTCAGTATAGGAAATAAAAACCTCGTAAAAGACCTCGGATTCACCTTGGTCTTTTACTTGGCTTTTATTTCCTATATTGACCTCGTACTCAGTCAATATTAGATACGTATTATGTGTGTCTACATGTACACCACATGCACACCTGAGTTCAATGACTATGATTGTACCAGTTCGTGGGTATCCAGACCCGTTTGGTGTGTGTAAGTATGTGAATCCGACCCAATTTTTTGGTTCCAGCAACTGAGAAACCTGGGGGGGGGGGGGAGGGGGGGGGGTGGAAGGTTCATTAAAATTTTATTCCCCGCTGAAGCCTCCAGGCTTAGACTTCCACGCAGTCATTATTACTTCGAAGTCGGAAAGCATCAGTATAATCAACTACAATGTGTAAGCATCAGTATAATTATACTGACATGAAGCATCAGTATAATTATTATTAATTTATTATACTGATGCTTATAGTTGATTGGCTGCACTGTGAGGGAGTAAAAGTAGGTTAGTGTCATTGCTGTTGCTCCTGCGACAGAAGCATGGTATCATGCGTGTTCGCGCGTGTGTGTGTGTGTACATGTATGTGTGTACATGTATGCGTGTGTATGTTGTGTATCATGTATGTACTGTGTGCGTATGTGTGTGTGTACATGTATGTGTGTGTTTTTTGTGTTTTATACAAAAGTCCACTATATTCCCGAATATGTGCGAGAAGTGGTGGTGGGGCCAGGCTGCTCTGCCGACCTCAAAGGTCTCGGCGTCTACGCAGACAAAGCGCGCCATAATGCAGTAAAACCATGAGGAGGGGAGGAAGAGGGGAAATGAATAATAGTGAGGAACGAGGACAATGGGTAGATGGTTGTGAGAGAAGCAGAGTGAAAGATAACGTCACATTGTGGTAAGGGGAGGGGGGAGGATGCTAGTGAGGCGCTGGTCTAAACCGTTTCATAGGGCGTCGGTGGCTGCTTGCCAGTTCAGGTGTATGCTGTGTATGTGGGTGTGCTGTGCGCGCGTGCGTGTGTGTGTGTGTGTGTGTGTGTGCCTGTGTGTGTGTGTGTGTGGCTTTCAGAGGCCGGAGAGAACGAGATTGGCAGAGCGGCATGAGCGTATAACTGTACAAGCATCATGAAACCTGGCTTCTTCCTGTGAGGGCCTCAAAGATTCTATTGCTTCGGCATGCTTCACGCTTCACGGAGTGTTCCTGTTAGAAAGGGATATCTTGACGGTGAGGTAGATTTGATGGCCCTGGTGGATTCCGTCTGCGCTCGTTTCGATGTACTGCTCCCAGCCTGCTGCGCGTTCCGCCGTTGGATGAAAGCGGCTGGCTGTGACTTTCCGGATGGCTAGCTGGAGTGCGTCCGTTCTTAGTCCGCCAGAGTGCAGGTCGGGACTGGATGCCGGCGTGCTCGAACGTGGGAACCAGTGACCTTTGGCGTTGCTTGGCTGATCTCTGATTACTGCTAGAACTATAGATATACATTCGCACGTGCTTAGTTACGGGACTGCCCCCACGGTAACCATGGTGACCACGTGGAAATGTTCTGTGGCCTGTAGGTAGCCAGCTAGGCCACTGCCACCGGACAGCTGCATGCTCTGCCCGCAGGCGATCTTCCAGCTCTAAGCGGCGGGTGAATCGCCCTCCCGGCGATGATGGCCGCTTGGGAAGTCCACGAAGTTCCGTGATGATGGCCAATCCTAGAATAGCGGTTCGTCGTGCGGGGCTGCGTATTGACGGTCGCTTGGATGCTGCACTATCACCGGATGGTTTCACCAGGTCATAGTGACACCCAGCGAATACACCATACCCATGCAGCGGCATGAAAGGTTTCGTAGGCTGATACCATCCACCCGCAGATCTGGCTTTGATTCTACAATGCAATGTTCCTTGACGGTTCGCAAACCGTGTGAATCCCGCCAGGCCAGCTGGGCTTCTCTCAGCTGCCTGGAAATCATATGTCTTGGTACTCTGCAGGCTATGCCTCTCTTCCAACGCCGAGCCGCTCGTTAAAGACAATCTAAAGTCAAGCAGTGGTCCTGAAACACCTTTCGCCGACCGTCTTCGGTCCGGGTTAGAGAGAACGCCACCACGAAGATTTCCCCAAACAGAAAACCCCAAAGCCTTGGGGGGAACAATGTTCAGGATCGGCGCTAACAGTTCTGTTCCGGCTGCTGATGATGGCGACGCGCGTGATGCATATGCGCCCATCGCCGCACGCGACGCGTGGTTGACTTCAGCGAAGACTGACACGGTGTCCGTGTAGCCGGACTGCACTACTGGGCCAGCAAGAACTAGCCCAGACTGTCGTCGGTGTTGTGTGTGGGGAGAAGACCTCAGTCCGCTCTTTCTATCGCTATCAGTGAGTGCTGAATAACCCGGGCTGGTGTGGACAAGGCCGGGCAAAGCATTGGGTCCGGGAAAGGCAGCACTCAGTCCGGCTTTCGGGGTGAACACTTGCCTTTGCGGGTTTCTGAATGATGATCTTCGATGGTGGAAGTTGTTTTTATGCTCGGGCGGCTTGTGCGTGGACTGAAGGTGATCGGCATTAGCAATACGTTTGTCCGGTGTTGGGGTATCCCGAACGGGCAAAGCCTGACCTGGAAGCGACGTGAACACAAGCAACACAGGGCAAAGGACGAAAGACAGTCTCTCCAGCGTGAGAATGCGAACATACCGTCGCCTGGCCATCCTAGGGTGGTGCATCTCAGCGCACAAACACAACACAACAGAACAGAACACAACACAACACAACCGCGCTTCGACGGCTTTCTCTACATGTAAGCTGTGCAGGGTGTGCTTGAGACCAGACGACACGTTGTGCTGCGCTCCAGAGCCTCGCAGAAGAAATTATACCTTCGCAGAGCAGCTATCCTACAGTCACCATGCACGTTTCATTACACACACGCACACACGCACACGCACGCACACACACTCCCTCTCTCTTCCCCCTTTCTAGCCAGCCGGCACTTCAATTACATGTACATGTATGTACAATCGCGGCCAAAATAAACCCGACTAACATGGCAAAACTGCAAAAGCAGCGACATGGCTCATGCAGCCTCTGTGGCTCTGGGCTGGTTGTGTTGACTGTGCGTGATGTAATGGAATTGGAAACGTGGCGCTACTTTCAACTTTGGTGTTGGATTCCTTTGGCCACGACTGTACAGAAACATGTACTCAGGTATCGCTTGATACCTAACCCAATACGCCATGCCTGCCTGTTTGTAACCCAACACAATAATATACCCTTTCAGGGTGGTAGTACTTCCAATTACTGGGATGGGTTTGATAACATAGAGCTCTCAGCTTGGTGGATAATTCCGGCAGAAATATCGGCAGAATTTGGTCGTTTTTTGTATGTTTCATGCATGTTTGGTATGTGGATAAAGAAATGGAGCAGAATTCAAGGAAGTACCTGCCATAAGGTTTGTATGGTTCTGCCAATTTCACTGCTTTTGGAGCAGAATCTGCCAATTTTTTGCGCCTTATCCGCCAAGTGCTAGTACGATATAGATTGTAGACAACCCTGAGTGATGAACCACACCCTTGCCATGACTTTCCTTCTCACTTTCTATAGAGGTTACCTGAGTACGAACTTAGAAGTTGCGCCTTCGGCGGTAATAGTCATGAAGTTGGTTGCTCCAACGAGGAGCACAAGCTTCTTGCCGAACTTGACACTTGACTGACTCACGACTGCCATCCGGAGCACACGAGGCGCGTGCTCCGGATGTGAGTCAGTCAAGTCACAGTGTCAAGTTCGGCAAGAAGCGTGTGCTCCTCGTTGGAGCAACCAACTACTTCGTTACCTGAGTAGTTCATCATTACATACTGTCTATGGAGTGGCAAAGCTGCCGTGCGCTACTGCTGGCCACTTGCCACTCCAAACTACCAGTAACGCTGTTGACGTGTTGTTTGTTGTAAAATTTGTAAATCGCATTATTCAACAGCAACAATAACAACAGCAGCAGCAACAACAACAACAACAGCTACAACGACGACGACGACGACAACGACAACAACACCTCTTATTGGCCCCTGGCTATCGTGATAGAGATAGAGATTTGAATAAAGATATGAAATGACGGCACGCGTAGAATGCAAACTAGAGAATACTCGAAGGATCAATATCAGCTGACGAAGTGCATGGCAAACGCCGAACCTAGGCTCTCTGTCCTGTCGTCGGTCCAATGGGCAGTCTATGTCGCCTGTCATATCACGCCGATTGTGGGTAGCTTAGTGCTGACGTGAAGTGCCTAGGCTATAGGTAGGCGCCGTTGTGCTTTGCCTTTGCCCTTGGGTTGAGCAACGGGTAGCTTCTTCTCCAGTTTGGGGTTACGATTGCCTTTACGATTCGGATTGAACGTGGATTCCTTCTTTCCAGGTTTGCCTTTCTTGGCGGCCTTGGATTCTAGTCTGTTCTTCAGCCACTGTTTCCACAGACCCCAGAAACGCTTTGGAGACGATGAGATGTTCAGTTCCCCCTGGCTGTGTTCGTGTTCTTTGATGCACCATCCCTGCTGCGTACGACTGTATCCGGTAGGGCACTTCTTTGTGCTGTCGGTGCGGAACATATGCGCTCCATACGTCCAGTAAGCGAACTGCGGATCAGTTTTCGGTTGTCTCCAGTTTCTCCGATCACTGGCGCTGCGTTCGCCGATGGACGCACGGCGGAGATGATCAAGGTTCTGGTCGCCCGGGACACTCGCCCTCTCGGCGCAGTACACGCCGGGCGGACAGGGGTGGCGGATTCCGCCTCGCAGCCACTGAGTTCCCACTTGCACCGGCGTGGCCTGACTAGGCTGTAACACATGGAAAAGACAAAGTGCTACTGCAGTGGCACAGAGAACGAGAGACGGGAATCGCGAGCTGGTAGTACGCCTCGCCATGAGCGAACCGTGTAGAACTCCGGACGAGACCCACTGGAAAACCAATCAAGTCATCTGTTTGCTTCTAACAGTTATTCGTCAAGGAATCGCCCTCCAGAAGGCTACACGGATCAAACTGGCAGGACAGTAAACAAATAGTTTCTAGTTGACACTGCCCAGCTTTGTGTTTGTCTTTTATGGCGTAGCACTCTCTAATAATCGGGAGGGAATTCTGAAAAGTCGGGGGTTTATCATATCTCGTGAGTTCAAACTCATGTATTATAAACAGCTGGTATGGTTGCCCCAGTGCAGTGGTAGGGCCAAATGATGGGTGACAACATCGATATTACGTGTACTGTAAGCGGTTCCGTCCTGCCACCCTCTATCAACAACGCCACGCCCGTTTCGGTTGATTGCGCGGGACTGGCGGGCCAGCTGTGAAGCAGGCTTGCCTTGGCGCGTCAATTTGCATCATCTGCAGTCAAGGTGTGTATAACCTCGCTAATGGCAGTGTCCTCAATGCTAATGGACGCGTCATGTTTTTGTTTATAATTTAAGGTGCAATTTAGCGCTGATCTGGGTATTTCTTTGCTTTTCTTCATTTGGTCCTTTAAAATGAAGCGGCTTTTTATTTCTTTTTTCTTCTTTTGCACCGAGATATTATTTCTTGCTGTTTTTTACCGGATGTGTCACGACTTTGAATTGAATTGAATTTTCCTGAATTGATTTGATTTTTAGCGTTATGAGCGGCTTTATTGACATTGCTCTTCAGATTGGATTTTTTATTTTTTATTGGCCCGTAAAAGAGGCTCCTTTGAGTCAAGTATTGATAATTAAATTATTTTTGCAGCAATTACTGAACAACCAGCTCAATACTTTCGATGGTCACGTTCCCAGCATTCAAGCCAGTGACTACGTATGTACGGTATTTTCTATTGTAATAATTATTATGTTATACAAGAAGAAGTTGTCAATATCAATCTATATACCGGAATTGTCCTGGCTGTGGTGATGGTGATGTGAGTGCAGAGTTTGGATCGGCCAAGAGCGCAATGTGGTGGTGTGGTGTATTGGATTATGTTACACATGTATGTAATGACGTAATCCGAAAGAGATGGGCTGTGGTCCACACAGTACCTGTGACGATGATATTGAGAGCCATTTAGTATTTACCTCTCTACTAGTACTTGCTTGTTATGATTATTGTTCTCTTTCTTCTTTTTTCCCTTCTGGTTTAGTCATTACACGTATTTATATTATTTGGTGCAATACTAGCGCCCCTTTCTTGCACCAAATTATTATTTCTGCTACTTGACCATGCAACCCCCCCCCCCCTCCTTTTTTTTCGATGCCAGGTTGCAACGCTAACGCCGAGACCCCTGGTCGGTCGAGTTGCTCCCTGTACATCGGCACGTCGTCCCTACATCCCCTGTGTCTTGTCTTGTGTTTGTCTCCACATGTCTCTTTGTAGGGCTGTGTTCCCAATAAAAAAAATAAAAATAAAAATGTACCACCCTTTTTATACAAACTCTCATTCAACTTCAAAGGAGATTCCAAGATAACTTTCAATATTAACCTGAATATGAACCTAAAGTAAGTGCTCAGATGGTGAGCCAAGGAAAATATTTTAGAAATTGAAACAAGGAAAACAGTTAGGCACAAGTTATGCGTTAGAGTCCACCGACTAAACCAGGTTTTGAACAGTCAGACATGCACAAGGTAGCACCAGACTGACAAGGAGTATTGAGACATTCCACTGCAAGGAAGTGAGCTTGAGCACTGCTCGATAGCGCTAACCAACGGCCTTCCAACTTCGAAGGTTCATGGATATTAGTGATAACCCCCCCCCCCCCCCCTTGGTCTTACCGTCCCTTTATCGTACCAAGCCAGCGCTCTTCTGTGCCTTGGAGTGTAGATTGTGTGTTCGGCGTGATGGCGCTTACCTTCCCGGGGAATCCCCTTTTGGAATTATCACTCTGTGTTCTTTCTATCACCTCTCTACACTATGCAGTATAAACCCCCATTGTGTCCAACTGATGAGAAGGCCGCGAAAGAACATGACTGTACTTGTGAAAGTTTCCGCTAATGAGCAGACAAATTACTTGAAATACGGAAGAACGAGTGCCTGATTCCAACTGGAGTCCCACGTTATGCAATCCAGAGGAAAAAAATATTTTAGAACCATTTTGCCTGAGGCAGGCATAGTGGGATGGTCTAAGACCATGATTGAGAAACAGAGGGTACCAGGTTCAAGTCCTGCTTGGAAGCGGAAGGATTTTTTCCAGCCGTGCTGCGACCCACAGTTAATTGGGAACTCGTGGCCTGGCACGAGGGAAACATGGATGCAGTGAATGGGATTTCGGTCTTTGACCACTTTGTGGTGGGTCTGATCTACTCACCTCCCACCGCTTAGGAGCTGCATCTGCGCCTTGATCCAAGAGGGTGGTGGCGTTCCTGCGGATGCGGAAAACTGGGCCTTTGGCTGAGTCTCACGCGAACCGTGAATTTTTTTTTTTTTTGCCTGAGGATAGCAGAGTGTGAAATTGTTTAAAAATGCAAAACTTGTTCTGCCGGCTTTGTCACCATATAATTATTATCAAGAGTACATCAGTACCCTGAGCTTACACATACGGTCATCGGACTGCGGCATTTGGCACTCCAGCCTCGACAGGCCTTGTCTAAGCTCCCTGAGCGTATGTACTTTTGGTGTCATGTGTAATAGTAGGGGAAATGCAACCACTTGGCATCCTTCCTCTGCATATCATCTTACGATTGTACATGCCGGCTGCCGAAGAGAGCGTCACTTCGTCATCCGAGAAGATCTAAATTACATTTGGTGGGGGAACTGTACAGCTGGGAGTGGGAGGCGCTCTTTGGCTTTGCGGGCTGCACTGCTGGCTGCACTGCTGGCACAGGCTGCATCATACGTGTAATTCGAGTTTGCATAATCCTTGTCCTGGAGCAAATCTCACAGTCAGTGTACTGGTGTCCTAACACACCGTGTAACATCACTACTGCAAGGTGATAACTCGTTCTAGGACTAATATTATGTATTAGCACGAGGACTAGCACTACGTTTAATACCACGAGAACAGCCAATCATTGCATAATGCACGTAATAATACCCGTGACCAAATGTGTTTTAAAAACTGAGCACTGACTAAAGTTGTTCTCAGGTCCGTCTTTCAAACAGAACCTCATGGCGTCTCCAAGTATCCGTGACTTTGAGTGTCTGTAGGACAGTGCAGTGGATAACGATAGAGAGGCCATAATTCTGGAAGAGTTCCCTGCTCTACGCTTGTCTCATCGCCTAGTATCCTAGTATCCTGCTGAACTTCAAGCGAAGGTGGTTGTGCTCGTCCAGGATGTTCGGAACGCCCTGGAGATTCACTATGAAACTGTCAAGTATCTCGGTTGCCCTCCTCTGGTCAGTGTGTTTCATGAGTCTGATGTCAGAGATCCAGGCAAAGACACTACAACTAGGTGCTGTTCCCTTCTCCTCGCGACCAGAGCCCACACATGGCAAGCGTCACCGTTCTGCTGGTATCGATCGCTCCGAGCTACTTGCCTTGGCCTCGCCATCAAATCACGTGACGGGTGCGACGCGGAGATGGCCAATGTCCCAGCATGGATTAGTGCAGCAAGGCATTCGGAGAAGCATGGTAACATATTTAATGCACTACCGATCCTTCAAGGAACCTGCTGCTGAGCATGAGGGTCACAGTAATGGTCCGTTGGCGGTGTCTGTCCTCACTGCCGAGGCTGCGGAAGCATTGCCAAGAAGTCTGAGATCTGCGCGACTCCCATTTCCAGCGGAGTGGGACGATCGCGAAGTGCTAAAATCTCTCCTGCACAGGGTCATAATGAATTTTATGAAAACCCTTGGTCGTAAGGTTTATGGATTTCTCCCGGATCGATCGAAAGTGCTCTCGAATTCGCGGATTGTTAATACCATGAGCAGAATAATCCGCGATGGTGTCAGCGACATGGTCACTGGGGTTCTCAACTCTATAATGACTCCGGCCAGTACGGCCAAGAGCGGCTAATCCCTGCCGTGGCTGTGGCTAAGAGCGGCAAATCCCTCCCTTGACTGTGGCTAAGAGCGGCTAATGCCTGCCTTGACTGTGGCTAAGAGCGGCTAATCCCGGCCTTGACAGTGGCTAAGAGCGGCAAATCCTGGGAGCTCGATGAATGGACAACGGTGGTTTGCGTTCAGGTATTGAAAGGTGCGCATGTTTGATACTGATTGCAATGCTAGGTCGTCCGATATCGGAAGCAGTGCCATTTTCCACCCTCAATTTCTGTGTTCTGGTCAAATCTTCCTCCTCCCTGCATTGTTTTTTATCGTTCTAAGTATCTCTTTTCAGCCAGGGCTTTCTGAGCAATTCAATCTTTTCATTCTCTTTTGTTGGCCCTTCTCTCCTTTTCTAAATATTTAATTATCCCTACCCGATCATCTCCCTTTGGTGCATCAATCGACCTATGAAGCCGAGACCTCCGGTCGGCTGAGTTTAATGTGCCCCACTACACACTCCATTATTGACTTCAGTGTTTGGATATACATGTAGGTGAAGTTTGTAGAAATAGGCGTGTATCGTTCTGTACGGAAGGAATACTTTAATTTGAAAAGTACTCGTGCATGTAGATAAGTCTACGAAGAACCAAACAGTTCTGCCCGTACATGGACATGTACATGTATGTATGACTCGCACACTTCGCGCCATGGATGCAGAACACAGGAATATTGAGAAGACAAAATCAAGAACAACATGACTGAGCTAGTTGATCGTGATCGACCAGCCCTGGCTTTCTCGCGTACCAGGTTACTCAAGTCCCAAAACGACGAGAAGATCAACCTTTCTTCTGCACCAACCGCCTTGTGGCCATTTCCAGGAACGAGTCGAGCAGTCCGGCAATGCCCTCTCTCAGACCTTTCTCGGCGATACGAATCAGACCCTCTAGGAGACTGGTTTTCCCCAGTGCTTTCACGTTGCCCAGTAGCTCCTGTAGGATTCTACGCGGAAGGTGCTGCATGCGGCCCATGATGATGCGCAGGAGAAGAGTTCGAAGCACGTCTTTCGTATCCTGTCCTCCAGGCAACGGGAGTCGTCGTGCAACTCTGCGGGCGTGCGTGCTAGAATGCCTATCTCGTATCAGTCTCCGCAGCAGTCCGTGAGCGATTGCAGTGTTCAGAGACGGGCTATAAGGGGCTGCGCCTCCTTCGTTGCTCAACGTGACGCCATCGCTTCTTCGCTTGCTCCGCAACAGGACTCCCTGTGCTGGTGTCGCCGTATGTCGGTGACTTTGCTCGGCAGGCGAGAGATCAAGTAACCCTCTGAGTAGCTCAGCTGCTGCTGTTGATTGCCCTGCAGCGCTGGGGGCTGCTGATGTTGAATGTCGCCGTTCGTCTTGAGCTGATCTTAATGTCGCATAATCGGCCGACCTCGCGTGGCAGACAAGCAGAAAGTTCAGAAGACTTGCAAGGCAGAGTGCATTAGCGCTTACGCACACCGCCCTCATCTTGTGTCACAACAAACCGCTGCCGTTTACACACTAAACTGAATGCACTCAGTTAAAGTGGCAGTTACTAGTAGCTTCTGAACAGTAAAGTGCGCAAAAATAACTCTTGTCTTTTATACACTGAGGCCTACTATTATTATGGTGGTGGCTGTCTAATTAACAGGTGTACATCGCCAGTGATGTTGCGCTTCGTCCCTTGGCCCACGATATTCTCTTCATGTACTAGTAAACTTATGCATGTCTATTGTCTTCTTTGAGTGCGCATGCTAGGAAATGAGCTCCAACATGCATGAATACTTCTGCCAATGCCCTTCGTTGGGTTGCTGTCAACGGCCAGTCCAAGCGATCACAGATGGTGTATCTACCGTGAGAGTGTCCGGTAGCGTTCCGTGACGTTCAGCTCCTGTTTGCCAGACCCACGTCTCTGGAAAGCACATAATAAAGGAACGTTACTGAAGGCGAAGGACAGTGGTCTGGTAACGGGGCTGTGCCTCCTCGACATGTCCAAGGCTTTTGACAAAGTCCGGCATGGTATCCTCGTCCAAGACCTTTTTGACGTTGGTATCTCTGGTGTCGCCCTGAAGTGGTTCGCGAATTACCTGACAGATCGCAGGCAGCAAGTTACAGTCGCTTCGGCCACAAGTCGTGCTCTTGACTGCACCTGTGGTGTGCCCCAAGGCTCCGTCTTTGGGCCTGTTCTCTTTAACGTCTACACCCGTGATGTGAAATCGGTCTCATCGCCAATACCCAGCGTGAAATTGGCAGACGACATTGCCCTGTATCATGTGTATGATTGAAAAGCTTCCCCTGGGAAAGTCTCCAAATCCGTCTCTTCAGCTGTCACTGATCTCGCCATATGGCTTAAGTCACGCGGCCTAATTTTAAATGCCTCCAAAAGCCAGGTAATGACTATCTCACCGCAACATGCCGGGCCTGAGGTCTCTATCGTGTGCTGCCATACCTCTCTACCGATAGTGAAGTCTGCGTGGTATCTTATTGTCTTTCTTGACAACCGCCTGAGTCGAGATGTACACGTCAGCGCCATAGTGACCAAAGCTGCGAGGAAGATTGGCGCCTTGTGGCGAGCCCGTCGATGCCTCTCCCGCAGCTCGCGCAAGATATATGTAAAGGCTATTGTCAAGCCGGATATGATATATGGTGCCTGCTGCTTCTCTGCAGCCCTCCGCGTGACCCAACTTCAGCGTCTGCAAGCCATGCAAAACCGGGCGATCCGATGCATTGATGGCAGCCCGCCATGTTCCGCGATGCAGCCCCTCCTGGCTGCCAACTCGATTTACCGCGTCACTGACCTTTTTAAACAAAAGCTCCTGATCTTCATCTGGCGGTGTCTTAATGACTCCACTAGCCTTGCTCTAGCCCAGCTTCTCAAACCAGCAGCATGCAGCGACAGAAGTACGTGCCATCAGCATGCCAATGGTCTGCTCAGCCAGCCAGCTCGCAGTCGGTGTGGCCAAACGAGATTCGCCACCGCAGGAGCATTGCTGTGGAACAGTTTGCCTAGAGAGGTGCGCACCGTATCCAGATTGCAAGATTTTAAGCTAGCCTGCCTTCCTTATGTATGCCTGAAATAGGTTGTGTTTCGTCAGGTTTTGACATGTTCCTTTTCTTCTCAGTATTCTCGCTCGCATAGTACTCCACTTCTATGATAATATTGCCTATGCTGTTGCTCATTAGGATTTTGGCAAATTCTATCCTTCGCTTTCATATAACTGGGCCAGGAACCCGTTTGAACTTGCGAAGTAAAATAAAATCAATCAATCAATCATACTAGCTTTTGCCGAAATGTACACATAGCAGAACACTGAACCCGACTGGCATGTTGGGATAAGGCTGCGGAAGAACTCCTAACTCGTCGCACGCCAGCCTCTTTTCGTCACACTTCAGAACTGTTATCAGTTCAGTGCACGGCTGTTCGTCTCTGGTGGCGGGGAGATAGCTTCACACGAGGGCATGACTCAGGAAGATCCGCTATCTATGGCGTTCTATGCACTCGGGACGCTCCCCCTCGTCAACCACCTGCAACGGGAACACACAAACGTCAACCAAATTTGGTATGCGGACGACTCCAGCGGCGCAGGGAGATTGCGTGCGGTGCGGGATTGGTGGACTACCATAAAGGAGCGTAGGTGCCTCTACGGGTACCATACCAACCCAGACAAGACAACTCTGCTCGTCAAGCCAGACTTAGCTGAGGAGGCGTCCGAAGTGTTTGCTGGTACCGGGATCCGCATAGTGACCGACGCAGCCAGGTATCTCGGGTCATTTGTTGGTGAGCCTGAGGCGGTGGCCGGTCTCGTGAGGAAGAGGGTGGATGGTTGGTCGCGCGAGTTGCGGAAGCTGTCTCCGTTTGCCAAGACGGAACCACATGCTGCCTATGCAGCACTAACCCATGGTTTACAGGGTAGGTGGGTGTACCGTTTTCGCACTGTGCCCATCCCGGATGTGTGCGTCAAGAGCTTAGACAATATCATCGCTTTCGAGTTTCTCCCAGCACTGACGGGTCGTGGTGCCTTCACCGAGGAGGACTTACGCATGCAAACCCATGACCACTCTTCATCAATTACAGGCAAGGTTTGCTAGACCTCTACTGAAAAAGAAAAAATTGCATTTGATTACACTCCTTCCAAATCTGTCTTAAATTCTAAATGCTCCCTAGAGTCACTAGCCTATCGTCGTCAAATCATCAGTCTCACTACTTTTCACAGATATGTTTTCCATCACCGTGATTACCTTGCTGATTTCCATTTCAAGATTACGAATAGTGAGCGACGACCAAATAAAATCATTCTTCCCAAATTTAAATCATTGTCTAAGTCTCTCTTCATGTTCCGAACTGCTATTCTATGGAACTATTTACCCCCCAGTCTAACATCGGAAGCCTCGCTCTATAAGTTCAAAGCTGCCCTCAGGAAATTTACAGCTGACTATGCTTATGCAATCAACGGAATTCCGCCACCTTGCAGTTGATTTTCCCCATTTCTCTCCTCACCAATCCCTACTTCTCTTTGTACATACATCTACATGCTGAGACTGCCCACCCGGTTGGGTGGTCTGGCAATCCCGTCGTTCCAGAGGATGAGTCAGACGGAACTGGGCGCGTCAGTGAAAATGACAGAGGCTCAGGTTGCTGAACTAGTCAATCAGAACAACACATCCTGGGAAAGACGCCGGGCTGACTGCATAAGGGAGGCTGCTTTTAACGCAAAAAGATGCACCGGCAAGCAGCGAGCTGCAGCAAGTGAAAATGACGTCAAGCTGGTGGAGCAGGCTGCATCGCTCGATGGGGCTCGTCGACTTGGGCACCTGGCGTCCCGAGGGGTGTCCAGCTGGCTCAACCCACTGCCACTGCGGGACCATGGGTACCACCTCTCGAAAGGATATTTCCGTGATGCGTTGGCGCTGCGGTACGACTGGGCACTGGCGGATGTCCCGTTAAGGTGGCAGACTACCCAAAATTCGCTGAAAATTCGAATTTGTAAATTCATATTGAGTGCTACGTCAGTTGAAAGAGCTTGAATAGCTGCAAATTCTCTGAAAATTGTGTCCCGATCTGACCAGCCGTTCAAGATTTATGGCCTTAAATGTGCCCTTGCAAGGAAAGATTTTTTTGTTGCACGCTGTAATTTTTTTGGCAGCACTGTATTTGAATGTGAGCAGACCGTGCGCAACTTGTCGTATCATGGAAACACGCGAAAGTGTGCAGAAGTCCAAAAAATCACGTTTTGAGCCACGTATTGGGCTGCACGGCGGCGGGCTTTGCCCGCCGCCGTGCAGCAGGACTTTTGCCAGCACCCTCGTGACGTTGCAGATATGTGGCTTGACTATTGTAGTTGACGTTGATTTAGTAACTTTGGCAAGTTTGAGTCGTGTCAAGAAGCCAGGTATGATTCAGTACTAGGCAGTAGTGGAACGTGAGTGGCAGTCTTTGCCGATTTGTGAGGGTCTCCTGGATTTGGTGTGCAGCGCTGTGGAAATGGCTTGCTGTGGACGTACCAGCACTGGATGTTGTTTGAAAGGTACGACCTCGTAGCACGTGCTAAACCTAAAAAAATTCAAAAATTGACTTGGGTCTGTGGGAGTCTGTGACAGAACGCCCTTTCCTGCCGTTGTAACAGATTCCAGGGCCACGTTGAGGGGCCCTACCCCACCACCCATGGCTGCTTCTGGACGTGTTTTAGGTTTGGGTCCTGCGCACGGACAGAATGGGCACGAAAATGTGAAAAATTGTAAAATTTAATGCATTTGTTTGGCTCCTGGGAGGCTCGCACACCGTGGCACTATGGCGGAAATTTGAGTTTTTCCGGCCTGGAAAGGCTGTCAGTGAGGCGCAAGAACTTGTAAATCATGTCCTGAGGGCCAGCATAGTGGCAGGAGTGTGTGGTCAAAATTTCACTCAAATCCATTGAGAAACACCAAAGTTACGGTCAATTGAATGACATCTGAAATTTATGGGTAGGCTGCGACCTTAACCTGCTCCTGTGGCCGTCCATTTTGTGCAGCCCATGCCATGAGTTGCCCGACTGGTGGATTCCCGACAATACGGCATAATAAAGAGTTGGTGGACAAGCCGTTGATTATTCACTCTCATTGTAATATCAAAAAGTATTCTTTCTAGACCAAAGAGTGGTATATTTGATAACATTTAATAACGATAGAAATTTTTACGATACTTCTCCAGACGTTTCGTTGTTCTGAACAACATCGTCAGTGGATAAAGAAAGACGAAACGTCTGGAGAAGTATCGTAAAAATTTCTATCGTTATTAAATGTTATCAAATATACCACTCTTTGGTCTAGAAAGAATACTTTTTGATAATACGGCATAATGAAGTGCGAGACATCCTGGCTGATTTGCTGACTGAAGTGTGCGTGGATGTTGCTGTGGAGCCAGTGCTCGCGCCACTCTCTGGTGAGGTGTTTGTCGCGGCGTCTACGAATACAGCGGATGATGCCCAGGCAGACATTCGCGCGAGGGGGCTGTGGACCCGGGCCCAGAACGCCTACATGGACGTTCGAATATTTCACCCTGATGCGCCTTCCTATGCTGCGAAGCCACTGGAGAAGCTTTTGGCAGAGCACGAGCGCAGAAAGAAATCCGAGTGTGCTGAACGCATAATCAATGTGGATCGTGGTACATTCACTCCTCTCATTTTCACCACGGCCGGTTTATGTGCACCAGAGTGCTCGCGTTTCATCAAGCGTTTGTGTGGTCTGCTTTCCAGGGGAGAGAAAAAGAAGTATGCGGAGATGACGACATATGTACGCTGTCGCCTCGCCTTTGCACTGTTACGGTCAGCTATTACGTGCATTCGCGGAGCTAGATCATCATACCACCGACCAGTCAACGCACTGCGGGAGTTGGCGGTGGCTGAGGGCCGCCTGTGAGTGGCTGAGAGACAATGGCAGTTTACATCACATTCAGAGGTCTGGATTTTGTATTGTTCTTGTCTGAAGTTAGTTGTATTATGATTGAATTCGTTCCATGTTGGTTTTGGGCATTCCGCCTGGTTTTCTTCCGTAGTGCTGATTGTAGAGGTTGGCTTATTGATAGGCCTTGACGGATTATGCTTGCATAATTTTTCGCATAATTCCTACCAAAATCGAATAATCGCATAATTCGAGGCAAATTGCATACGAATCACATAAATTCTTCTTCTTCTTTTTCTTCTTCTTCTTCTTCTTCTTTTTTTCCCTTCTTGAAACCATCCAAACTTATCAAAAGGCCACGGCATCAGCAGAAACGCAGAGTAAACAGAAGAGAATTGATTACATAACTTTCTGCAAGGCAGGAGAGAATCTCCCCAAACAGCCCCCCTCCCAACGTAAACGGCTAAATGACCAATTCGTAACTAGCTCAGCAGACTGGCAGGTCCTGGTGGACATGAAGGATGAGAAACTTTTTTTCCCCCACTTCATAGCACCTACAACCTGTCGTCCAGACATAGTGCTCTTCTCCAAAGAATTGAGAAGAGTTCTGTGGCTGGAACTCACGGTATGTAGTGAAGATCGCTTTGCACAATCGCGCGAAATCAAAATCGAACGCTATCGTCACCTTCATAGCGCGTGTGTAAGGAATGGCTGGGATACGGAAAGTCACACAGCAGAGGTGGGAGCGAGAGGCGCCATATCCACCAGCTTGGATTCCTTCGCGAGATCCTTGCGCTGCACTAAGGAACAGCGCAGGCTCTTGCGGAGGAATTGTCGCCAAGCAGCGCTGAACTCAAGCTATGTCCTATGGCTAAGGCGAAGGGAGCGAACATGGCGCGACTGGCCGTTGTATTAAAACTGTTTGGTGAACCTGTTGTAGAGCACTTGGTGGGCGATCGGCCACCCAGCGAGGATAGTTGGACATCCTTAAAATCAAGATTTGAACTCGCCATTCCGGCCTCTAAAGGGCCGGGGGTGGACTATCGCCAACCTTGCCAACCTCTCGTAGTCACTTGTTCTTGTCGAATCGTTATTTTCATAGCCTTCTCGACATTCGCCCTACAAATTACCATACATCACAACGCAACTACCTGTACATGACACACCATACCATACGGACACAACCACACCCCAACTGTACTGGGGGCCTATCTCTTCGAATTGCATTATATGAGTTTCTTTTTCCTTTTTTCTTTACCCGTTACTGTCTAAAAAGCAGTCGAAACGGTTTTTATCCACCATTTGATGGTGAGCATTTCCCTTCTTCTTCTTCTTCTTCTTCCCAAGGCTGCAAACACCGCCATCCTCTTCACCGGAAATCGAGAAAGGCCAGGCCTCCGGCTCATGTGTATCACAACACTATGGAAGCAGCAGCAAACTATTAAATGGCACATTATCAAGCACAGCAAAGACCACAACATCGCTCAACTGTATTGCCATCACAGAAAACAAGAACAAACGTTCACCCGTAGGTTCTCGCCAGTTGTGGAATTGGAATGTGCCGAAACGGCCGTATGGGACACGCCTGCTTCGCGACCGCCCAGAGCCGGACTGGGTTTCGTGACACCAAAAGCACGCGTGGTAAAACCAAGGAAACAAATCCTCAATACAATCAGAGAAGGCGACTGCCAGGAGCAGCTCCAGCACCTAAACGGCCTAAAAATGCAAGGGGCCTGGATCAAATGGGCAGACACAATGTTCGAGGACATGACATGCCAGAAACTCTTATACGAGGGCTATGGAAGGACGATATCGTTCCAAATGAACGCGATACTTAATACTCTGCCTTCGCCTGACAATCTAAGGCGATGGGGCAACTCTGTTGTGGACCAGAATTGCCCTTTTTGTCAGCGGACATCAACACTGAGGCACATTCTCACCGCCTGCCCTTCCTCACTCCATCAAGGAAGGTACACGTGGCGCCATGACAACGTCCTGAAACAAATCAGTAAATTCATGACAGAAGTAGTATCAGCAAAGCAAAAGTCGTCAAATACCAAGCAAACTCCCACTAATGGTACATACATTACCTTCTGTAAACCGGGTCAAAACATCCCCCATGGCGAGTTACCTCAGCGGAAAGGTCTGAGTGATGTTTTTTTGTCAGGATCACATGATTGGCAGCTTCTTTCAGATCTGGACGAGAGGCTAGTATTCCCACACTTTATTGCACCTACCACGTGTCGTCCAGACATAGTTCTCTTCTCGAAGAAATTGAGAAGGGTTCTTTGGCTGGAACTCACGGTGTGTAGCGAAGACCGCATCATCCAGTCCAGAGAAGAAGCTGTCACGGTATCGCCACCTCAAACAGGAGTGTATGAAGAATGGCTGGGAAGTCGAGGCCCTCACAGCGGAGGTGGGAGCTAGAGGAGCCATTTCCAGCAGCCTGGACGGTTTGGCACGAGCATTGGGCTGTTGTAAGGAAAAACAGCGCCAATTAAGAAGGAACTGCAGAAACGCAGCACTAAATTCCAGCTACGTTATCTGGCTGAGGCGACGTGAGAAGGCTTGGCGCGACTGGCCACTGTTTTAAAAGTCCCTGAGAGGCAGTTTGTTGGCACTTGGTTGGCGGACAGCCACCCAGCGAGGATAGTTGGGTACCCTTCAAATCTTGGTTTTAACTCGCCACACCGGCTTCTAAAGGGCCGGGGGTGGGTGTTCGCCAACCAAGTCGAGCTTTCGTTCTTTCTTTTTTTTTTTCGTTTTTCTAGTCTACTTGCTTGTGCTGCGCCGCGCTGGAGCGAGTCTATCAGTAGATGCTTTCGCCGCATAGAGCTACTATTGCACAAAGCCACAACACTGCGCGCTGCCATTCGCTGTATGCTTTCGCTGCACCTAGCTGCTGTTTAGCTGCACGACGCCACAACACAACTTCACTACAACAGTCTCGTCCACAACTTCACTACAAGAGTCTCATCCATATTGCACTACGCTGAGTACTGGCCTGCTCCCGCTCTGAAGAGCTTTTTAGCCTTCACCGTTTTTGCTCAACCCCAGGCATTGGCCCACAGTGGCATCCGCTTCCTTTTTTCTTTTTCTTTTCTCCTTTTACTTTCTCCGTCACTGCCTAAAAAACAGTCGAGACGGTTTTTTACCCACCAGTTTTATTGGTGCGAATTACTTTCCTTCTTCTTCTTCTTCTTTTTCCTCGGTAACTACAAGTCATAATAAAAATGAAAATGACTGTGAGAGTACAGTGTACATGTAGTAGAAACTTAGATCAGTTTCTCCAGTTGCAAGAACTGGATAGCTAAGTTCTGATGGTTGTGTGAGAATTGCCTCCCTGACTGACGTGAATGTACATCATAGTAGACGTGTACCTGCTCGACTGCTGTGTCTGGCAGGGCAAGCTAGCAGGAGGTGGGTAGCATCATCAACTGTTCCAGGACAGTGAGTGCAATTGGGTGAAGGTGCCGCCTCGATCTGGAACAAGTACTTGTTCAGCAGGCTGCAGTGGCCAGTGAGGAGTTGATTGAGGACGGTGGTCTCATGCCGGGACGGAGGGCTGCGGAACTTGCTGGTGTTGAGTAATGGCCGGGGGTATGCGGTTGCAGACCGAATTGAAGCCTTGGCAACTTGGATAGGTAGCTGAACCTTGGCCTGTACACACTGTGTTCCATTCCGGGCAAGGCGATCCGCCTTGTCATTGAGAGCAACCCGGCAGTGGCTGCTGATCCAGACAAGGTTGATGGAATGAGCCTTCCGAGCTACCTCTGTCAGAGCATCGAATGCAGCAATGGTGTCTGGACTGATCCTGTATGGGTCTCCACGGAGGGCATCTACGAGGGAGAGGCTGTCAGTGAGTAGTACAACGTCCGCCTCCATGGTGGTAAGGTCGTAGACTGCCCTCAGGCCAGCTGCTGCTGCCGCTACTTCGGCAGTGAAGGATGATGCGACAGCGCCAGGTGGTAGACACCCAGACAGTATCTCTGACCGCTGGGTTGCAGTGGTCTCCATGACAAGAAAACCACCTCCACCAGCGTTGGCGTCAGAGACACTGCTATCTGTCCTATGTTGACTGCAATCGCATAAATTGGAATAATCCGCCTGTTCCATACAGTTGTACAATGTTCTACAAGTACAAGCAAGGTTTATGTACTCTTGGTACAAGTAGATGCACCAGGAAGTCGTAGGTTTACGACTCCCTTGATAACATGTCCAGTCCACTACAATCAGTGACGGTCGTAGCTAGGTCGGACGGTGCGTTGACCCCGTTGAACTTTTGCTACTACAGTACAACGCCCTCTACAAAAAAAGCTCTTCCGCTAGTCGTCATGCATGTAGGTAGGGGGGAGGCCCACTGTGACGATTCCCCTGTTGTCTTGCACAGAACCATCATATACATTAGCGGCCTACTCTCGCTAGAGAGCAGTCCAAAGTCTTGGGCTCTTTCCCCTCACCTAGGGGATTATGAAGAATAATCCCCGGCCCTGGGTCAGGGGATTATCAGCCCTTGATAGGCCTTGACGGATTATGCTAGCATAATTTTTCGCATAATTCCTACCAAAATCGAATAATCGCATAATTCGAGGCAAATTGCATACGAATCGCATAAAATTGGAATAATCCGCCTGTTCGCATCAAATTCCATACAGTTGTACATGTTCTACAAGTACAAGTGCAAGTAGATGCACTAGGAAGTTGTAGGTTTACGACTCCCTTGATAATATGCCCAGTCCACTACAATCAGTGATGGTCGTAGCCAGGTCGGACGATGCGTTGACCCCGTTGAACTTTTGCTACTACAGTACAACGCCCTCTACAAAAAAATTCCCTTGTTATTTTGCACAGAACCATTTTGCATTAGCAGCATATGTGAGCATAATGCGGCATAATATGGTAACTTTTAGCATAAAAATAGCATAATTCTGCAATTTTTTCAGCAATGCGAAAAGCATAATTTCACGAAAATATTAGCATAATCCGTCATAATCCGTCATAATCCCTTGAACCCCTGACAAGTCGAGCTATGTGAGCATAATGCGGAATAATAATGATAACTTTTAGCATGAAAATAGCATAATTCTGCAATTGTTTCAGCAATGCGAAAAGCAAGTGACGAAGCCAGCTTCCAATGCGTAACCTTTATCCCTCCTCTTCCACTTCAACCCCTGCGCCTCTCAACGCTCTTGCCCCACCTTTCTTCCCCCATTCTGTACATGCTGCTATTCACCGACTTACAATCTGTGTCCTTAATGCTCGCTCCATAGCAAACAAGTCTGGCGAACTCATTCAAATCTGTGAGGATCACACACCCAGCGTTGTATGCATCACAGAGACCTGGCTAACTCCCACACAAGCTTTCCACGTGCCACACTATGAATGCTTCCGTCGAGACCGACCTGTTTTAGAAAATAGACAGAACCGTGACCCACACAGGGGGTACGGAGGAGTTCTAATCTTAGTTCGTGAAGGTCTGTGTACTTCCATTGATCAGCTACCGGATTTTCAGCAACCGGGCTTGGAAGCGCTAGCACTTCGACTTACACTCGCTGAACATAAGCTTGTCTCACCTTCTGACCTGCCAACAACCCACCTAACATTAGCCTGTATCTACCGTGCTCCTTCCCCGTCGACGGATGACTTCTCGACTTTGCTCGACCGCCTCCAAATAGCCCTGCAATCAACTCAAAGGAAGCCCGAAGCCCTTGTGATATCAGGCGACTTCAACTGTAGGTATTCCGGCTGGTGCTCAACTGACCAAACGGATGCACAGGGTCTGAGTCTTGACAACCTCTTCTCATGCTATAATTTGACCCAATCGGTAACCTTTCCCACCCACCTCCGCTCGAATGGACTTGGCAGCTGTCTAGACCTTATCGCGAGCAACATCCCTAACCAACTCAACCACATTCAACACCTGGCTCCTCTTGGCGCATCAGACCATGCCGTCCTGCTGGCTGAGTTCTCCTCCTCAAAGTCTTCCCCCACAGCAGCCAGCACCTGTCGTAGCCCACCATCCACGCAAAAATACAATGTCCTGAGTGCCACGGATAACATGTGGAATGCCATGAATGTTTTTCTCGCAGATGTACCCTGGTCTCAGGTCCTTGCCTCCCACTGCATCGACACGGCTGTCTCCGCATTCACTGACATCCTTGAAGGTGCCTTGGACCTATATATAGGAAGATCCTCACCTCCTCGTCGGAAATCACGCCACAAGCCCTGCCCCTGGATGACTCCATCACTGAAAGCAGCTATTAAAGTCAAGAGCGATCTCTACAGCATCTACCGGAAATACCCATCCCCTACAAATTTCAACAAATACAAACACCAACGTAACTATGTAAAATGCCTTTCCAGATCCTGCCATCGCTGCTACATCCGCAACCTCCGTGCTACGATATCTCCCACAAACCCTCGCCTCCCATCCCTCCCTCTGCTCATTCGTCAACTGCGAAATCCTACCAGCGCCCGGGTCATACCTTCGAAGATGGTGGGCCCCAATGGTCGAACAAGCACCTCTCCGGCATCCATTGGTAACTTAATGAACCGCCACTTCGTCAGTGCTGGCTTACAGGTTGACCCCGATGCTCCTATTCCCACTATTTCCTCCGTACCTCCACCAGCAACTACATTGCACTCCCTGATCATCACCTCATCGACTGTTCACAAGTATATTGCAAGACTGCCTCTGAACAAATCCCCCGGAGCTGATAAGATCACCAATGAGATCCTCAGGAAACTGAGCTACTCAATTGCCCGTCCACTCTCCATTCTTTTTAACCTTTCCCTCTCCTCCGGCACATTCCCGTCACGATGGAAGTCAGCCACTGTCATTCCAGTGTACAAAAATAAAGGCGACAAGAACAACCCGTCTAATTACCGACCAATCTCCCTCCTGTCCTGCGTCTCCAAACTGCTAGAGAGAATAGTGTACGACCGCTTGTACGACCATATCTCCCCTGTTCTTCACCCCGCACAATCTGGCTTCCGCCGTAAGGACAACACATCCCTGCAATTGTCCCGCATAATCCAAGACCTCTGCTCCCTAAAAGACCAGCGGCAGGTTTCCTGCATCTGTTTCTTCGACCTCTCCAAGGCCTTCGACACCGTGTGGCACAAGGGCCTGATCGCCAAACTTCGTGCCCATGGTGTCTCCGGCTCCCTACTCGCCTGGATAACTAGCTACCTCTTGGACCGAAATCAATGCGTCACAGTAAATGGAACCTTATCTGACCCCGAGTCTGTGACATCCGGAGTGCCCCAGGGCTCCATTTTAGGTCCCCTGCTCTTCCTCACATACGTTAATGACCTCCCCTATTCAATTCCCAATATTTCTTTGTTTGCAGATGATACCACTGTCCTTGCTTCCTCCCCATCTCATGCCACCCTGTACCCCAAAGTTCAGACCTGTATCAACGACATTGTTCACTGGATGAGCACTTGGTACCTTAAGCCAAATGTGACCAAAACCGAGCTCCTCCTTTTTCCCCCTCCCACAGATCCAGTGCCCATCTTCCACTTTCCCGATGATCCCGGTCACCCTATCTCTGTAGCGCCCCACCATAAACACCTTGGCATTGTCATAGATTCCGCCCTCTCCTGGTCTCACCATGCTGATCATGTGTCGTCCAAAGTATGCCGATCTGTCGGCATAATGTCAAGTCACTTGTCCCATTTGCCCCAAAATTGCCGGATTAATTTTCATAAATCATACATTCTTCCCCTCTTCACGTACGGCTTCCCTGCCTGGTCCACCATTAACAAAACCCACATAGGTAAATTAGAAGTTCTCCATCGCCGTATACTGCGCATCATATTTCGTACTGATCGTTATATCACAAATCTAGACTTGTATGCTGCTGCATCCACTACCACTCTGCAACATTACCTTGATGCTTCCAAGTGCACCCTGGCACATTCAATTTCTCTTGACAAGCACCCTGCTCATTTACAGTCCCTTAATTGGTTCAATTCAGGTGGCACCACCCGAAGCTGCGTTCGTCTCCCCCTAGCTAGGTCTACCCTATTCGTAAATTCCCCTTTCTTTTCCTCCTACTCCACGTGGCTCCAACTGCCTCCCAGTGTTAGACAAGCTCCAGATATGCCCAAATTCCGTACCCTCGTCAGACAGCACTTCAGTATCTCCCAGTAAACAAAGTCACAGTCACCACTTCCGCTGCATAGCTCGCTGAGCATCCCATTGCTTTTTAAGTTGCTAATCCCTTCCCACTTTGTGTACGTGCTCTTCATTTTCTTTTTTTCTCTTCTTCCGTGGTTGGTCTCACCCTCTCCTCAATTCAATTGGCTGTCTTGACATACCACGAGGTGCAGAAATAAATTAAAAAATAAATAAAATAAAAATAAATAATTTCACGAAAACATTAGCATAATCCGTCAAGGCCTACTTATTGAAGTTATTTTTCTTTTTTTTTTTTTTCTTCATACAATTATTCTCTTCGTTTGTGTTAACATCCTTCATCTTGGCAAATTGTGTTTTGTTGCCCGTAAAAGAGGCTGTTAGTACTTGAATTCACCGTTCGTAATACAGTGTACATTTACATGCACGCTTTACAGGCACTAGAACATCGATCTATGGAAGTGTGGCCTATAGCACGTCCCTCTCAATTTTTGCTCTAGCCAGTCTAGGGAAGCTCCAACGTCTTCAGAACCGTGCCATCCGCGCTGTGTTCAGCCTATCACCCACATCTTCGGTAAGCCACCAACGGGAGAGCATATCCCTCCGCAAAATCGAGGAGACACAACACCACCGACTCCTCGATCTCATCTGGCGCGGCCTGAACGGCCAATGTAGTACAGCGCTTTCAAAGCAGCTGACGCCCGCAACCACGGCCCCAACTCGACATCAAGCGAACGCCGGGCTCATTCTCCCGCTGGCCAGGACGAATACAGGCACTCGCCGACCGTTCTTCGGTGGACCTGCGCTATGGAACACTCTGCCAGGCAGTGTACGTTCCTGCAAAGCCGTGGCTGATTTCGCAGCAGCCGTGTACCCGTACACTCTCAGGCCATAAACGTTTTTAAAGAAGAGAAACAGTGACATGCATCCCCCCCCCCCACTCTCAGGCCCTAAACGTTTTTAAAGTAGAGAAACAGTGACATGCACCCCCCCCCCCCCCCACACACACACACGGACAGTATGTATAGGCATAATAAACGGTCTTTTCCTGTTAGCTCTGTTTGTCCAATACATGAGATAAAACGCCTTTCTTGTTGTTTTTCATTCTCCATGTAGCTGCTTCCAGCATGGTAAACGACAGTACCATGGCCTTTTCAGATTTTCATTGTACCTATTTGTAGTACCTCCCGGGATCAGTATTTCCACTTGAAATAATATCCACCCCAATGCCTCATTCTTAGCATTCTTTTATTCGCTTCCATGTAATTGGGCTTATTGCCTGATTGGTATTGCGAATTCAAATAAAAAAAAACAACAACAATCTTTGGCGGATTCAGTGCAACATTTGCAAATTCGGCGCAATTATCGGATAGTTCTTCGAAGCCGTTGATTTCGTCGTCTTTTCCTGCTGACAAATTTCGTTAATGCCTAAAGTCACAGTCAGTCAGTCAGTCAGTCAGTCACCTTTCGCAGCATAATGGTTACAGGGATTGAATTTGCATAATGCTGAGGCACAAAACATCGATTTTCGGCGAAATCAGTGCGAAAAATGCATATTCGGCCAAAAGATCGGTCATTCCTTCAAAACCACAGTTTTCGGCGAATTTTTCGGCCGGCCAATTTGGGAAATGCCTACTATGCAGTATAAACCACCATTGTGTTCGTTCAGATTCTTTTTGCCTGACTTCAAATAGGTTGAGAAGGCCGCGAAAGTACATGACTGTACTTGTGAAAGTTTCCGCTAATGGTGCTTGTTGTCTTTCCTAGAAAAGAAGAAAACCGAAGGCTCGTCCTGTCGGATCGGACCGTGGTTTCAATTGCAGAGCAAACGAATTACTGAAAATACGGTAGAACGAGTGCCTGGTTCCAACTCGAGTTCCACGTTATGCAATCCAGAGGAAAAAGATATTTTAGAACCCTTTTGCCTGAGGATAGCAGAGCGTGAAAATTAAAAAAATGCAAAACTTGTTCTGCCGGATTTGTCACCATAATTATAATAATTATTATCAAGAGTACATCAGCCTCCTGTGCTTACACATACGGTCATCGGACTGCGACATTTGGCACTCCAGCCTCAACAGGCCTTGTCTAAGCTCCCTGAGCGTATGTACTTTCGGTGTCATGTGTAACAGTAGGGGAAATGCAACCACTTGGCATCCTTCCTCTGCATATCATCTTACGATTTTACATGCCGGCTGCCGAAGAGAGCGTCACTTCGTCATCCGAGAATATCTAAATTACATTTGGTGGGGGAACTGTACAGCTGGGAGTGGGAGGCGCTCATTGGCTTTGCGGGCTGCACTGCTGGCTGCACTGCTGGCACAGGCTGCATCATACGTGTAATTCGAGTTTGCATAATCCTTATCCCGCAGCAAACCTCACAGTCAGTGTGCTGGTGTCCTAACACACCGTGTAACATCAGTACTGCAAGGTGATAACTGGTTCTAGGCCTAATGTTATGTATTACTATTAGCACGAGGACTAGCACTACGTTCAATACCACGAGAACAACAAAGTATTGCATAATGGTATATGCACGTGACCAAATGTGTTTTAAAAACTGAGCACTGACTAAAGTTGTTCTCAGGTCCGTCTTTCAAACAGAACTTCATGGCGTCTCCAAGTATCCGTGACTTTGAGTGTCTGTAGGACAGTGCAGTGGATAACGATAGAGAGGCCATAATTCTGGAAGAGTTCCCTGCTCTACGCTTGTCTCATCGCCTAGTATCCTAGTATCCTGCTGAACTTCAAGCTAACTGGTTGTGCTCGTCCAGGATGCTCGGAACGCCCTGGAGCTTCACTATGAAACTGTCAAGTATCTCGGTTGCCCTCCTCTGGTCAGTGTGTTTCATGAGTCTGATGTCAGAGAGCCAGGCAAAGACACTAGGTGCTGTTTCCTTCTCCTCGCGACCAGGGCTCACACATGGCAAGCGTCACCGTTCTGCTGGTATCGATCGCTCCGAGCTACTTGCCTTGGCCTCGCCATCAAATCACGTGACGGGTGCGACGCGGAGATGGCCAATGTCACAGCATGGACTAGTGCAGCAAGGCATTCGGAGAAGCATGGTAACATATTTAATGCACTACCGATCCTTCAAGGAACCTGCTGCTGAGCATGAGGGTCACAGTAATGGTCCGTTGGCGGTGTCCGTCCTCACTGCCGAGGCTGCGGAAGCATTGCCAAGAAGTCTGAGATCTGCGCGACTCCCATTTCCAGCGGAGTGGGACGATCGCGAAGTGCTAAAATCGCTCCTGCACAGGGTCATAATGAATTTTATAAAGACCATTGGTCGTGAGGTTCATGGATTTCTCCCGGATCGATCGAAAGTGCTCTCGGATTCGCGGATTGTTAATACCATGAGCAGAATAATCCGCGATGGTGTCAGCGACATGGTCACTGGGGCTCTCAACTCTATAATGAATCCGGCCAGTACGGCCAAGAGCGGCTAATCCCTGCCATGGCTGTGGCTAAGAGCGGCTAATCCCTCCCTTGACTGTGGCTAAGAGCGGCTAATGCCTGCCTTGACTGTGGCTAAGAGCGGCTAATCCCGGCCTTGACAGTGGCTAAGAGCGGCTAATCCTGGGAGCTCGATGAATGAACAACAGTGGTTTGCGTTCAGGTATTGAAAGGTGCGCATGTTTGATACTGATTGCAATGCTAGGTCGTCCGATATCGGAATCAGTGCCATTTTCCACCCTCAATTTCTGTGTTCTGGTCAAATCTTCCTCCTCCCTGCATTGTTTTTTATCGTTCTAAGTATCTCTTTTCAGCCGGGGCTATCTGAGCAATTCAATCTTTTCATTCTCTTTTGTTGGCCCTTCTCTCCTTTTCTACAATTTAATTATCCCTACCCGATCATCTCCCTTTGGTGCATCAATCGACCTATGAAGCCGAGACCTCCGGTCGGCTGAGTTTATTGTGCCCCACTACACACTCCATTATTGACTTCAGTGTTTGCAGATACATGTAAGTGAAGTTTGTAGAAATAGGCGTGTATCGTTCTGTACGGAAGGTCTAGTTTAATTTGGAAAGTACACGTGCATGTAGATAAGTCTACAAAGAACAAAACAGTTCTGCCCGTACATGGACATGTACATGTATGTATGACTCGCACACTTCGCGCCATGGACGCAGAACACAGGAATATTGAGAAGACAAAATCAAGAACTACATGACTGAGCTAGCTGATCGTGATCAACCAGCCCTGGCTACTCGTGTACCAGGCTACTCAAGTCCCGAAACGACGAGATGATCAACCTTTCTTCTGCACCACCCGCCTAGTGGCCATTTCCAGGAACGAGTCGAGCAGTCCGGCAATGCCCTCTCTCAGACCTTTCTCGGCGATACGGATCAGATCCTCTAGGAGACTGGTGTTCTCCAGTGCTTTCACGTTGCCCAGTAGCTCCTGTAGGATTCGACGCGGAAGGTGCTGCATGCGGCCCATGATGATGCGCAGGAGAAGAATTCGAAGCACGGCTTTCGTATCCAGTCCTCCAGGCAACGGGAGTCGTCGTGCAACTCTGCGTGCGTGCGTGCTAGAATGCCCATCTCGTCTCAGTCTCCGCAGCAGTCCGTGAGCGATTGCAGTGTTCAGAGACGGGCTATAAGGGGCTGCGCCTCCTTCGTTGCTCAACGTGACGCCATCGCTTCTTCGCTTGCGCCGCAACAGGACTCCCTGTGCTGGTGTCGCCGTATGTCGGTGACTTTGCTCGGCAAGCGAGAGATCAAGTAACCCTCCGAGTAGCTCAGCTGCTGCTGTTGATTGTCCTGCAGCCCTGGGGGCTGCTGATGTTGAATGTCGCCGTTCGTCTTGAGCTGATCTTAATGCCGCATAATCGGCCGACTTCGCGTGGCAGACAAGCAGAAAGTTCAGAAGACTTGCAAGGCAGAGTGCATTAGCGCTTACGCACACCGCCCTCATCTTGTGTCACAACAAATCGCTGCCGTTTACACACTAAACTGAATGCAATCAGTTAAAGTGGCAGTTACTAGTAGCTTCTGAACAGTAAAGTGCGCAAAAATAACTCTTGTCTTTTATACACTGAGGCCTACTATTATTATGGTGGTGGCTGTCTCATTAACAGGTGTACATCACCAGTGATGTTGCGCTTCGTCCCTTGGCCCACTATATTCTTTTCATGTACTAGTAAACTTTTGCATGTCTATTGTCTTCTTCGACTTCGCATGCTAGAAAATGAGCTCCAACATGCATGAATACTTCTGCCACTGCCCTGCGTTGGGTTGCTGTCAACGGCCAGTCCAAGCGATCACAGATGGTGTATCTAGCGTGAGAGTGTCCGGTAGCGTTCCGTGACGTTCAGCTCCTGTTTGCCAGACCCACGTCTCTGGAAAGCACATAATAAAGGAACGTTACTGAAGGAGAAGGACAGTGGTCTGGTAACGGGGCTGTGCCTCCTCGACATGTCCAAGGCTTTTGACAAAGTCCGGCATGGTATCCTCGTCCAAGACCTTTTTGACGTTGGTATCTCTGGTGTCGCCCTGAAGTGGTTCGCGAATTACCTGACAGATCGCAGGCAGCAAGTTACAGTCGCTTCGGCCACAAGTCGTGCTCTTGACTGCACCTGTGGTGTGCCCCAAGGCTCCGTCTTGGGGCCTGTTCTCTTTAACGTCTCCAAATCCGTCTCTTCAGCTGTCACTGATCTCGCCATATGGCTTAAGTCACGCGGCCTAATTTTAAATGCCTCCAAAAGCCAGGTAATGACTATCTCACCGCAACATGCCGGGCCTGAGGTCTCTATCGTGTGCTGCGATACCTCTCTACCGATAGTGAAGTCTGCGCGGTATCTTGGTGTCTTTCTTGACAACCGCCTGAGTTGGGATGTACACGTCAGCGCCATAGTGACCAAAGCTGCGAGGAAGATTGGCGCCTTGTGGCGAGCCCGTCGATGCCTCTCCCGCAGCTCGCGCAAGATATATGTAAAGGCTATTGTCAAGCCGGATATGATATATGGTGCCTGCTGCTTCTCTGCAGCCCTCCGCGTGACCCAACTTCAGCGTCTGTAGCGGCAGAAGTACGCGCCATCAGCATGCCAATGGTCTGCTCAGCCAGCCAGCTCGCAGTCGGTGTGGCCAAATGAGATTCGCCACCGCAGGAGCATTGCTGTAGAACAGTTTGCCTAGAGAGGTGCGGACCGTATCTAGATTGCAAGATTTAAGCTAGCATGCCTTCCTTATGTATGCCTGAAATAGGTTGTGTTTCGTCAGGTTTTGACATGATCCTTTTCTTCTCAGTATTCTTGCTCGCATAGTACTCCACTTCTATGATAATATTGCCTATGCTGTTGCTCATTAGGATTTTGGCAAATTCTATCCTTCGCTTTCATATAACTGGGCCAGGAACCCGTTTGAACTTGCGAAGTAAAAATAATAAAATCAATCAATCATACTAGCTTTTGCCGGAATGTACACATAGCAGAACACTGAACCGGACTGGCATGTTGGGATAAGGCTCCGGAAGAACTCCTAACTTGTCGCACGCCAGCCTCTTTTCGTCAAACTTCAGAACTGTTATCAGTCCAGTGTACGCCTGTTCGTCTCTGGTGGCGAGGAGATAGCTTCACACGAGGGCATGACTCAGGAAGATCCGCTATCTATGGCGTTCTATGCACTCGGGACGCTCCCCCTCGTTAACCACCTGCTACGGGAACACACAGACGTCAACTAAATTTGGTATGCGGACGACTCCAGCGGCGCAGGGAGATTGCGTGCGGTGCGGGATTGGTGGACTACCATAAAGGAGCGTAGGTGCCTCTACGGGTACCATACCAACCCAGACAAGACAACTCTGCTCGTCAAGCCAGACTTAGCTGAGGAGGCGTCCGAAGTGTTTGCTGGTACCGGGATCCGCATAGTGACCGACGCAGCCAGGTATCTCGGGTCATTTGTTGGTGAGCCTGAGGCGGTGGCTGGTCTCGTTAGGAAGAGGGTGGATGGTTGGTCGCGCGAGTTGCGGAAGCTGTCTCGGTTTGCCAAGACGGAACCACATGCTGCCTATGCAGCACTAACCCATGGTTTACGGGGTAGGTGGGTGTACCTTTTTCGCACTGTGCCCATCCCGGATGAGTGCGTCAAGAGCTTAGACAATATCATCGCTTTCGAGTTTCTCCCAGCACTGACGGGTCGTGGTGCCTTCACCGAGGAGGACTTACGCATGCTGAGACTGCCCACCCGGTTGGGTGGTCTGGCAATCCCGTCGTTCCAGAGGATGAGTCAGACGGAACTGGGCGCGTCAGTGAAAATGACAGAGGCTCAGGTTGCTGAACTAGTCAATCAGAACAACACATCCTGGGAAAGACGGCGGACTGACTGCATAAGGGAGGCTGCTTTTAACGCACAAAGATGCACCGGCAAGCAGCGAGCTGCAGCAAGTGAAAATGACGTCAAGCTGGTGGAGCAGGCTGCATCGCTCGATGGGGCTCGTCGACTTGGGCACCTGGCGTCCCGAGGAGTGTCCAGCTGGCTCAACCCACTGCCACTGCGGGACCATGGGTACCACCTCTCGAAAGGAGATTTCCGTGATGCGTTGGCGCTGCGGTACGACTGGGCACTGGCGGATGTCCCGTTAAGGTGGCAGACTACCCAAAATTCGCTGAAAATTCGAATTTGTAAATTCATATTGAGTGCTACGTCAGTTGAAAGAGCTTGAATAGCTGCAAATTCTCTGAAAATTGTGTCCCGATCTGACCAGCCGTTCAAGAGTTATGGCCTAAAATGTGCCCTTGCAAGGAAAGATTTTTTTGTTGCACGCTGTCATTTTTTGGCAGCACTGCCACTGTATTTGAATGTGAGCAGACCGTGCGCAACTTGTCGTATCGTGGAAACACGCGAAAGTGTGCAGAAGTCCAAAAATCACGTTTTGAGCCACGTATTGGGCCGTGCAGCGGGACTTTTGCCAGCACCCTCGTGACGTTGCAGATATGTGGCTTGATTATTGTAGTTGACGTTGATTTAGTAACTTTGGCAAGTTTGAGTCGTGTCAAGAAGCCAGGTAGGATTCAGTACTAGGCAGTAGTGGAACGTGAGTGGCAGTCTTTGCCGATTTGTGAGGGTCTCCTGGATTTGGTGTGCAGCGCTGTGGAAATGGCTTGCTGTGGACGTCCCAGCACTGGATGTTGTATCAAAGGTACGACCTCGTAGCACGTGCTAAACCTAAAAAAATTCAAAAATTGACTTGGGTCTGTGGGAGTCTGTGACAGAACGCCCTTTCCTGCCGTTGTAACAGATTCCAGGGCCACGTTGAGGGGCCCTACTCCACCACCCATGGCTGCTTCTGGACTTGTTTTAGGTTTGGGTCCTGCGCACGGACAGAATGGGCACGAAAATGTGAAAAAATTGTAAATGCATTTGTTTGGCTCCTGGGAGGCTCGCACACCGTGGCACTATGGCGGAAATTTGAGTTTTTCCGGCCTGGAAAGCCTGTCAGTGAGGCACAAGAACTTGTAAATCATGTCCTGAGGGCCAGCATAGTGGCAGGAGTGTGTGGTCAAATTTTCACTCAAATCCATTGAGAAACACCAAAGTTACGGTCAATTGAATGACATCTGAAATTTATGGGTAGGCTGCACCCTTAACCTGCTCCTGTGGCCGTCCATTTTGTGCAGCCCATGCCATGAGCTGCCCGACTGGTGGATTCCCGACAATACGGCATAATGAAGTGCGAGACATCCTGGCTGATTTGCTGACTGAAGTGTGCGTGGATGTTGCTGTGGAGCCAGTGCTCGCGCCACTCTCTGGTGAGGTGTTTGTCGCGGCGTCTACGAATACAGCGGATGATGCCCGGGCAGACATTCGCGCGAGGGGGCTGTGGACCCGGGCCCAGAACGCCTACATGGACGTTCGAATATTTCACCCTGATGCGCCTTCCTATGCTGCGAAGCCACTGGAGAAGCTTTTGGCAGAGCACGAGCGCAGAAAGAAATCCGAGTATGCTGAACGCAAAATCAATGTTGATCGTGGTACATTCACTCCTCTCATTTTCACCACGGCCGGTTGTTGTGCACCAGAGTGCTCGCGTTTCATCAAGCGTTTGCGTGGTCTGCTTTCCAGGGGAGAGAAAAAGAAGTATGCGGAGATGACGACATATGTACGCTGTCGCCTCGCCTTTGCACTGTTATGGTCAGCTATTACGTGCATTCGCGGAGCTAGATCATCATACCACCGACCAGTCAACGCACTGCGGGAGTTGGCGGTGGCTGAGGGCCGCCTGTGAGTGGCTGAGAGACAATGGCAGTTTACATCACATTCAGAGGTCTGGATTTTGTATTGTTCTTGTCTGAAGTTAGTTGTATTATGATTGAATTCGTTCCATGTTGGTTTTGGGCATTCCGCCTGGTTTTCTTCCGTAGTGCTGATTGTAGAGGTTGGCTTATTGATAGGCCTTGACGGATTATGCTAGCATAATGTTTCGCATAATTCCTACCAAAATCGAATAATCGCATAATTCGAGGCAAATTGCATACGAATCACATAAATTCTTCTTCTTCTTCTTCTTCTTCTTCTTCTTCTTCGGACACGAACACAACCACACCCCAACTGTACTGGGGGCCTATCTCTTCGAATTGCATTATATGAGTTTCTTTTTCCCGTTACTGTCTAAAAAGCAGTCGAAACGGTTTTTATCCACCATTTGATGGTGAGCATTTCCCAAGGCTGCAAACACCGCCATCCTCTTCACCGGAAATCGAGAAAGGCCAGGCCTCCGGCTCATGTGTATCACAACACTATGGAAGCAGCAGCAAACTATTAAATGGCACATTATCAAGCACAGCAAAGACCACAACATCGCTCAACTGTATTGCCATCACAGAAAACAAGAACAAACGTTCACCCGTAGGTTGTCGCCGGTTGTGGAATTGGAATGTGCCGAAACGGCCGTATGGGACACGCCTGCTTCGCGACCGCCCAGAGCCGGACTGGGTTTCGTGACACCAAAAGCACGTGTGGTAAAACCAAGGAAACAAATCCTCAATACAATCAGAGAAGGCGACTGCCAGGAGCAGCTCCAGCACCTAAAGGGCCTAAAAATGCAAGGGGCCTGGACCAAATGGGCAGACACAATGTTCGAGGACATGACATGGCGGAAACTCTTATACGAGGGCTATGGAAGGACGATATCGTTCCAAATGAACACGATACTTAATACTCTGCCTTCGCCTGACAATCTAAGACGATGGGGCAACTCTGTTGTGGACCAGAATTGCCCTCTTTGTCAGCGGACATCAACACTGAGGCACATTCTCACCGCCTGCCCTTCCTCACTCCATCAAGGAAGGTACACGTGGCGCCATGACAACGTCCTGAAACAAATCAGTAAATTCATGACAGAAGTAGTATCAGCAAAGCAAAAGTCGTCAAATACCAAGCAAACTCCCACTAATGGTACATACATTACCTTCTGTAAACCGGGTCAAAACATCCCCCATGGCGAGTTACCTCAGCGGAAAGGTCTGAGTGATGGTTTTTTGTCAGGATCACATGATTGGCAGCTTCTTTCAGATCTGGACGATAGGCTAGTATTCCCACACTTTATTGCACCTACCACGTGTCGTCCAGACATAGTTCTCTTCTCGAAGAAATTGAGAAGGGTTCTTTGGCTGGAACTCACGGTGTGTAGCGAAGACCGCATCATCCAGTCCAGGGAGAAGAAGCTGTCACGGTATCGCCACCTCAAACAGGAGTGTATGAAGAATGGCTGGGAAGTCGAGGCCCTCACAGCGGAGGTGGGAGCTAGAGGAGCCATTTCCAGCAGCCTGGACGGTTTGGCACGAGCATTGGGCTGTTGTAAGGAAAAACAGCGCTAATTAAGAAGGAACTGCAGAAACACAGCACTAAATTCCAGCTACGTTATCTGGCTGAGGCGACGTGAGAAGGCTTGGCGCGACTGGCCACTGTTTTAAAAGTCCCCGAGAGGCAGTTTGTTGGCACTTGGTTGGCGGACAGCCACCCAGCGAGGATAGTTGGGTACCCTTCAAATCTTGGTTTTAACTCGCCACACCGGCTTCTAAAGGGCCGGGGGTGGGTGTTCGCCAACCAAGTCGAGCTTTCGTTCTTTCTTTTTTTTTCGTTTTTCTAGTCTACTTGCTTGTACTGCGCCGCGCTGGAGCGAGTCTATCTTCTTCCTCGGTAACTACAAGTCATAATAAAAATGAAAATGACTGTGAGAGTACAGTGTACTTGTAGTAGAAACTTAGATCAGTTTCTCCAGTTGCAAGAACTGGATAGCTAAGTTCTGATGGTTGTGTGAGAATTGCCTCCCTGACTGACGTGAAGGTACATCATAGTAGACGTGTACCTGCTCGACTGCTGTGTCTGGCAGGGCAAGCTAGCAGGAGGTGGGTAGCATCATCAACTGTTCCAGGACAGTGAGTGCAATTGGGTGAAGGTGCCGCCTCGATCTGGAACAAGTACTTGTTCAGCAGGCTGCAGTGGCCAGTGAGGAGCTGATTGAGGACGGTGGTCTCATGCCGGGACGGAGGGCTGCGGAACTTGCTGGTGTTGAGTAATGGCCGGGGGTATGCGGTTGCAGACCGAATTGAAGCCTTGGCAACTTGGATAGGTAGCTGAACCTTGGCCTGTACACACTGTGTTCCATTCCGGGCAAGGCGATCCGCCTTGTCATTGAGAGCAACCCGGCAGTGGCTGCTGATCCAGACAAGGTTGATTGAATGAGCCTTCCGAGCAACCTCTGTCAGAGCATCGAACGCAGCAATGGTGTCTGGACTGATCCTGTATGGTTCTCCACGGAGGGCATCTACGAGGGAGAGGCTGTCAGTGAGTAGTACAACGTCCGTCTCCATGGTGGTAAGGTCGTAGACTGCCCTGAGGCCAGCTGCTGCTGCCGCTACTTCCGCAGTGAAGGATGTTGCGACAGCGCCAGCTGGTAGACACCCAGACAGTATCTCTGACCGCTGGGTTGCAGTAGTCTCCATGACAAGAAAGCCACCTCCACCAGCGTTGGTGTCAGAGACACTGCCATCTGTCCTATGTTGACTGCAATCGCATATTAAAATTGGAATAATCCGCCTGTTCCATACAGTTGTACAATGTTCTACAAGTACGAGCAAGGTTTATGTACTCTTGCTACAAGTACAGTAGATGCACCAGGAAGTCGTAGGTTTACGACTCCCTTGATAACATGTCCAGTCCACTACAATCAGTGACGGTCGTAGCTAGGTCGGACAGTGCGTTGACCCCGTTGAACTTTTGCTACTACAGTACAACGCCCTCTACAAAAAAAGCTCTTCCGCTAGTCGTCATGCATGTAGGTAGGGGGGGGGAGGCCCACTGTGACGAATTCCCCTGTTGTCTTGCACAGAACCATCATAATTATACATTAGCGGCCCACTCTCGTTAGGTATAGTGAGAGCAGTCCAAAGTCTTGGGCTCTTTCCCCTCACCTAGGAGTTAATGAAGAATAATCCCCGGCCCTGGGTCAGGGGATTATCAGCTCTTGAACCCCTGACAAGTCGAGCTATGTGAGCATAATGCGGCATAATATGATAACTTTTAGCATGAAAATAGCATAATTCTGCAATTTTTTCAGCAATGCGAAAAGCATAATTTCACGAAAATATTAGCATAATCCGTCAAGACCTACTTATTGAAGTTCTTTTTCTTTTTTTCTTTTTTTCTTCATACAATTATTCTCTTCGTTTGTGTTAACATCCTTCATCTTGGCAAATTGTGTTTTGTTGCCCGTAAAAGAAGCTGTTAGTACTTGAATTCACCGTTCGTAATACAGTGTACATTTACATGCACGCTTTACAGGCACTAGAACATCGATCTTTGGCGGATTCAGTGCAACATTTGCAAATTCGGCGCAATTATCGGCTAATTCTTCGAAGCCGTTGATTTCGTCGTCTTTTCCTGCTGACAAATTTCGTTAATGCCTAAAGTCACAGTCAGTCAGTAGGCACCGGCGGATTATGCTCGCGAAATCAAGGAATTATGCTTTCATGGATTCTCTCATTATGCTCGTAAAATCCTCATATATGTCAGCTCCGCAGGGCTGGATGATTTTACTAACACGCGGGATGTGGACACCATGTGGGCGTCGTGGCACACCAAGTTCTTGGCTGTCGTGGACAAGCATGCACCCATCCGCTATGTATCCTCCAACCGCAAATCCCATCCGCCCTGGTCCGACAGAGAGCTCCACAAGCTCAACCAACGTAAAAACCAGCTACACCGACGGTGGCTACGCGATAAGGGAAACCAGAATCTTCACGTACAGTTCAAGCAAGCACGCTCAAGCGCCAGAAATGCCTATCGCCGAAAGCGCAACGATTTCTTCCGAGCGCAATGTGCCGCGTCCAGTCAGAACCCGCGTAAGCTCTGGAACGTCATAAACTCCGTTACGAACAGGAAGAGAGTACGTGTGGAGCCTACTTGCCCCATTGAAGAAGTTTCGTCAGTCTTCCAGGCAGTAGTAACAGACAATGCCCGTCCTCACAGCATCCCGCTACCGCAAGGTCCACAGCCTCAGACTGCAATGTCAGAATTGCCGCAAGTGTCTTTTGGCGAAGTAGAACGGCTTCTCCGACAAATCAATCCTGCCAAAGCAACAGGAAGTGACGGGATACCTGGTCACCTTCTGAAGTGCTGTGCCAATATCCTAGCTGCGTCCGTGGCCACGTTGTTTAATGCCTCGCTTGTCAATGGCACTGTCCCCACAGCCTTCAAACTCGCACACGTTATCCCGCTGTTCAAAGCTGGGGACCCGTCTATTCCCACTAACTTCCGTCCAGTGTCCCTACTTCCCATATTATCAAAACTCTTGGAGAAAGTCGTACAAAAGAAGCTAGCCCAGTTTTTGGACATATCTGGTACCCTTCCCACGACTCAGTTTGCATTCCGCGCAGGCCACTCAACGGAGGATGCCCTGGTACTTATGCTAAATCGTATTCTTAGTGCATGGGACAAGCGTTTGTGTACTGGCATATGCCTTCTAGATAATTATGTCAAAGGCATTCGACAAGGTGCGACATGAACGGCTACTCCAGGACCTATTCGATATCGGCATAACAGGGACAGCCCTAAAGTTGTTTTCCGCCTATCTGTCGGGCCGTACTCAGCGTATCTGTATTGGACGGGATCAGAGTGCCATTTCTGCACCATCCTGTGGCGTGCCACAAGGTTCTGTTCTAGGACCGATCCTTTTCAGTATCTACACCCGCGAAGTTCCAACCATAGCTAACCAGTCTTCATCAGTTCAATTTGCCGATGACATTGCGCTGATCAGCAGCAGCACATCCCTGGACACGGTATCTGCTACGCTATCGGCCTCGGTTTCTGCACTTGCTGACTGGTTGCAGACCCGTGGTCTCATTTTGAATGCAGCCAAGATAGTCCGGGGGCCAAGTTAGGAAAAAGTCACGTCTAATAGATTTCGTTCCGAGTGAGAGGGCACCAAGTTTTTGCGATTTGAGTGTCAAGTATATTCAAAATGCTGCAAGATGGGATGCCATTCAATCAAAGTTTCCATCGGGAAGGTCCTACAATGAAGGTGGAAAGAATTGATGATAGTTGCCATGGCAACACATCAGTTAATTCAAATTTACAGGAGAACTATGCAATATTTTGGCAACATTCCTGCTGGATATAAACATATCCAATACGTATGACTGGTTGGCCAAGTTTGACTGAAAACAAATAAACTTCAGAGCCTCAAAGGTTAATTATAAAATCGGATCTACTGCACCTATACATTACTGTACATGCGTAATTAAATATGCATGCATACACCGACAACTGTACAAATATATTGGTGACCAGTGTACATGTGACATCTATAAAGCCTTTTAGAAAAGAGTTAGAAATGAATAGAGCAATCCGTGACCAATGGTGATGTAAAATGGATATACACGTACATGTATGTATGGCGAAGAGGAAAATGTAGAGGGAAACAGAGCACGCCAAAGCAGTTCTCTCTAAGTACCTAAATTGTATCAGTTGGTAGCAACAAAGAGGATCTTGTGGCATTCTTTGGTGGTGAAGTGGCAGCTCCCGGACAACCTGAACAAGGTGCCCCCAGGCAAGGAACTGGTTGTCACTGCGGGCCAAGAGTGCATAATAATTATTGTCAAGTCGGCTGGTGCAAGCATGGCGTCTACTGCTGTGGAGGAGTTGCTGTTAACCCAGGAAGAGGCTGACACCAGACTGCTCCTTCATGCAAGGCATGCAGCTGTCAGTGGGTATGAGACCGTTCTGATAAGAACACGAGTTACCGATATTGCCATCATTGCTTGTTCTGTTAGCCATGTTATCCTGTGTACGTTGCTGGTGGAGGTTGGTGCAGGTTGGTGCCCCCCCCCCTTTTTTTTATTAAGGCCACAGCTTCCAATCATGACATGCAAAGCAGCGGTGCAGCATCGCAGGCATGAATCGTGAACGTGGTGACGGGGTCTGATGTGCTCCACCGACCTAGGGTCTCGGCTTCACTGCACAGCAAACGCGTCGAAAGAAAACGGGGGCTAATAATTATCGGGAGATGGGGGGGGAGAAGAAGAGAAGAAGGAGAGAGAGAGAGAGAGAGAGAGAGAGAGAGAGAGAGAGAGCTGGGAGATAGAAGAGCACAGTGCTCTTGGTGATGGGGACTGCGAAGGATAGCAGGTTCTGGGACATGTGCATGGGAATCAGAATATTGGTGATGATGGCAGCAGGGTTATAAGGTAAGCAGCTGAACACTAATTAGAACAGGGAAAGTGTTGGTGAACCGATTCAAAGTGCATCAGTAGCAGAGAGCCAGTCCTGAGCAAGAAGGTGACGGTACACCTTTTTCTTAAAGCTTTGCATGTGGGGCTGGGCGGGTGGGTGGTGGAACAGGTCTGGTGGCAGGGCATTCCATGTTGCAACGGTGCAAGCAGGGAATCCTTGGAGACAGCTATTCCGGGTGTTGGCAGGCAGGCCAGTTGTCATCTGGTATGGATGGGAATCATGCAGCTGGAGAGACTGACGGGTAGGTCTTGTCTCTGGGGCACGGTGAGTGGCTGGTTTGGGCAGCATCTGCTTCAGAGGGCTGGATGCATCTAGATAGCAGAGCTTGTAGGTATAGGCAAGTGCAGCTACCAGGCGACGGAGTGCCAGGCTAGGGAGCCAAGTACCTGCTCCGATGATGTAGAGGGCCCTTCGCTGGATCTGGTCCAGCTTCTTAAGATGGGACGAGGGTGAGCCCATCCACACTAAGGGGCAATACTCGAGTGTGGGTCGCACAAAGCCGTTGTAGACGCGTTGGCGGCTCTCGGCGACCAGAATGGGAGACGCTCGCTTCAGGAAGTCAATCCGCTGGTCAGCACAGGAAGCTAGGGAGCGGAGGTGGAAGGAGTAGCTCAGGGTGTCGTCAAAGGTGACTCCCAGGAGTTTCAGCCGACTCTCTTCACTGACCGGTGTGCCGTCAAATGTTGCTCGAGGGAGCTCCCAGGGCTGGCGATGGTGACCCATAGACATAGCCTGCTCTTGGAGGGCTCAAATTTGATCCTCCACTTATGTCCCCAACGGGAAAACGCATCAATGCCCTGCTGGAGGAGCTCGGAGCCACAATCAATGTCAGCTCTTGATGTGAGGCAGTGGAAGAGAGTTCCTGGGTTAACAGCAACTCCTCCACAGCAGTAAACGCCATGCTTGCACTAGCCGACTTGACAATTGTGACTCTTCGCCCGCAGTGACAACCAGTTCCTTGCCTGGGGGCACCTTGTCAGGTTGTCCGCGAGCTGCCACTTCACCACCAAAGAATGCCACAAGCTCTTCTTTGTTGCTACCAACTGATAGGTACTTAGAGCCTTGAACTGCTTTGGCGTGCTCTATTCCCCTCTACATTTTCCTCTTCGCCATACATACATACATGTATATGTACACACTAGTCAGAACAACAGATGGCTTGATCAGTCACAACAAGGTGTCATGCCATCTCAGGCATGTACATGTACATGTACATGTATCCATTAGATCACCATAGGTCACAGACTACTCTATTCATTTCTACCTCTTTTCTAAAAGGCTTTATAGATGTCCCATGTACACTGGTCACCAATATATTTGTACAGTTGTCGGTGTATGCATGCATATTTAATTACGCATGTACAGTAATGTATAGGTGCAGTAGATCCGATTTTATAATTCACCTTTGAGGCTCTGAAGTTTATTTGTTTTCAGTCAAACTTGGCCAACCAGTCATACGTATTGGATATGTTTATATCCAGCAGGAATGTTGCCAAAATATTGCATAGTTCTCCTGTAAGTTTGAATTAACTGATGTGTTGCCATGGCAACCATCATCAATTCTTTCCACCTTCATTGTATGACCTTCCCGATGGAAATTTTGATTGAATGGCATACCATCTTGCAGCATTTTGAAGATACTTGACACTCAAATCGACAAAACTTGGTGCCCTCTTACCCGGAACGAAACTTCAAAAATAATCCCCCTGGCCCCCAGACTAAGAGCCACGTGATCCCTGTATACCCCACAGGCAGCCTCAGCAGCCCCAGCATACGATCAATGTAAACTGTCATGAAACGCCGATTCCTGTCGTTACTGCGGCCAGGTATCTTGGAGTGCTCCTCGACTCGGATCTGTCATGGCCACCCCATGTTGATCGCTGCACCGCTCGACTGGCCCAGAGGATCGGAGCACTATGGAGGTTGCGTCGCTGCTTGACTCATCAGAGCCGAGTTCTCTACTTTAAAGCGATCATCATGTCTGACCTGATGTACGGATCCAATGCGTTTTCCCCGCTTCTTACTGCCAACCAATTGGATCGGCTACAAGTCATGCAGAATCGGGCGGCAAGGGCGGTTTTCGGACTCTCGCATCACACCTCCGCGCGTACCCTCCTGCTGCAATTGGACACCTACAGAGTATCCGAGATATTCAGGCAGAAGTTCATGATTCTGGTCTGGAGGTCTCGGAATGAGCACGCAAGTTCTGAACTGCAAGCCCTCCTAGTTCCTTCGTCAGCTGGCCCAACTAGGTTGCACTCCACCATGGGTCTGTGCCAACCGCCAGTTTCCACCAGGTTCGGCAAGGGTTGCCTCGCGTTCCGGGGCGCCCAGCTGTGGAACACATTACCCAGCGATATACAGTGCCATCTCCACGCTCCGCCAGTTCCGCGCCAGCATGATCCCGCACACACTTACTGGCCTTAGCACCTAGAGTACCAAACGTCCTGTTTGATGATCAGCTGGCTTAGTTTTTCTCCACCTCTATCCTAATTACATCAGTCCCCAATTTCATTTATTACTGCTTTCTATCTGCATTCGCCACCTTTTCATTGGGCAGATCTGCCCGTTTGGTTTGCGAATTAAAATAAACACAACAACAACAACAACAATACTATGCTTTGGCACCCGGGGATGTATATTCACTGTGTTGTACTTATGGAGCCTCAAAGTTCGGGAAATTGTGCCTTTTTTCGTACTTGCAAGTTGCAAGTGGCCATAAGTACAAGAAAAATACATGTACAAGAGTATCCCCATACCAAGGGCAAGGTGTCCATGCACGTTTACATGGAAAAGAGAAAACAATACTTAATCTATTCATTACTTGATTTCTTTTGTACTTCAGTAAAAATATTATGTCATTGCTAAATTAGTTTGAGTTACCTTTGAAAATTATCATGTTCAACTGTCTTCGTAATCATCATACTCGCCGTCCGATGTCACCCTGGGCCCCACCCTGCGAATAATCAGCTCATCTCTCCCTAGCTCCACGTCTCCTTCCATCATGACCGAACATCATCTATACATCAATTTAGAGCAATATCCGTAGCCTGCAGTCATATCATGGCTGCTAAAAGCCAGACTGGTCATGACTTCGTAACATGCATAATGTACAAATGTAATGTACATGTACATGTACATGTACACGGAGTTTTGCGGACTACCCGCCACTACATGTACATGTATCTCGTCCGCCCCGGGATACCTGATGAAGGCTGATTCACTCGCATCTTCTGCTACATGTACTGTGTCAGTGTGAGAAAGAACTTTGAAGAAGACGAGTTAGAGCATACAATAATGCATTGCCATGATTTCTACCCTGCTTTTCATTGAAAACACGATCTGCATGACCTCTGAACCGTTTGCCATGCAGACCACCAGCACTGATCATGTGCATTGTACACAATTGTATAGCCTATATATTAGAACTGTGGTATAATCGTGTATTTAGTTATGCTCCTACCTCCGAGAGGATGCCAAATTATGCTCCAAATTTTCAACCATCAAATTATGCCAATAATTATGCCGGCATAATCCGCCGGTGCCTATCAGTCAGTCACCTTTCGCAGCATTATTATTATTATTATTTATTGCAACATCTCAAGACTCGGCGGAAACACCGGCCAATATTACGAGAGTGGGTGATTGCCAACCACGGCGATAAATAGAAATAAGGGGAGGGAAAAAGAAAGAGTAGCAAAACGAACAGCAACAACAACTCCGTAAAGAAAGATAATGTCAAATAAAAACAGTGAAAAACACAGAGACGCAAAGGACATGTGGATAATGAGCTATGCATGTCGTAGTAAATAAGGGGCGGCACGGATCTTAAACAGGCGGAGTGAGGTCAGGTCCTTAACTTCTCTGGGTAGAGTGAGCCAAACAGAATAAGCAATAAAGAGAGGGGAGCGCAAAAGAGTGGATGAGTTACACTTAGGGAGTAAGAGCGAGTTTCTAGTTCTTAGAGAAGAGAACCAATTAAAACACATGAGATGAGGTGGGCACAACTCAAGCTTAATAGAATGGACAAGAGAAGCCAGGTGTGTACTGCGTCCATGTGATAACGGGGTTGTGTGAGCGATTTTATAAAGGGCGGATGATGAGAGCATGCGGGGTTGACGGAGGAGAATTTTAAGGATTTTCTTGTGATGTATTTCAAGCTTTGCAGCAGCGGAAGAGGATAACCCAACCCAAGACGTATCTGCATAATGAAATATTGGGCGAAGGTAGGCTAAATAAAAAAGAAGCTTGCAAGAAAGTGGGAGGTAGGAGCAGTGGGGGGAGAGAATTCCTAAGGATTTACTTGATTTTTTTCAGATATATTCGATGTGAGGTACCCAAGAGAGTGCAGAGTCAATCACAATGCCAAGGTATTTGTGAGAAGACACTATGTCAATTGGATTTGGAAAGTTGGCATGGATGAGGGTTGTGAACTCCGGCTGGGGCGGGAAGAGCATGATCTTTGTTTTTGATAGATTTGGGGACAACCTCCAGCATAATGGTTACAGGGATTGAATTTGCATAATGCTGAGGCACAAAACATCGATTTTCGGCGAAATCAGTGCGAAAAATGCATATTCGGCCAAAAGATCGGTCATTCCTTCAAAACCACAGTTTTCGGCGAATTTTTCGGCCGGCCAATTTGGGAAATGCCTACTATGCAGTATAAACCCCCATTGTGTTCGTTCAGATTCTTTTTGCCTGACTTCAAACTAATGAGAAGGCCGCGAAAGTACATGACTGTACTTGTGAAAGTTTCCGCTAATGGTGCTTGTTGTCTTTCCTAGAAAAGAAGAAAACCGAAGGCTCGTCCTGTCGGATTGGACCATGGTTTCAATTGCAGAGCAAACGAATTACTTGAAATACGGTAGAACGAGTGCCTGGTGTAATGGGTGCCGAGTGGTAGGCGCGGTGCAATCAACAAGAATTACTTTTATTCTACTTTCAGGTACACACCTGAGATATAATCGTTAGTGAAAGAAGAAGCGGCAAAATAAATAACTTTCTCTCCGGTGCTCACCTAGAGGCTGAATCCTTATTCTTCGAGTTAGCTTTCATTGCTATCCAATCTAATCTAATCTAATTAAAACAGAAAAAGCGCAGCTGCTTTTATGCAGCAAACGCCGTACGCTTGTATGCGAAGATACACTAAAATTAATACATAAGGTCGCTCCGTATTGCTTCCGTGTTACTTCCGTATTGGTCGGGCAGGGATACTACACCCTCCCTTCCTACAGATAATCACGCCCTCGTGATTTTCAAAAAATTAGTGAAGAGTTATGAACACAGCGTCAACCGAAAGATGGCAAATTATATCGGAAATGATAACGTTTAGAGTAGACAGAAGAAATGAACTGATAACAAATCATAAAGTAGAAGCACACCAGGTTCACACGATCTCACGGGGTCAAAAGGGGAAAGAACTGTCCTCCAAATAGGACCTGAAAAACCACAGCACTCTTGCTGCACAACGCTGGCACAATAATAATAATAATAATCTTTATTAAAGGATCTCCCAGAGGCGATGGCCTGTCGAGGGGATCTCCTGATGCAAATCATGCAATAGAAATAAACAGTGAGGAAAACTACACGTGTTATACAGTATATGCTACATAAATTAGCAATAAACACAGGGCTGGGTTGTTAAAAATAAAACAATTAATTTAAATGTCCAGGGATATACCACTACAGTCAAATTTAAAACTTTTCACGTGCAAGCGATATTGCTGCTGAAATTTAGAAAGTGAATCTTGGGATGTCAGCCTTGGTGGAAGGCAGTTCCACAGCTTTCCGATCTTATGCAGAAAGAGAGAGGAAGAGATGCGGCCATGAGAATTGAAAATCAGTTTGTTTGGTCGGCGTGCGCTAGAAGAGATATTGATGTCAAAGCGGGATAGATAATCTGGGTGCCAATGGATATACTTGAACAAAACGGTGATGGAAATGTAAGTGCGTCGGAAGTGAAGGGATTCCAAATTACACAGCCTATTTAAATTATTCTTCGATTCATAGCGATCAAAATCAATCTTCGCAGACCGCAGCAGGCATCTGCAGATCTTTGCTTGTAAAATGTCAAGCGATTCTAGCTGGCTAGCAGTAAGTCTGAAGCACCAGACAGGGATAGCGTACTCTACTGTGGGTCGTACATATGACTTGTAGAGTAGGGCAATATGTGCATGCGATAGATGACGGCCCATAAAGCATAACAAATTTACACGTTGGCGAAACTTTTTGAACACAGTAGTGAAATGGTCTTGGAATTTAAGATTAGTGCTGATCTCTACGCCTAGATGGATTACGGTACTTTTAACATTGAGTGATACGTTGTCCATTTGGACAGACGAAGAGGGTGGAGGAGCATAGTTGGAGAACATGGTGGTCTTGGCCGCAGAAAACTCCCCGTGAATGCCTCTAGCCCAGCGCTGGCAGCTTGTTAAATCCAACTGGAAATTGGCCAGATTCTCACCAACAGGTAAACCGATGTTATGAGTGTTTAGCAGTGTAACATCATCAGCAAATAGATAAGGGGCGCTGTGGGTCAATGTGTCGGGAAGGGTATTGATGTAGGTTAAAAACAGCAGGGGCGCAAGATGTGAGCCTTGAGGGACACCACAATTCAAAAGATATTGGGGAGAGATCGTCTCCTTAATCTTGACAGCTATCGTTCTCTGATTGAGGTAGCATTCAAACCATTTCACTGAGTTTCGAGTCATAAAAGTACTCAGCCTCTCAATCAGGGTTGGGAGATGAACCTTATCGAAGGCTTTCCTGAAGTCAAGAAATGCACAATCATATCTGTTGTGTTTGTCCGAGACACGAGCCATCTGGTGAGTAAGCAGGATAAGTTGGTCCGTTGCTGATCGCTGTGGAACATATGCAAATTGGGACGGTGATATTAATTTGTTGCGATGCAGGAAGCTGCTGAGACTCAGTGCTATCCGGTATTCGAAAAGGCGACTGACGGGATGCAGCAGTGAAATAGGACGATAATTTGTTGGTGAAGAGGCACTTCCTTTGCCTTTATATAATGGGGTAACAGAGGCCGATTTCCAGGAATTGGGGAAGCACGAAGTAGATAAGCTTAAGTTAAACAGGAATGAGAGGGATTCACACAGTAAATCTGCCATTGAGCGTAGTATCGGTATCATGTGATTTGCTGAGGTGGATTTTCGGGGGGATAGGTGTGTTAGGTCGTAATGGACTTGACCAGGACTAAATTTAGAAATGCTGTACAAAGTGGTGCAAGCACTTAATGATGGCGCTTGAGAGGGTTGTCCATTCACTGCCGGTGGCACTGAACACTGGGCTGCAAAATGTTGAGCAAGAAGATCGCATTTTTCATGCTCCGTGGTGGCGCTGGCGTCACCATCTGTAAGATCAGGGACTGACGACTTGCTGCCAGCAATGTTACAAAACTGCTTGGCCCTTTTCCACCATACATATCCGCCCTTACTGCAATTCTTTGATATACTAGCAGCCTCACGGTCAAGGAAAGCGTGTCTGGCCGCTCTAAGCTTCTTTCTGTAAAAGTTCCGCGATAAGCAATAAGCTGCTTTCGCCTCAATACACTGAGGGTTGCGCAGGTAGGCACGGTACAGTACATTCTGTCTCCGCTTCAGTTTGTGTAGATTTGGCGTGTACCAGCTCTGCTTTCGACGCTCCTGTTGACTGGTCAAGATAGAAGATCTGTCTACTAGATTCTGAAAATGAGATTCCCACGCTTTCCAAGCTGAATCCACAAGTTCAGTCCCCATTACGCGCTCAAGAAACGGTTCCTGTTCTATTAGTATGCGCAGTCTGGCGAAATCCGTTGTTCTGCGTAGTCGACATTCTCGACGCTGGGTTGGTGTGCAGAGAGATAGCGAGGCAATGACAGGACAATGATCAGATAAGGGCTCAAGTGTGTGTGTAGAGTATATCATGTCTGGTATGTTGGTTGCTATGATGTCGAGCAACGGGTTTTGACCGCTTCTAAGATTAGGTCGTGTACCAGTCCCTTCATTCATCACATTGAAACCGAACTTCACGAAAGCCGACTGCAGAGCCCTACCATTGCAGTCTGTGGTGTCAGTGTCTTTCCAGGCTCGGTTCTTGGCATTGAAGTCGCCTACAATTACGCTATTGTGTTGGTCAAACAGATCAGAGAGCTGATCGAGCGTAGATATTAAAGAACTTATAGGTTGTCTTGGGGGCCGGTACCAAACAGATAAGAAAACAGGTCGGCTTGGATGCTTGATCTCAACAGTCATCATTTCGCAGCTACCATACGTAAATTCTGGGTGAAAATCGCAGCTCAAGTGGTCCTTAACATAGATTGCTACGCCACCCCCACCAAGCTGTGACCATGGTAGGGATGTACTGCTTCTGTCCTTTCGGTATAGTTTATAACCTGGTATGGTTACAACATTATCAGGAATGGTGGGATTTAGCCACGTTTCTGTTAGACAAAGAATATCCAGAGATTCTTGTGTCAATAGGTTCAATACTTCGGCTTGTTTACTCAGGAGACTACAACAGTTGGAAATACATATTCGGCATGCTTTTTGCTTCGGAGATCCCCGGGGTTCCTATGCCGAGTTGGTCTGCAGTAACCTCTGAATTTCTGCATCTGAAGCTGTTTTACCTTCGACAAGTATGCTGTCAAGTGGAAGGGAGCATTTGACACCATTGGCGCGGAGTTTCTTGAATGTTGGTAGGGTACGGCGTCGAGTTTCCTGTTGCTTTCTTGTCAGGTCATGATTAACGTATACGTTATGTGCACCATGCTTCAGGCCAAAACGATTTTTCATGAGGTGCGCCTTCGTATCTGCATTGGTTTTTACGTGAATTAACCTTGGTTTGTCCCCAGATGGCTTGCCAATTCGCTTTACCTCGATTGTGGCAGGGTTGATTTCAGGTACCAAAGTACGAATGAGTTGTGGGAGATTTTCGTTGTCCACCTCTGGGAGACCCGAGATGATGGCGTTGTCTCGGATTTCAATCTGCCTGCGGTCCTCTTGAACAATCTCTCGTACCGTATTGCATAGTTGGGGTACGGGTAAGGGAGGCTGGTTTTGGGCAGGTGGTACGACAGGGCATGCCTCACAGGGGGTCCGGTTTGGGGTTTGATTGATTGATTGATTTTATTTGGATTCGCGAGACCAAACGAGCAGGAGTGCTCAATAACAGGGTAGCGAATGGTTGAGTTGTGCTATGTGACAATGTAGTGTGTGCGTGGAGGGGGGGGGGGAGCTGCGGAGGCCCAATACAATGTAAGGGGATGGGAGGAGAGAAGGCCAGCGGAGAGTCAAATTCAGAAGAGGGAGGAGAGAATAGCTGAAGTACACGGTTACTGAGCGAATTCAAATAAACCAGACAAACAGCAAAACAAGTACACAGCTCACGAGAATAAAGAGGACTGGAGCACAGAATTGAACTGCTGATGTACACAGCTGACGAGAATAAAGACAGGAGCACAGAAATGAACGGGAGGCAGTCTACGAAGTGGTGGTACCATCGGTGCATGCACCACGGTACATTACCATATTATCGGCGCGGCTTTGCAAAGTTCGTGGGTACTGAATACCATGGTGTGACCAATTGTGTAGCAGTCTACAACGTGTAGGGAATGGCAGCTCGGCGGAATGCTGGGATGTTGCCCATGGCTCGCACTGTGTCAGGTATATGGTTCCATAACAGGCAACCGCGAGATGCCGGTCGGCATTGGCCTGCTCGGCTTCTGGCTATTGGTTGTTGCAGGCCCAGACTGCGCTGAAGGCGAGTTGCTCCGCAGTTGCTGACAAACAGTGCCTGCAGAGCAGGACTGGCACGGTTATGAACGCACCGCCATACCAGCACGAGCAGTTTCTGGCGATATACCTCGTCCACGCGATAAACAGAGAGCCTCTCCAAGAGGTCACTGGCCCTGGTAAATCGTGGTCGTCCGAACACCGCCCTTGCTGCGCGGTTTTGGGCCACCTGCAAGCGGTTTAGCTGGTTGTGGGTCAAGCCAGAGCCATAGGCGGACGATCCATATATCAAATCCGGCATGATGACAGATAGGAAGTACTTTCTTCGACTAGCTAGAGTGAGGCAACGTCGCGCCCGCCACAGACTACCAATCTTCCTAGCAGTGCGTGAGATGCACCGTTTCGAGGATCTGAACTCGTCTATGCAGGTCTTGGCAGGTCTTCTTTATGTCTTCGCTTGCAGCTGCTGAGCCACTTGTATTCTGCTTCAAGCTGTCCATGTTGGTGGATAATTGGAACATAGCTTGGTCCACATCTTTAACTACATTGTCAACCCGATTTGCAAGTGAACGTATTGCGGCATTTTGCTGATCATTGCTGTTGGTGGCAGCTTGTCTTGTTATCTCTGTCTCATCATACTTGGCAGAGAGGAATGCCACGCTTTCCTCTAACTCCCGTACCGTATCATGGTGTGATTTCTCTACCGTATCAATCCGTGTTTCGAGGGTTGTAAGACGTGCTTCCACTGAGAGTTTCAAATCTGATATTTGAGAACGATTATTTTCAATAGCTTTGAGAATTGTTGTCATTTTGCCATCCAATAAAGTGCTCATACATGTACGAAATTGCTCAACAAGGTGGTCTGCACTTACAATTCCCTCGGTAGGTGTCGCTAGGTGGGAGGGGAAAGTGCGACCAGGGACGGGTGAGAAGGCGGGCGTATTGCTACTAATTGGAAAATCCGTGTCAGATGGTTTCCTTGGACCAAGGGATGACTGGCTTTGAGGTGACTTCGGCTGCGTTGTCACTATCTCAGCATCAGGTCTTGGTGATGTCTCCACACTCCGGGTGACATGCTTCCGTTTGAGAGAGTCCTCCCCTGGTGGAGCTCCTGCCAGAGCGGAAAGCACCCGTGTCAACCCTTCGAGCGACATGTTCGATTTCGAATTTACCACTGAAACCACCACAGCACAGTCCCACAGACACTGATATTCTGTTCTTACACTGCTACTATTACTTCTACAGAAAGGTTAACTCTGGCTTTGACGTTATACACTGGCTCGGGAACGATACATACAGAGCTTCAAATGTTGCATCCGTATCACAGATTGCACATAGATCGTCAGACAACCCGCCAGGAACATCGCAGGTCAAAAACCGAACTTAATACACTATACCTATAAGGGGCGTTGTCACACACATTATCCCACGTTAGCTGGGTAAGCCGTGGCTCACCATGATCAGACGCCTACCAAACTAAACTGGATTCACACACTCGCATAAAGGAAGACTGAAAAGAACAGGGAGACTGAAGGAAGAGAGGAAAGAAAATGCCATACCTAGAATCAGCGTTAGTAACCACGGCGGCGGCTGGAGCTACGGCGGAGGGCAAGCCAGGTTTTATCTTCATCTTGGTTGAGCCGGTCACTCAGAGCGGCTAGCTCGGCGTCAGACAAATGACCTGATTGACCTCCCTCCTCGTCTTGAATCGTGGTCTTCACATTGTCGATAGCATCGCTTTGCGCGACGTAAAGAGTGATGGTCTAGCCAGCCTGCTTCCGACTGCGTGCCGGCGAAAATCAAACGCTGCTGGTCTTGGGGAATACCCTCCTTGTCTTGGGTACCAGCCTGCCTGTTGTCGTCCTCATCAGCTTCGCCATCACCACCGGTAGTGTACATGTAGGTAGCGGGTCGCTTGGAATCGCCATCGGAGTCTCCAGTGTGTGCCGTGCGGAGAGAAGGGTGATCATCCACGCTAGCACCCTGACTGAGCTGCAGGCTAAGCAGTGCCAGGCCGAGGAAGGCAAGAAACATGATTCTCATCTTGATTCATCGCACGGAGCTGTAGCGGGTTGAGCCATCGGAGTCTGGGGTCGAATCACGTTGTTTTATTTAAAACTACTGTACACCGCTGTGGATTGAGGCTCCAGTCTCTCCGGAGGCGTGGGTTCGAATCCCACCGCTGCCACCAATGTAATGGGTGCCGAGTGGTAGGCGCGGTGCAATCAACAAGAATTACTTTTATTCTACTTTCAGGTACACACCTGAGATATAATCGTTAGTGAAAGAAGAAGCGGCAAAATAAATAACTTTCTCTCCGGTGCTCACCTAGAGGCTGAATCCTTATTCTTCGAGTTAGCTTTCATTGCTATCCAATCTAATCTAATATAATTAAAACAGAAAAAGCGCAGCTGCTTTTATGCAGCAAACGCCGTACGCTTGTATGCGAAGATACACTAAAATTAATACATAAGGTCGCTCCGTATTGCTTCCGTATTACTTCCGTATTGGTCGGGCAGGGATACTACACTGGTTCCAACTCGAGTTCCACGTTATGCAATCCAGAGGAAAAAGATATTTTAGGCTGTGTTTACATGAAGCGTTTCTACCCGGGTTGAGTTCGACCCGGGTCAGATTTCAACCCGCCATGTGCACAAAGTGAATGGCGCGTTTACATGACGCATTGCGCTTGACCCGGGTTGAAATTTCGCCCCGGGTTGATTTCAACCCTCCCCCCAAGGGGAGAATAATAATAAGGCCACACTGAAAAAAGTCTGTGGTTCGACTCACCCGACCGACCGTACATTTTTCAGCCCGACCGGTACGCTTTCCAACGGCCAAAGAGAGTTGGAAAGCTTGTGTCTTTGTGGGTAACCTGAACATTTGGGCTCATGCAAAATCGCACCGATTTTGGGATTTCCCCACAACTTTTTGCGTCCGCAAAAATGTTGTGCTGGACCGCATTCCTGTCACTTCGCAGTGGCTTTTCGTTGGTGCAGTTTGTATCCCACCCTCCCACCCCTGACTTCTGGGTGTGTGTTTATCGATATATTATCGTATTGGTTTTTCTTATTGGCCATGTGGCTGTTGCAGTTACGACTGCTTTTCTTTTTTAGTTAAAAAAACGTAGGGGTGGTGTGTGCGTCGTGGGCCATTGTATGGTTACATACAGCTTCAGATTGTATGGCTAGTGACAGGGGGGTTGAGTCTGCAGGGGAAGAATACAGTGATTGAACTGAAGCTGGATGATGACCGTGTGGTGAGTGTGTGGGGGTGATTGTAACATTTTGTTCGAGATGCCGTCCTGGGGCAGGGATGTCGGTCCTTTAGCTTGGACGGGTGTTGTTACATTCATTGTAACATTTTGTCGTTTTCTGTGTGTTTTGCTGTGCGACTATAGTAGCAGCAGTGTCTTGTGCTAATTTTTCTTATGATATCAGGCCCTATGCGTACAATTATTCAAAAAAGAAAAAAAAGAAAATATCAGGAAGGAGATATAATAATATCAATAATAAAGCCATTGCCGAGCCACCGTGCTCACAGCGCCATTGCCGAGCCACCGTGCTCACAGCAGAGACTTCTGTGTGTGTTATTGTTGTGAAGTGGACCACAAAGACGTAACTTTTTTTCGGCGGGCTGTCGTGTGACTGACGTACGTGGACTGAACTTGTCGTGGTCACCCCATGTGCAGTATGTCTGCAAGCGCACAAGCTCCATCCTTGGGGCTCTTCAAGCCCACTGTAGACATCTTCCTCTTTCTTGCAAACGCTTGTTTTATCGTTGCTATATATTGCCCTTACTTGACTACTGTGATACTGCTTGGTCTGGCATAACTACTACTGTATTGAACAAGCTAGAAACCCATAACCGCATGCTCCTTAAAATCTTATTTAGCAAAGATCGTCGCTTTCCCTCCGCTAGTCTTTACGAAATTGCCAAGATCAGTCCCCTTTCCACTCGACATAAGTACCACCTCTGTGTACTCATACATAAAATATTACTAAATAAAATACCCTTGCATATGCAGGCTTATAATTGGTTCTCCGAAACACGGAATACCCGGAACTCACTCAGTCTCCCACGCGCTGCCTCCACCCTATTCACTAGATCTTTCTTTACGGAGTTGTTGTTGCTGTTCGTTTTGCTACTCTTTCTTTTTCCCTCCCCTTATTTCTATTTATCGCCGTGGTTGGCAATCACCCACTCTCGTAATATTGGCCGGTGTTTCCGGCGAGTCTTGAGATGTTGCAATAAATAATAATAATAATAATAATAATAATTTGTCTCTTTCCCTCAAACCAGTTAATATTTTATGACTTGGGGCTCCCCGCGTGCTAGTTTGTACGTGAAGTGTGTGGGTACAGTGAGGGCTGCGTCCCACCCGCCTGTGTGGATTCACAGGAAGTGTGAGTTACGAAGTCTGAAGAAAACGTTGAACGGTCTCTGCTTGGATGACGACTACACCATAGCTCAGTGGTTAGAGCATCGCTGGCTACAAGCGAGGGTCCCTGGTTCGAGTCCTGGTGGTGACAGTCGATTTTTTCTTCAGACTTTTCCCGTTTGTCTCTTTCCCTCAAACCAGTTAATAATAATAATAATAATAATAATAATAATAATAATAATAATAATAATAATAATAATAATAATAATAATAATAATAATAATAATAATAATAATAATAATAATAATAATAATAATAATAATAATAATAATAATAATAATAATAATAATAATAATAATAATAATAATAATAATAATAATAATAATAATAATAATAATAATAATAATAATAATAATAATAATAATAATAATAATAATAATGAATATAACTAATTATTTCTTCGTCTCCGTCTCCGTCTCGTCTCCGTCTCCGTCGCCATCGCCATCGGGACGTGGAGAGTCGACGCCAGGAGGGTCGCTGCCCTCCTCGGGACGTGGAGAGTCGGCGCCAGAGGGGTCGCTGCCCTCCTCGGGGGTGTCCTCCCCGTCGGCGCTGGCTGCGGCGACCCGAGCACGATAATAATATTATTATAGCTATGCCGCCATGCTGCACGTGCGGAAAGGCCTCGACCTGTTCAGGCTGCAAATGCGCCAAGGCTGGACGTCAATGTACTAACTGCTCCGCCAATCGCCATGGAACGTGTCGTAACTCCTGTCGCTCAGCGTCGTCACAGACGGCCGGCAGCGCTGCTGCCGCCTCTCATCTGGCTTTCTCTTCATCGTGCCCAGTACCCTCCGCCGTGAATACTCGAAATTCAAGAACTCGAAATTCGAATGTTCAAGGAGTATCTCAAATATCGGCCTCCTCTTCCTGCCACGATGATCGCGGAAACCCTTCTACCACGTCCTCACAACCCAGCGGTGCTGCCGCGGAGACGTCTGTTTCATCCTCATGCCCCGCTGCGGCTTCTGGCTCAGGCACTCAAACTCCCCAGGTTCGAAACTCCCAAGAGAATTCTCAGCTGCCTTCCGGTACGCACAGCACTGGGGATGCGCACGCCCTGGACTACTCTGCCATTTCATCCCAGGACATTGACCTGCTTGCGAACTTGGACGCCTCTCAGCCACCTGATCGACTCCCTGACGCTGCACCAGCCCTAAACTGCCAGCCGTTCACCTGGGCTTCCGTCCCATCATCGCAGTTTGAGCAAGCCCTGGAGCACGCGAGAGAAGTTGTCGTCAACTGGCGTCGCAACATTTTTGCAATACCATCTGGAAAAGCAGGCTGTGCGTTCGTGGAGGAGCAGGCTCGTCTCCTGCAACTCCTGTCCCCTGACACACCTCAGGAACGCATTGCTCTGAAAGCTGCTATGGTGTTTCCGCCGCTTCTCCTGCAGAAACCTTTCCGGACATCAAAGGCTGCTGATCATGTCCGCTGCTTGCAGCGTCGACTCCAACTATGGAAAGATGGTGATATCACTTCCCTGCTCCACGAGGGTCGGCAGATCCAAGACCACCTACCATCTGGTCCTCTCCAGCGGTCTGATGACGCAGCGGTGAAAGGCTTTACCCGTCTCATGCTCGCGGGCAAAGTGAAAGCAGCAATTCGTTGCCTGCACACCTCAGGCAGGGGGGGCGTCCTTCCCTTGCAGGCTGACTGCGGTGGTGGCCAGTCCACCATAGATATTCTGAAAGCCAAACACCCATCACCGGACTTGGATGGCCCCTCATCCGATGTACTGCTACAGGGTCCGTGCCACCCAACGCATCCCGTGCTGTTCGAACCGGTGAATGCTGCATTTGTCCGGGCTACCTCCCTTTCCCTGTCTGGTGCGGCAGGGGTGTCTGGGCTGGATGCAGATGCCTGGCGGAGGATGTGTTGTTCATTTGGAAGATCTTCCACGGGCCTATGCAACGCTGTAGCCATGCTGACGAAGCGCCTCGCCACCTCTCCTGTCGACTCGGGTGCTTTGGCGCCGCTGCTGGCTGGGAGGCTTGTGCCCCTGGATAAGAATCCTGGTGTGCGCCCGATCGGCATTGGGGAGACCCTCCGTCGCCTCATTGCCAAGGTGGTCCTCCGCATCACGCGTCAGGACATTGTTGAGGCCGCGGGGGCACTTCAAACCTGTGCTGGGCAGGAGGGTGGGGCGGAGGCCGCTGCACATGCCCTGTGTCGCCACTTTGACAGCAGCAACACAGAGGGAGCACTCCTGGTCGATGCTACCAACGCGTTCAACTCCCTGAACCGTGCAGCTATGCTCCACAACATCCACCTACTATGTCCATCAATAGCAACAATTTCGAAAAACTTTTACCGCAGCACAGTACCTCTCCACGTCAGCGGTACGGTCATCTGGTCTGCTGAAGGCACCACGCAAGGCTGCCCACTAGCCATGCCGCTCTACGCTATTGCCATTACGCCACTCGTCACTACCCTCGCCACCGCCCTTATGGACGACTCTCCAGCTGGCACGGTGCATGACCGCGAATCGCCTGAGAGACCAGCCGGCGTCGGTGCGTCCGCTGCTCGACCGGACGCCTCGACCATCCAGCTATGGTATGCCGATGACGCGGGAGCCGCTGGCCTGCTGCGGCGCCTTCGCACCTGGTGGGACCAGATCTGTCAACTTGGCCCAGCATTCGGCTACTATCCAAACGCTGCCAAGACTTGGCTGGTTGTCAAGCCCGAGCATCTCGATGCTGCCAACGCTGCATTCGCCGACACCAATGTCCACATCACCACGGAGGGCCGCCCCTACCTGGGTGCTCCTCTGGGCTCGGAAGCCTTCAAGACAACATTTTGCAATGCTCGAGTGGAGGCTTGGGCATCTGAGATGCGTGAGCTGGCGAACGTGGCCGAGGCCGAGCCCCAAGCCGTGTATGCCGCACTGGTCTTTGGGTACCGTCACCGCTGGACATTCCTGATGCGCGTGTCGAGCTGTGCACCAGACGTCTTCGAGCCTCTCGAGTCCTCTCTTCGCTCCGTCTTGTTGCCAGCTCTATTGGGTGTGCCAGTCGTCCCTGCCCCTCTACGCAGCCTTCTTGCTCTGCCTGTGCGTCATGGTGGCCTTGCAGTGCTCAATCCAGTTGAGGCTGCCCCGCAACAGCGGACAGCATCTCTGTCCATCACGAGCAGTCTCCAGCAACTTATCGCGGACCAGTCCTCCCTCTACAGCGTGGACCCAGCAGCCATTTGCGCCGCCAAGGCTGCTGCCAAGCAAGCCCAGTCTGTGACAACCAAGACCGTCCTGCAGACAGCTGGTCCAGAGGCCCTACCACCAATGCTTCTGGAGCACCTCCAGGCCAAGGGAACAGGTGCATGGCTGACCTGTCTTCCTGTTCGCGAGCATGGATACTCCCTCGACCGGCGGTCCTTCGTTGATGCCCTATGCATTCGGTATGGCCTCACCATCCACGGTTCACCTACCGAGTGTCCATGCGGCCAGCCGTTCACCATCGATCACGCAATGATCTGCAAGTTGGGCGGCTATCCCATCCACCGGCACAACCATGTCCGCAACTACCTGGGCCAACTTCTTTCTCAAGTGTCTGAGGATGTGCAGCTGGAGCCACCGCTGCAACCTCTACCGACGGTCCGCACGTTTGACCATGGTCCTGCCCTGCTCACTGCGGACGACGCCAGACCGGACATCAAGGCCAGGGGGTTTTGGTCGGTACAGACTGATGCATTTTTTGATGTAAGGGTGTTCTATCCCAACGCACAGTCGTACCGATCTCGCCCGCTGGCTGAGGTGTTCCAATGGCACGAGCGTCAGAAGCAGTCGGCATACGGTGCCCGGATCCGGGAAGTTGAGCACGCGTCATTCACCCCGATCGTCCTGTCTTCCGCTGGTGCCCTGGCGAAGGAGGCCACCCGGTTCCTGAAGCTGCTCGGAACGAAGCTCTCCACCAAGCTCTCGCAGCCTTATCCCCTCGTGATGGGAAAGCTGCGGACGGACCTGGCTTTCAGCCTTGTCCGCGACTCCGTCCTGATGGTTCGTGGGAGTCGCCGTGCATTCCGTGCACCTGGTCTGGCGGCGGATGTGGATGCTGTTTCTGTGGAGGCCCGCATTCCCGCCACTACGTGACGCTAAGTCCTCCTGGGGTTTGCCGCTCTCCGGTCCTCTTTCATCCCGTTCTCCCCTCTTTTTTGGGGATTCTTTGTACTTCGTCTTTCTTGTTTTTCTTGTTCCTTTGTTTTTTTGTAGGACAGATTTTTGGTGTACTGATTTCGGTCGTTGTTGTGTCTGACTCTATTCCCAATATCTAATTCTGTGGTTGGTTTTCCAACTCATTGGGTTTTGTAGTTTCCATCATGAGTTTGATTCCATCGTGAGTTTGATTCCATCGTGAGTTTTGATTCTATTTGCTATTTTTCGTTCCATTTTTGAGCTCATATTTTATTTTCCTGATTTCTTCTCCAGTGTATGTTGTATTGCATTTTAATACATTGTGTTAATTTTTGCCCGTAAAAGAGGCTTGCACTTCAAAAAAAAAAAAAAAAAAAAATAATAATAATAATAATAATAATAATAATAATAATAATACTCATAAAAAGGACACACTTCAGGCTCATTACAAACATCTTGAAAGTTTTTGTCTTCACAAGTATACTTTCAAGCCTTCTCATCAGGTGAAATACAGGCAAGAGAAAAGGAACAGGAACAGTGGATTAAATACAGTAAGAAGGTGGTAAAACAGCGCAAAAAGAAAGAAAGAAAGAAAGAATAATAATAATAATAATAATAATAATAATAATAATAATAATAATAATAATAATAATAATAATAGTAGAAAGGAAAAGGACATAATTATGGAAACGAGTTAAGAGTAACTCTCCACCACTGTAACTAGATACTATATACAGTCAGAAAGTGCAACAACTAGGCACAAAACTGACAGAGTACTGAGACATTCGACGTCCTGACACCTAGCTTCAACACATCTCCGTAGCGCTAACCGACAGCCTTCCAACTTGGAAGGTTCAAGGTTATGGAAAGACCAAAGAGGGGAAGGCAAGCGAAACGAAAACGAGCACAAGCTACAGTCTCAACGGAACAAAGAAGTAGCGCTACGGAGATGTGTTGAAGCTAGGTGTCAGGCCGTCGAATGTCTCAGTACTCTGTCAGTTTTGTGCCTAGTTGTTGCACTTTCTGACTGTATATAGTATCTAGTTACAGTGGTGGAGAGATACTCTTAACTCGTTTCCATAATTATGTCCTTTTCCTTTCTACTTTTATTATTGGCTCAATACCCGAGTTTCAAATTGCACACCTGATGAGCCGTCACGAACCATACGGCGAAACGTACGTCGTGTGAAACAACTTGTTTTGTAGTCAACTAGTCCATCACAATGTCATGCATGAGGAGTACTGTAGGAGTTTAGACTTCGGCTTGTACAATTCGTTCTCGCAAAGCTTCCCCCTTCTTACTTATCTTTGATATTTTTGACCCACCCAAGTTGGGTGGTGTGCTGCTTTGCTGCTTCGAATTGTAGTTAGACCGCTGTGTCAAATCGCCTACTGGTCTCGTCATCGTCCAGTGACAATCGACATTCTTTGTTCCGTTGAGACTGTAGCTTGTGCTCGTTTTCGTTTCGCTTGCCTTCCCCTCTTTGGTCTTTCCATAACCTTGAACCTTCCAAGTTGGAAGGCTGTCGGTTAGCGCTACGGAGATGTGTTGAAGCTAGGTGTCAGGACGTCGAATGTCTCAGTACTCTGTCAGTTTTGTGCCTATTTGTTGCACTTTCTGACTGTATATAGTATCTAGTTACAGTGGTGGAGAGTTACTCTTAACTCGTTTCCATAATTATGTCCTTTTCCTTTCTACTTTTATTATTGGCTCAATACCCGAGTTTCAAATAATAATAATAATAATAATAATAATAGATCCCCGATCTTTGCTGGCTATGTGTTTTGGGCAACATTACCAACGCAGGCCAAGACCAGCACGTCGATAGATAATTTTGTTGCTAAAATCTCTGCTCAATTATAGGTTTCATGTATATCCTGCTGGTTTGTCTCCTCCTTTGCCTTCTTTGCCTCTTATTTGTATTCTTTTATCTGTTTTACTGCTGTGGTTGGCTTTCACCCTTGTCTCAGTTTTACTGGCCGTCATCATGATGTGCCATGAGATAATGATATAAATACAAAAAATACAAAAAAACACGTCCACGTCTACGTGCTGTGCAGCGTGAGTCTGCGGACGCAGGCGGCTCCTTTTGGACTTGACTTGTAGTTGTACTGCAGTGCAGTGCAGTGAGTGGTACGACTGCTGCCTTGTGCTGGTAGTAGAGTCTACTCGATACGACCACCGGCAGACTGGCGAGACTTATTTTGAAGTGACCGTCCGGTTGAGAGTGATTGCCTCGTTCCAGATTAAGGACGGCCTTCTGTTTTGGGATGAAGGACAGACGAGATTGATACAACATGTATGGCATAACACTGCGTAATAATGCCGATGTACTGGGTGTCTAAAGGCAGTACAGTGTATTTGCATGTAATTAAAAAATATATTTTATAAAAAATCCGCCCGCCCGCCCGTAAAAAAAATGTCCATGTTACTCGAACCACACACCTTTTTTAGTTTGGCCTTAGAACCCTTTTGCCTGAGGATAGCAGAGCGTGAAATTTTAAAAAAATGCAAAACTTGTTCTGCCGGCTTTGTCACCATATAATAATTATTATCAAGAGTACATCAGCCTCCTGAGCTTACACATACGGTCATCGGACTGCGGTATTTGGCACTCCAGCCTCGACAGGCCTTGTCTAAGCTCCCTGAGCGTATGTACTTTTGGTGTCATGTGTAATAGTAGGGGAAATGCAACCACTTGGCATCCTTCCTCTGCATATCATCTTACTATTGTACATGCCGGCTGCCGAAGAGAGCGTCACTTCGTCATCCTAGAAGGTCTAAATTACATTTGGTGGGGGAACTGTGCAGCTGGGAGTACGAGTGGAGGCTCTCATTGGCTTTGCGGGCTGCACTGCTGGCTGCACTGCTGGCACAGGCTGCATCATACGTGTAACTCGAGTTTGCATAATCCTTGTCCCGCAGCAAACCTCACAGTCAGTGTACTCGTGTCCTAACACACCGTGTAACATCACTACTGCAAGGTGATAACTGGTTCTAGGACTAATGTTATGTATTAGCACGAGGACTAGCACTACGTTCAATACCACGAGAACAGCCAATCATTGCATAATGGTATATGCACGTGACCAAATGTGTTTTAAAAGCTGAGCACTGACTAAAGTTGTTCTCAGGTCCGTCTTTCAAACAGAACTTCATGGCGTCTCCAAGTATCCGTGACTTTGAGTGTCTGTAGGACAGTGCAGTGGATAAAGATAAAGAGGCCATAATTCTGGAAGAGTTCCCTGCTCTACGCTTGTCTCATCGCCTAGTATCCTAGTATCCTGCTGAACTTCAAGCCAAGTGGTTGTGCTCGTCCAGGATGCTCGGAACGCCCTGGAGCTTCACTATGAAACTGTCAAGTATCTCGGTTGCCCTCCTCTGGTCAGTGTGTTTCATGAGTCTGATGTCAGAGAGCCAGGCAAAGACACTAGGTGCTGTTTCCTTCTCCTCACGACCAGGACTCACACATGGCAAGCGTCACCGTTCTGCTGGTATCGATCGCTCCGAGCTACTTGCCTTGGCCTCGCCATCAAATCACGTGACGGGTGCGACGCGGAGATGGCCAATGTCACAGCATGGATTAGTGCAGCAAGGCATTCGGAGAAGCATGGTAACATATTTAATGCACTACCGATCCTTCAAGGAACCTGCTGCTGAGCATGAGGGTCACAGTAATGGTCCGTTGGCGGCGTCCGTCCTCACTGCCGAGGCTGCGGAAGCATTGCCAAAAAGTCTGAGATCTGCGCGACTCCCATTTCCAGCGGAGTGGGACGATCGCGAAGTGCTAAAATCTCTCCTGCACAGGGTCATAATGAATTTTATAAAGACCATTGGTCGTGAGGTTCATGGATTTCTCCCGGATCGATCGAAAGTGCTCTCGGATTCGCATGAGCAGAATAATCCGCGATGGTGTCAGCGACATGGTCACTGGGGCTCTCAACTCTATAATGAATCCGGCCAGTACGGCCAAGAGCGGCTAATCCCTGCCATGGCTGTGGCTAAGAGCGGCTAATCCCTGCCTTGACTGTGGCTAAGAGCGCCTAATGCCTGCCTTGACTGTGGCTAAGAGCGGCTAATCCCGGCCTTGACAGTGGCTAAGAGCGGCTAATCCTGGGAGCTCGATGAATGGACAACGGTGGTTTGCGTTCAGGTATTGAAAGGTGCGCATGTTTGATACTGATTGCAATGCTAGGTCGTCCGATATCGGAATCAGTGCCATTTCCACCCTCAATTTCTGTGTTCTGGTCAAATCTCCCTCCTCCCTGCATTGTTTTTTATCGTTCTAAGTATCTCTTTTCAGCCGGGGCTATCTGAGCAATTCAATCTTTTCATTCTCTTTTGTTGGCCCTTCTCTCCTTTTCTAAAATTTAATTATCCCTACCCGATCATCTCCCTTTGGTGCATCAATCGACCTATGAAGCCGAGACCTCTGGTCGGCTGAGTTTAATGTGCCCCACTACACACTCCATTATTGACTTCAGTGTTTGCAGATACATGTAAGTGAAGTTTGTAGAAATAGGCGTGTATCGTTCTGTACGGAAGGTCTAGTTTAATTTGGAAAGTACTCGTGCATGTAGATAAGTCTACAAAGGACCAAACAGTTCTGCCCGTACAAGGACATGTACATGTATGTATGACTCGCACACTTCGCGCCATGGACGCAGAACACAGGAATATTGAGAAGACAACATCAAGAACAACATGACTGAGCTAGCTGATCGTGATCGACCAGCCCTGGCTACTCGCGTACCAGGTTACTCAAGTCCCGAAACGACGAGAGGATCTACCTTTCTTCTGCACCACCTGCCTAGTGGCCATTTCCAGGAACGAGTCGAGCAGTCCGGCAATGCCTTCTCTCAGACCGTTTTCGGCGATACGGATCAGATCCTCTAGGAGACTGGTGTTCTCCAGTGCTTTCACGTTGCCCAGTAGCTCCTGTAGGATTCTTCGCGGAAGGTGCTGCACGCGGCCCATGATGATGGGCAGGAGAAGAGTTCGAAGCACGTCTTTCGTATCCAGTCCGCCAGGCAACGGGAGTCGTCGTGCAACTCTGCGTGCGTGCGTGCTAGAATGCCCATCTCGTATCAGTCTCCGCAGCAGTCCGTGAGCGATTGCAGTGTTCAACGACGGGCTATAAGGGGCTGCGCCTCCTTCGTTGCTCAACGTGACGCCATCGCTTCTTCGCTTTCGCCGCAACAGGACTCCCTGTGCTGGTGTCGCCGTATGTCGGTGACTTTTCTCGGCAGACGAGGGATCAAGTAACCCTCTCAGTAGCTCAGCTGCTGCTGTTGATTGTCCTGCAGCGCTGGGGGCTGCTGATGTTGAATGTCGCCGTTCGTCTTGAGCTGATCTTAATGCCGCATAATCGGCCGACCTCGCGTGGCAGACAAGCAGAAAGTTCAGAAGACTTGCAAGGCAGAGTGCATTAGCGCTTACGCACACCGCCCTCATCTTGTGTCACAACAAATCGCTGCCGTTTACACACTAAACTGAATGCAATCCGTTAAAGTGGCAGTTACTAGTAGCTTCTGAACAGTAAAGTGCGCAAAAATAACTCTTGTCTTTTATACACTGAGGCCTACTATTATTATGGTGGTGGCTATCTCATTACCTCAGGTGCAAATCACCCCTGATGTTGCGCTTCTTCCCTTGGCCCACGATGTTCTCTTCATGTACTAGTAAACTTATGCATGTCTATTGTCTTCTTTGAGTGCGCATGCTAGGAAATGAGCTCCAACATGCATGAATACTACTGCCACTGCCCTCCATTGGGTTGCTTTCAACGGCCAGTCCAAGCGGTCACAGATGGTGAATCTAGCATGAGAGTGTCCGGTAGCGTTCCGTGACGTTCAGCTCCTGTGTTCCAGACCCATGTCTCTGGAAAGCACACATCAACAAACGCTACTAGCAATGCCGGAATGTACACATACAAGAACACTGAACCCGACTAGAATGTTGGGATAAGGCTCCGGAAGAACTCCTAACTCGTCGCACGCCAGCCTCTTTTCGTCATTCATCTGCGTTTGGACAATGGCATTGAAATCCGGCTCAGACGAATGAAGAAAGGCGAGGAGGACTGAGATATAAACGGCATGAAGTCTGTGTGGATTGCCCCATTACAATACAACAGTAGGATATCAACACGTGCTCGTGCATGCGAAAAATAGTGAGCGCCTGATGTTGTCGCCATTCTTTTATAGTGACATATAATTATACCCAGAAGTCAACTGCCTGTGAATTGCGAACTACTGTCCTATAATAACGCGGAAGTGCGAACTTAACCATAATACTGCCCGTGCATTGTGAAGCGTGGTACAACAGGAAAACGAGGAGACATGAACGCAAAGCACAATGCTGGAAAAGCAGAAACTATCCCTGTACATGTACATGTAGTATTAACGGTGCATACTGTGTGTTTCAAGCCTGGTGCATACATGTACATGTATGTTTCAAGCCTGGTGCATACTGATCTCTTTTTGGCTGACGTATGACAGGCAGCTGGCCTGAACACCAATGGATCCATTTTTTCCGGGACGCCCATGCATGCGCTGCATGCAGCATAGTCGTTTGCATTGTCAATTCAGCAATTAGGTAATGAGTAGAGCACGACTACAGTGGGACTAATAGCCCCTCTATTCTCTAATTCCACGATAGTTCAGGGCCCAGATATATGGATGCTCAAGTGATTTATATGGCTCTTTTTGTTGCTAAAATCTGGTCAGTCTCCGCAGTCAATGTCTCTTCGTAGTGCTGTGTGATAAAGACCAACTTAATTTAACTCCGAGCATGGCCAATCCATTGGGTGGAACAACAAGGAAAACAACCCAGTCATGCAGAAGTCTGGAAGCGGTCTCTCTCTCACACTCTCTCTCTCTGTCTCTCTCTCTCTGTCTCTCTCTCTGTCCCTCTCTGTCTCCCTTTCTCTCTCTCTCTGTGTTTCAAGCCTGGTGCATACTGTGTGTTTCAAGCCTGTTGCACACTGATCTCTTCTTGGCTGACGTATCACAGGCAGCTGGCCTGAACACCAATGGCTCCATTTTTCCGGAAGTCTGGAAGAGGTCTCTCTCTCACACTCTCTGTCTCTGTCTCTCTTTCTCTCTCTCTCTGTCTCTTTCTCTGTCTCTCTCTCTCTCTCTCTCTCTCTCTCTCTCTCTCTCTCTCTCTCTCTGTCTCTTTCTCTGTCTCTCTCTCTCTCTCTCTCTCTCTCTCTCTCTCTCTCTCTCTCTCTCTCTCTCTCTCTCTCTCTCTCTCTCTCTCTCTCTCTCTCTCTCTCTCTCTCTGTCTCTCTCCCTCTCTCTGTCTCTGTCTCTCTCCCTCTCTGTCTCACTCTCTCTCTCTCTCTCGGTCTCTCTCTCGGTCTCTCTCTCTGTCTCTCTCACTGTCTCTGTTTCTGTCTCTCTCTCTGTCTCTCTCTCTGTCTCTCTCTCTGTCTCTGTCTCTCTGTCTCTCTGTCTGTCTGTCTCTCTGTCTCTCTCTCTCTCTCTCTCTCTCTCTCTCTCTCTCTCTCTCTCTCTCTCTCTCTCTCTCTCTCTCTCTCTCTCTCTCTCTCTCTCTCTCTCTCTCTCTCTCTCTCTCTCTCTCTCTCTCTCTCTCTCTCTCTCTCTCCTTTCTTCTCGGTCGCCGTGCGTGTGCCATTTTTTCCCTGCGGCCGTGCTCATACATATGTATTAGTTATCTAACTCATATTCTTCTTTGTTCTGTTTGTCCGCATATTTTTATACATTTTTCTTTTCTCTTATTATCAGTGGGACCATTGTCATTAGGTTTAGGCCGGTTTTGGAACTCCATTATAAATAAAGCCAAACAACACAACACAACAGGTTGCGCTGAGCAAGGAATCATGTACGGTGCTGGCAACTGAAATCCGACCCTTGAGCGATGTACTCACATCGCAAAGGCTCAACAAAAGACTGTAACACTACGAAATAGAGATGGCTAGAAGGTGAACGCTGTAGAAGGTGAACGCTGTAAGGGTAGCATCTGGATTTTTGTACTTATCCACAAGCGAATCTCCATCAACAAGTCAACGAGCGGTCTCCCATCAACACCAGAGGCTGATAGTATGGTCTGTAGATATGCGAGCAAGAAGAAGAAGAAGCCGAAGAGAGAGAGATGGCAATAGTATGGTAGAAGGGTAGAATAGCCGTCGAACGACAGCACAATTATGCAGTGCACTATAAAGGCAGCCCCATACTGCGTGATCAGTCGTGTTGAGTGGTTACTTGAAACAAAACTATGATAGCAGCACTCTATGTGAAATAACACCATGGGCTTATAAGATTTTGACCTGTATCTGAACTGAAGACAATTACCATCCTTTTCAGAGCGACCAATTGCCAATGAGAGTCCGATCTAAACCAGGATTTCCCAACAATATCTAACCGCTCAACTCCACCTGTTACCACCCTACCTTTTCTAGGCGGAGCTCCTTAGATTGTGTACCGAGTATCTACATAAGAAAGTCATTCGAAGATGCCAAGACCTCTGGTCGGCTGAGCATGACAGGCCCCACCGCACCGCGCACTGTCTCACCTCATGCTAGCCCCACCCGCCTGCCGGTGACGTGAGTTGGGTATCTTGCGTGACGATGAAATCCCCAAAACAGTGGTCACGATCTTGGTATTTTATTTTGCAAATCGAACTCGATGCCGCAAGCTGCAGCTTCATTTGGCTTGTGGGAATACCGTTGGGAGATGTGCACCGGCTATCACGTAAGGCAATGACCGTGCATGATTCCAGCCGATCTGAACTATATCGCTAATGATTGCAATGTGTGGGCACGGGCGTACGACCAAAGTGGGTAAAAATGTTCGTACAACACGTAAGATAACTAGATGTGTTCCCTTTTATGTGCGTCTGTGTCTGTGTTTCGGTGCGTGCGTGCGTGTGTGTGTGTGTTTATACATATGCGCTTGTGTTTTGGAACGAATGTTTGGACCACCCGGCCTCGTGGTGACATGTGCAATGCTGGTAAGCAGAGCGCCAGATGTTACTACTTGCAGGGCAGCTGCTCTCCATCCGGCGTTTGCTAGTCCCATGGAGGGATGGTCGCCACCAGCAGCAACATCATTATCATTTTCGATAGAACATAAACAGACCTCTCTTCACGCAGTGCTCCAGTGAAGACATCACATGCGACCACTGTAGGTAGAGCGGTATCGTCTGCTCCAATCTTCAGTCCTTCGCCTGGATTCGGCATTTCCAAATTCTCCTGTGCCGCTCGATACATTCGCAAGGAGCCTACAAGTTTACAAGTGTCAATACCTGTTCGTGGAAAGAGTCTTGACTGATACTGAAATCTCGTCTAGGTAGATCTATGAACACTACTGGCTGACGGACAATGAAGAGACCAGAGGTTATGGCGCGTCGTCGGCTGTACGTGCTACACTTAACTATTATTCTGAGTGCCTGGTCTGGCGTGGCATTAGCCTCGGATCTGGATCGCAATGCGGACAGCGATCCATTCGACGCCGCCGCTCTGAACGAGCTCTTCAAGACCGTGGCTTCTGTGGGCGACGCGGATGAGCTCGACAACGGAGCGAGAAGTGCGGACGGCCGGTCTTCACAGAGTATGCTCGCAAATGCGTTCAACAGTCTCATGGAGGATATGCAGCACGGAGGCGACAGTGAATTCCTACAGGCGGCGGACATGAACGCCGCAAAGGGACCGAAGCAAAAATCACAGAAAAGCGCCGATGATTACGTGGACCTGTTCAAGAAGTTTGGCGTGCCTGAGCGCAACACGGCCAGCACAGAGGACGAGTCTCAGCAGGACGGCACTCAATCAGCCGAGTCGGATGGTATGGGGGCCATTTTTACCGATCTGCTGAACTCTATGACGACGCATGGCCTAGGTCAAAGGAGATCTTCCTCGAGTGCAGTAGATGGCAATGCGTTGCTAGGTGATGCCATTACAAATCTACTCAGGTCGGCCAGTGAAGCCCTCAAGGAGCTGGCCCAAGCCTCCGATGATGACGTCACCGCCAACGATTCAGCTGTCGATACTGTCAGCGACGAGGAAGAGTATTACGAGGATGGCGTCAGCGATGAAGAGAGTAGCACGGAACAGAAGCCAGCACTGCCCCTTTGGCTACCACCTGACAGTAGGATCATCACAAAACCCCTTGACACCGACGTGGCTGGATATGAGCTGGCAGATGCGAACCAAGGTGAGCAAGCGAACGCACTAACGTTGCAAGATGAAACCTATGCGTCCGAGATCGATTCTGAATCGGACACCAGAAGCACCAAACTGGACGCTGCATATGGAGAGGCATTGGCGAGCGAGGGCATTGAAGACCGAGACGACAAGTATGCAGATCAAGCTGAACGCAGCGCCAAATCCCGTCGCAAGCACAAGGCAAAGAAAAGCAAGACTAAGATGCTGAGACGCCTTCTCGACGAGCAAAGGCAGCAGCTCCAGGACGAACTTACCAGGCCCTACTCGCAGCCATTGCAGACGGAAAGTTCACTGGGTGATGCAACTGGTGCCTCCAATAGCGAGGAAAGCCACCCAGCTTATATCTCCAGGCAATATGAAGAGCGCGCAGAGGGCGCCGTGAATGAGAGGAACGCAGCGCTAAATCGGGTATTGGGGCCTGTGAAGTGGCTCGTCAAGCCTAAGCGGAAGCGAACCTTAAGAATACGTGTCCGTCCAAGGGACAGTGACAACGATGATAGCCAAGTAACAGATGAGCACGACCTTGATAGTTTGTCTAACGCCTACCGAGATAATTTCGATACCAGGCAGCCTGGCTTCCCCGGAAGCATCTTCAAATCGGCCGCAAGGACGGCGAGAATGAAGGCTGCTGCCAACAACGGGGTTTCTAAATCAATTATTGATTATCCGTATGGTAACCCGTGGATTTCCCGTGGCAAGCGCAGCCCTCCAGAGACGAATCGGGCAGAGGTCAGAGGCAACATAGAGACGACACACCACGGCGAGTATTATTTGACTGATTTTGACAACGTCGCCAACCAGCAGTTGCGTCGTCGATCGACTCACTACTCCAGACCGTCATCAGGCAAGGGACATGGACTTCGCAACAATCGTCGACCGCGCCACCGCATACCAATCCTAGATACAGTACTGCAATTGGCACGTAACACAATTGACTCTGAAATAGATCATTGGAAAAGGCAGCTAGGTCCAACCAGCATGCCGGAGGTATTCACAGCCTTCAAGGAATTGCTACATAACCTGTTGAACACAGTCGTGCCTCACAAGCGCGACGCTTCGCTGTCGTCAGCAGCCCAAGCACTGGCTGGGCAGGCCATGGACAACTTCGTGGATGGCCTTATGCTGCGCTTGCCGAGAAGACTTCGCCAGCAGTCCATCGTGCGCGATGTCACCCTGAACCTGAAGGCCATCCTGCGACAGGCGGTCAAGACCCGGCCGTCGTCACGTGATCTCGCCGTTGTCATGCCAGCTCTCAGGTATCTCAATCATGTTGTGTCCGTCCGGGGAGACACGGGGATGTATCGACGATTGCCTGGATTGGGTCTATCTTTTGTAAAAAGCCTAAAGGGTCTCTTGCCAGGTTTGTTTAGCACCCTTGCTGCTACCTCCAAGGGAAACCCACTTTTCAGCGCTGTCCTTCCCATGATCAAGAGCATCGTCATGAATGATGCAAACGAACGGTCGACCCAGTCCGTGCACTCTCAAGTACGGGAACTGTTGCTGAGCATACTGCCGAAAGCATTTGATGCCTTGTCTAGCCTCCCACATGTCCAGGACAGCATGATGACGAAAATGTTTCTTCCCATGATTCGGCAGCAGGTGATGACGGAAGTATCCAACATATCGCCAGATAGTGTGTCCAACCTTCTCCAATTGTACGTACCGAAAGCGCTGGACACCATCTCAAATCTAGACATCGTGAGGGGAGTCCCCATCGTGCACGTCTATCTGCCTATGGTTAGGCAGTTTGTCACTGCTGCTCTGAAACCCAAACCCGCTGCATCATGGCCAGGGAAAAGATCCAGCTCCAGACAGCCGACGACCCCATCTCGAACCGGCGCAGGCAGTCAAGGGACGCAGCACTCGCTGAACGCAACCACCAGTGCTCTTCTACGAGTTCTGCGCATGTCCCCGGGCGTGCGCTCCAACTTGTTTCTACAGCGCTTCATTGACGTCATGCAGATGACTCTCAAAGACGCCATTTTCAGCAGTGAACCGATTACGTCACCACCGACATCATCACGGCAGTGACCGCACCGGATACCGTCCTGGTCATAGTCGTACACGTCATGGGAAGGTGCAGGCGGACTAAGGAGAGTGAACGCTTCGAGTTATGGTCTACGAGGTACGCGTTGCGGAGCGGTCCGGAGCGCTCCTAGATCCTGACCAAGGAAAGAGGAAAGGCTGGTCACTCACTGCTATTGACATACAATGTATACACTGCCCGTAGTACACGTAAAGTAAATGTTTTATCGCACATCTATAAGCACACAGCACTGCTATTAGGAGGAAATTCTCTCGCAAGAAGACATTTGCCTTCCGAGAATCCTAAGCTAATGACTCAATCAACACCGATCCTTGCAAATATTTCCTACAGTATGCACGGTGCAATAAACATGTTTTGCTCACTTCTTCTCTTACATGTTTCGCTCACTTCTTCTCTTACATGCACATGAACTAGTATCTTCGGGGAAGTAATAGTTCCTTGCATGGCTTGGCGCAGCGGCGCTACCGTTACACTGGAGTTCACACTTGTCCTGCACGTTCACACGTTACACTTGTGCTGCATGATGTCATCAACATCCTCCCCACGTACAATGTACATGTACATGACGTAATAATCCAATACTAGTACAGTACCATGGTATGATAATTATCAGGTCACTGTGTTCCGAACACAGTGTCCTCCATCTTGTTTCATGCTGTTAAGCTAACTAGTTCAGTACCAGCACCAGATATACAGTTGCACTTACTGAAATCCGACCCAACGTGCAAAGCTGGCGCCCTCAACTTCCACGGCCCTTGACGCCCTGGAAGTTATTATTATTATTATTATTAGACACAATCTCATAGCATGTGACAAGCATAGCTAGTGCAGGGACAGAATCCCCTGAGACAAGGGCGTTGAGCCAGCCACGGCAATTGTAAGCTAGGAAAACAAAGCAAAAATAATATGAATTAAAGCAGAAAATGAATGGAAAATTACAAAGAAAAACGATTAACGGAAGTGAGCACTATCAAAATTCGTGCATCACCCAGGTATTCGAGAATGTTCTTCGATGATAATTATTGCGTCTAGTTTAGTTGTGATAGTGGAACGAATGCGGCTGGGCGTACACATGTACGCGTACAATGATGTAAGCGGAACTGGCCGAGGGCGCCAGCTTTGCACTTTGGGTCGGATTTCAGTGAGCGCAACTGTAGATGTATTAGATAATCCTAGCACAGCACCAGTACTGGATAAACCTTGTTATAGTTCACACATGGTGTCGGTTTGACAGCATGAAACAAGGTGGAGGACCCATGGCCGCGTCGGGACATCACCAACCTCGTCTACAGAGAGCACCTTCTCGCGACAGTCTCATGGTGGTGACAGTAACTGTTGACAGCTGACGAGCTGAGAGAGGGACGCCATGGGCAGAAGTTGGAAGAAAAAGGAGTTAAAATAATGCAGATTAGAATAGCCAGATTTATTTATGAGTCTTTATTAGGACTCCCAGGACGACATCCAGGAGCGATCAAAGAATACACGACTGACGTTAGGAGAAGTCTAAAACTCCCCTAGCATAATGAGGGGCAGAACCGGGTTCAACACCCATATGGTTCAGATGGTCAAGACGGACCGGGGCTCTACCAACCGTGGATGTTTTTTTTTGTTTTTTTTTAAGGTCACTGTTTCCGAACACGGTGTCCTCCACCTTGTTACATGCTGTCAAACCAACAACATGCACATGACTATACATGTACATGTATAGTCATGTAAATCAATCTGGGTAGTGTTGATAAATAATGGGATGCGATCCCGGAGCGAAGCCCCACTTTCGGGCCAGGCTTTTCCATCTCGGGATCACCATTGAATTTTGCTCTTGTTTCCGATTTGTAATGTTGTTTGGAAAAATCAAATTTTGCCCTCGAAAAAGGTTTTTTAAAGACGTTGGATCATGGAAGTAGCAAATACCATGAGTAATCCACGTCTCGTCGCGGCTGTGATGATTTTGACACCAGCTTAGTTGAATAATATCAAGAATCCATGACCAGGTTGTGAACTCTTGATAATGGAATGTGTAGGTCTACACTATTACCAAGGGTATATACCCACCCCCTTGGGGTTATACCCCCCTTCACTGAGACTAACTCATACTATAATTGTACATGTTCATCCATAGTGCGCTAAACATCTACGCGCCAAACTGCACATGAACCGTGTCAGGGTGAAACACCAAGGAGACACTGAGTAGGCATTGGCGGATAATGCTCGAAAAGGTGGCAGATTCTGCTCGAAAAGCAGTGAAATTGGCAGAACCATACAAACCTTATGGCGGGCAATTCCTCGAATTCTGCTCCATTTCTTTATCCACATACCAAACATGCATGAAACTTACCAGAAAAAGTACCGAATTCTGCCAATTTTTCTGCCGGCAGTATCCGCAAAGGCCTACACATAGATGTGCAAAATTTAATGTTACAAAAGATGGAAAATAGGCAGACATGCACTAGTGAAGGAATCCTGCATTGCCAGTAAATTCAAAGAGTCAAGTACATGTAGTGAATGAAGCCACTGTGTGTGTGTGTGTGTGTGTGTGTGTGTGTGTGTGTGTGTGTGTGTGTGTGAGTGTGTGTGTGTGTGTGTGTGTGTGTGTGTGTGTGTGTGTGTGTGTGTGTGTGTGTGTGTGTGTGTGTTGTGGAGTTAGTAGTAGTAGTATTTATTTAACATCGAACAACTCAACAGTGTTGACACACAAATTCAAAGAGCGCCGATGAGGCAAAAAGGAAAAAGAAAAGTTAAAAGATGAGGCTATAGACAATGTGAAGACCCAGTAAAGGTAAAGATAATGAAGAACATACATGGAGTGTGACTTGCACCAAGGAAAAAGAAGTCAATAAGGATATACAACGGTCACTCAAGGATACACAACGTTCACTACACATTGGTAACGCGGAGTTCAAGTACCAAACGCAGATCATCGCCTAAATCAGGGTGATAGCAGTGTGAGTCAAGAAACTATCGTAACTTGATCACATGTATGAACCAATGATACATACCAGCATAGGTTACCATGGTTACTGGTCGGGATGTTGCGCAACACTTCAGTTACACCGGTACGATGATGCAGTCCGGTCAGGCTATGATCATCATGGTTCAATGTCAATGTGATCAAATCATTGCTCTGCCAGGGCTGGCCTAGAGCACCACCACCACGAGAGGTATCAGCACTGCAACCACGCCAACCGTACACTTCACCCTGTGTGCTATGTACACCATACAGTACTGGACTAGACGATGCACATAAGTACACATAGATACGGGCATCCTGTATGACATCTATACGTAGCTGTATAGCACTACTACCACACTGCTCCTGTATCGGTGAACTACACACTGAATGATACCTCCAGTCGGCCGACGACTTACGGATGGTTCGGTTGTTGTTCGTGATCTGAATACGGTCATAACAGCGGTTGATATCAAACACAGGTACAGGTGCCGGCTGAGCAGGTGCTGGTGGAACAACACTGAACTTCACTCGACTACCTTTCAGAGGAACACCGGCAATCGTAGTGGAAACAGCGTATTCCCCGGCTGCAGTAGGACAACATTTAGTAACCAGACGGCCGCTAGATGACTGCTGTAGTGACTCGCACTGGACTAAGTGGCCGTCCGGTTCTGTCACAGCAACTCCTAAATCAATCTTTCTCAGCATTTCTTCGCTGATCGTAGCAGTACCTGAAATTTTCTCCGTTTCAACTCCGATGACAACGTCATCGCCTATCTCCGCATTCTTAGTGCAATGCACACTGCTCTTAGCCATGTCTCCACAAATACCCGCTTTGCTGATGCCAGTCAGGAGATCACGCGTGTCGCTTGCCGCAAAGACGATGCCGCTCACAACACATGGCTCAGCATCACTCTTGCCAACCTCCGCTGCACCGTTCAAGGCTGTCACTAGCCAAGACGACATGCGCACAAAGTCCACGTTGTCCAGGCAAGAATCGAGCAAGCAACTCACAACTTCTGTTTGTGACACACTGCCCTGTAGCCTAGTGAGTTGCTTCTCCAGAGGTCCCAGTGCCTGACTTCGAAGATCATCAAGTTCATTCAGAACACTGGTTTCACGTTGCTGAATTGCTTCTACCAGAGAACGGAAAAACAGCACGGCCTCTTCTGATGCAAGCTCTATCTGATCATGAAGGTTACGAATGGAGGACTGTACTTTCTCAATGGATCTCTCCAGAATGCCATCACTCTCAGACACACAGCTCAGCAACAAATCATTCACTGACACTCTCATCTTCTCCACTGCAGCACTGATGGGTACAATATCTTGTTTGTGCTCCTCATGTTTTCCGGTGCCGATGCATCGCTCACATAACAACTTCTTACATTTCGTGCAGAACTTGGCCAGGATAGTGCTTGGGTGCAGTGCACAGCGATGCTGTGACTGAGTAGCTGAAGCAGCAGTAGCAGTGCCAGTAGCAGAAGTCTCAGTAACTGCTGCATCCAATGACAGTACCTCATGATCATGCGTAGCTCGGGAACGCTTGTGTGCTTGGCCGTGTAAATCGCATAAATGACTGCTGCATGTTGCACAGCGCCAAACAGCTGCCTGCACGTCCATACAATCATCGCACGATACTGCAGACTTCTGCTCTGTACCACCACCCGCTACCAAGGCATAACCATCAGGCAAACACAGCACAGGAGAACATCCAGCCTGCTGCAATGGTGTGCATGCTCTACACTTAGGACAGGTGATCGATCCATCCTCTTCGATGTGCCGCTCAATGCACACAACGCACACGGAGTGCAAACACGACACAATTTTGACCCTTTTCTTGTCACAACCACAGGATACGCAGTTCAGAACAGCTTGTGCAGACATGATCCAACCCCAAAGTAGAATCCAGTTCAAAACACTCTATTCCTTTTTCTCCACAGCTACACTGCTCCACGAAGAGAGAGAGGGAGAAAAGCAAGTAGCTAGCACGAGCAACTGCTGAATAAAGCAATGGCTGTCAAAGGCGCCGTGACTCCGCTGGTCCAGGACTGGTCGCAGCTGAACTCTCGGCTGGCCACCGTGGCGGTCGCGGAGACTCGAGCACTGGAGATAGCCACTGGCGATGTAGTCCTTCCAAGTCCGGACCAAGAAAGGCATGACAAGCAAAGCTGGTTAGATATCAGCTCAAGAGAGTAGGCACTTCTAGATAGGTTCTTCCCGGTGACAGCTGTCAGAGCTGCTAGTCGACAACAGACTGTCACAAAAAAAGAGATTTGAGATTTACAAAACTTTTCACAGTTAGAGAGAGAGAGAGGAAAGCGTCAAGAAGTCCGTTTCGACTGACTGTGCCTTGCGCACTTACAACTACGAGTCGTAGGCTACTACTGGTACATGTACTAGTACTTTAGCAGCAAGAACTAGTACTGTAGTAGTAGTAAGTACTAGTAGCTACATGCGCAAGTATAAGTACTCGGAGTGCGCCGCGTACTAGACACGAATTTCACTCGAAAATTCGATTTGCTGATGCTCCGTTTATTCCTCTACTCTAGACTAGTACTGATCATGAACATAACACAGAGGATAGGAGAAGGTCCCTGATTCATAGTACATGTACTGTGAACTGACCTGGACGCCAGCTGTGGCAAGTGAAATCCAGCCATGAGAGTATGGCAGTGCCGAGACTGCACCTCCCAAGCATTATCAATAGTGTGGTGTGCAGTGTACCACGGCTCTGCTCTATTCATGGGGTTGGATTTCATTCGCCATCACTGTACTGCATAGAGAGAGATACAAGCAAGGCACTGCCTTAGTGCCTATGCATAGAGATCACAGCAACCTTGGCGGGCATTCTATTCAGCCTAGGGTGTCATCGATTGGCGAATCTGAATTGAGTGCGAGCAGTTGGTGTGGTCCGAGCAATGCTCGCCCAATCTCTCTCTTTCGCTCTATTTTCGGCCTCTCTACCTCTCTATCATTCTCTCTCTCTCTCTCTCTCTCTCTCTCTCTCTCTCTCTCTTTCTCTCTCTCTCTCTCTCTCTCTCTCTCTCTCTCTCTCTCTCTATCTCTCTCTCTCTCTATCTATCTACCGGTATCTATCTCTCTCTCTCTCTCTCTCTCTCTCTCTCTCTCACTCACTCTCTCTTTCTCTATCTCTCTCTCACTCTCTCTCTCTCTCTCTCTCACTCTCTCTCTCTCTCTCTCACACACACACACACACACACACACACACACACACACACACACACACACACACACACAGTTGTTATCACCGATAAGGCAGAAAAGACAAATTCTTCAGAGTAGTTTCGTCAGAGAAGCGTCAGCATATTCGGCTATCATTCTGGTTATCAACACGTGTAAATAGTGACTCTCTACTCTACGCCACGGACACATGCCTATCAAAGGCATGCAAAATGTCCAACATATCGAGCATGCTGAAGGTCTTATCAGAAGATTTCGCGGCTCTTAAATCATATTTTTATGGTCGTGGCCTTCTGGTAAACCCAAAGAAAACCGAACTCCTAATCATCCATCGTGCCAGCGACTCAATTCCGGTGGCTGCATCAGTGCTGTGCGACACGACGACTGTCATCACCCCGTCACCCACATGTAAGTATCTTGGGCTCCACATCGATCAGCACCTGACCTTCCGACTCCATATCTCCCACCTCCTTGATGAAGCTAGGTGCTTTTAGGCGAGGCAGAGACAACCTGGACAGTAATGCTCGCCGAGCTTTCTATCTTGGAGTTATACAGAGCAAATTAGAGTACGCCATCACATCATAATGTTCATTCATTACACGCTGCAGAATACGATAAGCTTCTAGGACTGCGCCGCCGAGCCGTTCGTATTGTATTTGCCTACCCTTCCCGTGCTGACGTTGAGCCCATTTTGCGTTGTCACAACCTCCACCCACTCAGCCTACGCCTCACTCTTAAGCTTTTCATTTTTATCATCACGCCTAGTCGACGGGTTGCGATCAATTGCACCCAATGAATCATCAACAGGTTTGCTACAAGTTTCTCCATTATTCTCCTCAAATCTCTCCCTTTAATAATAGTGCAGTGTGTATCACATCCCTCCTACATTGTATCATTTGTATGTATAATTATGTTCTCTTTGCATAACAATGCATCGTCTTCTTCAGGTTTAGTTTCACTGCTCCAGACAGAGGACTGGTACCACATAACTGTACATTATACGTGATTTTGCACCGATAAAGTGATGTTGGATGACGTAGGGGGGCGGGGGGGGGGGGCTAGGACATGATATCCGTATTATCCGTTTGTGCGTGATCAGTTCATGTCAGTTCATGTACATGTACATGGTAATACATGGGACTACATGGTAGTTGTATGTCCATGCAACTAACTTGGTACCTCGAGGTTGACTTTCAACGCACCTGATGGTAGTGGGTGGCGTACGGAGATGTAATAGCAGATAGAACGGCATAGGACAGACAGAATGACGCCGATGGCACGGTTCTCTCCGTCTCAAGTATGTGCCTTCTGTTCCTAACTTCTCGTTCCTGCTAGTGCCCGGCGCGTGGTACGGAGATGCACAAGATCTAGGACAGGGCTTCCTTAGCTGTTGCTGAGCAAAGTCGCAACTGCCAGATGAGAAGTGGGGTAATCAATCATTATAGATCACGACTGATGACCACATGACCAGCACTACATGCCTCATCCCGCAGTCCCGCATCACATGTACAGGCCACTACAACTGGTATTTCATGCTTGATAATGTGCACCTAATAATTAAGTGGATCAGAATGCTCCTATCCCGTGCAATACGCGTGCAACGTAAAGCTCAATATCACGACACCCCCTAGTCCCTGGTACGTGGTGGAACATTGACATTCGGTTACATTGCGCACAACACGCCGTCGCTGAAATCCCGGGCGGTGACACCGGTGGAAGCCGTCCAAGGCTAACCGACACTTCTTTTTCTGCCAACAAAGCAAAGCGAAGACTTCAAGAGGGATACATCACTGCAATGTACACACACACATTATAACATGTATTGGAAGTATGTGGATTATATTATGTAACGGGCAAGCTACAGGATATGCATGGCGATATCCCTTGCTTATGCTGTCCTGTTCATTCTTGAAGAGGTAGAGGATGTTCGCGCACTTGAAAGCTGCGAAGTCACTCCGTTCGGATTTTCAAAACGCCAATTGCCACTCGGTTCCACTGCATGGTAGATGATGTCTGTGCCTTATGCTGTGGGATATGATTGTTTGATAACCCAGGTCGGACCTGGCACATGCCTTTAATTTCTGGCCCTTGCTGCATGTTGGCATTAGAGACAGTCACGAAGATCTCCATCAGCTCGTACCACTCACGAACGTGTACTTCGGCTGCTACTACGATGGGTATCCGGCTGGTACGGTGGCGGCCAATGCGACCTTCACACGTTTCCATCTGCACCATGCAGTTACCAACACCGCCAAAAGCGGAATAAAAGCCGCCGATTTCCGTCAGTTGCAGCACACTTCGTGCCAGGGAGACGACGCAAAGGGCTGCTGTGACTCTTTCTACAAACTGCCCTTTTTTCTTGATTAGTATTTTACTACCACTACGAACTGTAGTCATGAAGGGAGCATTGTTGTGCATTCTAGTTCTCCTGGCTCTGGCAGCCATCAGCTCCGCACAGCGTGGCCGCGGAGGTGGCAAGGGCCGCGGCGGAGGCGGTTCGTCGCCCGGTGGAAGACCGGGAACAGGTGGAGGTGGAAGAGGAGGCGGCGGCGGCTCTCCAGGTCGCGGCCGCGGCTCTCCTGGTCGCGGCGGCGATAGGGATAATGATGATGACCGTGATAATGAGAACGGTGGTGGTGGTCAAGGCGGTGCACCAGCTAGAAGCCAGCCTGCTGAAGGACAGGCAGATAATGACAAAAGTGATCGACGGGCTGTTGGACGACCAGGCGGTAAGGGACCTCAGCGTGGAGGACGACAAGGAGGTGAAGGCCCACAGCGTGGTGGTGGCAGACCAGGTGGTGATGGGCAACAGAAGTCTGGTGGCCGACCAGGCGGCAAACCAGGCCCACAACGACGACCAGGAAGTGCAGGGCCACAACGCGGAGGAGGACGACCAGGCGGCAAAGGCCCACAACGCTCAGGAGGACGACCAAGGGGCAAAGGTCCACAGCAGGGTGGAGGACGACGAGGTGGTCGCCCCGGAGGCAATAACAACTCACCAAGGCCTAACCCACTAGCTAGAGCACTGAATTGCCCTGTCAACCCTGCTCCAATGGCAATGGTTGATCACAGTGCCGTATCCATTCAAGATATCCGCAGCTGCATCCAGGAAGCCTTTAGAGCAGCTGGTCCAGGTGGTCCAGGTGGTCCAGGTGGTTCAGGTGGCCCAGGTGGTTCAGGTGGCCCCCAAGGTGGATCCGGCCAAGACGGTTCAGGGCAACAGGGCCCAGGTCAGGATGGACCAGGCATGGGAGGATCCGGAGCGGGTGGGCCGCCAGCTGGTGGGCCTCCGGACGGCCAGGGTTCAGGTACTGACGGACCTATGGGAAGTGGTGCAGGCGAGGAGAATGTGTGCAGCCTGGTACGTCAATTATGCTGCAGCTTCCAGCGAATCTGCCTCAATATTGCCCGATCCCTGCGCCCCTTGTAAGATCAAACCAGGCCTGAGTGAACTCCTGAAGGACCTTACTGACTATTTACTTCCACCAATAGAATTATTTCTTTAGCGTCTGTTGCACAACTGCAATCTCTACGTTGATTCCTCTACACATTTTCCTTTTAAACATTGCTGACTACCTTCCGCTATCCTGCGCACATTCTGTACGAAATATCGCCACAACAAATACTTTTTAACTACAAAAAAATTGCAACTTAGCTGCTGTGGCCACCGCCGGTTGGTGTCTGTGGACAGATGAGAATGTTATATATTTTTGGAAATGATGTTCATCTAGAACCTAAAATTAATAGCAATAAAAAGAACAAATTCCGCCGCCATCACCGTACAACAAAGATGTCGTGAAGGTTTCCAACATCGATTTTCATGTCGATATCGTCCTTTTCCTCTCTGATGGTCTATTTGAGAAGTGCTCTTTCTCACTGAACGTCTGATGGAAGTATTCGGGTTGCATGGCCAGTCTGTTTCATTTATTAAATGGGGAGCATGCCAAGTGTTTCATACCCATTGAGAATGAGTTTTCTCGCTCCACATGTACTGGCGCACACAGAGTCATAGACAGCAATAGCGACAACACACAAAGTGAAGGGTAGTTGGCCGCAGCCAGATTTGAACCGGATAACGAGTGAGGTATGGAAGGACTGAGATCAGAGTGTCTCAGATAGAATAGGCGTGCCAGTGGATAGCAGAAATAGGCCATGATGCAGAACCACTTGGGATCTTCAGATTAATTTTCCTGGACCGAGCCAGCCGGGAAAAGACCCTCGCGCCGACGGACGCAGTTGTGAGGGAAAAAACCGGGTGTATATCCCCAATGGCGAGGCATCATGTAGGCATAGCAAGCACGTCACGGCAAAAATGATAAAAAAATCTATAATAATATGCACATAAATGAAGGGTGGGAGGGCAGGGACACTGGTGAGACTCAAAACTGACTGATGAAGTCAGGAAAAGAAGCGATAATAAAGAACACACCAGATGTCATATTTGCAACTGAAAATATTTCGCGAGAAATCATTACATTTTTTCGCCTAAATCGCTGCGCTCGGCCGGCGAGAAATACAACTTCTCAACTTTGGTTGCTACTGACTTGATGTGGTGAAAGGGATCCCTACAATATTATGATATTTGACGTCCATGCAAACAACTATTTGCACTAAATGCATATGCCCACAGTCGAGGAGGATCGTGTTTGGTGATTACCTGATAGAATATTTCTGCAACTGTTGGCTCTACTTAGCCATTCAATCCAACTCCTTTATTGGCAGTCAATTGTGCTTGGGGTGTGGTATACATGTAGTTATAGAAATATCTACAAGTACACATTAAACATGGTTAAAGGAGCAGTTCACCCTAAAATGAAAACTTCAAAATGAAAACTTCAAAACTTGTAGCGAAATATGCACTGGTCCAATGGTGAAGGGCCCAGTTTTATCGGAGCAGCCGTTCCCGAGTTATACCAGCTTGAAGTTTGCACGAAATTTGGTGACATCATGATGACATCATTAACTTGCCCAAGCTAGGCCGAATTTATGACGTCATGGAGATAGACTTTGTGGTAGACTATTGTAGTAGCATACGTAAGTTATCCACTATCTGAAAAGATAAATCTGTTCCTCCTCTGCTGCGAATCTGACTAGCTCGCTGCTCATCCTCTACTGGGTGTCGTGCAATGCTCTGGTTTGGTTTGGTTTTTATTATTTCAGTTCGTTGCCTCAACAGTAAAAAGTACAAAATATCAAGAGGGACGAACGAAAAGAGAAAATAAAACAGAGCAGAGAGAAAGATGCAACTGAAAGGAAAGAAAAACGGAGAGAAACGGAGAAGGAATGTGGACTGGGCGGATTCATGAACCATTACTAGAGTAGTAGAGAGAAACGGAGGAGGAATGTGGACTGGGCGGATTCATGAACCATTACTAGAGTAGGGCAATGCATGAACAGAAGGGGCAAATCCGTCGATATTCATGTTTAAAAATATTCCAAGCCTTATTTTATCGGTGAAATACATTTTCAAAAATGAGGGGATATAGGGATATACTGTAAAAGCCATATACATAACGAAGTGCTAACTCTAACGAGTTAACGAGGAGAAATCTGTCGTTAAAATAGAAATCGTTATACAGGAATCGATACATATACTGTCCTATTGAGCTTTGAGAGTGAGTGAAAATCGTTACCTTTGGTACACGTAAACTAGTCAATTTTGGGAAATCGTTATTATTATGCGCCTCGTTAGAATAATGGCTTTTAGTTTCACAGTAGACAATTAGTCGTCATTTAGAGCGTGCAAAAGTTCTGTGGAAAATGATCTAATGTCCTCACTTCCTTTCAAGTGAGCAGGGAGGGCATTCCACATAAGGGATGCTCTGGAGGAAAAAGAATTGTACCCTACCATGGATTTATACAAGCAAATTGACAAATTGTTTGTTGTAGTTCCACGAGTTGACCGCTTAGAGGTGGGCAAAGGGAAAAGACTGCGTAAGCATGATGCAGGCTGAACAATATGACAAAAAACGTAAACGTAAGAAATTGATAAATGTATCGATATGCAAGGTAGAATGAAGGTGAAGACACCACTGCAGCTGTACTTATGGTTGATAGATATGGTGGTAAAGACACACCTGGCAATATGGCGGTAAACACACGCCTGCCCACACACGCTCTCTAAGCTGCAAAGTTCTGGCACAGAGCTCTCCTTCTCACCACCACCACCACCATCAGTTCGTGCCTGGCGCCTATTCGATGCATGGTTGGCGGTATCCGACATAGCAGGCTGGTACATCAAGTATCGCATGGCACATAGAAGATGACACAGCAACGACTTAGCTCGATTGCGACGTACGTTTCGTCCCCGCTGGACTCATCAGGCAATCTTCTTCTTGGATGTCTTCATACGGAGCTTGACTCGGGAGAATGAAGGTGAAGACACCACTGCAGCTGTACTTATGGTTGATAAAATTAATATGGTGGTAAAGACACACCTGGCAATATGGCGGTAAACACACGCCTATTGCCAGGTGTGCCTTTACCACGGTATTCAAGGTGTTTTATTTGAAGAGAAGCAAGAAGGGGTGGTACAGCAGCATGATATGAAGCACCGCAGGTAACTCGTACAGCTCTACGGCACAAGGTAAACAATCTCTCCCTGGACTGTGCTGATAGGTGAGATGCGTAAACAGGGAAACAATACTCAAAGTCGGGCTGAATCACACTCAGCAGGTACTGGCGACGGGCAAATGCTGCCATTTGGCGGAAGGTGCGTCGCAACGCGCCTATCTTGCGTGACACCTTGCTGGTGAGGTGATCTACGTGTGGAACAAATGAGAGCTTGTTATCGATAAGGATACCAAGGCAGCGAATTACACTCCCTTCCCATAAGGTAGTGCCACCCAGCTCAACAAGAACGGGTCTTTGTACGTCAGGAGCATTCTTCGGCAATATCCTCATGACCACGGTTTTTGTCAACATTAACGCTCATGCCCAGTGATCTTAGTTCATTGTGTAGCTTAGCGAGAGCCGAGGACACGACATCGACGCATACTATTGGATCTCGTGAGGAAGCGTACAAAGTCTTGTCATCGGCAAACATGAGGAGCTTTGCACCGCTCCCTGCAGCCAGGTCAGGTAACAGTCGCACATATAGGTTAAAAAGGGTTGGACCCAAGATTGTTCCCTGCGGAACCCCTCGAGTTACAGGGAGAAGAGATGATGTTCCAGAGGCTATACATACACGCTGATACCGGCCGTTCAGGTAGGAAGCGAACCATTTCAGGGCAGAACTATGAATGTCTAAGTTGTGCAAAGTAAAGATAATTTCCTGGTGCACAACTCGATCAAAGGCTTTCCTTAAGTCAATATTATGCTACCACGGTTGTATGACCCACATCTCTAGCCAACGTCCAGTCATATACAACCAAGGTCATGACCTGCACTGTTGATCGCTGGGGCCGGAAGCCAAATTGATGATCGTGTAGACAAGTATACAGGTCGAAGTCCCGCAGCAGTTGGTCAAGGGCAAGACGTTCGAGCATTTTGCTGAGAATGCTCGTAAGCGACACAGGGCGATAGTTGGACGGAGAGGTGTGATCACCCTGCCGGGATTTAAGAATGGGGGTGATATTAGCGATTTTAAAAAGATGAGGGAAAGTCGAAGATTGAAGAGAAGACAAGTATTGGAAATGGCTGATATAGAAGGTCTCTGGGTGCCTCTACACGTTCCACAACGTTCGGTGCAACTCGCTTTAATAGTATCAAGACTACATAAATGTTGATAGTACGTACTCTGGTAAGAATATAATGATATGCTCTTGCTTAGTACGGACATTGTTCGGAGCACGGGCTCACTGTACTGATCAATAAAGTGGCGCCCCCCCCCCCCGCCCCCCCCCCCCTCCTCCAAGTGACTCACTTGTCGGGCACTGAAAACCCAATATTGCCCTCCCAACCATGCCATAATAAATACATACATGTATTTTTTTTTACAGAATGCACCTCCTACTGATAGACCATAACAAAGAGAGGAGAAGAAGAAGAAGACAAAAGAAAATAATGATCGAGACAACAAAGGAGAAAGACAGACAATGTTCTAGTAGGGGCTCTCAGGGAGCCTGTGCCGGTGAGGCGGGACTAGCAACGCCGACCTAGGGTCTCGGCGTTAGCGCTATCCAGCGCACCATGGACGAGATTACGAAACACATGTAAATAGATAAGTGAGGGGGGAGGGAGCTGATTGTGGATATAAGGGGTGTTACAGCGAGTCTGTAGTATGGGGTGTTACAGCGAGTCTGTAGCCCAATACCAGCGGCTTTGTCGTAGGTGCTGATGGACCTGGCCCTTGAACGATTGGAGGGACGTCAGTCATTCAAGGGCAAGGTGCATCAGCACCTACGACAAATCCGCTGGTATTGGGCTACAGACTCTCTGTAACACCCCATACTACAGTTTTGTGTGTTTGGATACGAAGTACACATTCCTACAGTCCATTGCATAGGTAGAATGTATCATCAGAGTTCTACTGAACTTCTGAAAGTGTATTGTTGTTACAATTATTTTTAAAAAAAGTAAATATTGCCAAGTACAGGTACAAGTACGGATTGCCTTATCGACATACATGTACATGTATAATATGTATACGTCAAGGCACGGCAATCAGTGCTCAGTGACCTGCGTCACAAAATCTGCGTTCTTGCATTGCTTAGAATGCTCTAAGCATCGTGCTGCTGCCGCTCCTAATGAGTTTTCACACACTGTTGTAGTGCCGGAAGCCCACATCGTGTTCATGTTTGTATTCAATTTCTTTTGTCCATTTTGTTCTGTTTGTTGCTGCGAACACAGCTCCATGCTGGGTGATCAGTGGTGTTGAGTGTATAAAACATGTTGCTCGGACGAGGTTCGCGGCTCACATGGCCGTGTCGGCCATATGAGCCAGATTGGTAACTTCGAGAGCCTGCCTTCAACTCATACCTAACCTAAACGTCCCCAAGAAGGTGCGTTCAGCATTTCTTTCTCTCGCCGAAGTCGCAACCACTATTACTACTGTTGTTCCCAACGCGGGCCTGAGACTTGTCTGGAGGTGACAGCATTGAGAATGACTGAGCGTGCTCACCGTCTGTTTTCACCAGTCAGGAGCTACTAGTACACTGATTCACACCGTTATCTAATATCACACACACACACACACACACACACACACACACACACACACACACACACACACACACACACACACACACACACACACACACACAACACACACACACACACACACACACTTGTACTTGTACTTGTTGCTCACTGCCAAAACTGGTCACGTGGGTCTCCCCGGGAGAGGGGAGAGAGACTCAAAAGGAATCTTGGAAAGATGACTCAACTGGCTATTGAACCGCCCAACGGCCGACACCCCCTGAAATCCCCAAAACTCTGGGTGGACTTGAAAATGATCCCACTTATGGGCTCACCACACCTCAGTAAGTGGGTGAGGACAAGGTGCAGAAAAAGGATTGACGGCATCAGGGTATCCGTCCTGGGATCCAACTGCAGTTACCCCTGCCCCCAGTGAAGGTAATACTTGCTACTAGTGTGGGTGGCTAAATCAGAATGGATCTGATCTAAGCGTCACACACACACACACACACACACACACACACACACACACACACACACACACACCATTGGACGCCCATCACCGGAGGCGATGATAGCGATGCTACAGCAGAAGCCATAGCAACTTGCGCTGGGATTGCACCATTCAACAGCTTGCAAGGCTGAAGAATTGACCGCCACTATTCAGCCTGGTCTACACCACACAGCTATGAAGTGGCTCTTTCTGGCCAGTGAATCCCTACTTTTTGGTCTTTTTCATTTTTTTCACACACACACACACACATACACACACACACACACACACACACACACACACACACAAATACATCGTGAACACCAGAATAATAGAACTATTTTTTTAAACATTCTGGTGTTCAGGATGTATTAGTCGCGCTGGAAACGGAGCGTCTCTGTAAGTTGGTATTCCCGGTGATGTTTCGGACTGGCGACAAGGATGTACTCGTACATTTTAGGTGGTTCTTTTCAGGCACAATCTTCATCATCCTGCTCAAGCTCAACTGATGTGTTGTGAATTCCCCCAAAGGACAATACATTGTATTGAGCAGGGATTGGTGCTTTCTTGCATGTTTGCTGAGGCGAAGGTTAGAGGAACCATTCGATGTATTTCGATATCTTACACCCGATGGTTTGTGAACGGTTATGTTATGTTATGTTATTTTCATTTTATTTCACCGTCCAATGGCAGAAGCCAATGCAAAGGAGGGGGCATTAGCCAGCCATGACAAGAGAAGGAAAAAGAAAGAAAAAGGAAAGAACATAATAATCGGAAGAAAAGAACGCATCAGCGGGTATGAACTACCCCGTTGTGCTCCTCTAGTCTCTTCCCAGTGTGCGCCTCATCTCTCCGACGTACATGTAGAGTCGTTGCTCACTTTCTACATTCTATTGCCTCGCGTATTTTCTTTTTCCAGCTTCTGCCCAGGGCGTCCTTCCCTCAGCTCGTCAGCTGCTCAAAAGTCACTGTCACCATCACAATGACACTGTCGTGAGACGGTGATCTCTGTAGACGAGATTGGTTGGAAAACGAGAAGATAGTCACACAAACTAGACTGTCATCCAACAACGAACAAAAAAGTCACGTGACGCCAGACTTCCAGTACTAAATCACAAGAAATGTTGTTATTAAGACTCCCTAGAATAATGAGGGTCCGAACCGGGGCCAGACTCCAAACGGTAACACTCCATGCGTTCAAATCATGATCGCAAGACCGGTGCTCTGCCAAACCGATGGTGGTTGTAGTCAGGAACGCTGTTTTCGACACAGTGCGTTCGCCGCCTTGTAACATGCTGTCCACCGATCGACATGTTAGTATTTACTTCATGGTGCTGGGTGGCGTACAGAGGCGCAGATAAAACGACATCCAGTACAATGCAGGACAGAAAAATGCCGATGGCACGGCTCTCTCCGTGTAAAGACTTAAGTATGTGCCTTCAATTCCTATCTTCCCGTTCCTGTCAGTGCCTGGCGCATGGTACGGAGATGCACATGGTCAGCTTAGCCAAGGACTGGACTTCTTTCATTATCCAAACAGCACGTGCCGAGCAAAGTCACAACTGCCAGATGATGATGAGCATGCTAGCATGGCATAACATCACGACGGATGACCACGTGACCAGCACTAGATTCTGGAAGGCATCAGTGCATTGCCTGCTCGCTGGATGAAGTAAAAATTAATAAAGAATACTATCATACTACTACAGGTATCATCCCATACTACACGTTCTTGATCATCCTTTTCCTTGTTGTTCATATACATGTACAGTCATGTGTATCTGTGCACCTGATAATTATTTCAAGTGGGTCAGAATGATACTAACTCGTGCAGTACACGTGCAACTACCAAAGCAAAGTATCGCGACTCTCTGAGTGGTATACTGCACTGAGTGGTACAGCACTGGTGGGGAGAGGGGGTGGGGAATACTGACAATCCGCTACGTCCGTAAGTCGTTGCGTTGCTAAATTTCCGTACAGTTACACCGCGGTGGAAGCCGTCCAAGGCTAGCCGACACTTCCCCTTTCTTTCAAACTCAAAACAGAGCCACGACGTCAAGAGGGATACATCACTATTACTGCACACATACAGTACTTTTAAAAAAATCATGAAAAGACTACTAGGACTGGTGGCTGCCTAATCGTACAGGTGTTGTGATATCGCTCATGCTGCTTGTAGAACTGGAGAATGTTAACGCACTTGAAAGATGCGAAGTCACTTCGGACGATCATGACTGTTTCTTGACCTGTACCCAGTACATTGTACATTGTACTACTTCAGTACTAATACCCTTGTACAGTGCACACTGCTCTTATAATCATGTAAATCGTGCCCGAAGAGCACTCAATGCGAATATTTAAATCGCGAAATGCCACACAACCGCATGGTGGGTCCGGTTTCAGTACCCTATGCTGTGACATACATGTACATTATGCCGAGGTATAATTGTACGAGTATGGCAACTCAGGTCTGAATATTGCGTGGCACATGTCTTTTCTTGTATTTGCTGCTTGACGGAGACAGTCACAGAGATCTCCAGCAGTTCGTACCACTCACGAAAGTGTCCCTCGAGGCCTCGTCCGCTAGTGGATATTGAGCTGGTACGGCAGCATTCGATTCCATCTGCACTATACAGCTAATAATACCGCCAAGAGCGGAATAAAGGCCGCTGACTTTCGTCAGTTGCAGCACACTTCTTGCCAGGGAGAAGACGTGAAGGGCTGCTGTGACTCGTCCTACAAACTGCTCTTTTTTTCTTGATTAGTATTTTACTACCACTACGAACTGTAGTCATGAAGGGAGCATTGTTGTGCATCCTAGTTCTCCTGGCTCTGGCAGCCATCAGCTCCGCACAGCGTGGCCGCGGAGGTGGCAGGGGCCGCGGCGGAGGCAGTTCGTCGCCCGGTGGACGACCGGGGACAGGAGGAGGAGGTGGAAGGCCGGGAACAGGTGGAGGTGGAAAAGGACGCGGCAGCGGCTCTCCTGGTCGCGGCGGCGGCTCTCCTGGTCGCGGCGGCGATAGGGATAATGATGATGACGGTGATAATGAGAACGGTGGTGGTGGTCAAGGCGGTGCACCAGCTAGAAGCCAGCCTGCTGAAGGACAGGGAGATAATGACAACAGTGATCGACGGGATGGTGGACGACCAGGTGGTAAGGGGCCTCAGCGTGGTGGTGGACGACAGGGAGGTGAAGGCCCACAGCGTGGTGGCGGGCGACCAGGCGGTGCTGGGCCACAGCAGGCTGGTGGCCGACCAGGCGGCAAACCAGACCCACAACGACGACCGGGAAGTGCAGGCCCACAACGCGGAGAAGGACGACCAAGCGGCAAAGGCCCACAGCGAGGTGGCGGACGACCAGGAGGTGCAGGGCCACAGCAGGGTGGAGGACGACGAGGTGGTCGCCCCGGAGGCAATAACAACTCACCAAGGCCTAACCCACTAGCTAGAGCACTGAATTGCCCTGTCAACCCTGCACCAATGGCAATGGTTGATCACAGTGCCGTATCCATTCAAGATATCCGCAGCTGCATCCAGGAAGCCTTTAGAGCAGCTGGTCCAGGTGGTCCAGGTGGTTCAGGTGGTTCAGGTGGCCCAGGTGGCCCAGGTGGTTCAGGCGGCCCCCAAGGTGGATCCGGACAAGAAGGTCCAGGACAACAGGGCCCAGGTCAGGATGGACCTGGCATGGCAGGACCCGGAGCGGGCGGGCCGCCAGCTGGTGGTCCTCCAGACGGCCAGGGTTCAGGTACTGACGGACCTATGGGAAGTGGTGCCGACGAAGAAAATGTGTGCAGCCTGGTGCGTCAATTATGCTGCAGCTTCCAGCGAATCTGCCTCAATATTTCGCGATCCCTGCGCCCCTTGTAAGATCAAATCAGGGCTGAGTGACCTCCTGAAGGACCTTACTGACTATTTACTTCCACCAATAGCATTATGTCTTTAGCGTCTGTTGCAAAACTTCCATCTCTACGTTGATTCCTCGACATATTTTCCTTTTAAACATTGCTGACTGCCTTCCGCTATCCTGCGCACATTCTGTACGAAGTATCGCCACAACATACTTTTTAAATTTGAACTAAAAATAAACTTCAACTTAGCTGCTGTGGCCACCGCTGGCTGGGGTCTGCGGATAGGTGAGAATGTTATTATATTTTTGGAAATGATTTTTCATCTACATGTAGAATCTAAAATTGCAATAAAAGAACAAATTCCGCCATCATCACCGTACAACACAGATGTCGTGAATTTAGCAATGTAACAGGGAGGACAATTCAGTAGCAAAATTAACCATTGCAAAAATATGAGAGTACCTGAGACCGAGGGTACCTGTGGAGCGATAAAATTCTAAAAGCAAACAGAAGAAAGTGAAATCATAAACCAATACGCGAAGTAGAAGGCATCATTGAAATTATTCATTGCATGTTCGCCTGATGAAGTAAAAATTAATTAAAAAAATACCACACCATACCACAACACGTATTATCCCATACTACTTCGAAGTACATGTACATGAAATTGTTGTTTGATGTTGTGCACCTAGTATTCAAGTGGATCAGAAAGATACCAACTCGTGCAATACATAACATACCGGTAAACTAAGTATCGCGACTCTCTGAGTGGTACTGCACTGTACTGGTGGGGAGGAGGGGGGGGGAGGTACTGACAATCCGCCACGTTCGTAAGTCATTGCGTTGCTAGAGTTCCGTACGGTGGCACCGCGGTGGAATCCGTCCAAGGCTAACCGACACTTCCCTTTCTTTCGAAGCATGGCGATGACTTCAAGAGGGATACACATACATGTACAGAACTTATCATGAAAAGGACTACTAGTATTACTAGGAGTACTAGTAGCTTCAGGGTCTCGCCAGTGTACTAAAGAACTTTATTGAAAATCAATACTAATGTGATCGGAAAGATGATTGAAGAAAAATCCAAAGTCAAACCCAGGCAATTATTAGCAGTCACTACTATCAAAGCAGATCATTATTTGCAATAGTATACTTCAGTAGTATAGTATTTATTCATATTTCTCTAGGGCAGTCCCCACAGACCTATGGTCTCCTTACGGGGTGCCCTAGCCAATCTAAGATTGCGATATGAAATTGACTTGGTGAGGCATAGCGCAACTTGGAAAGCCGGCTAATATTCCAGACCATCCCTACTTGTAAAGTAGGTTGATATCAACCGGAAGACGCGTCTACAAAGACCGTAGACGGCACTCGTCCAGAAATGACAAAGCCCCGGATCGCCTACGCAAATATGACGCCCGGCAACCACGGAAACAGGTGACGAACCACCTGACTAAAACGAAAAAGATCTTGCATCTTTTAAAATGATTCATGATCAATGAATACTGCAAGCCAGAATGATCCATGACAATCAAGCCGACCAAATTCTTTAAAGCCCGCAGACATTTGCATCCACACAGGCCATTGGTACTGAAGACCAAAAGTGTGAATGCACCTCTCTCAGCATCCACTACACGCTGCAGATATGCTCTCTGCTTCTGGCTTTCATTCCTAGACCTCTGTGCAAGAAGTTGCCCCCTCGACAACACGGATTCTGATGGGTGAGTCACCCTAACATCAAAAATGAATCCTGCTGTCGAGACCAGAAACTTCTTCCACAGATGTCCTGTGTTCTTGCGAATTCAAATAAAAATATACAATCATACATACATACATGTCCAATCTAGCTTTGTCTCTTCTAATGGCCGAGGCTCTGGAGAGCGACTCACCCTCCAGCGGCAGAAGGGGAGGCTCAATCCGGACATCCGGTAGAGCAGCGCCCATGGCATCAGCCAGAAGATCACGCAGCGCGTTGTACATGTACATGTACCTCAGGGTGGGATCCCCCAGTAGGACACCCTGCGTGATCCAAAGACAGTACTGCTCCACACACACACATGTGCTCGCCAAGTCGTGGACGGGCCAGCCATACTGGATCGCCAACACATCAGCAAAATCTGACTTCTTCAGCCCAAAATCACCGGTGGAGGAGTCAGCTGTCATCCAGCTGGATACCCCCCGCTTCACCAGCTATGTCAACTAGCAGTTGCTGGGATGAGCTGAGGAGTTCCTTTAGCTCCTCACTCCTCTGCCGCAGCAATGAGTTAATTAAAGCGATAATGCTCTGTTTGCCTCAGGGACTTGACCCTGGTCCGCTTCTGCAAAAGATCACTGACAAACGAGCCAGCAGGTGAATCAGAGAAGGATCCTTCCGGTGGAGAGCCACTAGAAATTTTACCGCTTATGCAGTCCTGTTCATCCTTGGCCTTGAAGAGTTAGAGAATGTTTACGCACTTGGAAGGTGCAAAGTCACTACGGTATGATCATGACTGTTTTTGACCTGTACCCAGTACATTGTACTACTTCAGTAATACCCTTGTACACTGCTCTTATAAAAATGTAAATCGTGCCCGAAGAGCACTCATTACGAATATTGAAATCGCGAAATGCTCCACAACTGCCATGGTGGATCAGGTTTCAGTACCCTATGCTCTGACATACATTATTCTGAGGCATACATGTATACGAGTGTGGCAACTCAGGTCTGAACATTGCGTGGCACCTGTCTTTTCCTGTACTTGCTGCATGACGGAGACAGTCCTAGCGATCTCCATCAGCTCGCACCACTCAGGAAAGCGTCCCTCGTCCGCTGCTAGTGCGGCCATGGATATCGAGCTGGTTCTGCAGCATTCGATGCGACCATGGCGACTCTTCACGTATCCATCTGCACTATACAGGTAATAACACAGCCAAGAGCGGATTAAACGCCGCCGAATTCCGTCAGTTGCAGCACACGTCTTGCCAGGGAGAAGACGCAAAGGCACTACAAACTGCCCAATTTTCTTGGTAGGTATTATACTATAGTAGTATTACTAGTTCACCGAACTGTAGTCATGAAGGGAGCATTGTTGTGCATCCTAGTTCTCCTGGCTCTGGCAGCCATCAGCTCCGCACAGCGTGGCCGCGGTGGAGGCGGTTTGTCGCCCGGTGGAAGGCCAGGAACAGGAGGAGGTGGAAGAGGACGCGGCGGCGGCTCTCCTGGTCGCGGCGGCGATAGGGATAATGATGATGACGGTGATAATGAGAACGGTGGTGGTGGTCAAGGCGGCGCACCAGCTAGAAGCCAGCCTGCTGAAGGGCAGGGAGATAATGACAACAGTGATCGACGGGATAGTAAACGACCAGGCGGTAAGGGACCACAGCGTGGTGGAGGACGACAGGGAGGTGAAGGCCCACAGCGTGGTGGCGGCCGACCGGGCGGTGCTAGGCCACGCCGTGGTGCAGGACCAGGCGGAAACCCAGGCCCACAACGCGGAGGAGGACGACCAAGCGGCAAAGGCCCACAGCGAGGTGGCGGACGACCAGGAGGTGCAGGGCCACAGCAAGGTTGAGGACGACGAGGTGTTCGCCCCGAGGGGGGATAACAACTCGCCAAAGCCTAACCCGTCACTAGCTAGAACACTGGGTTTTTGCCCTATCAACCCTGCAGCATGTAGTGGTATTGTTTCCTTTTTGCTAGTCTCTTTACGGGATACGGAAAACTGGGCCTTTGGCCGAGTCTCACGCGAACCGTGATTTTTATATAATTATTTTTTATGGAAGCTGTGTGAATTGCCCTTGTGATTTGATGTGGTGTTTGAATTTTCACACCATTCTTTCAGGGATCGAGGGAAGTTTCCTGCACGCATGCATGCATGCATGCATTTCGATTTTGGAATAAGAACAAACTAAAAAATCAAAATCGACAAATGTGTGTTTAAAAAAACGCACTGCACTGTCCGCAATCACAGTCACAGTCATAATCAGATTGATTGCTATGTAGAACGAGATGAAGAACTGAATGCCAAGGGCGCTTCGACTTTGTCACGCATGTGCTAACTGAGATAGTGGGTACTGTCTGTTCCTCGCCTGTGAGCTGTACATGTAGATCTAACACTTCGAAAATGCCACTACATGTTATTAACTTATTATTCCCATGTACACATCGGTACCTGACGAAAAACGAAAATCGTCCAGGATTAGAATCGCGATCACACTACACATGTGGGGTGAATGAAAATTCAAAGTTCATTTCGAGCGTCGAGTGGTAATCTCCACGAACGACGTCAAATTCCTTTCACCTTGGTGATCGCCAACACCTTCAGTGGGATCCTTGCAACCATCCTGATGAGTCCTATTTCACAACTTTTCCCCAACCTTGGCGCATTTGGCCCCATGGGCCTCCACCCATGTTTCAATACAGCCATCCGGAGAAAAGAAACAGCCAGAAGAGAAGCAAAATTTACAGATTAATTTTGTTAATTGCCAAATGTTTAAAAAAAGCCAAATCCCCTCGTATGGGACATATGTATGGCATGTATGGCACCCTACCGGTATCCCGACTGGAAAAGATTCTAGTATGAAATTCATTTTTGCAGAGATACAAGAAAGAAATTGGTTTTTCCCCATCTACTTCCATAGAAAGTCTATTTCTCTGACGTCATACATGTAAATCCGGCATAGTCTGGACAAGTTTATAACGTCATCATGATGTCACCAAATTCATGGCAAACTCCAAGCTGTAATAACTCGGGAATGGCTGCTCCGATCAAACTGGGACCTTCACCATTGGAATCAGCGCATTTCGCTACGAGTGTGCTCATTTTAGGGAACTTCCCAATTAAAAGCAGCGCCGTGTTTCCTGTTCTATTAAATCATGCACGTTCTAAAACGGATCTGATTATGAGGGCCGCAGGGGCCGCAACAGCCTTGGCGCTGATTTTGGAACATTGGTCGGATGTCTTTGGCCACGAGTTGAAAGCTGTCGTCCCTGCTCCATTTCTTTATCCAGATACCAAACACGCATGAAACGTACCAGAAAAATACCAAATTCTGCCAATTTTCTGCCAGCATTATCTGTCATGGGCCACCACGCAGTAGCTTGTTGATGATCGGTTGTGCAGTTTCGTATCGTGCAAGCCAACACCGATCTAAATTTTGTACATGTAAATGGTGCCATGTGCCTGCGTGGCTCAAGTACCATGTTTGCTCCTGCCGTGCCTGAGTCCCCTGCAGTGTTAGTGGTGACTAGCTAGGCTTTCCCCAAATCAGCCGGCCGAAAAATTCGCCGAAAGCGAGACTTAGCGAAAAATCGCTAAAGCGTTTCGCCAATTTTGGAGGGTTTCTTTGAGAATCGCCGAAAATCTACCTAATGTTGTTGCAAAGTGCGTTTAGGATCGAAAGATGTTGCTGCAAGCATGACGGCTCGTCGCTAGGATCCAGCGGATAATGCCGGCATTATATTTGGCATTATACGACTATCCGAGCATCAGAGCATTATGGAGCATTAGAAAGGAACAAAACGAACATTATGTGAGGTTTGAGTGGCATAAAGAGTTTCATAGTGGATAATATCAGGAAATCCCCGGTTTTTGGCAACAATCGGCTACAATCATGATCATGAGATGTTGTCTGATGATTGGTTTTTGCCATGAAACTCTGAGTAACAACGAAACAGCCCTATTTTACTCCTTTTGTGTACCTCTTGCGTACTACGCTCCGCCCAGTCCGGGCGTTTGAGCACTATGCATTGTATCGGCGCATGACTTTGTGCTTGTGTAGACACGTAACACCTTTAGCACTAACGCTACATAACTATTGCTACATAAACCGTTATGATTGTAGCGATGTGGTCAGGTAAATGCATACAAGCCATTTGTGAAACATGTCCAACGGAGGGCGCGCCGAGGCAGTTATTTATTTATTTATTTATTTATTTCTGCACCTCGTGGCATGTCAAGACAGCCAATTGAATTGAGGAGAGGGTGAGACCAACCACGGAAGAAGAGAAAAAAAGAAAATTAAGAGCACGTACACAAAGTGGGAAGGGATTAGCAACTTACAAAGCAATGGGATGCTCAGCGAGCTATGCAGCGGAAGTGGTGACTGTGACTTTGTTTACTGGGAGATACTGAAGTGCTGTCTGACGAGGGTACGGAATTTGGGCATATCTGGAGCTTGTCTAACACTGGGAGGCAGTTGGAGCCACGTGGAGTAGGAGGAAAAGAAAGGGGAATTTACGAATAGGGTAGACCTAGCTAGGGGGAGACGAACGCAGCTTCGGGTGGTGCCACCTGAATTGAACCAATTAAGGGACTGTAAATGAGCAGGGTGCTGGTCGAGGAAAATTGAATGCGCCAGGGTGCACTTGGAAGCATCAAGGTAATGTTGCAGAGTGGTAGTGGATGCAGCAGCATACAAGTCTAGATTTGAGGTATAACGATCAGTACGGAATATGATTCGCAGTATACGGCGATGGAGAACTTCTAATTTACCTACATGTATGTGGGTTTTGTTAATGGTGGACCAGGCAGGGAAGCCGTACGTGAAGAGGGGAAGAATGTATGATTTATAAAAATTAATCCGGCAATTTTTGGGCAAATGGGACAAGTGACTTGACATTATGCCGACAGATCGGCATACTTTGGACGACACATGATCAGCATGGTGAGACCAGGAGAGGGCGGAATCTATGACAATGCCAAGGTGTTTATGGTGGGGCGCTACAGAGATAGGGTGACCGGGATCATCGGGAAAGTGGAAGATGGGCACTGGATCTGTGGGAGGGGGAAACAGGAGGAGCTCGGTTTTGGTCACATTTGGCTTAAGGTACCAAGTGCTCATCCAGTGAACAATGTCGTTGATACAGGTCTGAACTTTGGGGTACAGGGTGGCGTGAGATGGGGAGGAAGCAAGGACAGTGGTATCATCTGCAAACAAAGAAATATTGGGAATTGAATAGGGGAGGTCATTAACGTATGTGAGGAAGAGCAGGGGACCTAAAATGGAGCCCTGGGGCACTCCGGATGTCACAGACTCGGGGTCAGATAAGGTTCCATTTACTGTGACGCACTGATTTCGGTCCAAGAGGTAGCTAGTTATCCAGGCGAGTAGGGAGCCGGAGACACCATGGGCACGAAGTTTGGCGATCAGGCCCTTGTGCCACACGGTGTCGAAGGCCTTGGAGAGGTCGAAGAAACAGATGCAGGAGACCTGCCGCTGGTCTTTTAGGGAGCAGAGGTCTTGGATTATGCGGGATAATTGCAGGGATGTGTTGTCCTTACGACGGAAGCCAGATTGTTCGGGGTGAAGAAGAGGGGAGATATGGTCGTACAAGCGGTCGTACACTATTCTCTCTAGCAGTTTGGAGACGCAGGACAGGAGGGAGATTGGTCGGTAATTAGACGGGTTGTTCTTGTCGCCTTTATTTTTGTACACTGGAATGACAGTGGCTGACTTCCATCGTGACGGGAATGTGCCGGAGGAGAGGGAAAGGTTAAAAAGAATGGAGAGTGGGCGGGCAATTGAGTAGCTCAGTTTCCTGAGGATCTCATTGGTGATCCTATCAGCTCCGGGGGATTTGTTCAGAGGCAGTCTTGCAATATACTTGTGAACAGTCGATGAGGTGATGATCAGGGAGTGCAATGTAGTTGCTGGTGGAGGTAAAGAGGAAATAGTGGGAATAGGAGCATCGGGGTCAACCTGTAAGCCAGCACTAACGAAGTGGCGGTTCAATAAGTTACCAATGGATGCCGGAGAGGTGCCTGTTCGACCATTGGGGCCCACCATCTTCGAAGGTATAACCCGGGCGCTGGTGGGATTTCGCAGTTGACGAATGAGCACAGGGAGGGATGGGAGGCGAGGGTTTGTGGGAGATATCGTGGCACGGAGGTTGCGGATGTAGCAGCGATGGCAGGATCTGGAAAGGCATTTTACATAGTTACGTTGGTGTTTGTATTTGTTGAAATTTGTAGGGGATGGGTATTTCCGGTAGATGCTGTTCAAGTGACACAAATCCGGAGAAAATATTTACGAGGCTTCTTTTACTTTTAGAATAATGGAGAGCTACGGAGGAGACATACGCAACCGAATCTGATGTACGTGTATTTTTGAGCTTAGCGAAAAGCCGAATAGGCGAAAGCCTAGCTGTGGCCGAGGCACGTATCCAGTGAACCTTAGTGATCCGATTGAGTCTGTATAATTATTACTACCAAGTATATCCGATGATTCGCTTTATGTAACTGTGTTGATGCTTCACAAAATGTGTTATTTTGCCCGAACAAGAGTATAAAGGTGTTTGGTAAAAAAAATCTAAGTGTGATATGTTAGTCTGCGCTTGCAATACATGTCCAAATGTACGTGCCGTGAAATCAGGGCAAACACAAAAGATAGAATTTGTTTGGCGTTAAGGGCGAGATTTGATTGGCTGGATTTGACGCTCGTAATACACTCAGAAAGGACTTGACACTAGATAAGGGGCCATGTGTTAGGCCTTGACAGATTATGCTAGCATAATTTTTCGCATAATTCCTACCAAAATCGAATAATCGCATAATTCGAGGCAAATTGCATACGAATCGCATAAAATTGGAATAATCCGCCTGTTCGTATCAAATTCCGTATAGTTGTACATGTTCTGCAAGTACAAGTACAAGTAGATGCACCAGGAAGTCGTAGGTTTACGACTCCCTTGAGAACAGGTCCAGTCCACTACAATCAGTGACGGTCGTAGCTAGGTCGGACGGTGCGTTGACCCCGTTGAACTATTGCTACTAAAGTACAACGCCCCTCTACAAAAAAATCCCCTGTTATTTTGCACAGAACCATTATACATTAGCAGCATATAATAGCATAATGCGGCATAATATGATAACTTTTAGCATAAAAATAGCATACTACAGTAGTTATGCCATTTTTCAGCAATGCGAAAAGCATAATTTTACGAAAATATTAGCATAATCTGTCAAGGCCTATCATGTGTCTTCTAGTGTACGTAGAGAGTCGCAGGCATTTCACAGAATAGCTTGCCCTTGAAGTTTCTTCTGATCTCAAGGCAATGCTATCCAGCATTTGTACTCACTGAACCTTCTAACTTCAAGGGTAACTTGCAGCTTGCCTTCTCTCTCCCTCTCTCTCTTTTTCTCTCTCTCTCTCTCTCTCTCTCTCTCTCTCTCGCTCTCTCTTTATCACTCTCTTCCTTTCTCTCTCTTTTTGCCCTATTTTTTGCCCTCTCTCTCTATCTCTCCGTCTATCTATCTATATATCTATCTATCTATCTCTATCTATCTATCTATCTATTTCTTTCTCCTTCTCTCTTTCTCGATCCCTTGTTATCACCGAAAATGCAGAAAAGACAAATTATTCAGAGTTGCGTCAGCATGCTCGCCTATCATTATGGTAACCCTAGGGTTTGGCACTGAATGGCGGTCAAAACACACCAAACACCACACGCTCCATCTCAATGCAAGCAGGTCTGTTACATCACTGTAAATATATCTACTCTCACTATGCACAATGCTGTGGACAGTAAGCTATTTCGGCCATAAATTAAGGGCCTCATCAATACAGCTACGAGCTTACATGTATAAGCAAGCCGAGCTACCAGCCGTGGTGCAAAGAAGGCACCACAGACATTCTTGATTTGAATTCGCAAGTACACATGGGCTACCTCACGCCTAGTCGACAGGTTGCGATCAATTGCACCCAATGGTGTATAAACAGGTTTGCTAGAAGTTTCTCCACTATTCTCATCAAATCTCTCCCTTTAATAGTGCAGTGTTGGTTGGTTGCTTGCTTTTTATTTCACTTCGCACATTCAAACGGGATGACAACCCAACAAAATGACGGCGAAGGCTTAGCCTGTAAGTGGCTATGGAAGAACATAGTAAAGGCTATGGAAGCACAAAGGAGGAGAATAAGATACTAATAACTGCGAGTACACGGGGGGGGGGGAGGAGAGAGAGAATACGATGTGTCTGTGATACTTACTATCAGTGATACTACGTGAGGATCACTGAACTGCACGGGGAGGGAGAGCAGAGCGATCAGCAGTAACTCGAACTACTCCCTACAGTGCGCATCACATCTCTCCTACGTTGTTTGTATAATTATGTAGTTTTCTTTGCATAACAAATTAAAATTACAATGCATCATCTTCTTCTTCTGGTTTATTTTCACTGCTCCGCACAGAGGACTGGTACGACATTACTGCACATTACAGTCGTGATTTCGCACTGAGAAAGTGATGTTGGATGACATAGGATGGCCACCACATGATATCCGTATTAATATTATCCGTGTGTGCGTGATCAGTTCGTGTCAGCGCTCAGTTCGTGCACGTCACGTCCATGTAACTTCGTACCTTCACTGCACCTGATGGTACTGGGTGGCGTACGGAGACTTATTAATACTAGCAGATAGAACGGCATAGGACAGAATGACGCCGATGGGACGGTTCTCTCCGTCTCAAGTATGTGCCTTCAGTTCCTATCTTCCCGTTCCTGTTAGTGCTCTAGTGCCCGGCGCGTGGTACGGAGATGCACATATTAAGGATCTAGGACAGGGCTTCCTTAGAGCAGCATTTGCTGAGCAAAGTCGCAGCTGCCAGATGAGAAGTGGGGTAATCAATCATTATAGATCACGACTGATGACCACATGACCAGCACTACATGCCTCATCCCGAAGTCGAGTCCCGCATCACATGTACAGGCCACTACAGCTGGTACTTCATGCTTGATAATGTGCACCTACTAATAATGAAGTGGGTCAGAATGTTCCTATCAGTTATCCCGTGCAATACGCGTGCAACGTAAGCTCAATATCAGGACTACTCCCTGGTACATGGTAGGGGTGGGGGGGGGGGCGTACAACACGCCGTCGCTGAAATCCCGGGCGGTGACACCGGTGGAAGCCGTCCAAGGCTAATCGACACTTCCTTTTCTGCCAACAAAGCAAAGCGAAGACTTCAAGAGGGATACATCACTGCAATGCACACATACATTACAACATGTATTTGAAGTATGTGGCTTATATCATGTAAAGGGCAAACTACAGGATATGCATGGCGATATCCCTTGCTTATGCTGTCCTGTTCATTCTTGAAGAGGTAGAGGATGTTCGCGCACTTGAAAGCTGCAAAGTCACTCCGTACGGATATTCAAAACGCCAATTGCCACTCAGCTCCACTGCATGGTACATAGTGTCATTGCCCTATGCTGTGGCATATGGTTGTTTGACAACCCAGGTCGGACCTCGCACATGCCTTTAACTCCTCTCGTCCTTGCTGTACGTTGTATTCGAGACAGTCACGAAGTTCTCCATCAGCTCGTACCACTCACGAAAGTGTCCCTCGTCCGCTAGTGCGATGGATATCGAGCTTGTACGGCAGCATTCGATGCGACCACGGTGACTTCACACGTTTCCCTATTCACCATGCAGTTACTAACACCGCCAAAAGCGGAATAAAAGCGGCCGACGTTCGCCAGTTGCAGCACACCTCTTGCCAGGGAGACGACGCAAAGGGCTGCTCTGGCTCCCCTATTTTCTTGATAAGTATTATTTTTACTAGCACTACGAACTGTAGTCATGAAGGGAGCATTGTTGTGCATCCTAGTTCTCCTGGCTCTGGCAGCCATCAGCTCCGCACAGCGTGGCCGCGGAGGTGGCAGGGGCCGCGGTGGAGGTGGTTCGTCGCCCAGTGGAAGGCCGGGAACAGCTGGAAGTGGAAAAGGAGGCGGCGGCGGCTCTCCAGGTCGCGGCCGCGGCTCTCCTGGTCGCGGCGGCGATAGGGATAATGATAATGACCGTGATAATGAGAACGGTGGTGGTGGTCAAGGCGGTGCACCAGCTAGAAGCCAGCCTGCTGAAGGACAGGGAGATAATGACAACAGTGATCGACGGGATGGTGGACGACCAGGTGGTAAGGGGCCTCAGCGTGGTGGTGGACGACAGGGAGGTGAAGGCCCACAGCGTGGTGGCGGGCGACCGGGCAGTGCTGGGCCACAGCAGGCTGGTGGCCGACCAGGCGGCAAACCAGGCCCACAACGACGACCAGGAAGTGCAGGCCCACAACGCGGAGGAGGACGACCAAGCGGCAAAGGCCCACAGCGAGGTGGCGGACGACCAGGAGGTGCAGGGCCACAGCAGGGTGGAGGACGACGAGGTGGTCGCCCCGGGGGCAAGAACAACTCACCAAGGCCTAACCCACTAGCCAGAGTACTGAATTGCCCTGTCAACCCTGCACCAATGGCAATGGTTGATCACAGTGCCGTATCCATTCAAGATATCCGCAACTGCATCCAGGAAGCTTTTAGAGCAGCTGGTCCAGGTGGTCCAGGTGGTCCAGGTGGTCCAGGTGGTCCAGGTGGTTCAGGTGGTCCAGGTGGTTCAGGTGGCCCAGGTGGCCCAGGTGGTTCAGGCGGCCCACAAGGTGGATCCGGCCAAGAAGGTCCAGGACAACAGGGCCCAGGTCAGGATGGACCGGGCATGGCAGGATCCGGAGCGGGTGGGCCGCCAGCTGGTGGTCCTCCGGACGGCCAGGGTTCAGGTACTGATGGACCTATGGGAAGTGGTGCCGGCGAGGAAAATGTGTGCGGCCTCGTACGTCAATTATGCTGCAGCTTCCAGCGGATCTGCCTCAATATTGCCCGATCTCTGCGCCCCTTGTAAGATCAAATTAGTAAACTTCTGAAGGATCTGACTGACTATTCATTATTTACTACCACCAAAAGCGTTATTTTTTAGCGTCTGTTGCACAATTGCAAACTCTATGCTGATTCCTCTACATACTTTGCGCATCTTCTTTTAAATATTGCCGACTACCTTCCGCTATCCTGCACACATTCTGTACGAAAGTATCGCCACAACAAAAAATTTAATACACTTTAACTACAACTGAGCTGGAACTTAGCTGATGTGGCCTCTCCAGGCTGGTGTCTGCGGATAGGTGAGAACGTGTTGGAAATGATTTTGATCTAGAATTCTAGCTGCAGTTTTGTTCTAGTGAACGATTCTGTCCTTTTCCTTTTCGTTGGTCGATTGGAGATGCACTCTTTCACATTGAACACCTGATGAAAGTGTTCGTGTTTTGGGCCTCGTCTATTTCATTTATAAAATGCGGGAGCATGTCATGTGCTTCAAACCCACTGAAAGTGTGTTTTCTCAGTGAACGCTACTCCTGAATTGAGGTGGTGACAAGCGATCCCTATTCAATTAAGATATTTGAAGTTAACGCAACGACTATTAGTACCAAAATACATGTGCCTCAAGGTGAATCGTTTTTGGTCATGCACCTGCTGGTAGAATAGTTCTGCCACTGCTTGCTCTACTTAGCCCTTCACCTCAACTCCTTTATTGTCACTAACTTGTAATAGGCGATTTAGCATGAGAACGATCAGAAAAGTTATGACAGTTACTGCTGACCATGCATGCGAATTTGCCTACGTAGCAGCCCCTCCTCTACTGGGTGTTGTGCAATACTCTCCGTACCTCTACACGACACATTCACCAACATGCAATGTACATGTACATGTATAGCAGATACAATGTAGACTGTGCAGTTGCCATCATAAAATTCAGTCGAGCAAAGGAATTAGATGAGTTAGGTTGTGGTGGGTAACGACTTAATGTACCAGTTCTGATTACATCACATCGCGCGCCTGGTTGTGATCAAGCCGAGACCCAAGGTCGGCAGAGCATCCCAGACCACGCCACCACTCCCCTTATTCATGGCTCACACATGACGGGTTTACGTGGCTCTAGTAAAAAATAAATAAAAAAAAGTGCACTCCCAGCAACATTCACACCAGAGACTGCTCACTGTGCTATATTATGTACAGTAGGTATCGGTTATACTTATAGCGTGGGTGTTTGAAAAACGACATTTGATTCTTATTGCCGATATTTCTTACACACGATAAATCACGTGTGACATATCATATGCACGTGTGACATATCATACATATACTGTACAAATACATGATAATATATATATGCGCGCACGTTTGGCATGTGGACACGTACACATGATACACACGGATCAATCAGACTCGCGGTCGTGCTAGGCGACTGCGGAGCAGCGGATACGAGAGAAGTCGGAAGAAAGAGTCCGACTGGACAGAAAAGTGATTCTCCAATGCTCCCTTGGACATAACTCTCTTTTTGTGTTCAATATCATTGTATTAAGCATGCACAGAGCACAGATGTTATTACTACAGGCGATACACTTTGCACTAATCTGGCATATTTTGCTACACAAAATCCATTCTTAGGGCCGATATATTCTACTATGCGATAATACTGCTTGTAAGAATAAATATACACATAAAATATGTGTTATGATTATGAAAAAATGAGTGTTCATTCTTGTAAGCAGTATAACTATTCTTGTATACGACCACACTATAACCGATATGCACTGTACATGTACAGTGCTGACAACTGAAATCCGACCCCCTGGGCGGCGCGTTCACTTTCTAGCGGCCTCTATTTCGGGTCTTTGCGATGTGAGCGCACTGGTCAGGAGGTCGGATTTCAGTTGCCAGCAGTGTAGTTACTACTCGCTGATTGTAGTGGCCTGGCACAAGCGAAACTTCCTCAGCTAGTTGTGTTTCTCCACACAGGTGTAAGTCGGTGGTAATGCGGATTTGTTCACTGTACTTCACTATACTCCCTGACTCTCACCATGCCAAGGCGTCGAGGGCATTCAAGTCCAGGGTGCCAAATACAGACTACAGTATGCTTTTTTGGTCATACATGTAACAAACATCAAATGTATGTGACTGTTTCGATGGGGTATATACAATATGTACTTGTACAGTGTTTCGCACTGTCCTGTTGAACGCATGCATTTCAAAAATTAACAATGACATGGCTGTATCATGTTGTTGTAAATTTTGTCAACAGGACAGTGCATTCGGATGTACTGGTGTGGTGTGTTGTGATCTGTGAACGTCCTTTGCCAGGGACTGCACGCCAGCTGCTTTAATATTTAAATAATTATCACAATCAGACGTAGAACATCCGCTCGCGCATCCCTGGCCTGCCCAGCCCGGAACCAGACGTGCTGCGATTTCGGGAGGAAGTGTATACCCGCTCTTGTCACATGACTCCAAACCCTCTGAACAGATAGTTCATGCATGGAGGACAACCAGAGAGACAGAGGACACGAGTAATGTCCACTCGACCACTGTACTCAGCAATGCATGACTGCCGCTCCGCTCCTACCTGCGCCCGGGGAGAGTTGTTGCTGTTGAAGTATTACTTAGTTCAGTAGCGTTGCCTATAAAACCTCCTTGTTCCCTTCTTGCCCTGATTTGGATGTACAGCCATATCTGACCAGTGTTATTAGCAGATTGATTAATACGGACTGCTCGAAGTCACCCACACGGTATCCACACACCAGCGATTCCGCAGCACAATGCTTGCCCGGGGTACATCGTCGTCGCATCGGATTTCTTTTCTAGTGCTTGTCGTCGGCATTGAAATCCACCTCGTACTTGGAGAAGTGATTGGGAGGGACACAGGAAGACAGCAAGAGCGCAATAACAACCTAGAAACGTTGGAATTTGGCGATTCTGTCCGGGGACCCGTGGAGAATCGCATCATAGACGATGGTGTCGTTTTGGAGCGAACCGCAGATGGCATATCGCTTGCAGCTGAACGAAATGCTCGGCGTCAGGGCTCACCGCACACTCACAGGGATCGCCTGTCCGTCCGATCATTATCGGAGAATAATGCTCAGCATACACACAAGTACCGGCTACCCGGTCGATTTGCCATGGCTCAGCATACACACAAGTACCGGCTACCCGGTCGATTTGCCATGGCTCAGCATACACACAAGTACCGGCTACCCGGTCGATTTGCCATGGCTCAGCATACACACAAGTACCGGCTACCCGGTCGATTTGCCATGGCTCAGCATACACACAAGTACCGGCTACCCGGTCGATTTGCCATGGCTCAGCATACACACAAGTACCGGCTACCCGGTCGATTTGCCATGGCTCAGCATACACACAAGTACCGGCTACCCGGTCGATTTGCCATGGCTCAGCATACACACAAGTACCGGCTACCCGGTCGATTTGCCATGGCTCAGCATACACACAAGTACCGGCTACCCGGTCGATTTGCCATGGCTCAGCATACACACAAGTACCGGCTACCCGGTCGATTTGCCATGGCTCAGCATACACACAAGTACCGGCTACCCGGTCGATTTGCCATGGCTCAGCATACACACAAGTACCGGCTACCCGGTCGATTTGCCATGGCTCAGCATACACACAAGTACCGGCTACCCGGTCGATTTGCCATGGCTCAGCATACACACAAGTACCGGCTACCCGGTCGATTTGCCATGGCTCAGCATACACACAAGTACCGGCTACCCGGTCGATTTGCCATGGCTCAGCATACACACAAGTACCGGCTACCCGGTCGATTTGCCATGGCTCAGCATACACACAAGTACCGGCTACCCGGTCGATTTGCCATGGCTCAGCATACACACAAGTACCGGCTACCCGGTCGATTTGCCATGGCTCAGCATACACACAAGTACCGGCTACCCGGTCGATTTGCCATGGCTCAGCATACACACAAGTACCGGCGACCCGGTCGATTTGCCATGGTGAGGCAATCTGTGCACAGTGCACAGTAGTAACCTGTTCCACAGAACCTGCTGCTCGGACGCAGTTCGCGCTTACGGGCCATGTCCTGCTGTGAACCAGTTCGGTCCAATCAGGAACCTGCCTCCAACCTGTAAGCCTAAACCTTCCCGCAAATGCGTGTTTAGCGTCCAAGATATGATCGCTTGCAGAGAACCCGCGAATAGGTCAAAGAGGTGCTGCACTTTCTTTGGTTTTAAAAAAGCACTAAAGCCAAGAATGGTGTGGTCGAGCTCACAACCGAAACGAGGAACGTGGCAACCGTTTTGTTGCAAGCTCTTGCCGGACGAGACTTCGTGGACAAATGCTTGTGGTTAGTTTACCACTCTCTTGTCTTGTTGTTAATTTGTTCCTTCCTCACCTTTCCCATTGTTTCGTATTATACATGTACATGTTCACTGTACCAATTCGATCCTTCCTGCATCCTTTTTCTTAATAACCCCATTATCACATTCGCTTCCATGTAATTGGGCTTGTAGCCCGCGTCTACTTGCGAATTCAAATAAAATATACATACAAGTACATACGTATCAAAGAAGGCGTTGTCACTCGTTTGTTTTCCGACTTTTAATCAACAACAACGACGGAAAGAACGATGACGTCAACGACGATGACAATGACAGCAATGACAGTCGTGCTACAAGTACATCCCATGCATAGTCTTAATCACACACTGTTTTTCTTTTGGGTTACATTTCTTTCCCTTTTCTGGTTTTCTGGGTTTGCATTTCAAGATGATTTGTATTGCATTTTCATCCATTGTGTTTCTTTTGCCCGGAAAAAAGGCTTCATGATTTGTATTTGTATTTTATTATGTTTAAGGATTTCCCAAAGGTTTTGGGCCTGTCGAGGGGATCTCCTGCAAGCAGAATGAAATGACAATTTTATGTAGAGGGAGCAGTTAACAGACATAATCCTGAACCTGTGGTGGATAATGCCCCTTTTGATTCTGTACAAACAGGTTAAAAACGAGTGATGCGTAAGGGTTTACCGGGTGTTAGCGGCCACCGTGAGTTCCCTTCAATTCGGGAACGGACACAATAATTTACCCTTTTTTTACTTCAAATGTCGTAAATCACTGGCGCAAGGATAATTGTATCAAATAAAAAAATGCCAACTTGAAATCCCGACTTGACAGCAGACTGAGCAGAGTACATGTACATGTACTTGCATGCAGGAGTTGCACACTCATGGGGTGGGGGGGGGCTACCGGTACGTACTCTTGGTTTCACTTTTGCGGAATCCCACTGCGTCTGTAGCGTCACTTACGAGTCTTTAACATGGTCACAACGTCTCTTTTGAAGTTGATGTTTAATAACTGTAATAACACAGGTGCGCGTACAACATGCACAGCCGTGCTATACATGCTTCCGCTGTTGTTCTCTAGCTCTGTCCATTATGCATGTCAATATCCGACCGTTGTGGCGACTCCTTCAGATTATCTGCCGCCATCCATTGCGATCCGCAGCAAACTCTCTTAGGTCGTCCAGATGGCTTCGGCTCGAGAGGCCCGGCTTGCCTCTGCTGAGCAGGTCTTGTTGATATTTGGACACGTTTTATTCGTTTTACTACCCTGCTGCATGCCTAGACAAGTAAGTGTGTTCAAGGTCAGAGATTTATTCTATATGCACTAGTTCTACCGTCTGATCCATTTTGCGAGTGCCATCCGCCGCCAAGGCGTAACTGGAGCTGATCATGAGCGTTGTGCACATCAGGAACAGACTGCGGTCTTGGTCTCTGTGGGGCTCCGCCGAGCTGCGCCGAGCGAACATTACTTGCCTAGCAGTACTGTATGGTCTCCTTTTATAGTACTATTAATAAATAATAATCTGTAAAACTATTAATAGAGAGGTTGTGTTTAAACTTTGTTTTAGTAATAATAGAGAGGTTGTGTTTGTTTTCGTAATAATCTTTATTTGAAAGGATCTCCCAGAGGCGATGTAACGCAGTACAGCATTGAGTACTCCGAACTTTTGACAAGCATACACTGTACCTTGTGGGGCGCTACGGCACCCAAATGTTAGTAAAGCAACTGGACGATATACATGTAATGATACCATCGCCTGACATTCAACATTCAGCAGACAATATAAAAAATGCGATCGGTGTACATGTACATGTACATGAGAAGGCGCTACCGCCAGTTTTGCTCTGTGTCCTTAATTGAAAATAATTATAACATTACAGCGATGCCAACAACAAACACGATGGCGACGGCGACGAAGAGAATGATACCGGTAGCGGTACATGTACATGTATATCCGAAGACCAAGACCACCTACTTTAAATCATTCAGCAGAGAATTATCCGCGACCTTTTTTTCAGCTCGTAGATTCTCGCTCCTGGAGAGCCCAGTCGGCATCAGGCCGGTCTGGAGGTGGATATATCTCAGCAGTAGTAGTAGTGGTAGGGCAGTGTAGTGGTGGTAGGTTCGCCATCAACGGCGATAAGAGACAATACCAGAAAACACAAAAACAAAAAATGTCGAAGGAGAAACCGAGACGAAGATCGAGCTCCCTTCCGCGTGGCTCCAACAAACGAGGCCGAGGTGATCTCTCGATGGATTCCTCACCCGAGGGTTCCGCTAAGACCAACAAGAGGCTGTTCTCAGCGGAGGAGGCTGCAGAGTTTGTCTCAAGTGACTGTGCCGGATCCCTCGAATCCCTGAGAAAAGACTCTCAGCTTGAAAATTCTCCGCTGGGAGAAAATTCTCAATTTGAAAATTCCCGGCTGCAGGAACTTGTGCGGGATGAGGTCGTGAAAGCCCTCCCATCGTGTATTTCCTATCTCCGAGATGCTGTTGTGGCGGAGGTAACGGCAGCATTGCAGCCCCAGCTCCAGCGTCTCATAGAGAGGCTGCTGGTCAAGCTCAGTCCTACACCCAGTGATGCTGCGACTCAGTCCAGTCGTCAGCCAGTTTCTGTCACTGAGCAGCAGCAATCTGTCCTGGATGCGCCAACATTTGCCTCAGTGGTCAGTCCTACACCCAGTGATGCTGCGACTCGGTCCAGTCGTCAGCCAGTTTCTGCCACTGAGCAGCAGCAATCTGTCCCGGATGCACCAACATTTGCCTCAGTGGTCACTCAGAACTCTGTGGACATGACTAAACAGCCCTGCAATTTACTGCTGCAGCAGCCGGCTGCAGAAATCCCAGCAAACCCAAGGCCACCTGAGCCACGGCAGATTGAAGACCTGGTCCAGGCTGCCAGAGCGGCAGCTACATCCCCATCGACAACACCTGTTCCGGAGGAGCCGTGGCAGGATGTATGTGCTCCCCGCAGGAAAGTCGTTCTGTATGTTGGAGGGCTGTCACCAACAGTGACAGAAGAACGACTCCGTGGCTACGTGACACGGAATGCCAACAACCCAGCTGTTATTGTCGTCTACAAGTGTCAAATACAAAGTGCGAAACCTGAGAAGTCGATCGCATTCGCTCGGCTCACTGTGAGCGCACCCACAGCTGCGGTGCTGCTTTCTAAGGGTTTCTGGCGGGGTCGAGCATACTGTCGTCGCTGGGTGTTTCATGCTCCAGAATCCAAGGCCACCCAAACTCCTGTCAGCAAGGACAAGGGCAGGACGACGACTGACGATGCGTCCACAGACACTGAACTCAGTTCCCAATGATAGCGGCGGGAAATCGTTCACCACAAGTCATGAGCCAGGCTATGCTTGCCGTATCCTTTCTCAATATATGTAGTCTACAGAGAAAAGTCGGCGAAGTGCAACAGTACCTTGCTGTGCGTGGAATCCATGTCCTCGGCCTGGCTGAAACTTGGCTGAAGCCATGCATTAGCGACGGCGAGATTTCGATTCCGAATTACAAGCTGTTCCGAAAGGACCGTTATCGTCAACATGGAGGAGGCGTCGCTGTGTACTGTCATGATTCTGTCCATGCCAGAAGGCGCACGGACCTGGAGTGTCCAGAGCTAGAGATGATGTGGATCGAAATTACAAGTAATGGGCGAACCACTGTTCTCGGGTGTACATATCGCCCACCAAACAAACCTGTATCGTACTGGGATGGTTTTGAGAATAATATTGAGCAAGCTTGTCAAGGACGGCAACATTCCACAGTACTCGTTGGTGACTTTAACGTGGATTTCAGCATGCCTGGTAATGCTGCCCACCCTCTTCAGCATATTCTGACGAGATTTGATCTGAAGAATTACGTATCCTCTGCAACACGAGTGACAGCACATTCCCAGACCATTCTCGACCTTTTCCTCTCGACAACAGCTATAAGTGGAACATGTGAAATAATTTACCTCGATATAAGTGATCACTATGCCATACTCGCTCATCTACCGATTCCGTCTAAACCTGCTCGTAAGGGAACATCAACTGTCACGGGTCGTAGTCTCCATCAGATTGACTGGGGCTGCTTTCAAACTGACTTACATGGCATACTGTCTGTCGGCTTCGATGATCAAGATGTTGACTCCATGACAACTTCCTTTAACAATGCTATTCTCTCCACCCTTGACCAACATGCACCCATCACCACCCGCCGCCGTGCAGACCGGCGTCCATGTCCCTGGCTGACTCGCGAGCTGGTTGAGTGTGTCCGGAACCGAAACAGACTGCACCGCCGTCTAATGCAAGATAGAGCAAACGAGGCACTCCAGCAGGAGCACCGAGCTGCACGTGCCAAGGCCAGAAAGCTAGATAGACAGTTGAAGAATGCTTACTTTATGGATCAATGCTATACGTCTGATCAGAGAAAACTTTGGTCCGTGATGAACACTGTCACCGGACGAAAGAAGACCCGCCGAGTACCCCAGGTATCAGCTGACCAGCTGGGCGACTTCTTTGCAGATGTTGTTCATGACCCCAGTCGACCTACGCACCTACAGATGCCAGTTGGCCCTACGAAATCTGATGCCCTTACAGCCTTCCAACCTGTGTCGTTGTATGATGTCGCTAAGCGTTTGCAATGTGTGGATCCACATAAAGCTACCGGAAGTGATGGAATCCCAGGTATTGTGTTGAAACGTTGCTCGGACACCCTCTCCCCATACCTGATGAAGATCGTCAACTTATCTCTTGCGTCTGGTATAGTGCCATCAACTTTCAAACATTCTCTTATCAGCCCATTGTATAAGAATGGCGACCCACTGTCAGCTCGTAACTATCGGCCCGTCTCGCTACTGCCTATTGTTTCTCGCATACTGGAACACTTTGTCAAGAAACAGCTGACAACTTTCCTAGATGATCACTCCTTGTGACCTTCAAGTCAATTTGCATACCGAAGAAATCACTCAACAGAAGATGCTCTTATCCTTGCCTCCAACCGCTGGAAATTGGCCAAATCGGAACGAAAACACACCGGGGTAGTAATGGTAGATCTATCGAAGGCATTTGATAGAGTCCAGCATGCCAGGCTTGTGCAAGTGCTGTTTGACCTTGGCATTGTGACACACCACTGGAATGGTTCCTCAGTTATCTCTCGGAGCGGCAGCAGTGTGTACGGGTGGAACACTCAGTTTCGCAATATGTTGGATGCTCCCGAGGAGTGCCTCAAGGCAGCGTTCTGGGCCCTCTTCTTTTTGTACTGTACACCAGTGATATGTCGTCAGTTCTACCAGGTAGTGCATGCCACCAGGAATTCGCTGATGATGTGGCTCTGGACTACTCCGACTATCAGCCTGATTTAGTGTGCTCTGTTCTCTCTAACGCTGTAACACGACTCGCTGAGTACTTGGACAACATTGGTCTGCTATTAAATGCCAGTAAAACCCAAGTTATGTTTGTGAGACCCCGTGGTTGTCTGGACGGACCATCTGAAGTGAAGTGTGGTACCACAGTGCTTGATGTTACTCCAGTCACGAAGTATCTCGGTGTCATGCTTGATGACCAACTGTCCTGGAAGCCCCAAGTGGACTTTATTGCCAGCAAGACTGCTACTACAATCGGGCAGCTCTGGCGCCATGGACGGTGCCTTTCACTCAATGCCCGCCGGGCCTGGTACATGAGTATGATCCAGTCTGTGCTCTGCTATGCCTCAAACTGTTTCTTTCCCGCTCTATCCAAACTGCTGCTGCATCGACTGCTACGCATTGCTAAGTCTGGCATACGAGCCATCTTCCAACTCCCCAGAAGGACCCCCACTGCTCCCCTATTTGCCAGACTATCAATGCCTCAGCTCCACCAGCTGTACGTGCAACGTCTGCTTCTCTTCGTCTTCCGCTGCCTTCATGGCAGAGCCAGCTCACTGTTCCAATCCTACTACTCCCTCATTGCCACGGATGTGGACAGAAGTTGTGTCACGCGTGGTCAGGTCAGCCAGCTGCTCAGAGTGCCGTTCCTACCTGGTCCCTCAGGCCGTAGCTCAATCGCCTTCGTTGGCAGTACCACATGGAACTCTCTCCCTGCTGATATTCGCGCTTGCGACGTACGCCACACGTTTCAAGCATTGCTGTCTGGCCATGATCTTATCTCCCTCCTCAACTAGCTCTCCGATGTTGTGCCTACTATGTCTTCTTCACAGACTCTTCCTGAACAAATGCTCATCAATTATGTTCTTGTCCTCTATCCTAGTCCAAATTCTGCCTTGCCCATGCATGACTCTCATGAAATGCCCGTACTAAATAGTCTATAGAACAATAATATTGGATATCATACTTCTCTCATCAACTATGATAATACCCATTTCATACCCCCCCCCCCCCTTCATAAAATTAATACCTACTCTTTTCTTTCCTTTCATTTCATCTTCTTTTCCGTTCCTTTCTTCTTCATACAAATTTTAAACATTTTCATCATATTGTGAGAGCCGTGGGCCAATAGCCCCGGTGAGAAGGCAGTCTTGCCTGTTCATATGGTGAAGTAAAATAAAGAAACAACAACAACAACAACAACCTAGACAAGTGCGTTAGGTTAGAGGTACATAGTATCATTCTACACTGTACTACACTGTACTACACCAGCCACACTAACGAACTACTAGTACATTGTACCGTAGTATCTCTAATATAAGCACAGTCTCCAATATTAGCACATCTCCAAAAATATTAATAGAACGAACACCTTGGGGCGGCATTCAAAAAGTAAAGTGCTCAGTCTCCATTATAAGCACACTGTGTAAATTCATTATCTGTACCGGCAAAAAAAAAACCTGAAATGTGTCTGTCTGACAGGAATTTGGCACGGCAACCAGCCTCTGAAATGAGGTTGAAATATTAATGGAACAGTAACCAATAAAGGAACGTCTCCAATAATAGCACGGGGCGGAGGTACTTCAAAGTACATTAAAAAATAAAGGACCGTGCTTATATTAGAGATAATACGGTACATGTACTTGCTTCTGCATGTCGGCACTGATATCGGCTGGATCGTGTTAAAATAATTGAAGTGTACATAGAGCATGAATTGTATTACCCCCCCCCCCCCCCTCTCTCTCTCTCTCTCTCTCTCGAAAGCCCGAAATAGTCTCGATAATTATTCGCCTGCCTGTAGATTTTGCACGTGTCAAATGCTCATTGTTCGATCCAAATTCAATACACGGAGCACTATGGAACAAGCCTTGAGTCCGTTGGTGTCAGGGATATGAACACTCACTCACAACATGGAGTGCGCTGCCCCTGGATTGTTCCCGGAAAGCGGAGTGCTTTCCAAAGTGTAACTAACCTCGCTTGTGCTGAAGTAGTTGTACAAGAGTAACGTTACAGAATAGATGTGGCACGAACACGTGACTGATGAAAGAATGATTGGTAAATGCGTCAGTAAGGCTGAGTGTTGACTTGGAAAACATTTGAAAAAATATGAATCTACATTGTACATTCTGCTAAATTCTGTGCAGGGAATAACGTTATGCGGCGGATGAAGTGACTGATGATGAAAACAGCTATGCAGCGGGACTGCTGCTAAGTAAAACAGGCTAACTACGAAAGATATTATGCTCATGATAATGAACAATCATATCAGAGGTTATGGGTTTGTGCGTGAGCGCGTGCAGGTTCTCCATTTGCTTTGTGGAGGGCTTACATTGCCCTATTTAGCCTCGCGAGACGGCGCGTTTGCGACAGTCCTCAGTGGTCAGGACCATGCCAAGGTGCGGGCTGCAACAGAGCTGCTTTGCCTTCTCGCCCAGCCACAGGCGGCCCACCGTCTGCGTGCGTGCCATGAACGACAGGAGATCGTGCGTGATGTTGGCCAGGTGGTTCGCACCCTTCAGCATGTTTTGCGCGTGATCCGGCGGGGCACGCGGCGAGACGCACGGTCCCATTCGCTCCATGAACTCGCGCTTGCAGCAGATGTCGATCAACTTGCGCTGCACCCAGGGGCGGCCTGGTGAGCGACGAACGTGTCCGGGCCTCTTGCGTCTCGAGCGACGGTACTTGAACGGGTCGTACGAGCGGACAGGACTGCTCACCTTGCCGAAGGTGCCAATACGTGAACGCCTCAGCTCGGATGCGGGAGTGCTCTGGCTAGTATTGAAGATGGCATCGTTCAGAGTCTGGCGCATCACGTCGATGTAGCGCTGCAGGAACAGGTTGGAGCGCACGCCTGGCGTCTGGCGCAGCACGCCCAGCAGGTAGTTTGTTGTCAGTGTGAGATAGCGCTGGGCTCTAGGCGTTGTATAGCGGGACCACACCGGTCTACCCGTGCTGCTGCTGCTGCCTACACCTCTAGTCTGCCGACGCCGGCCCTTGCCAGAAACAGCCTTCATAATGTACTGCTTGATGATGGGAAGGAATGTTTTCACCATGGGATTGTTCTTGATGACGGGTAGATTTGAAAACGCGTCCAACAGACCAGGCAACAGTGATTTTAACAAGCCTGGAGACAGGAGCCCGGCGGACCTTCCCGTGATCGGCTTCAGTTTCGAACTTCCGCTGACGGTGTTCAGCACGAACTGCTTTAGCGTCGGCAAAAACATTTTGATCAAAGGGTTGTCTCTGATGAATGGCAGCTTACTGACGGCGTCAACTAGGCTCGGCAGAAGTGTCTTCAGCAGCGGTCCGTTCAAGAGAGGGGACCGCCGGGCCATGCCTACCGCTCCCTGCATGGATGCCACGTGATTGAGATACCTGAGAACTGGCATGGCGACGGCTAGATCACGTGACGACGGCCGGGTCTTGATCGCCTGTCGCAGGATGGCCTTCAGGTTCAGGGTGACATCGCGCACGATGGACTGCTGGCGAAGTCTTCTCGGCAAGCGCAGCATAAGGCTATTCACGAAGTGGTCCATGGCCTGCCCAGCCAGTGCTTGGGCCGCTGACGACAGCGAAGCGTCGCGCTTCTGAGGCACGACTGTGTTCAGGAGGCCATACAGCAGTTCCTTGATGGCTGGGAAGATCTCTGGCATGCTGGTTGGAGCCAGCTTTTTCTGCCAATAGTCGATGGTATTGTTAACGGTTATACGAGCCATGTTGAGAATTGCGCCGAGCATTGCCGTGCGACCGGCTCTGTGCCGCCGAGGGCTCCGCTGCCAGAATGATGGGACGCGTGGCAGCACAGGCGCTCTCCAGATTGGTTTTAATGGGCCGAAATCATTGGCCTCGTAGTCCTCCGCGAGACCCGTGTCACCCATAGTGCTATCATAGTGGCTCGCCTCCGCACTATCCGTGTGTTCGGAGTCTTCGTTCACCAGTTCACTGCGCTTTGCCATGATCGGCAGCGGCATGAAACCGGCCTTGCCCTTCATGTAGGCCTTAGCTGCAGCTTTGGCCATTGCCTTTTGCTGGGCTTTCAGGGCCTTCTTTTGCGCTTTCCTGGTGGCGGCCTCCGCTGCGGACGCAAATATGCTCTTGAAGAACCCTGCCTCTCTCCTGTCCAAGTCCGCATCCTGTTGCTCGTTGTCCTGTGCGCTGGCCCAACCGGGATCGCCCATGGTGTTCGCTTCTATGAACGCCGTGCTGTCTTCGTCATCTACCGCAGAATTGTGGTCACTCTCGAAGCTGTCGAAATCCTCGTCGTTGAGGGCGCTGTCTGCATTATCGAGCTCTTCTGCTGCAGTGATGTCGCCACTAGCACGTCGACCCGCAAACTTCTTGACCGCGGCCTTGACGAGTGCCTTGCTGGCTAACTTGGTTGCTGATTTAGCTAGTGATTTCACAATCTTCTTGCGCATCTTCTTCATGAAGCCTGGACTTCTCTGGCCGGTTTCTTGGTCGCTGGACTCGTATTTCTCCTCCTCCTCAGAAGCGTACTCAGCGTTTTCAAATTCTTCATCGTCAGCCGAAATGCGCCCGGCGTCACCGTCAAGGGCGATCGTGTCTTCCGCCGCCACCACAGCTGCACCTGTTAGTTGCCTGATGGTCTGGATTAGGTCATTGCTGTCCGTTTCACTGCTCGCAGCCACATCGCCAATGTCTCCCACGCTAGCCTGGTCTTCGCCGGGGCTACGCAGATGGTTTGCAAAGACGTTGAGCATGGCCTTGGTGATCTGCTTTCCCACGGCGGACGTGTTGATTCTCCTCCCCCGTATCCCTGGATCTCGCATGCCTATCGACATCTCACTGGTCTCGTAGCTCTCTGCATCCTCAATATCCCGTTCGTCGTCATTGTCCATCTCGGCCTCTTCTATGCTGTCCAAGAGAGTAGCCATGTCAGAATCCGACTCGCTGTTGGTAGTGGCCGTGTCAAGCCCGTCCCATAAATCATCTTGCTCGAGAGTAGCGCTATCTCTATCTGCCGCCTGGCTGTCGACGGCGCTGCGCCTCAGGAACTGCAGCCTTGCGGCCGCCAAACTCTGCGCCGCGGCCATACTCGAACTGGCCATGCGCTCTGCAGCTTGCTTGACGATGACCTCGCGCTGCGCCGCCTGCATCCGCCGCGCCGCCCTGTTCTTTGCCGCTATAGCTGCTTGTGACTGCAGTGTGGCGACTTGGAGAGCCCGCCTGGCATCGTCCACTGCTTGAAGGCGTCGCCGGTATTCTGCTGCCCTGACTAATGCCCTGGCTGTCTTCTTTCCTTTGCCTTTCGGATTCTTCTTGCCTTTGAAGATTCTAGCTATTCTGTTAGCCTTCCTCTTGAGACCTTTAAACAGGGGACTACGCTGGCTCGCTGAGTCTACTGCAACGTCATTATCGACATCCTGTGTAGCCGTTTGCCACAGATGATTGTCGAGATTGGTCTCATCATTGTTGTTGGCGTTCCAGGTGACGTCACTGCTCATTGAATAGGCCTGCGCATCGTCCTCCGGCTGGGCGGATGATTCGGCATCAGCTTCTGGTGATCGACCCTTGATCGTTCCAGGTGAAGTCTTCCTTCTTGCCTTCTCGGCTCCCTGGTCGGCGATCCCCTTCCACACACGCCGCTGGTACTCCCCCAGGCCAACCCCATCCACTCCGCCTGCCGCATTCTCGTCGAATGATCCGTCCGTGACGTCATCTTCAACGCTCTCCTCTTCATCGCTGTCGTCACTGACGTCATCGGAATCGGAGAGGCCAAACATGTCCTGTAGGGCCTCGCCCGCACTGCGCATGAGCTCCTCCAGTACTTCGGTGCTGTACTGCTCCGATGCAGACCTCTTCTGTCCCGTGGGTTGCAATAAGCCGGGCACCACAGCGCCGAAGAGACTGGACAGGTTGAACTTCGGCACGGCGGCCGGTGTCTTGGGAGCGTCGCGCATCTGCGCGAATAGATCGACGTAGTCATCATCGCTTTTCTCTTGTAGTTGTACTTCGTCTTGCGAGTCTTCGGCGAAGTCCTCATCAGAGTCAGCGAAAACGTCACTGAGCGCCTGAGCAACACTATCTTGGCTGTTTGGATCACGCTTCTGCTTATCGATCTTCTTCATCAGCATCTCCAAGATGCCTCTAAGTGTCCCCTTGAGCATAGCTTGGATGGGTTTGAAAGCCTCTGCGTTCCTAGCCTGGACAGTGTCAGCCTCCTCGTCACCAACAGACTCTTGGCGGTCTTGAAGGGACTCCAGGTTCAAATCGTTGCCGTTGACTTCTTCCAGCGAGTCCGCATTATCCTGGTCAACGTCTACCACAGCCTCGTTCGCCCATTCCGCCAGTTTGCCGGACTCAAGCAGTGGCGAAGCAGTGGTCGAGAAGGGTGTGGATATCACCATCAGGCATACAATGAGGAGGGTCGGCGTATACCGCCCGAACTGTGCCATGCTGCCTCACTGGACACTGCACTCGCAAGTCCAAGTCGCAATCAATGAGCACTGTCTTCCTTGTCCAGTATTCACAGCAGGCGCAGTAACTGTACAAACCTCACTTGTATCTTGCGTGTACTCAGCGGGTACCAGTATCACATCGGTCAAACGCTTTCCTAACAGTGCAGAGTGAACAAGACGTCTTGCTCGCTCTCCCGCGCGCCTACTCAACTGGACTCGGGAACTCTTTGTGAGCTACTACGCCTCTTCGGGCCGGGGCAGTGGTTATAGAGCACCTACAATTGCTGTGCTGCTAAGACAGCGACGATCTACGGCTCTCCTGCCCCGAGGCGTTGTACGGACCGTCCTCCTGACGAGCTGGCTTGTCTGGTGGGGTGATATGTACATGATAATATACATGTACACGTACGACATAGTGGGCTTATGCAGGCTTCGCCACCTGCCGACCAACGAGTGCGTATCGTGTACATGTACATGTTTAGAACTAAAACAACATGGTTGCAAGAATTGAGTACATGTACTTGTTTAAGTTAATGTATATGAGCTGGTCAACTTGGGAACGATGTTGTGTGGAAACCAGATGTGTGCGTTACCTGCCTGGAGCCTGCAAGGGAAACCAAACGTCGGTAACTAATACTTGTAATGTAGCACAGTATTGAGCACTCCCAACTTTTGTCAAGGCTACACTGTACCTCGTGGGGCGCTGCGGCGCCCAAATGTTAGCAAAGAAAAGTGGACGATATACATGTAATGATACCATCGCCTGACATTGACGACGACGGCGAAGACTATGATACCGGTAGCGGTACATGTACATGTATATCCGAAGACAAAGACTGTAGCACCTACTCCACTTTTATGTAATTATGTATCTATGTCATTCGCATCTTCCCAAGTAAGTTGTACATTGTACTGTTGAGATACCGAATTCAAATAAATCAATACCATACCATACCAAGACCAAGACCGCCTAGACAAGTGCGATAGGTTAGAGGTACATAGTATCATTCTACACTGTACTACACTGTACTACACCAGCCACACTAACGAACTACATTGTACATGTACTTGCTTCTGCATGTCGGCACTTATATCTGCTGGATCGTGTTCAAATACTTGAAGTACTCTCTCTGTCTCTGTCTCTCTCTCTCTCTCTCTCTCTCTCTCTCTCTCTCTCTCTCTCTCTCTCTCTCTCTCTCTCTCTCTCTCTCTCTCTCTCTCTCTCCTCTCTCTCTCTCTCTGCTCGCTCTCTCTCTATCTATCTATCTATCTATCTATCTCTATCTATCTCTCCTCTCTCATCATGCATGAGTAACACTCTCATAGAATTTTCTCTTATAAGATTGCATGCTTCACACTCTCATGTACCGGTACTATTACTTTTCCTTTCTTCGTCTTTTTGTGAGAGCTTGGACAATCCACTTGTCCAGGCAAGAAGGCAGCAATGCCTGTTCATTCTGGCGAAGTAAAATACAAAATATACCAACCAACCAAGTACATTGAGCATGAATTGTATCCCCCCCGCCCCCCCCCCCCCTCTCCTCTCTCTCTCTCTCTCTCTCTCTCTCTCTCGATCGATCGATCGAAAGCCTGAAATAGTCTCGATATTTATTCGCATGCCCTGTAGATTCTGCACGAGTCAAATGCTCATTGTTCGATACAAATTCAATACACGGAGCACTATGGAGCAAGCGTTGAGTCCGTTGGTGTCAGGGATATGAACACTCACTCACAAAATGGGGTTCGCTGACCCCTGGACCCTGGATTGTTCACGGAAAGCAGACTGGTTTTAACGAACCTCGCATGTGCTCAAGTAGTTGTACGAGATATAAACGTTACAGAATAGATGTGGCACGAACACGTGACTGATGAAAGAATGATTAGTAAATGCGCCAGTAAGGCTGAGTGTTGACTTGGAAAACATTATAAAAAATATGAATCTACATTCTGCTAAATTCTGTGGAGGAATAACGTTATGCGGCGAATGAAGTGACTGATGATGAAAACAGCTATGCAGCGGGACTGCTGATAAGTAAAACAGGCTAACTACGAAAGATATTACGCTCATGATAAAGAACAATCATCAGAGGTTATGGGTTTGTGCGTGAGCGCGTGCAGGTTCTCCATTTGCCTTGTTGATAGCTTACATTGCCCAATTTAGCCTCGCGTGGCGGCGCGTTTGCGACAGTCCTCAGTGGTCAGGACCATGCCAAGGTGCGGGCTGCAACAGAGCTGCTTTGCCTTCTCGCCCAGCCACAAGCGGCCCACTGTCTGCGTGCGTGCCATGAACGACAGGAGATCGTGCGTGATGTTGGCCAAGTGGTTGGCACCCTTCAGCATGTTTTGCGCGTGATCCGGCGGGGCACGCGGCGAGACGCACGGTCCCATTCGCTCCATGAACTCGCGCTTGCAGCAGATGTCGATCAACTTGCGCTGCACCCAGGGGCGGCCTGGTGAGCGACGAACGTGTCCGGGCCTCTTGCGTCTCGAGCGACGGTACTTGAACGGGTCGTACGAGCGGACAGGACTGCTCACCTTGCCGAAGGTGCCAATACGTGAACGCCGCAGTTCGGATGCCGGTGTGCTCTGGCTGGTATTAAAGATGGCATCGTTCAGTGTCTGGCGCATGACGTCGATGTAGCGCTGCAGGAACAGGTTGGAGCGCACGCCTGGCGTCTGGCGCAGCACGCCCAGCAGGTAGTTTTGTTGTCAGTGTGAGATAGCGCTGCGCTCCAGGCGTTGTGTAGCGGGACCACACCGGTCTACCTGTGCTGCTGCTGCTGCCTACACCTCTAGTCTGCCCACAGGCCCTTTCCAGAAGCAGCCTTCAGAAGGTATTTCTCGATTATGGGACGAAATATGTTCACCATGGGATTGTTCTTGATGAAGGGTAGATTTGAAAACGCGTCCAACAGACCAGGCAACAGTGATTTTATCAAGCCTGGAGGCAGGAGCCCGGCGGACCTTCCTGTGATTTTTTTCGAATGTCCGCTGACGGTGTTCAGCACGAACTGCTTTAGCGTTGGCAAAAACATTTTGATCATAGGGTTGTCTCTGATGAATGGCAGCTTACTGACGGCGTCAACTAGGCTCGGCAGAAGTGTCTTCAGCAGCGGTCCGTTCAAGAGAGGGGACCGCCGGGCCATGCCTACCGCTCCCTGCATGGATGCCACGTGATTGAGATACCTGAGAACTGGCATGGCGACGGCTAGATCACGTGATGACGGCTGGGTCTTGATCGCCTGTCGCAGGATTGCCTTCAGGTTAAGGGTGACATCGCGCACGATGGACTGCTGGCGAAGTCTTCTCGGCAAGCGCAGCATAAGGCTATCCACGAAGTTGTCCATGGCCTGCCCAGCCAGTGCTTGGGCTGCTGACGACAGCGAAGCGTCGCGCTTCTGAGGCACGACTGTGTTCAGGAGGCCATACAGCAGTTCCTTGATGGCTGGGAAGATCTCTGGCATGCTGGTTGGAGCCAGCTTTTTCTGCCAATAGTCGATGGTATTGTTGACGGTTACTCGAGCCATGTTGAGTATTGCGCCGAGCATTGCCGTGCGACCGCCTCTGTGCCGCCGAGGGCTCCGCTGCCAGAATGGTGGGACGCGTGGCAGCGCAGGCGCTCTCCAGATTGGTTTAGATGGGACGAAATCATTGGTCTCGTATTCCTCCGCGAGGCCCGTGTCACCCATAGTGCTATCATAGTGGCTCGCCTCCGCACTATCCGTGTGTTCGGAGTCTTCGTTCACCAGTTCACTGCGCTTTGCCATGATCGGCAGCGGCATGAAACCGGCCTTGCCCTTCATGTAGGCCTTAGCGGCAGCTTTGGCCATGGCCTTTTGCTGGGCTTTCAGGGCCTTCTTTTGCGCTTTCCTGGTGGCGGCCTCCGCTGCGGACGCAAATATGCTCTTGAAGAACCCTGCCTCTCTCCTGTCCAAGTCCGCATCCTCTTGCTCGTTGTCCTGTGCGTTGGCCCAACCGAGATCGCCCATGGTGTTCGCTTCTATGGACGCCGTGCTGTCTTCGTCATCTTCCGCAGAACTGTGGTCACTCTCGAAGCTGTCGAAATCCTCGTCGCTGAGGGCGCTGTCTGTATTATCGAACTCTTCTGCTGCAGTGATGTCGTCACTAGCTCGTCGACCCGCAAACTTCTTGACCGCGGCCTTGACGAGTGCCTTGCTGGCTGCCTTGGTTGCGGATTTAGCTAGTGATTTCACAATCTTCTTGCGCATCTTCTTCATGAGGCCTGGACTTCTCTGGCCGGTTTCTTGGTCGCTGGACTCGTACTCCTCCTCCTCCTCCTCAGAATCGTACTCAGCGTTTTCAAATTCTTCATCGTCAGCCGAAATGCGCCCGGCGTCACCGTCCAGGGCGATCGTGGTCTCTTCTATGCTGTCCAAGACAGTAGCCATATCAGAATCCGTCTCGCTGTTGGTTGTTGCCATGTCAAGTCCGTCCCATAAATCATCTTGCTCGAGAGTAGCACTATCTGCCGCCTGGCTTTCAATGGCGCTGCGCCTCCGGAACTGCAGCTTTGCGGCCGCCAAACTCTGCGCCGCGGCCAGACTCGAACTGGCCATGCGCTCTGCAGCTTGCTTGACGAAGACCTCGCGCTGCGCCGCCTGCATCCGCCGCGCCGCCCTGTTCTTGGCCGCTATAGCTGCTTGTGACTGCAGTGTGGCGACTTGGAGAGCCCGCCTGGCATCGTCAACTGCTTGAAGGCGTCGCCGGTATTCTGCTGCCCTGACTAATGCCCTGGCTATCTTTTTTCCTTTGCCTTTCGGATTCTTCTTGCCTCTGTAGATTCTAGCTATTTTGTTAGCCTTCCTCTTGAGAATTTTAAACAGGGGACTACGCTGGCTCACTGAGTCTACTGCAACGTCATTATCGTCATCCTGTGTAGCAGTTTGCCACAGATGATTGTCGAGATTGGTCTCATCATCGTTGTTGGCGTTCCAGGTGACGTCACTGCTCATTGAATAGGCCTGCTCATCATCCTCCGGCTGGGCGGATGATTCGGCATCAGCTTCTGGTGATCGACTCATGGTCGTTCCAGGTAAAGTCTTCCTGTTTGCCTTCTCGGCCGCCTGGTCGGCGATCTCCTTCCACACACGCCGCTGGTGCTCCTGCTGGCTAAGTCCAGTCCGTCCGCCTGCCGCATTCTCGTCGAATGATTCGTCCGTGACGTCGTCTTCAACGCTCTCCTCCTTGTCGCTGTCGTCACTGACGTCATCGGAATCGGAGAAGTCAAACATGTCCTGTAGGGCCTCGCCCGCACTGCGCATGAGCTCATCCAGTACTTCAGTGCTGTACTGCTCCGATGCAAACCTCTTCTGTCCTGTGGGCTGCAATACGCTGGGCACCATAGCGCCAAAGAGACTGGACAGGTTGAACTTCGGCACGGTGGCCGGTGTCTTGGGAGCGTCGCGCATCTGTGCGAATAGATCGACGTAGTCATCATCACCTTTCTCGTGTAGTTGTACATCATCTTGCAAGTCTTCGGCGAAGTCCTCATCAGAGTCGGCGAAAACGTCACTGAGCGCCTGAGCAACACTATCTTGGCTGTTTGGATCACGCTTCTGCTTATCGATCTTCTTCATCAGCATCTCCAATATGCCTCTAAGTGTCCCCTTGAGCATAGCTTGGATGGGTTTGAAAGCCTCTGCGTTCCTAGCCTGGACAGTATCAGCCTCCTCGTCACCAACAGACTCTTGGCGGTCTTGAAGGGACTCCAGGTTCAAATCGTTGCCGTTGGCTTCTTCCAGCGAGTCCGCATTATCCTGGTCAACGTCTACCACAGCCTCGTTCGCCCATTCCGCCAGTTTGCCGGACTCAAGCAGTGGCGAAGCAGTGGTCAAGAAGGGTGTGGATATCACCGTCAGGCACACCATGAGGACGGTCGGCGTATACCGCCCGAACCGTGCCATGCTGCCTCACTGGACACTGCACTCGCAAGTCCAAGTCGCAATCAATGAGCACTGTCTTCCTTGTCCAGTATTCACAGCAGGCGCAGTAACTGTACAAACCTCACTGATATCTTGCGTGTACTCAGTGGGTACCAGAATAACATCGGTCAAACGCTTTCCTAGCAGTGCAGAGTGAACAAGACGTCTTGCTCGCTCCTCCGCGCGCCTACTCAACTGGACTCGGGAACTCTTTGTGAGCTACTACGCCTCTTCGGGCCGGTGCAGTGGTTAAAGAGCACCTACAATTGCTGTGCTGCTGAGACAGCGACGATCTACGGCTCTCCTGCCCCGAGACGTTGTACGGACCGTCCGCCTGACGAGCTGGCTTGTCTGGTGGGGTGATATGTACATGATAATATACATGTACACGTACGACATAGTGGGCTTATGCTGGCTTCGCCACCTGCCGACCAACGAGTGCGTATCGTGTACATGTACATGTTTAGAACTAAAACAACATGGTTGCAAGAATTGAGTACATGTCCTTGTATAATGTATATGAGCTGGTCAACTTGGGAACGATGTTGTGTGGAAACCAGATGTGTGCGTTACCTGCCTTGAGCCTTCTAGGGAAACCAAAACGTCGGTAACTATGCATACATTGATTTACCTACGCACCCGCACGTTCAGTGCCCGATCCACCCATGCTATTGTGCAAGAATCGTGACGTCATGCATCGATCATGCATCGATCATTTTCTTTATTCTGCTCTTCAGCGACGCCGCTCCAGTGGAGCGATAAGGACATCCTGCCGCATGTCCGGCACAACACACACGTCCCGTCCCTGATCAGTTGGCCACCCCCAGGATCAAGCATTCAAATCAACAGCAGCTGGTCATCTGCTGCTCGTTTACATAATATTTCTGGCACGGGTAAATTTTATCACATTTTTACTGCAGTGAACATACCAGTGAAAAGGAAACCAAACAAAAATTGCAACATTGGGTGCGTAGCTGTGCATGTGGGTTACGGTGCACTCCCACGACCATGGTCTGGGGATCAATGCACAGTCTAGCCCTTGGCGGATTATGCTCGGCTGAATTGCTGAATTATGCCCAAATTATGCTACATCATCCGAATTATGCCAATGATGGTGCTGTACTATGCTGCGGTCCAATCTAATGGTATGGTGAACGCAGTACAAACAGCCCTTGGCGGATTCTGCTCGGTGAATTGCTGAATTATGCTTTCCTTTATGCCCAAATTACGCCAGTGATTATGCTACATTATGCTGGAATTATGCCAATGATGTTGCTATACTGTACCCTTGCACTCTTGTTGCACTTTGCGACGTTACAACCACTCTGGCACCATGGCAGCACGGCTGATAAGGGGTAACATTCACCAGGTCATTTCCTGTAACATGCCTAAATATTCCTGGAGCATTAATCTTCAGCCGTAAGGTTATGCCGACCGTCTGGTCTCAGAGGTCCTTTCATGCCAGGACATAATGTTTAGACAAAATCCGAAGATTAGGCCAGAAATCATGCCAGCATAATTCGCCAAGGGCTAACGTACACAGCAATAGGCAGGAAGGGCGACTGCGTAGCGTTCTGCTCCGCCCTGCAAAGTCAACACTAAGTCAACCGCACCTACTGTATATTCCCATTGTTTCTTTTTTATATTATTATCATAATTATGAAATGACCCAAAGGCCATGTGCCTATCGAGGGGTTCATTTGATTGAAAGAACAGTACTACTACTAATACATGTACTGTAGATGTATGTACAACGACAAGTAGTCTTGAAGTACTAGTTGACCAGGGTCCCTCGACTTAGACACTGGACATGGTCTCTTTGCTGCATACGTCACTAAAACTGTGAACACTTTTTGAACATAAGAAAGAAAAAGGATCAAGGAGCTAAAAGTTACGCTGTTTGTTTGCTTGTTTGTTTTTTATTATTTCAGTTCGTTGCCTCAACAGTACAACGTACAAATATCAACGCTACGATGTCCGCTATCACCACCAGTTACTAAACAATCAGCTCATGCGATAACATTGCACGACACTGACCTCATGTTATTTCTATAACTTAGAACCTTCCGAGTTGGAAGGCTGTTGGAGTGCGCATCCAAGATGTGCTAGAGCTGTTAGCCAGCTAGTTGTAGAACGTCAGTATCGTCGGTCAGTGTCGTGCAATGTTATTGCATGAATAATAATATAATATTCGCGGGATCCGCGTCGGCATCGCTTGAATGTTCGTTCAGAAACACACAAACTAGCATTCGCATCCGCAGGCCACCACTATGCCTGTTATTGCATTAGCTGATTGTTTAGTAACTGGTGGTGTTAGTGGACATCGTAGCGTGACTTTTAGCTCCTTGGTCCTTTTTTCTTTCTTCTAAATAAGTCCTTGGTTCTCCATCCGAGTCCATTCCTGCTTTTATGAAAAGTGTTCACCAATTTTCCGCCATGGCCCATCATCAGGATGAAAACAGTAAACTATTAAGTATGTGGAAGAAAGGTGCTAGAATCGGTGGCCATGTGTCGAGAGTATCAGCACTGGTGGAAGATGTTGGGAGAAAGGAAGGGAAATGGGGGGGGAGCCCAGCCACCTTCAGTTCTGTGCCCTGCTAAAATCGGGTCATGGTTCCGTTTAAATGCCTTTCGGCTAGTGTGTTTCTGTGGTATAGCGGACTAAAGAATAGGAAACGTGTTTCGCAATATTGATTGTATGGTGCTATTTTGTATATAGAATTCCCATTCCATTTTTGCTTTAGTGCAGCCCTGAGGTCGACTCACTTATTTATTTTCCACCCTTCCTCTCTCCGTATTTCTGCCTCCCCCCCCCTCTTTCTCTCATTCCCTCTGTCGTCCGCATGTATCAAAGGAGGCGAAACCGCCTGTTTGCGGTGCTACGTTAAATAGACGTTAAATAGACTTGTACAACAAGGGAGGGGGAGAAGTGGCATGCTGTGTCTGTACAATGACATGTATGTGTGAATGTGCCACATAGAAAATAGAATGCAGAAGCAGAAGCATGCAGTGTTGCTGGATCCATACATATGAAGTTAAAGTTGAAGACAAATTATTTGCAGACTTCTAGTTAATCGATGATAGAAAAAGGTTAGAAGGTGGTTTATCAGTAAGTACAAGGTGCGCGAAATGAAGCAATGCGTCCAGTGTAAAACGTCAGGCAGGGATCTGACAGCTCACTAAGAACCACACGTTTAAGTGAGTGAGTCCAGTTGTCTGATTCTGGAGCGAAACAGGAATCGGCCGCGACGTATTCTATAGATACTTAGAAGCAGGACAGACTTCAGTAGTATGCTTTCATGCCTTATCTGCAAGGAAATTGTACGTATTCTATTCCTCACTGTTGCCTGATGAATGCACTGCTGGGAGCGATGAACCCAGAGTGGCACCGAACTAGCCTCGTTGCACCGTCACACAGTATACTGTGTAAGACCCTCTGCATGCGAGGTCGTATTTGAGCACCCTCAGCCTCACAGGCTTGGTCGCAATATGGCAACGCCTGTTGAGGAACAGCCGAACTGCTGCAGAGACAAGTCTCGAAGTACATGTAGTACACAGGGGGCGCTGCATTGTTTGTTTGCTTGTTGTATTTCACTTCACCAGATACACTGGTACTTCTGCCTTCTCGTCCAACCGTACGGCTAGATTGTCAATAAGAGATGACGAATATAATGAAGTGTAAAAAAAGAGAAGAAACACATGAGAACGAGTTATGCAGCAACTATCCACGACTGTAGCAAGATGATAAACGGCTCAGTATCCGAGTTTAAATTATAATGAAGTATAAGAATTGGAAGTTATACATGGAAAACTGTGGGCGCAAGTTATGCGATCGAGTCCACCAATTAAACCAGATTTTGAACTGTCAGACGCGTACAATCTGCGGCACAACAACTGACAGGGAGTACTGAGACCTTCCACGGCATGAAATTCAGCTTGAACACTGCTCGATGGCGCTAACCAACAACATTCGAACTTGGAAGGTTCGTGGATATTAGTGCTAATACCAAAGAGGGGAAGGTCAGCGCCATCGAGCCGAGCACAAGCTATGTTCCAAAGCTTCGTGGAGTGCTGGCCTGGTACGATAACGGGACGGCAATACCAGACAGTGCAGTCAAACCACAATTCGACAACGCAAAGCAGCAACCACCCAACTTGGGACTGGGAGGCTCAGTACAGTGAACCTGTCTAAGACGATCACCGCTGAAGGGACCTTCATAATGTGGTCTCTGTTACCAGGTGGTCTCCTTATCCAGGGTCAATTGACTGGAAACAGCATCCCTTGGTCCTGGTTCCAGTGGTCATTTAGGACAGGTGGTTTCCTCATCTGAGTGGTCACCTTGACAGGTTTTAACTGTTTTATCAAAGATGAAGATATGAAGCAGTTTTGTGCTACCTTGTGCACGTGTGACCGCTCAAAATCTGCTTTAGTGGGTAGACTCTACCGCATAACTTGTGCCGAAAAAATTCCATGTTAGTTCAGTTTCAATTTTGTTCCTTGGCTCACTATCTGAGCTCTGAAAAAAACTAGAAGGCAAGCAATATAAGTAAATTAAGCTAAAGGCGAACATGCACTGCATTCTTTACATGACTCCGAGTTCCTTGGGAAGGAGGGCTATGCTATAATTTAGCCATGAATACTAGTCTACAATGTACATACATGTACATGTACATGCTCGTGCCTGCTCAACAACCACTTGAGTGGTACGCAGAGCTTGACTTGTGCACTGGAGGAACAAGGCGGTACACAGCTTGAAAACAGCAGCGAATGTTTGTGCGTGGGGTCCGTAAGTACTACGCATTGCCGACGGAAGGGCCATCGTTTAGCAAATCTACTAAGCGTGGACAAATGCCAACTACTATACATCATGTATTTCTTCTGATCATGCACCACCCTGATCTAGTATAATTGCCCTTCGATTGGCTTCTTGTAAACCCAGAAACCTTTGCGATCTTGGAACGTTCGCGAATTTCGCGATGAGTGTGAAATCGCGAATTAAGTGGGCGCGAACGTGAAAGTGTAGACGCGAGTCAATCATCAAATTGAGTACAATCGTAAACGTTTGCAGGCGCAAACTGTTCTGTCGGCGCAATTCGCGAACTAAAACGGGCGCAAACGGTTCCGGGTTTAGAGTACGCGACTATCAAGCAGCATCGCTCTGACTTCGGTACGATGATATGAGTCCAATCGATGTCTTCCTGCCAGTACTACTACTACCAAGAGTACATTATAGCAATAAAAACTGCTTTATGGCAGTTTTCTAAAAAAAGTTATTGTGTTCTAGTCCGTGGACCCCGTCTAAAAAGTAAGAAATTAACGAAATGTGATAGCTGAAAATTAAAATTTCACACAAAACCTCACAATAATCACAACACTTGAAATGCTGCTTTCAACACTAAACTTGTACTGCACCAACAATTGGCAACATGCATGAATAGGAAAGAGGATCACGAGGGGAAAAGGTCTTCTACATGTACAATGTAGCTTTTCATTCTGTGTGTGATTATTGTGAGGTTTTGTGTGAAATTTTAATTTTCAGCTATCACATTTCGTTAATTTCTTACTTTTTAGACGGGGTCCACGGACTAGAACACAATAACTTTTTTTAGAAAACTGCCATAAAGCAGTTTTTATTGCTATAATTTCTTTTGTTTTTTCTGTCACCAATTGGCCAATCAATGGAATGCCCTATATCAATATGTAAATGATGGCCTTCACATCATATCAATACCGTATTATACGCATTGATGTGCAAGCCTTTTCTTGCAGAATATGGCACTAGCATGTTCTTCTGCGGGGAAACATGTGAGTAGTGGTGGAATGTGGTGATACTTTTTTTTATACGGAGGTCATTCTGTGCATGTTGCTGTAGCAGAATTTCATGACTCTGTCATAAAATTGTCTTGCCTTTCAGATATTTCAGATTTCCCCACCCTCGATCAGATTTATTTGAGAAATGTAACCAGGTGCGTGTCACGTTTTTGTTGATTCTGTGTTTATAATGGTTTAAAATCATGGGTTATCGTGATAAGGTCATCCTGCATCATATTGCACTGAAATCGTAACCCTGTTGATGTTGATACAACTTTTGGAAGCAGTTCAATGACTTATTATTATTATTATTATTATTATTATTATTTTTTCTTATTTTGTTAGGGATTTCCCAACAGGCAATGTTGCCTTTTTACTGGGAACCCTAAATGAGACTTTGTGTGAGCGCGAAACAAGCTTCAAACTGTTAGTCCTCGATTTTCTAAAACAACACAGCAAAGGAGGAACAATAAATAATGTATTAAAATGTAAACAAATACATTGCTGAGTCCGACACCTCGTTCCAACAACTACACTGATCCTGAGGATAAAAGGGGCAAAACTATGGTTGGAGGTACTGAGAGATAAACAAGGCACTCCATAATAATAAAATCTTACACATCTTTTCGTGAGTATAAATGATATCCAGTCGAACCTCTTTAGGACGAACACCAAGGGACCGATGTTATTTATTCTGTGAGTTTGTCTTAACCTATTTTATAACCAGTGAATACAATTATTTCTCCAATAGACATACGAATAGATTTCTTCTACAGCGAAAGATTCTAAGCCACAGCGACTCATTGACTTGTCTCGTATGAAACAAATGAGTCACTAGAGAGGTTCTGCAAAACGAAAATGCGTACAAACTTTCGTTCCACGCCATGAAGTGCGAAACTTCGCACGAACTTTCGCAACTAAAATTTGGACGCGAAACTTGCAGGGAACGCGAAATGAACAGTCGTACACACTTTCGTGAGATCATTGGGTCATGGCGTACGTGCACTTGGCCTGCGCAAACTACGAAAATGTGCAGAACGCAAAGTTCGTGCAAAAATTCGTACACACTTTCGCAAGGACTGTCGCGAAACTTCGTTCGAATTTTCGTTTTGCAGAACCTCTCTACTGAACGTTTCTTTAGCAACATGACGGCAACTGAAACAGCAACAGAGAAAGTACGATACATGTACAGCACATTCTTGCAGGTACAGTACTACAAACAGATTGCAGATCGTAATTCTTGCTTTCGCGGCACGAAACTTCATTTGGGGCAGTGCAATCTCGGCGGAACTCACAAATAATAAATAAAACAGACTAGACTGGAGTAAACAAATCCAATCATACAAGTACGAGATCTTCACGAGACGAGACTGCACCCGTTGACTTGTTTCGTACGAAGCAAACAAGTTTACTGAACCTCTCCACAATGGAGATTTTCGGTCAATGGGTCCTTGAACCTTTCCGTCCAGATTGGGAACTGCCAACGATAGTATGCCACTGACCAGTGCCTTACTTGTAACGTACCAATGCACAATGACAACACATCTAACATAAGCCTTACCGTCAAGAAGGTGAACTCGCGTTCTTCGCACACTGTAGACAAGGGCAAAGAGATAAAAATGGATCTAAATCCGAATAAAATCAGCACCTGTCTCCGTAAATGAAAGGGTGAGCATAAGCAAATGAATCGAAGGAAACCGGTCAACTCAGAGATCACCTGTCATCGAGTATTCCGTAAAAGGAGGCCTCGGCAGCGGAAAAGCTAAATTAGAAAAGAGATCCTGTCAGCTTTTCCAATATTTATTGCATTCCGCCCAAAATGAGCACACTTTTCGTAAATGAAAGAGTCAACACAAGCAAAAGAATCAAAGGGAACTGGTCAAGTCACCTGTCATTGAGTAATATTCCGCGAAAGGAAGTCTCAGCAGCGACGAAACGAAATAAGCCAGGCCAGGAGACGAAATATCCGAAACAGCTCATACAAGAAGCAGTTCCAAAGGAGGAAGTTCCTCGCGCATGCACATCCGAACACGGACTGCACTGCAACACAATGTCTGCCGTGCACGTGCACAGCACGCGGCTACCACCCGTTGGTAGATCTAATACCGAGCACCTTACGTAGAGACTTACGTAGCCTAAGTGAAATACCGAGCACCTTACGTAGAAACTTACGTAGCATAGCGATGTCGTTTTTCTTGCCATGTGAACACAATAATAGAAAAGCTGACAGGATCGCTTTTCTAAATAAACCAGAGTGTGCAACTGTGCATATCAGATCTGAAACAGCGCAGTTCGTGCACTACGTCACCCTGATGAGATCAGCCAAGCCGCGACTTGCGTAGAGCTCAAATTTTCATGTTTCATAGCCCGGAAATCAGCCAAGTTTGCTTGATTTTAGACGTCCTGTTTCAGGATTTCGGTGTTTTGTGTTACTGTGTACGCTGCGTACATCCACCGACAAGTAAAGTCACCAGGCTATCCGTCTCAAAAAACCGAAATCAGGACAAACTCAGTGAACTGCACCACCGCGACTGGTTACGCAACTTTTCACCGTACCTGTGGCTTACCATGCCGTCAGAAATGACGTAGTGCACGAATTACGCTCCCACAGGAACCATCGATATGCATCCCGAGTTGCACACTCTGGTTTATGTACTCTTGCTACTACTAGTAGTGGCAGATGCTTCACACGTGAACTATGAGGGTCTGAGGGGGGGGGGATCTCTGACGTCATCGCTGTGGAATTTTTCGCCGCCTGTACAGTGGGGCAGCGTAGCGGTGTACTCGCCACTTTTGGAGGGAAAGGAGACACACATCCTGAGTGTCAATCCCACCCAAAGGAC
>NC_088647.1:26629559-26654898 GCF_964019385.1 Sycon ciliatum
AAGGGTGAAGGTTTTCCTAGACTACATGTAGAACTAGGAGGCTTGGAGAAGGTCATAATTTCACCGCGTGTTTGGCCCAGATCAAACAACGAAAAACAAACAACATCAAACAACGGTGCTCCTCCACCTCCTCTTTCTGAATTCAATGATGATTCAATGATTTGAAATCTGAATCATCGTGGTGGACCCTGGGTGTTTTCTACCCTCTTCAAATGACGACCATTGCGTCCCAAGGAGCCGATATCTCCAGTTCTTCTGAGTCTGAAGGTGAATCCGGTATCGAGGACATACATGTAGCTATTTTGTCCCCCAGGGCAGAACAAGCTGCAATTGTAACAGTATAGACTTGATTGATTGGAGAATTCGTCGAATGATGTTCAAACCAGAGGTTATAAAGCAAAAGAAAGGTGAGAACCGCAGGAGTGAGAATAGTAGGAACACAAGGTGTTACCATAAGACAAGCAAGAAGTGTCAAGGTAAAACTATTACACTCTCCCGGCCCCATAGGAAGCCCAAGGTTCTATTAGATAACATAATCCAGTTAGGAGATGCAATTGTGGAAAGGGGAATATTAAATAATCACTCATGCACATGCATAACCACATTGAAGTGTAATCCAACTCAACTTCATCACTCTCACAAGGAGATGACGCAAAACTATATCAGTCTATAACATAATTATTAACTATCTCAGTAAGAGATGCATATGGCTCAGCCCAGTTAGATCAAGGCTGCTGTCGTTGTGAGGCTAGATAGTTCTGCAGCGGTTTAATATTCCGACCAGACTCATCACATAGGTTGCCAGCGGGCTCCCACGTAGCTTCGCTGCTGGGGTAACCCTTCCAATGCACCAGGAAGTGTTGCTCACCACTGCGGTGTCGGTGATTCAAAACGGCTTCGACAACATAGCGTGTGTGTCCATCTAGATCTGTGAAGGGCGGAGGCGGGGGTTGGTGTCTTCCAGGAATCGTGTTCTCTTCGTAGCGTTTAAGAGCAGTGACATTAAACACGGGATGGCAGCGAAGTTCACGGGGTAGTTCCAAGCGAAAAGCATTCGCTCCAATCTTAGCCTGGATACGATACGGACCAAACCACTTGGGTTGCAACTTCCGAGAGGGCTGGCCACGAGCTTCCGGGGTCAGTAGAAAGTCTCTGTAGACAAGAACGCTATCACCAACCTTCAAATCACTGGGCGTTCTCGTCTGGTCTGCGTATAGAGCTTGCCTTGCCTGGGCGTCGAGCATAGCATCTCGAGCTATCCTTAGTGCGGCTTCCTGCTCATGAAGCCAATTGACCGAATCACTCCTTTCCCCTCCCGTAAGAATGAATTCGGGCGGGGACTTAGGGTCAAACCCATAGTTCAGATAGAACGGTGTATTAGCTACAGATGACTGTTGTGAACTATTTATTGCAAACTCGCAGAGTGGTAGAAGCGAATCCCAATTGTCCTGTCTCAAGTTCACAAATGCTCTTAGAACATCTCCCACTTGCCGGTTAACTCTCTCTGTCAAACCATCCGTTTGAGGGTGGTTAGCAGTGCTGAATGCCAATTTAGTTCCTAGCTGAGAGAATACTTCTTTGAAAAAAGCTGCAGTGAATCGTGGATCGCGATCGGAAACAATGGTTGAGCTCAGCCCGTGCAGACGAAACACGTTTTGAATGTACAGTTGAGCGCTGCCCTTAGCATCAATCTTCGAGTTTGTTGGAACAAGATGTACGCATTTCGTAAGTCGGTCCACAAAGGTGTAAATTGCGTCGAAGCCACGAGAAGTAAGGGGCAATCCAACAATAAAATCCATTGAGATATCCTGCCAAGGACTATTAGGTATTGGAAGTGACTGGAGAAGCCCTGTTCGTGGCTGACCTCCCTTCGTTCGCTGGCAGAGATCACAGGTTTTGACAAATCTCTTGATATCGAGACCCATTCGGGGCCAGTAGAAAAAACGTGCTAGGCGGAAGTACGTTCGATCACGACCCGGGTGGCCAGCCGTTGCACACTCATGGTGTTCTTGAATGAGCTTTAACCGGACACCGCACTGTGGTATGCACAACCGGTTATTGGGGGATGCCTTGAGGTACAAGCGATCAGTGGATTCGTCCCAATAATAGCGATCATGCAAATTATCTCGGAGAGAATGCTTCAATCTTTCTATGATGGGAGTTAGCTCTTTGTCTCTCTGGTAGGCATCTGATATTGTATTGGACACGTCATCATCCATTGCTAAAGCATACTCAATAGCATTCAAACGTGGTACTGCATTCTCCACGAGGTTACTCTCATGGAGATCTGGGCGACGCGAAAGGGGATCTGCAGGGTTCTCTCTGCCGGGTCTGTGACGGACTGTGTAGTTATAGTCAGCTAGGAATTCAACCCATCGCGCCTCTCTCTTTGTAATGCTTGGTTTTGTTTTCAGATAAACTACCGCCATGTTGTCTGTAATGACCTCAAAGTGTTGAAAGAGGTAGATGCGCCAGGTCTTTAGCGCAAACACTACGGCCAATGTTTCTCTTTCTGTAGCTGTATAATTCTGTTCCGCAGCAGACAATTTTCGGCTAGCATAAGCCACTGGATGCCAGGCATCTTCCTCTAGTTCTTGGAGAAGAACACATCCCAAGGCGAAATCGCTTGCATCTGTTACCACTCTGAATGGTCGGTTCACATCAGCCAGCCGCAATAGGGGCGCATTCAACAAGGCATGCTTTAGCGATTCAAAGGCATGTTGCCGAGAGCTGTTCCACTCGAATCGTGCATGTTTTCCCGTTATCTCCTCTAAGTTCTTAGAGAGCGATGAGTATTGATCTATGAATCGCCTAAAATAATTCGTAAATCCAAGAAATTGCCTCACCTCTGTGACGGAAGTCGGAGCGGGCCAGACCTTTACTGCGGCAATCTTGTCTGGGTCAGGGGCGATGTGCAGTCCATCGATGCAATGTCCCAGGAACCGCACACTCTCCACGCCAAATTCACATTTTGACCGTTTGCAAAATAACTGGTTGTCCCGGAGCACGCTCAATACCGACCGGACATGCTGCATATGCTCCGACCACGTTTTGCTGAAGATGAGTATGTCATCTAGGAACACGACTACGAACTCCCTCAGATATGGTTGAAGAATCGTATTCATCATGGATTGAAATGTTGCCGGTGCATTGGTGAGACCAAATTCCATGACCCTAAATTGGTAATGCCCAAAGGGAGTGTTAATCGCGGTTTTGGGCACGTCCTCAGCTTGAATGCGAATCTGATTATACCCTGATCGGAGGTCTAGTTTCGTGAAGTACCTAGCGCCCTGTACGGTATCGAATAAATCATCCACATTGGGCAAGCACGCCTTGTTCTTAACAGTTATCTTGTTTAGCTCCCTCCAATCGCAGACCATGCGTAACGAACCATCAGCTTTCTTGACAAAAAACACCGGTGCACCAAAGGGGGACTTACTTGGTTCTACGAAACCCTTTTTCAAGAGTTCTGTGAGCTGTTTCTTCAATTCCTCCATTTCTGGCCTGGGCAGGCGATAGGCAGGTCGCGATGGGGGTGATGAGCCTTCCTCCAGGCGGATTTCGTGGTCTACAGACCTCTCTGGTGGGAGTCTAGCTGGCAGATCATCCGGGAAAAGATCGTCATAGTCACGGAACATGGCCTTGAGATCTGGGTGCTCGTTCTGAGTGGATTTGTCGGGAGGTTCCTTGCCAATGCCGTCTTCTACGCTGACCCACGCCAGAACACCTTCGTCTCCACTCCTAAGGGCATGCCTAGCCTGACGACCAGATATGAACATTGCCTCCACAGGAGCGGTCGGTTCGCTTTGACTGGGCGACGCACAAGGCAAACCATTCGAGTTCAACCTGACTTCATTCGTCCGGAAGTTTATGTCTGGATTGTTACGCGTTAACCAAGGTTTCCCCAATATAGCGTCATAGCGATGAAGGGGGAACACCGTGAAGGTTTGGTTATCGCTGAAGTCGCCTACGATAACCTTCAATTCATGGGTCGTCTCCATGGGAAACGAGCTTGATGCTCCATCAGCCAGCGTGACATTCAGGTTTTCCGAGCCAATTTCGGTTGGCAGGTTAACTCTCCTGGCAAACTGTTCGGCAATGAAATCATGGGTCGAGCCCGAATCTATTAACATAAGCGCGCGACGACCGTTGATTTTGCCTTCTACACGCAGGAGCTCATGTTCCGTTTCCACATTGACGCTGGTAACCTGGGCCTCAATAGTTGGTGTAACATCTCGCTTGAAATTGGCTTCGGAGCATTCAGCATCATCGTCAACATCCTCCACAGCGAGGCTACTGAATCGGTTACGGGTAGAGACGGAGCACACACTACACGCAGGTGATGCCTTTTCTTGCTGCGTCAGTAATCGCATCGGCCTTACTGACGTCCACCGTTTGGGTGATCTCGATGCTGCGGGCAATTCTGGGCCATATGGCCTGGTCGACGACATGCGAAGCAGCCCCCCTGGGCTCGTAATGTCTCACGTTCCTCGGGGCTTAGTTTTGTTAGCTTTTTGCTACCTGATGGTGGTGCGAATCCCGGCGCGGTCGCCAGTGGTGGTCTGCGCTGAAATCGGCTGTCTGAGGCGACTGCTAGCGCTGACTGAACGGCGGCTGACAGTGTAGTGGGGTGTTCCTTCACTACCAAGGTCCGCATGTTACCGTGCAGGCCGTTGACAAATAGCAAGGCTCTGGAGAGTTCGTCAAGTTCCGGCACCTGTAAACTTAGCCGAGAAAACTCCGTTACGTACGATTCAATTGACCCACGCTGTTGGATAGAGAACATATCCAACCGCACTCTTTCCCCATCATAGTGCGGGCCATACACTCGCGCTAGGGCGCTTTTCAAAGAATGCCAATCCGAAAATTGCTCACCTGCTTCCAGGGAAGAAATTAGCCAAAGACGCGCATTCCCAGCGAGGTAGCTAGCCGCAAAGTTAACTTGGCTCTCCGGGTCACCTTGAGGTGAGCACTTCAAGGCTAACTCGACCGTAAATACCCATTCTTTGAACTCGGAAGGGTTGCCATGGAAAACATTCGGTTCTCTGGTAACGCGTTTGACGCTCGGGCTTGTCTGGGAGAGAGAACGCGATCGACACGGGGCTAGATCCGGAGGACTTGAGCTTGATGTAGCAGGTAATTGATGTCGTCCAACTGTAGCAGCCACGTTGTCCCGAGCGCGGCGGATCTCACGGAAAGCGGCGTATAGCAGAGCAGTAGCGGCCAGGAGCACAAGGCACGTCAAAGGGCAAACGATGATCTCAACCATCCTCAAGCTACCAGTGTAACAGTATAGACTTGATTGATTGGAGAATTCGTCGAATGATGTTCAAACCAGAGGTTATAAAGCAAAAGAAAGGTGAGAACCGCAGGAGTGAGAATAGTAGGAACACAAGGTGTTACCATAAGACAAGCAAGAAGTGTCAAGGTAAAACTATTACAGCAATAGCCAGAAAACAATCAAAACCCTAAAAACAGCAAGTCATCGAGTAGCAAGAGGACTAGGGTCATAGGCTGTAAGTCCACCCAAGCCAAACGGGTTCCAGTGCCAACCCCGCTGAAAGAATTTCAGAACGCGTGCCTCTACATCGCTGGGAAAGCTGTACTGCAATGTGTGTCAAAATTATGATTTTGCACACCAGGAAGAGCCGCATGTGGAAGGGAGCGTTCAGGCAAAAAGGATTTGGGGAAGTCCCGCATCCAGCAAGAACACTAGTCACCAGATGGTAGGAACACAAGAAGGATCATACTGCTGAACGTGTGGGTACTGGCATGTTTTCTGTTGTTCCTGACGATATAATCAAGCGTCGAGCTGACATAGTGGAAGCTTTCCTCTGGGCTGGCAATATGGATCAATGGCAGCATAAAAACTAACATTATGACTCCGATTTTTCAGAATTTTCTGTGCCATGTGCGGCGGAGCCTCCGTGTTATGAAAAACATGACGAAAAACTAGTACTACACAACGTTCCCAATTAGCTGTGGGCCGTAGCACTGTTGGAAAATTCCTTCCGCTACCATTAGCATAATCCCACGGATAAACTAGCATTATCGGCCCAAGCCTAGGATTCATCGCCAATTGCAGGCAAGCTTTAATGCAAAACAGCACAGGCTGTCAATATTGTCGAATTGTCACTCACATCATCAGTCACATGTCGTACTTCAGTCTTTTTCTTTTTTCTACTTCGAAATAAGTACTTCAGTATTTATAACGAGAAAGCGATGGGAAGCAAAACGCACGGGCACAATGGTGAATGATGCCCCCACCCCCACCCCACCACACACACATTATTGACTTAGACCAAAAAGCTCCTTGACTTACAAAAATTGAAGTCGAAACTGTTCTGTCATGTTGTCTGACTGCTTGCAGAACAAAAGACCACATGCACAGCCAAGTGTCTCATGCCATGGTCCCGAGCTACGCGGATCGGAGCACACGCGGAGCACATCCAAATATGGATGTTGCGCCATGTACGACAAAATGTCTTGGGCTGCATTGAGTCATGAGCCAGAGTTCCATGTACATTATAGCAATAAAAACTGCTTTATGGCAGTTTTCTAAAAAAGGTTATTGTGTTCTAGCCCATGGACCCCGTCTAAAAAGTAAGAAATTAACGAAATGTGATAGCCGAAAATTAAAATTTCACACAAAACCTCACAATAATCACGACACTTGAAGATCTAATAGTACGGCTTTCAACACTTGTTTATTTTATTTATTATTTTTTTTTTTTCTACAAAATCCACATAATCTCCAGACACTGGGGTGAATGATGGAGTGTGGTGGTGGGGCCCATTAAGCTCCGCCGACCAGAGGTCTCGGCTTCATAGCTCCATGGACGCACCAAAGGGATATTGGGTAGGGAGGATTAAATTGAAAAAGAAAACAGAAGAAAGAAAATGGAAAGATTGTATTGCTCAGTGAGCAAAAGAATAAGTTGAGTATTGATGTGAACGCTGTTAGACTTTTAAATTCAAGAGGAGACTGTCCGTGAGGAGAGATTACATGTATGTCCAAGCAGGGTAGGACACTGTACCCTCTTACTCGCGTATGCTATGAGTGGCCCAGTGCCAGTTCGTTCTGAGGAGATGGTGATAAGCTGCTGTCTTGAACTTTTGGATGTTCTTTGGGTGAAATGGGTGGGGAATGATAGAGGTAGGCAGCTGGTTCCAAATTGGGATGACGGAGTGGGGAAAGGCTCGGCTCACATTGTTCCTGGAATTGGCAGGAAGAACATTCTGTAACTGATGGGGATGCGCGGTGGACAGTCGTACAGCCTGGCGGGTGAGGCGTGTGGTCCTGGGTTGGTGTGTCGGGGGTGGAGCCATTCTCGAGAGAAGAGCGGGAGAATTATCGCAAAGGGCTTTATACAGGAGGCAGAGGGCAGCGATGGTGCGGCGAATTATGAGGCTAGGAAGCCAGCATTGCGGATGTATTGCTTTGATGGCACGCTCCTGCACCCAGTCCAGCCGATTCAAGTGGGAAGAAGCTGCCCCCATCCAGACGATTGGGCAGTACTCCATAACCGGCCGGACAAAGGCTTTGTAGGCTCGAAGCCGGGCAGGAATAGTCAGCAAGTGAAATGCCTTGCGCAAGGCTCCAAGTCTCTGCGTTGCTCGGACTACAACAGTTCGGATATGCTGGCTGAATTTTAGCTGATGGTCAAACGTGACGCCGAGTACCTTGATGGAGGGCTGCTCCTCGACAGGAGTTCCATTGAAGACAATGGGGGGTATTGGCCAGTCCCGACGATGGTGGGAAATTGTAAGGGCCTGAGATTTGGCTGGCTCGAACTGCACTTTCCAATCCGAGCCCCAACTGGATACTAGGTCGACAGCAGCCTGGAGTACTCTAGCGTTGTCAGGAACAGCAGCGAGCGTTGCAATTTCGGCGTATAGGGTTGTGTCATCGGCGAATGAGGCAAGGTTGGAGCCGATTGGGAGGTGGTCTTCAAGGTCGTTGACGTAGACCAAGAATAAGGTGGGGCCCAGGATACTGCCCTGTGGCACCCCAGCCTTAACTGGGCGTCTGGCTGATGTCTGGCCGGAGATGAGGACTTGAAGTGTGCGGTTGCAGAGGTAGTCTTGGAGCCACCGATGCAGGTCTCCCAAGATGCCATACACTCTAGCCTTGTGCAACACACCAGTGTGAGACACCCGGTCAAATGCTCCAGCAATGTCGATGGCCAGCACTCGAGAAGCTCCTTTATCTCCGGCGGTGTGCACCCACTGGTGGTGGAGAGCAGTCAGCAGGTCTGCTGCACTGTGGCCGCGACGGAATCCAAATTGCCGTTCTGACAGGACGTGATTCGTCTCCATGAAGTTGCTCATTGCCCTGTTGACTATGGTCTCCATGACCTTGGAGAGGATGCTCAGTAACGACACTGGTCGATAGTTTGATGGCGACGATTTAGACTTGCGCTTGTGGACTGGAACCACGTTTGCAACCTTCCACTGTTGTGGCTGGATACCGGAGCGAAGACAGCAGGTAAATAGTTTTGAAAGCGGCCGCGCCAATTCTGCAGAGCAAGCTTTCAAGACGCGGGCAGGTATCCCATCTGGACCAGTGGCCTTGGTGGGGTTGAGCTGGCGGAGAGTTCGCTCGACTGTGGTTTCGCGAAACCGGACGGTGCAGAGGTTGCGGTCAGTACGTGGTCGGACGTAAGGAAATGGAGCGGATAGGTCGTCTGCCCCTAGACTGCATTTGTTGGCGAAGTGTTCGGCCATGCACTCTGCTTTGCTGCGGTTGGTGTCGTGCTCCGTACCATCGGTGCTGCGGAGAGTAGGTATGGATGGGCTGTTTCCGTGGCCAGAGGCCTTCTTGATGGTTCGCCACCATTCACCAGACGCCATACACCCAGAGGCTAACTTCTGCGCCAGGCTTGCTGTGAATGCCTGCTTGGCAGTTGCCAGGCAATGGTTAGCCGAGTGCTTGGCGACATTGTAACGGGCTTGCAGCTGGGCACTTGACCGGTCGGCGCAGAGTCTCCTCCATGCTCTTTGTTTCTGTGCTACAGCCTCAGTGCATTCCGGTGTCCACCAAGAGGGGTTAGATGGTTTCATGCACAATTGCTTAGACGGTATGTATCGGCGCATTCCTTCCAGAATATTCTGGGTCAAGTGCATACACATTGCATCAGGATCATCACTGACAGTGGACTGCCAATCTGTTGTTCTAAAGAAGTGGCGGAGTCTGTCCCAATCTGCGCGTTGGTAACGCCAGACAGTTCTGGTCACTGGTGGTTCCTCTGCTGTGCTTACATGAAAGTCAGCTAGGACACAGGCATGGTCAGAGTTTCCCAGAGGTGCTAAGGTATTGACGGTCGCATCTCCCGGTAGGTCAGTCATTATTAAGTCGAGTGGGTTAAGGCCCCTGGTGGGCTCATGCACGTGCTGCTCCAAGCAGTGAAAAGCACACATGTCTTCAGTGTACACACCTGCATGAGTTGTCTTGGTGCTGCCGAGCCAATCCATGTTGTGTACGTTAAAATCTCCAGCCAATACCACATATTGACAAGATTTACGGGCCAGGTCTATGCCAGCACTGATGGCTTCAAGGGTACTGATGTCATTGTCGTGGCAGGAGCCAGAGCGATATGCAGCACACACAGCCACTGACTTCTTATCCACAGTTCTGACACTCAGCCATATTAGCTCCTCATTACCGACCTGGATGTCATCGAGTTCTCGGAGGGCCAGACTGGCTTTAACCCAAACCGCAACTCCTCCTCCATGAGCTGTTCGATCCTTCCGCAGTGGGGAGTAGTACCCAGGCAAGGACAGTTCGGAATCAGTAGCCTTCTCAGGGGTTAGCTTGCTCTCTGTGACAATGGCAATGTCAGGTTGGTGAACGTGTACAGCATGGTGAAAGTCACCAAGTTTACTCAGTAGTCCAAATGTGTTCGTCAGCAGGATCCGAAAGGATCTAATTGGAGCTTTGAGCTTGAGTGTCGGAGGACTCGGAGAGAGCGTCACTGTGTGAGCCGGACAAGGTGTCCCCCTTTGGAGCATCACTGAGAGTGTCACTGTGTGAGCCAGACAAGGTGTCCCCCTTCGGACGCTCACGGTGGCGCCAAACCCTGGCGTACAGTGGGCGAGGCCAAAAGTTTGGAGCAGTGGCGATTTCAAGGTCAGTCGCATCGATCATCAAGCGGGCAGACACTTTCCCATCTTCTGTGGTGTGTATGCTGCACTGGTGAACCTTCACCGGTTTGTTTACTGCTGCAGAGCGTTGCTCAGTGAATTCCTTGACACTTTCTTCACTGCTATGTGAGTTCAAATTGCCCACATAGATTACGGCTTTCTTCACTCTGTGAGGTTCGTTTGATACCAGTTTCCACGTGTCATCCGTGATTGGCTCTAGCTTCAGTGGCTTGGGCTTGACAGTGGGCCGCTCAATTGCCTGGGACTTTTCCTCATCCTCCGTTGACGTTTCATGGTCACTGGCAGGGTCACCCACGCTACGGGAAGTGCTACGGTGTTCGTCTGCATCAGTGGTACACGTGGCAGCCTGGCCTGCGCGAGTACGGGTACGCTTGCTGGTCCTTCCCGCTGTACTCTCCATCGTACGCTGGCTGTGCTGGTTGTGGGCAACTGCTGGAGGAGTCAGGGGAGAAGCACTTGCTGCGACAATGGCGGACTCCCTGAGGGCGACAACCTCCTCGTTCAGGCCTGCAATTTGCCTCGATAAATCATCGATCCTATTCTTTAGTCGTGTCTCGCGGTCTGCGGACTCCGTCACAAATGTTGCCAGCGTCTTTACTACGTCTAAAATCGAAGACTCGATCCCGGGGAGGGAGCACAACAATTTTACCTCCGAATCCGTCAGCCCGCGAACGGCAGCTTTTGCTGGAGGCATGGCGGAGGTAGGCCAAAGCTATCCGATGTCTACCTAGTTTCCTACTACTACTACTATACCTAATGTTTGAAACCAGGCCGGCCTGATGCCGGTTTCCTGGCGAGAAACTGTGGGAGCCTCAGAGCGCGAAAACCTGCACCCTGCTCCAAAGTTTGAAAAAAATGAGTCTTATTATTCCGACACTTGTACTTGTACAAGTACATGTACTGCGCCAACATGCTTGCATGTGAAAGAGGACCACGAGGGGAAAAGATCGTCTCGCATCCTGTGTGTGATTATTGTGAGGTTTTGTGTGAAATTTTAATTTTCGGCTATCACATTTCGTTAATTTCTTACTTTTTAGACGGGGTCCATGGGCTAGAACACAATAACCTTTTTTAGAAAACTGCCATAAAGCAGTTTTTATTGCTATAATTTCTTTTGTTTTTTGGCTAAAGGATATTACCGGTATTATTTTTATTTTATTTATTTTACTAGGGTGTTTCCCACAGACCTATGGTCTTCTTACGGGAGCCCCTAGAAAGGTTATGCATGAACGAACAAATGGGCGATAATCTGTACAAGAGCGAACAGTGGAAGGCAGCATATTCCACCGATCAGAACCTATAATTGTGTCACCAATGGAATGCCCTAAATGATGGCCTAAATGTAGCGACTCTACATGTTATTATTATTATTTTATTTTACTAGGGCGTTTCGCACAGACCTATGGTCTTCTTACGGGAGCCCCTATGGCTATGTACATGTACGTGTATCATATCAATTTCAATACCGTATTATACGCATTGATGTGCAAGCCTTTTCTTGCAGAAAATGGAACTAGTCTTGCATACATGTATTCATGTTCTTTTGCAGGGGAATCATATGAGTAAAGGCGGTGATACTTTTTTTTATACGCAGGTCATTCTGTGGATGTTGCAGAATTCCATGACTCTGTCATAAAATTGTCTTGTCTTTCAGAAAATTCAGATGTCCACACCCTAAATCACATTTACATGAGAATTGTAACCAGGTGTGTGCCGCAGATGTTTTTGTTGATTCTGTGTTTATAATTGTAGTCATGGGTTGTCGTGATAAGGTCATCCGGCATCATATTGTGGTGAAATCGTAATCCTGTTGATGTCGGTAAAACTTTTGGAAGCAGTTCAATGACTTCAAAGTGTTACGAGTCCACGATTATCTAAAACAACACAGCAAAGTAGGAACAATAAACATGTATTAAAATGTAAACAAATACATTGCTGAGTCCGACACCTCGTTCCAACAACTACACTGATCCTGAGGATATAATGGGCAAGGATATATGGTTGGAGGTACTGAGAGATAAACAAGGCACTCCATAATAATAACATGTTACACGACTTTGGGGGAGTATGAATGATATCCAGTCAAACCTCTTTAGGACGAACATCAAGGGACCGATGGCATTTGCTCTGTGAGTTTGTCTTAACCCTATTTTTATAACGTGTGAATACAATTATTTCTCCAATACTGCAATAGAGACACGAATAGATTTCTTCTACAGCGAAAGATTCTAAGCCAGACCAAACCATTGACTCGTCTTTTATGAAACAAATGAGTCACTGAACCTTTCTTTAGCAACATGACGGCAACTGAAACAACAACAGAGAGAATACGATACATGTACAGCACATTCTTGCAGGTACAACAAACAGATTGCAGATCGTAATTCTTGCTCTACCGGCACGCAACTTTATTTGGGGCAGTGCAATCTCGGCGGTACTCACAAATCAAACAGCCCAGACTCGAGTAAACAAATCCAATCGTACGAGATTTTCACGAGACTGCACCCATTGGCTTGTTTCGTATGAAGCAAACAAGTCACTGAATGCATGAACCTCTCCATAATGGAGATTTTCCCTGATATGCGAATTTATTTTGCATACTAACGTTAGTACTCGGCCAATGCGTCCTTGAACCTTCGCCTCCAGATTGGGAACTGCCAACGATGCTATGCCACTGCAAAATTCAGATTCTACCCCATGATCGGAGCACGGAATGCCGGAAGCAATCATGACCAGTGCCTTACTTGTAACGTACCAATGTACAATGAACATGAGTATTTCGACAACACATCTAAGCCTTACCGTCAAGAAGGTGAACTCGCGTTCTTCGCACACTGTTGGCAAGTGCAAAGAGATACGAATGGATCTATTAAATCCGAATAAAATCAGCACACGTTTCCGTAAATGAAAGGGTGAGCATAAGCAAATGATTTGAAGGAAACTGGTCAACTCAAAGATCACCTGTCATTGAGTATTCCGTAAAAGGAGGCCTCGACAGCAGAAAAGCTAAATTTAGAAAAGAGATCCTGTCAGCTTTTCCATTATTATTTTATTGTATTCCACCTAAAATCAGCACACTTTTCGTAAATGAAAGAGTCAACACAAGCAAATGAATCAAAGGGAACTGGTCAACTCACCTGTCATTGAGTAATATTCCGTGAAAAGAGGTCTCAGCAGAGCCGAAGCGAAATAAGCCAGGACACGAAATATCCGAAACAGCTCATGCAAGAAGCAGTTCCAAAGAAGGAAGTTCCTCGCGCATGCACATCCGAAAACGGACTGCATGCACGGCATGCAACACAATGTCTGCCGTGCACGTGCACAGCACGCGGCTACCACCCGTTGGTAGATCTAATACCGAGCACCTTACGTAGAAACTTACGTAGCCTAAGTGAAGTACCGAGCACCTTACGTAGAAACTTACGTAGCATAGCGGTGTCGTTTTTCTGCCATGTGAACACAATAATAGAAAAGCTGACAGGATCGCTTTTCTAAATGTACTTCGAAGCACCTAATTATAAATACGCAGAAAAAAATTCATGTGCCCCCTTCATGCTGTTTGATCTGATCAGCTGAACATTTCTAAAACATCCTGTCGTGTGTTCCACGGCCGGGCTACAGCACACATACATGTACTGTACATGATGATGAGTGTACATTTACAGTGCTGGCAACTCGAGCGGTGCGCCCACGTCGCAAAGACCCAACTACGAAACAGAGACCGCTAGAATGTGAACCCACCGCTCAGGGGGTCGGATTTCAGTTGCCTGCACTGTACATGTACATGTACATGTACATGTACATGCGTGTACGTCATAATGGTGTGAGTCTTGTGCATCTCGCATGCCATGAATAAGGGTCCTGCAGTACACATACCGTAAAGTTGCGGATAAAAGCCGGGCTTATACCGGTAAGCACATAAGCCGCTTTCTGCATCAGGCAAACCCTGCTTATGCACCACTGATATTTTTGCCACGCGTAGATCTACCACTGACTACCGGTATGGCGGCAGTTTTACTATGCACCGTACATAGCGCATACACTCTTGACCTACATGTACCCGATCCGCGCTTGCATAGAAGCCAGGCTTCTACGCGCGACAGGCTTATAATTATGCATTTGACCCGTTTGATTTTCAGGCTTCTATCTGCGATGTGCTTGTAAAGCCTTGTATGCAAACCCGGCTTTTATCCGCGACTTTACGGTACATGCAATTGTCTCCTCACGAGACATCCTCGTGCCTTGTTCAATCCTGCTGTTGGATAGACATGTGCTAGATGAATTACATTGTAAAAATTAATAAGAACGAAGGGAAATTCATTTTTCAGAAGCAAAATAGATGGAGTCATTTGTGCGCGTAAACGTAGGATGATGGATGCAAATTCAGTCCAACCTTGCCACACGAAGACTGAGACCAGTGCCGAATTTCACAAATCATGCCAGCGTCTTGTAAAGTAAATGGGGCGAATGTGAGGACAGAAGATGGCGACATACGTAATATGATCAGGGGGTGGTGGAGAGGCCAGGAAGGGAAGGTAAGAGAAATGGAGATCGAAACAGAGGGGAAGGATGTGATTACCTGAGATTCCTCTTGTGTGCTTTTACGGCAAGGAAGGCGAAAATAATTCCTATGAACAAACTATTCAAACTGGCTGGGTGAGTGGAAAGTGGGGACTTGAGCGTTTGTAATTCTCCAGCCGCACAAACACATCGGTTTGACATGGCAAGTCCCTTGCGCTAATCACACCCTAACCGGCGCCTTCGCTGCATGGTCGACAGTAGCATAGTTACCCACTGCTGGCTTGCGTTTTCCTTTTCCGTTGCCCTGGCCTCAACTTCTTGAATGCCTGCTTCGCGACAGCGTTCGATAAAGGTGTGGCGGGTCTGTCCTTCGTTTCGGCAGAGCCCTTCCCCTGTGTGCCTACCTTGCCAATGTTTTCCCATTCGCCCATCTGCTTCCGGGTCAATTGAGCATATTTTTTCAGGGTCTCGCTCACTGAGTTGATTACAGCTGGTGCTTTGTCTAGGTGCTTCACTACTGTAGTGCGCAGGGAGTCGAGTTTGGCTTGAAACTTGCGAAGTGGGTTGTTTACCTTCTCATTTTCACCGTCAGTGCTGTCCTGCCGCTTCCTGTGCTTGATTGGAAGTCTCTGGTTGCTACTGACCAAGCGCCCATCACGGTAGACGCCCGGTTCTTCCATCCATCTATCGATAGCGGCGTCCTCGTTCTCGTCAGTATCTTGAATATGACCATAGCTCTCGTACATGCCGTTCTCGGCCTCTGATTCCTCTCCAGCCGCGTCATACCCAGTCCGATCTTGGCTCTGTGACATGTCGGCCGCCGCGTAGTCTAACATCGCGTCCACCAAGCCAGCCGCGGCCGAACGACGCCGCGCCTGTTGTACTCTCGACGCGTGGGTATAAGCATCCGCCGATGGCGATGACGATAGGCAGGCGAAAGCGAAGAGGAAAACGGCGAGGTGAGCGCAGAAGCTAGAGGAATGCGCCATGCTTACCTGTAAGCTTGGACAATCTGCGTAAGACTCAGCTCCAGTTAGGCAGCGATCTCTTGAAGCACCCCGGGGCAATGTCAGCACTGAAAGAGAACTGAAAGGGATCCAGCAGCTATCTAGGCTACGCTGGTCTAGCAGTGGTACTTCTCGCAAAGAGAAGGTACGGAGACCAGGTTATGCGGTATACAGACCACAGAGAATCCAGCAGCCTCGACTCGTATAATGGCAATATCCAGGAGCAATCGGGGAGATTTATAGCTGACAGAACTATTGCTATCGCAGACCACAGACTGATGGGAATGGCGTTGATTGTAATCAAGCTGTAGAGATCCATGGCTGTTCCTTGGTGGGGCTTCACAAACGTTTTAAAAGCCGAATCGGCTCGTAGGTCGTTTTACAGGCTATCCAATGATTTCCAAGCAGGTGGTTTGCAGTGCGAGAACACCGAAGAGGCATTAGATGACCAGCCATGGAACGGATATTCTGAACGCCCGAAACCCCACCCAGCTCCCCTTGTGCATTCGACACCAGCTTTTCGGCGATTGTCCTTTGAGCAGACGTGGCCGACTTCCGCTGCTCGAGTGGGCGGCGTTATTTGCTTGCAGAAATTACCCAGGAAAATGATATTGCGTTAGGTCACCTAGTCTGAACACATACAGACGTATGGTCACTTTGCTTCTAGAAAAATCTCTCAATCCTTGAATCATCAAGGAACATTAGTTTCGGGCGTGACCCATACAAGATGATACGGTTTAGGTAAGTATTAGTTCCGTTTGCAGTTGTAACTCTAGCAGGCAAAATGTGAAGCGTGAACGCCAGTAGTGTGTAATACCTATATCTATTTCGTGTCCTGCCTGCTCCGCTTTCATGTTCGCTTCCGGAGGTGCGGCTGGGCTAACTATTATTCAAAACATCGCATTTAGGCACGGGAGAATACTAGTACCGTAGACCTACATTATCGTACATGGTATAAAGAAGCCTTGCTTGGTAGTTTAATATGTTTTTCGATTTTGACAGCATGTTACTGACGAGCTGAGAGAAGGACGTCATGGGCAAAACTTGGAAGAAAAGACTAAAAGAAAAAAACCCAGCAGAAGACACAAAAAGAAGAAAAAAAGAAAAAAAGAAAAAGAAAAAGAATTAACAAATTACAGAGAAAGACAGGACAATAACAACATTACAATCACAAAATCATTTACCGTACAAACGTGGACCCTACAGCTGCGGCAACATGACGACATCTACAACACAACAAAACAAAAGGAAAAATTCTTCATCCCACCAACCCCTAGAGTAAAGAGGGTCCGAACCTGGGTTTTCCCAATACGGTTCAAATGGTCGCAAGACTGGGACTCTGCCAACCGGGTTATGGTTGTAGTCAGGAGCATTATGCGTCCTCGCCTTGTAACATGCTGTCAAAATCGAAACACATCATTGTACATGTAGATCATCAGACTACATGTTCATTTTGCCTTCCACCCAAGATTACCGCTATAGATTCTGTTTCAGAATTTCGGACACAATTTCGCGCTCATTATAAACAGCATACATTTGCCTGCACAAGTCGCTTCACTAGTATATAAATCAAGGATCATTTTCACTGTTAGGAGATCCCCCGATAGGCTATGCCTTTGGGAAATCTTTAAAATTAATAATAAATCCAAAATGCACAAAACACTGTAATAAACTCACGTCCATAATCTGCCCTTCATCACTAGCACCGGTGATCCCTCTTTCTGATTTTTACAAACTTCCATCGCTAGCTTAGATGTTGCGACTTGGGGCGTGTTCAGCACAACTCCACGAGCGACCCTGACTCACGCTGCTATTCGTGGCCTCACGAGGTGTTTGTGGCGCTGCAAATGGAGCGTCTCTGTAAGTTTGTATCCCTGGTGATGGTTTTGCCTGAAGAGCACTATATAAGTGGTGCTTTTCCGACGCTTTCAGGCATAATCCTCCTCAACCTACTCAAGCTCAACCGATGACGGGTGAATTCCCCGAAACACTGTGTAGTGAGCAGGGGGGGGGGGGGGGCGCTTTCCGAAGGCTTGCAGGTTTTCCGAGTGGAAGATGCGACATTCTCCTCGTGCTCAGGATGGCAGTCGTCAGTCAGTCAAGTGTCAATTTCGGCAGGAAGCGTGTGTTCCTCGTAGGAGCAACCAACTTCATGATCTGGCATCGTCCTTCAAATTGTCACGCCTCTCTCCCTCTCTCCTTCTCTGTCTCTCTCTCTCTCTCTCTCTTTCTCTCTCTGTCTCTCTCTCTCTCTCTCTCTCTCTCTCTCTCTCTGTCTGGCATTATCTATCAATGGCAACATAAAAGCTAACAATCATTATGACTCCGATTTTTTCAGAATTTTCTGTGCCATGTACGAAAAACTAGTACTGCACAACGTTCCTGGGCAGTACAAACCAAGCCGTTTTTACATGCTTGCCGCTGTTGAATTGCTGGCATTAAGGAGCAACAGCAGCATTGTAGGTAGCATTCTGATACTGTTTTACTGGCATTGCCATTAGCGTAATCCTACGGATTAACTAGCATTATCATATATAGATCACGGAATCGCAAGAAGAGAAAGCAGCCCCCAGGAAGTGCATCACGGTGCTAGCGGCCTCTCCATCGAATCGAAGAAAAAGAACAAGCCAACAGGAATCGACTCGCAATGCCAGTAGTAAGTCACTATACTACTTTGCTAGTCCTTTCATTTCTTTCAATACTCATGCTTAATCCTCACGCACAATCTTTTCTCCCCCACAATGCTATGCAATCAGATCATATATCATACGATCGCTCTTTCTGCGGGACAAGCAAGTTCAAGTTCCTGAGCTTCAACGCTCGCAGCTTGTTAAACAAAATGGACGAGATTGCGCAGGTAGCCATAGAAAAGAGACCCAGTCTTATCGCCATATGTGAAACTTGGGCAAACCCCCTAGAGCCAGACTCTCTATACGAACTCCCCGACTACTCCCTTTATAGGCATGATCGGCAGCACTGTAGAGGCGGAGGAGTCGCCGTGTATGTTCACTCATCCATCCCACACAAACACAAAACAAACATCACGATGAGCAACTTCGAATCACTCTGGCTCGAACTTGACCTACCGAATGTATCACTTACAGTCGGATGCTCCTACCGTCCTCCAAACACAGATCCGTACACATTCTGCCAACAACTGGAGCCCTGTCTTGGTCTCTGCAACATGAACTCTCCGTTTCTATTGGTAGGAGATATGAACGCAAAGCACACCTCATGGCTTTCCACTGATATCACTGATAGAGCTGGCGACCTGCTGAGCTACCTACTAGACACTGCAGGATTAAACCAGCACGTGTCTTTTCCGACCTGTATTTCCAGAGGCAACTTGAAGTCCTGCCTCGACGTTGTCATCTCCAACGTACCAGAAGAAGACCTATCTGTCACATCGTATCCCCCTGTCGGAGCGTCAGATCATGTACTCGTCGGAGGAAATGTGTCCCTTGCATGCCCACCACAAGCACCAACACCCCAGCAAAACGTCGAAGCTTGGCGCTGGAACTGGGACCCTGATCGCGTCGTCGCACTGAAAGAAGCCCTGAGCTCAATGCAGCTTTTGCCACCAGCTGAGGAAATCCCGCAGTTATCAATGACAGACCTCTGGTCGCATTGGCATGACTCGCGTATCAACACAGCACACTTGTACTGTACTAACTTCGCACCACGCCGTACACACCAGACATGCCCAGGTCGGCGACCATGGATGACTCAACCGCTTCTTTGCAGCATTAAACTCAAGCATCAGCTCTACCGTCAGTATCTCAGAACTCGCAGCGCCGAGAACTGGCTCACATTCGTTACTCAACGCAATAGGACCACAACACTACTGAGAGAAGCTAAATCCGCCTTCGTATCCACTACCGCGCAAGGCGACGTAACTGGTGTCCCGCAGCGAAACCTGTACAAGTTAATGAAATCACTGCGGTCGTCCCCGAAGAAGGAGCTTCCACCTATTACAGCGAACGAAACAGTGGCTAGATCAGATGGAGAAAAGGCGGAAGCGTTTAACAATTTTTTCATTTCGGAAAGCCAGAAGTCCGTCTCCGGACCAACTGAAGCCGTGCCAGAGATTGGCGTGTCGCGCATCATCGGAAGCGAACTGAAGGAAATCATCACCACCCAGGAGGAGGTCAGAAAACTCCTTTCCGCTCTTGATTTCCGGAAGTCGGCTGGGTACGATGGCATCCCGACGAAATTGCTCAAGATCACTGCAGACGAAATATCGTGCTCCCTCGCAACACTTTTCAACGAGTCCTTCTCGCGAGGCGAGCTGCCACAGGACTGGCGCGACGCCACTATCAGTCCTCTACACAAGAAAGCCTCTCGTGCAGAGGTCACCAATTATAGGCCAATCTCGCTCCTAAGCGTTGTCAGCAAGGTTCAGGAGAGGATTGTTCACCAACGCCTCTACACCCACATTGAGCCCCACCTACCGGCCGACCAATCTGGATTTCGATCTAAGGATAGTACTGAACTACAGCTCTCCCGCCTAGTGCATGAGATTTCCGCCAGCCGAGATTCCGGTCAGGCAGTGTCAGCATGCTTCTTTGACTTATCAAAGGCTTTTGACCGAGTCTGGCATGCTGGCCTCCTGGCCAAACTCGAGCACCTTGGTGTCCGTGGCATTGCCCTTACCTGGCTCACAAGCTACCTGACTCGCCGCCGACAACGCGTCAAGGTTGGCTCCGCTTTGTCATCATGGAAATCCATTCCAGCTGGAGTGCCCCAGGGCTCTGTCCTGGGGCCTCTTCTTTTCCTGGTGTACACGATCGACCTCCCCCCAGCATGTACAAACTCTCACACTAAATGCAGCCAGTTCGCCGATGACACGGCACTCATCGCGACGCATTACACGAGGGATTGGTCAGCTGCATTCCTCCAACATGCCGTGGACGCAGCAGGACGATGGTTGAAGGATTGGCATCTCCTCGTCAACACCACGAAAACCGTCGTCCTTTCCTTCCAACCCCAACATACCATCCACATCACGCTCCACTCGACTTGGCTGCAGCAGGTCCACCAACATAGGCACCTTGGTGTTACACTCCAAGACGATTTGCGATGGACCCAACACATCATAGAAACCACCAACAAAGCCAAAAAACTACTACACCAACTCCACAAGACACGTGGCACAATGAACGCTTCCAGCCTGTTGTTAATATACACAACCTACATCCGACCCGTTCTCGAATATGGCAGCCTTGCCCTCTCCAACACCACACAGCAACAGCGGGACACACTGGAGAGAATTCAACGCCGTGCTATACGCATCTGCCTTCGGATTCCCCTCTTTGCACCAGTTCACCACAGCTCCCTCCTCCATCACGCAAAGCTCCCCACCCTTAGCTCACGACTCCTTGTTAAACAAGCCCTACTAGCATGGGACATCCACCACCAAACCTCCCCACCACACCTGCAGCAACCACATCTTGCACCACAACGTCAACACCAACCATACACCCTTCGACAGACAAGGCCCTACTCCATCGGACACGCACACACGAACAGGCACCGAGATTCCCCCATCAACAGTGCCATCACCCTCTACAACTCACTCCCTATCGACATCACAACCCAACCTCGTAGAAATTCTTTCCGAAACAATGCATCCAGTCTTCTTTTGAGCAGTACCTGCTCCTGCTCCGCGCATCCCCCTGGTTTCTGATATCTCGAACGTGTACTTAACTATCTCGATCACCCCTGCTAACGTTATTGCCCCCGCTTGTTTTTCAAGATCCATTGCTTCTTGCCTCCCGGTTAATTTCCATCTAGCTGTTTCTGGCTAGTACCAGTTCTATCGCACTTATTAATCATCCTTATTGGCGTCACGCCATCGTGGAATAAAAGAATAATAATTATCCGCCCAAGCCTAGTCATCGCCAATTGCAGGCAAGCTTTAATGCAAAACAGCACAGGCTGTAAATGTTATCGAATTGTCATTCACATGTCATACTTCAGTCCTTTTCTTTTTTCTACTTAAAAGTAAGTTAAGTTAAGTTAATAATAAGTTAATTATCGTGTCCGTTCCCGAAGGGAACTCACGACGGCCGCTAACACCCGATAAACCCTAGCGGCAGATGCAGCGCCTAACGGTGGGGGTGAGTGGATAAGTCTCACAACCACTGGCACAAGTGCCGAAAACGACCCCATTAGCTGCATCCATGTACCCCTTGTGCCTGGCCACAAGTAAGTACTTCAGTATTTATAACGAGAAAGCGATGGGAAGCAAAACGCACGGGCACAATGGTGAATAATGCCCCCCCCCCCCACCCCCACCCCCACCCCCACCCCCACCCCACCACACACACGCCCCTCCCCTCCGTCCAAGTACATGTACATGCACATTCCCTAGCGAGCTGGTCCAAGTCTCCAAGACCATGATTGAGAAACGAGAAAAATTTTATCATGATTTTACATTGTACATGTACATGTACATGCATGTACTTCATAATGGCGTGAGTCTTGTTCATCTCGCATGCCGTGAATATAATAATAATAATGATAAGGGTCCTGCAGTACACACATACATCTACTTGTCTCCTAACGGGGCATCCTCGTGCCTTGTTCAATCTTGCTAGGCATGGACGGGTAATGCTAGCATTATGGTTGGCATTATAGTCCCTTTTTTCCAGGTGGCATAATGCTGGCATTATAACACCATTTCGCATGCAAAATTGGCATTACAAGCATAATTGCCGGTCGACAACGGTGTCATGCATGAAGCTGGCTAGGTCCAGTTCCGAAAATCGTGCATCTTAACCCGTCCGGCTTCGTCCGGAGACTTGACGTTGCAAACCAACCTTCTCAGTGGATTGTCAGTGGAAGCATCCTCGCTGCAGTTTAAGTTTTTTTCTTCTACGCTTTGGCCTTGATCCAAGACGGCCTTCAAATCGACTTTTCCAACTTTCAAACTGGCATTATAGAGTATTGTGAGCATTATAAGTGGCATTATATCCTCATATTATGAGCATTGCCTTTAGCATTATCGCAGCAAATAACTAGCATTACCCGCCCATGCCTAAATCCTGCTGTTGGATAGACATGTGCTAGATGAGTTACATTGTGAAATAGAAACGAAGGAAACTCATTTTTCAGAAGCAAAATTGATGGAGTCATTTGTGCGCGTAAACGTTTGATGATGAATGCAAATTCAGTCCGACCTTGCCACACGAAGACTGAGACCAGTGCCGAATTTCACAAATCATACTAGCGTCTTGTAAAGTAAATGGGGCGAGTGTGAGGACAGAAGATGGCGACGCACGTCATATGATCACCAGGGGGTAGTGGAGAGGCCAGGAAGGGAAGGTAAGAGAAATGGAGATCCATTGCGCTGATCAAACCCTAACCGGCGCCTTCGCTGCATGGTCGACCGTAGCATAGCTACCATCTGCTGGCTTCCATTTTCCTTTTCAGTTGCCCTGGCCTCAACTTCTTGGAGAGGCCGAATGCCTGCTTCGCGACAACGTTCGATAAAGGTATGCCGAGTCTGTCCTTCGTTTCGGCAGAGCGCTTCCCCTGTGTGCCTACCTTGCCAATGTTTTCCCATTCGCCCATCTGCTTCCGGGTCAATTGAGCATATTTTTTCAGGGTCTCGCTCACTGAGTTGATTACAGCTGGTGCTTTGTCTAGGTGCTTCACTACTGTAGTGCGCAGGGAGTCGAGTTTGGCTTGAAACTTGCGAAGTGGGTTGTTTACCTTCTCATCTTCACCGTCAGTGCTGTCCTGCCGCTTCCTGTGCTTGATTGGAAATCCCTGGTTGCTACTGACCAAGCGCCCATCACGGTAGACGCCCGGTTCTTCCATCCATCTATGGATAGCTACCGTATTGGAGTCCTCGTTCTCGTCAGTATCTTGAATATGACCATAGCTCTCGTGCATGCCGTTCTCGGCCTCTGATTCCTCTCCAGCCGCGTCATACCCAGCCCGATCTTGGCTCTGTGACATGTCGGCCGCCGCGTAGTCCAACATCGCGTCCACCAAGCTAGCCGCGGCCGAACGACGCCGCGCCAGCTGTACTCTCGACGCGTGGGTATACGCATCCGCCGATGGCGATAACGATAGGCAGGCGAAAGCGAAGAGGGAAACGGCGAGGTGAGCGCAGAAGCTAGCGGAATGCGCCATGCTTGCCTGTAGGCTTGGACGATCTGCGTAAGACTCGGCTCCAGTTAGGCAGCGATCTCTTGAAGCACCCCGGGGCAACGTCAGCACTGAAAGGGAACTGAAAGGGATCCAGCAGCTACCTAGGCTTCGCAGGTCTAGCAGTGGTACTTCTCGCAAAGAGAAGGTACGGAGACCAGGTTGTGCGGTGTACAGACCACAGAGAATCCAGCAGCCTCGACTTGTATAATGGCAATATCCAGGAGCAATTGGGGAGATTTATAGCTGCCAGAACTATTGCTATCGCAGACCACAGACTGGTGGGAATGGCGTTGATTACAATCAAGCTGTAGAGATCCATGGCTGTTGTTTGGTGGGGCTTCCCAAACGTTCAGCCGAATCGGCTCGTAGGTCGTCTTAAAGGCTATCCAATGATTTCCAAGCAGGTGGTTTGCAGTGCGAGAACACCGAAGAGGCATTAGATGACCAGCCATGGAACGGATATTCTGAACGCCCGAAACCCCACCCAGCTCCCCTTCTGCATTCGACACCAGCTTTTCGGCGATCGTCCTTTGAGCAGACGTGGCCGACTTCCGCTGCTCGAGTGGGCGGCGTTATTTGCTTGCAGAAATTACCCAGGAAAATGATATTGCGTTAGGTCACCTAATCTGAACACGTACAGACGTATGGTCACTTTGCTGCTAGAAAAATCTCTCAATCCTTGAATCATCAAGGAACATTAGTTTCGGGCGTGACCCATACGAGATGATACGGGTTAGGTAAGTATTAGTTCCGTTTGCAGTTGTAACTCTAGCAGGCAAAATGTGAAGCGTGAACGCGAGTAGTGTGTAATACCTATATCTATTTCGTGTCCTGCCTGCTCCGCTTTCATGTTCGCTTCCGGAGGTGCGGCTCGTCTGTAAGTATTACTGTCTTAGTATTCAAAACATCGCATTCAGGTACGGAGAAAACTAATACTCTACAATATTATTATTACGAAAAAGTGGTTGCGACTTCGGCGATGATTTTTTTAGGAATGTGTTTGCTCCCGCACTGGAGCTCGCGCTATTCCGCCGACTTGTTGTTGTTTATTTATTTTACATCGCAAGGCAAACGGGCAGTTCTGCCCAATATTATGGAAGCGATGACAACCAGTAAGAAGAGTCAGAAATGAAGAGAAAAATAAATGAAAATAAAAATACGAAAATGGAAGTATCAATGAGGGGAGGCAGGGTCAAGACGAGCAGAAAAAAATGGATCTCAAATTTACAAGTCGGGTGATCGTAGCATGATTCTATCGAGCCTCATCAGCAGGTTACGAAAGCCATTACATTTAACCGAAGTAAAATACGCGTAGCATGCGTTTGAATTCACGTGGTACCTCACCTAAGCTATCCATGAAGCTAGAAAGAACATCAGGCCAACAGAATTGTACCAGAGGAAAGCATCTATTGCCCAAACTTCTTCATATGAAATGAACAATACCCTTCTCCAAAGAGACAACATGCAGATGAAGTGTATGGACAAAT
>NC_088647.1:26655098-26860098 GCF_964019385.1 Sycon ciliatum
AGACAAGATACTGGGAAGCCCGCAGACATACATCAGCTAGCACAACACTGACAAGTGGTTCTGATATTCAACGACCTGAGGTTTAGCTGCAACGTGCACGTCTCGGATTGGACCATTTAGCAAGCCGTGAAAAGTCAACGGGAGTGAGTTCATCGGCATGAACATACGCGAAACACGGCTTCCTGATTTAGGAATAGCTCCTCGCGTGCTTTCTTGCAGGTTTGCCGAGTCGAAGGTTGGATGGACTTCTCTTGTTCTCTGGATGGCAGTCGTGAGTCAGTCAAGTGTCAAGTCGTCGGCGGAATAGCGCGAGCTCCAGTGTGGGAGCAAACCCATTCCTAAAGAAAAAGAGACTTACCGAAAAGTCGCTAAGCTTTTCGCCGATGTTGGAGGGTTTCTTTGAGAATCGCCGAAAATCTACCAAATCTTGAAGCCAATATGCCAACAATTCTTTTAGCCGATTTTCCAATATATTCCAATTTGGCAGCCGATTTTCAAACAATCAGCTGATTTTGCAGCCGAATCTGATGTATTTTTGGGCTTAGCGAAAAGGCGAAAATAATGGCGAAGAAAAAACCCGGGCCGATTTGGGGAAAGCCTACTAATGGTACTCTTGCTACTATTTTAAAGGAGTACAAGCTCTGAGCTTATTTACTCTTGCTACCAGTCATCAGCCTTCCAACCTGGAATGTTCTAAGTTGGGGAATAATGTGAGAAAGGGGCCAAAGGTGAGTTAGCCCTTGACGGAATCCGGAATTCAAATGCCGGCGAGAAACCGGAGGAATTTTTCTGGTGTTTTCATGCATAGTGGACCCGGATATAAGGGTGCAAACTGAGAAGAAAGTTGCAAAGTACAGACTCAGTGGAACCGCCCAATTACTGACAATCAGTCCCTAATTCGGTATCAGACAATTGTATCCTGTATAGATTTAGGCAATGACATCATTCGTCATTATTAGATGTTAAAATTGCAAGCAGTGACATCACGAGCACCAATTCACCACTCCACACAAAGCATGCATGTATATGTATATGTATACTGATGATGCGACTCATCGTAACCTCAAGAGGGGGGTGCCATGACCACAGAATTCTCCACCACGGAGTCGGACTGAAAACATTTGGGACTGGAGAAATGTACTTTTTTAAATGTGGAGCTGTCCTTTGTTGAGAGTTGTCCACAGATGTTATGTACAGTCTGTATCGGCTATAGAGTGACCGGATATAAGAATATATCGGCTACAGTGATATTGGTACGAAATATCAAAAGCAAAACGTACTTTATCCAGTACAAATATCACTATACAAATAATCTACGTGGAGATAATAATTTTAATATAGCTATGAATAGGATGAAGGCCGCAGACATCACACAACTACGTTACTTGTTCGACATGTATTTACTGTGTATTTTATAACAAAAATATTATTGAAAACCCATAATCGATTTTCTTGTTCCTATCATCAGTGGGAAAAATACGGAACTAAGGATACAACCAAAGAAACTAAGTACTAGAAATGTGTTAGAAATAACAACAAAATACAAGTGCAATAAAACCACTAGAGGAAACGTAAAAAGGTAACAAGATTACGTAACCAAAGACGAGAAGGCGCTAAACGAAGTGTCAACCTACGAATACAACTTCAGTGCAACAACGTGCTCCTTCTGCTTACACAAAACAGGCTTATGAATACGTATACAGACTGCCTCAAGGACTTTCAACTGTCCAACAGTTGAAAGTCCTTGAGGCAGTCTGTATACGTATTCATAAGCCTGTTTTGTGTAAGCAGAAGGAGCACGTTGTTGCACTGAAGTTGTATTCTGGTCTTCTGAAAAACCTTGATGTTAAGCCCCTGGACTACTATTTTCTGGTGTCAACTGGGAAGTTCATTTTCATTAATCATATTCTTTGCCCTTTGCCTGTATTTACATCGTTATTCCCAGCCCCGCAATCTACCCGGAGCACGCGTAATCGCGACACACATGATATCCCGTATTTAAAATGCAGAACAACACTCGGTCAAAAATCCTTTGTGCTTCGTGCTGCTCTGTTTTTTAATGCTCTACCTAATGACTTGAAATCCTCTTTGTTTACCTCTCAGTTTGATCGTGGTTTTAAGCGCTTATTGCAAGTTATTGGATGATCCAGTTTGGTTTGAACGATATCGTGCAATTTTGTTTGACAACGTTGGCAACGTTTAGTCTCTCACCAGCTACATGTATAATATTGCCCAGGTTCATTCAGCATACGTTTTTCTTCTTTTCTCTTTATGTTCACCACTCATCCCCCATTTTTCTAAACATTTGAACATTTACACTGATGTATGAACATTTACACTAATGTACATACATTGTTTTTTTGTTTTTGTTTTTTTTATTTCTTTTGGTCCCATCGGCCTCTTCATATTTGTGCAGCTGCAGTGTTGAGCTTCCGATGTAAAACAAAATAATAATAATATTCGTAGGTTGACACTTCCTTTAAGCGCCTTCTCGCCTTTGGTTACGTAATCTTGTTACCTTTTTGCGTTTCCTCTAGTGGTTTTATTGCACTTGTATTTTGTTGTTATTTCTAACACATTTCTATTTACAGTACTTAACTTCAGTTTCTTTGGTTGTATCCTTAGTTCCGTATCTTTCCCACTGATGATAGGAACAAGAAAATCGATTATGGGTTTTCAATAATATTTTTGTTATAAAATACACAGTAAAATACATGTCGAACAAGTAACGTAGTTGCGTGATGTCTGCGGCCTTCATCCTATTCATAGCTATATTAAAATATCACTATAACCAATATTATCGGATGTAATGATATATCAGATATTATGATGGCAACAAAGAATCAAAACATGCATAACACACTACATTATTATCGTCTATAGTGATAAATTTAAAATACATGTTGCAATAATATCGAAGGCCCTGTTTTTTTTACTTCCTTCGCATTGCTTATTTTGATAGTGACACATGTAGATGTACATAACAGAATTTTTTTATGGAAATGCGGGCACTGTCAACTATGCAGCATGCTCATTTGTCAAAACGCCATGCTGGAAGTATTTTCTTGCCTTTCATGTGTCGATCGGAAAAAAGAAATAAAAATCGGTCGTATCGCATATAGTGATGCATCGGTTATAGTGATAAAATCACGGAAATCAAAAGGGTACGCTATAGCCGATACAGACTGTATATCAATGTTATGCCATCATCAAAGAGAATAGCTCATAATCCCATACTACTGTCAAACTTTGAGTGAACATGCCATCATTCCAGTGTGCTTATCACATACGGTTCAGCTCCAAGTGAAGCTTACGCAGCCGGCCGGGTTTTCTGATTCCTGCATCGGCCACAACCGACACGATTTCAGCGGAGCACTGAGCAGAATGCTTTGCACCAGCCACCAGTTACTGGCCTACACAATGCCATGCCAACCACGTGTGTATGAGTTAGTTGCTGGTGCCACTGGAATACATCACTGGCCACTTATCAGCATTTCTTTCACACACATGTTCTGCATACGTGGAGGAGAGAGCTCCCCCTGCCAGATCAGCAGCTGCAGGTTCTCCATGAATATTGATTATCCGGACGCTTGGGCTTGCCTCTTGTGGGCATGCCTGCCAGCAGTTTTGTGTCAACGTCGTCCAAGCCGTCACCTGTGGGCATGCTCCGCAGCACATCTCTGACCAGCCAGAGAATGCTGGGCACGATCCCGTCGCCGGTGGCAGCGCTGGTCTCCACGTAGCTCAAGCCCAGCGTCTTGGCTAGCTTTTCAGCACGCTCGTGCGATATCACCCGCTGCTCGTCCGGCAAGTCTGCCTTGTTGCCAATCAGCAAACACGGCAGGTCGGCCACGAACGATGCCTCTCTAGTGCGCTGCAGCCAATCTGGGATGTGAGAGAAGCTCTCCTCGCACGACTGGTCAAACACCAGCATAACACCCGACGCCGACCGATAGAAGGACTTCGTCAAGGCGTAATACCTGCGCAGCAGTCAACACAGAGCAGAAGGAAAGGCTGAGCTACAGCAGAATGATGCGGGCCTCATTGAGCTGAGAGCGACGTTCCCGCATGATCCATGGCACCCTGCCTTACAAATTGCTCCATTAACTGCCCTAAGCGCCCCTTCATATATTGCCACCTTTCGGCATGTGCCGCGAATGTGAATACTTTGAAGTTCATGATCATCCCTTTGCCGAGTTGGGATTTTGCTACAACTGAGAGTCTATAAGTGTGCATGTACAGCACTGCTCAAAGCAATCTGGTCGAGCAAGTCAATGCCACGCCAGGCTTTGTGTAGCCCTAGACCAGCGGATACCGGGATGTGAACTGGTGCAGGGCGCAAACTTGACTCATGTGATCGGATTTCATCGAGCAGCACTGTGATAATCAGTACAGTAGGCAACTGCAACACATTCTGAATGGTCTCTTGTCCTCCACACGTGAAATACTCTGTGCTCAGCGTACCAAGCAATATTCCAGCAGCCAGGAATTTCGTTGTCGTTGTTTCTACTTCTCTGATGTCTATGCCATGCGGCTCCTGGCAAAAGGTGAGCAGTGACCAAAAGGATCCGTTAGGTGGTTAAATACCAGCAAAGGGCAAAACGAGGGCTAGGGGGGGGGGGGAGCAAGGTGAGCACAACGCACGCGGAGAAAGAGAGAGACGATGGAATCAAACTAAATGAGACAAGAGACGTTTAGAGGTGTCTTACCAGGCAGGTACAGTGGGTTGGTCAAAGACCATGATTGAAATACAAGAGGTACCTGGTTCAAGTCCTGCCTGGGAGCGTTTTTTCCAGCCGTGCTGCTACCCACAGTCAACTGGGAACTTGTGGCCAGGCACAAGGGGTACATGGATGCGGCTAATGGGGTCTTTCTCGGCACTTGTGCCAGTGGTTGTGAGACTTATCCACTCGCCCCCACCGTTAGGCGCTGCATCTGCCGCTAGGGTTTACCGGGTGTTAGCGGCCGTCGTGAGTTCCCTTCGGGAACGGACACGATAACTTACTTTACTTTTACCATTCTCTAATGTGCACAGTGACGTATTGTGAGACCCATTTTTTCTAGGACCCATTTCGTATTGGGCAAACAGACACCACACACTACAGTACATGGCATTCACTTAACCCATGACCGTGCCAGCTCACCTCTCCTGCCCTGCAGTATCCACCAAGACCACATTGACTGCGACTGCATCGCATTCGACCTGAAACAGTTCCGGTGTGCGCATGCGTGTGCGTGTGTGTACATGTGCATGCATGTGCGTGTGTGTGTGTGGGGGGGGGGGGGAGGGCACGTGTGCACGAGTGGTGTTTGGGAAGAAAACACGTGACAATGAATTAACAAGGTTGAGCAAGCTGCATGTGGCAGCTCGAGACAGTGCTCAAAACACCTGGGCTCGAAGCCTTATACACACATAGAGAGAAGAATGAATAAACTGTCTCTCTTGAGGGAACAGTGGGTTGGTCTAAGACCATGATTGAGAAACGAGAGGTACCGTGGCATATGGGATTTAGGTCTTTGGCCTCTGGTTGGTGGATCTGATCTATCCTCCCCCACCGTTTAGGAGCCGCATCTGACGCCTGATCATGGGGTGGTGGCGTCCCACGGAAGCGAAAAGGTGGTTCTTGACCAGGGAGTTGTACGACTCCTTGTTCTTGACCTGCCCGGTACGCGAACCTGTCGAATTTATTTATTTTATTCTTGAGGGAACACTTGGCAATTGAGCTACATGTACATGTAAGTACAATCCTCTGATGGGCCCTTAGAGTTAGACCGGAGGCATGCAAGCACTCCCTAGAACCTTCGCTATAAAGTGTATATGTGTGTGGGGGGGGGGGGGAGGGGGGCGAGAGGGGTCACCCGTCCGTCCAGGTCTAAAGGGATGGAGAAGTGTGGGGTAGAGTGGTATCATTCAAGCATTCCCTTCCACTCTGGACCTTTGTGGCCTTGCACTTTCAGTGATATCTCGAACCTCGAAGTACAGTTGGGGACAAAGAAACCAAAACCCTTTCTGAGCCTAACCACATGCGCGTGCGCATATACTTACAATCTTTATTTCAGGACTACCCAAGGGCTGACGCCTATCGGGGGGGGGGGGGGATCTCCTATTTGTAACACATGCTGCATGCAAGCCTGTGTGCACCGCGGAGGGCTAGACTAGAGCCTGGGGAGCGAGGGGGATTTTTGAGCCCCCTCAGAATGCAGGGAGCATGCATCAAGGTTCAAAGTAACTTAGTCTAAACTGATTTTCATTCGCAGTACAATAGCAACTCGACAACAAAAGGAATGCGTTCATTCTACACACAAAAATGGGGGGGGGGGTGACTGCAGTGGTTGAACTCTTACCACTTTCTCGCGGAAGTCAACTCCAATCGTTGGCTCATGGTCGGAAATGAACCTGTTCTCCATGAAGCGAAGTAGAATGCTGGTCTTGCCCACTCCCAGGTCACCAACTACCACGATATGCGCTGTGCCAACGCATTCCGAGTCTGTCTGGGACGTGTCCCAAGCGGATGCAACTACCGGATACGGCAGCTCATTCTTTTCCCTTACTGAAGTCGAGTTACTCGAGTCCATTTTGATCGCATTTCTCCAGTAGACCTTATGAAAATGATTCTACTTGTACTTCATTCACTGATTTCCCTTCGTCGATGCCACGCGGTGTGAACTAAGATGAGCAGCGAAGATTATGGAGGAGGATAATAATAATAACAGGATTACCCAAAGGCTGACAAACTGCGGTGCATGCAAAGTCAGTCAGGCCTGCTTGTACACTCGATATTACAGCGCAAATCTTTGCATAAACTGGTTTGGTCTGGTCTCTTACTTCTCAATAACAATACATCTAACTCAATGGAACTTTCCTCTTGAGTTTGAAGTTTCCACTCTCCATGGCCTAGGCTGGGGGAAACTCTTCGACTCAAGAATGGCTGCGTAGGACTGGACGTGTGTACACCTGAGTCTGTGACTGTGAGGCGTAAGACGAAGTCACCGAATCAAGTAAAATAAAACGATCACAATATCAGCACAAAATAATTTGTGTATTACAGGTGTACTTCGAACTTGAAGGTCAGAGTCCGAAGAAGGGTGAAGGTGCACTATAGAGTATGGGCAAGAGTCCATAACCCATTATGGACTCTTGGTCCATAGTTCATACTCCTTGCTACCATAGTCAAGCCACTCCGGGGCTAGCGCCTGGTATACCGGTATGGCATATGGCCATGGCCTATGGGTAGATCATCTAGTACGAGTACTAGTAGGTCTACCGGGCGTGTCGCGGTGCAAAGCCGCTACATTCTGATCTGTCATGCCAAGTGCGGGATTCGGTTTTTGGATCGAGCTCGAGAGCATGCGCCCGTCCCGGTAGACTCTACGAGACTGCGGTCTGTATTATAATAATCTTTATTTCAGGATTACCCAAAGGCTGGTCTAGCTACCCTCTGACCAGCGCTGCAGCTGAAGCTGCTGGGTGTGCTGTTTGACCAACACCTGTCCTTCACAGCTCATATCAGGCTATTCGAGGCTCGCAGCGTCTCAGCTTCCTCCGGACAGCCTCATGAGTGCTGGACTCCAGGTGCCGTGGAGTGATCTACAAGGGCTTTGTCCGCACGGTTTTGGAGTACGGTATGGTCGTGTGGGATGAGCGCTGCACCCACCACTCTGGCTCGCCTCACTGCCATCCAACGCCGTGGCCTTCACCTAATCGGCGATGGAGCCTACCTCCCTAGCTTGGATATCCGCAGAATGGTCGGATCACTCTTCTTTCTGTACAAGCTCCACTTTTCAACTGGCCCAGACATGCTTCTCACCCTTCTTCCACCTCGAGCGACCAACACATCACGCCATAGCCGACGCACACAAAAGCATCCCTCACACCAGTTTCAGCTCACTTCCACTCTTCCGCTCAGAGCACGGAATGATGTCCTTCGGTCCTTCCCTGACGCTGTTGTGGAACCAGCTCCCGCAGTGCCGCGTTCTGCTGAACCAGCCAACAAGGAAAGGACTGCAGACGTTCAAAGAAAAGGTCAACGCCCAGCTGCGCCTTACCCGCTGGGAGTGGGCAACGGACAGGCTATGAATCAAAGAAAAAGACGAAAAAAGCTCTAACTCTGTTCCCTCCTCCATTCACTTCGTTTACTCTCTGATAACTTTTTATTATTATTATTATTATTATTATTTGTCTCTTTCCCTCAAAATATTTGTCTCTTTCCCTCAAACCAGTTAATATTATTATTATTATTATTATTAAATTTTTGATAGGGCAATCCCCACAGGCCTAAGGCCTTTTGACAGGGTACCCTAAAAAATGAAGAACAGAATTACGGAAGGTATGCAAGGAAGAACTTGAGCGGACCTCCGCTGGGAGGGCATTCCAGCGGTCAGAGCCAAGGAAAGTGACAGAAAATAAACCATAGCGATTATTGTGCATACTTTTCCCCGTAATCCCCAGTTATCTACCCCCCCCCCCCGGCCCCACCCCCCCCCCCCCGCGTATTTTCTGTAATCTTTTGTTTTTGTGGAGCGCTTGGGTTGCAATGAAGCCGAGACCCTATGGTCGGTCAAGCTGCCTAGGCTACCCCTGCCTCTCCCCCACCGTCCGCGAGTCCTGCCATTCCATATACAGTCTGTATCGGCTATAGCGTACCCTTTTGATTTCCGTGATTTTATCAATAACCGATGCATCACTATATGCGATACGATCGATTTTTCTTTTTCGATCGACACATGAAAGGCAAGGAAATACTTCCAGCATGGCGTTTTGACAAATGAGCATGCTGCATAGTTGACAGTGCCCGCATTTCCATAAAAAATGTTGTTATGTACATGTGCATGTATCACTATAAAAAATAAGCAACGTGAAGAAAGTAAAAAAAGGGCCTTCGACATTACAACCGAGCCAGGCTTATTACAAGCCTGCGACTCGCTACAGTATCACATTAATCACGTTGTGCGCTGGATGTCGAAGTGGAAACTCCGCCCATTGGTGTCGAAAACGGCAATCCTTTGTATCCCCCCACGACCAGGACGACTAGGGTCCAGCGGATAATGCCGGCATTATATTCGGCATTATACGACTATCCGAGCATCAGAGCATTATGGAGCATTAGAAAGGAACAAAACGAGCATTAGGGGAGGTTTGAGCGGCATAACGAGTTTCATAGTGGATAATATCGGGAAATCCCAGGTTTTGGCAACATTCGGCTAGAATCATGATCATGAGATGTTGTCTGATGATTGGTTTTTGCCATATAACTCTGAGTAACAACGAAACAGCCCTATTTTTACTCCTTTTGTGTACCTCTTGCGTACTACGCTCCTCCCATTCCGGGCATTTGAGCACTAAGCATTGTACCGGCGAATGACTTTGTGATTGTGTAGACAAGTAACACCTTTAGCACTAACGCTACATTACTATTGCTACATAAAAACTGTTATGATTGTAGCGATGTGGTCAGGTAAATGTATACAAGCCATTAATTTGTGAAGCATGCCCAACCGAGGCCGAGGCAGTTCAAGTGACACAAATCCGGAGAAATTACTTACGAGGTTTCTTTTACTTTTACTTTGTTTTAGAATAATGCAGAGCTAGCTATGGAGGAGACATACGCGAAGTGCATATCAAACAGATGAAGAAGAGTTTTCTAGTTGTGCCAGAGGCTCTGGCGATAGCATCTCTAGCGATACTGAAGTAGACACTGATGCATTGCTAAATTTGGACCAGGATGAAGGAGCGGCTATAAACAGAAAGAGCTCGTTCCAAAAGAACTGCCTTTGCTGAGTCCAACTCAGGAGGCTCGAAAAGAACTAGAATTTCTCATGGACTCAGTACCAAGTCGATTGCTCAGCAGCGCCTGTCTTACTTTCCTGATGAAGCACGTACAGTTAGTTGTGGACGGTTGTAATGCCAGGCCTACAGTCAAATGCTATCAGAAAGGAAGAGTATTGTGGCAAGCCATACGTCTACACACCATCTCAAGGAGAAGATGAGAGCACACGCAAAGGATGTAGAGTGGCAAAATAACTTCTGATCACGTGTTTTCAGGATTTCCGCAAATGGGAAAGCTCTCCATCTGAGATCGGATCTCAGGAGCTGGCCTCACGTCTGGTGTTTCAGATGAAGGCATTATTCACAGAGTGGATGCAGTGACAGCCTGTCTGCAGGCAGGAATACTATTTGCCAAGATTAACTTCATCCCAACAATGAATGAATACCTGCAATAATGGTTTCATCTCTCACTACATGGATAATTAGAGGGGAAAGATTTGATACACCGACTATTCTGCCACAACCCTGCATCAAAGCTGGAATGGAGAGCAATCAATGGAGAAGCGATCATGTCTTATAGTGCTAAGAAGTGGTGGAGCTCGTGAGAGATAAGGTGGCAACTTCAGATGCAGATCGACGATATGCATAATTTCCTGGAAGTTTGACAATGTGCAGACTTTCTACCATTTTTGTCCCAAACCAAGAGCCTTGTATCCCCTGCTGAAGCATTATAATCTGCATTATAAGGCAGTTTTTGGAGCATTATGGTTAGCATTATACGAACATTTTCGGAGCATTATCTGCTGGACCCTACCCACGACCCTCCAGTGACCTCACCCTCTTTACGACTCGGCTTTTTACTTTCCCTGATGATCCCATTGCTATCAACATTGTTAAAAATCACAAACACCTTGGTATATTTCTTGATGAACACTTGTCCTGGGATTCGCACATAACCTATATTGAAAAGTGAGTTTGCTCCGCGATAGGCTGACTTTCTCCTCACATCTCCCATCTACACCATGGTTGTCGAATACAAATTTATCACTATTATGTTCTTCCTTTGTTTGATTACTGCTCTCTCGTTTGGTCCTCCGGTCTATCCTCCGCTCTTATGCATAGGTTAGAAGTCACCCACCGTAAATTACTTCGATTAATATTTCGCATGCCCCCTCTGACCTCCTCTCAGACGCTATACATTTTGGCTTCCTCTTCCCCTCTCTCAGAACGCTTTCCCCACTCGGCATGCAAATTCATTCACCGTATTAAGCTTCAACTTGCTCCTCTTCATGCACTTGCGCATTTAAGCTGGTTCAATAATAGCTCGCGTACTAGATGTTCTCTCCATTTCCCACTGGCCAGATCATCGATCCTTTTAAAATCCCCTCTATTCAAGTCCTATTCTCATTGGTCTCGGCTTCCGCAGGAGGTAAAGTCTCGTGACACCTTCGCTGAATTTTGTTCCATTCTGCCCGCGCCTAAGTTGAATTGAATTCGTTGTTTTCCATTGCTAGCCTAATCTTCATACTGCTCTCTCCAGGTTCCTTTAGTACGAAACAGCCCTATTTTTACTCCTTTTGTACTCGTACTCCTTTTGTTTTCTTTTCTTTTCTCTTTTTCTTCTCCTTCTTTTTCAGTTGTCCCCACCATGGCTGGTTAAAATCAGGGAGTAGTAAAATACAGGGAGGTGACACGAGCATCCGCGGCCAGTTCGACGATTGCCTCACACCCGTTTTCACCCGGCGGGCGAGATTGGGGTAAGATGACGCAACGGCAGCTGGTGCCCATGGTTACAGAATCATGTATCCGCGGTTCGGCGCGCGGATCGACCTCCAAAAGTATGCGCTCGAGTACTTGTTGATACGAGGGAGTTGGTTGTAGTATTTTTACTACTGACTGCCTGATTATTATACTTTTTAGGACACTGGACGAGTGCGAGTCGCGCGATCCAGCTGCTCCAAAAAGCCTGTGATCGTGAGCTAGCATGGTTGGACTTTGGACTTTCGATCTTTCCGGATCATGTAGATTTTTCAGTAAGTAGTTCTTTGATTACTTTTCTGACCTGGTTGTTACTGGTTGTCACTGCTATTTTTATGTTGTCTCCCTTGCAAGTTGGAGAGTTTACTGTCATCTTTCTCCTCTCGCGTTTCACGCTTGTACTTGTTGTAGTTATACTAGTATGGCTTCTTCGATAGCGATGGATATTGAGCCTCCAGACGAGTGCTCTGACTGTGATATGGAGGAAAGTCCTGCAGAGCAGGAGGATACAACTCCTCCGCTTGGGTTGCAGTCGATCCGTTGTGAAGATATCCTGACGTGGGCGGAAGGTAAGAAATATCTCTATGGCATCGACAACTTCCTTATTGTTTTTTTAATTATTTTCTCATGTGCTACGGATGGACACGGACACGCCACCGCAAGAAGCCATGAGCGGCTATTTTGACAAGGGCAACAAAGCGCCTCGTGGGCGGCCAAAGTTGACAATGGCCACAGGTGACGTCTGGTTGCTCCGCTGAATAAGCTCAGTGTGTCCATGAAGACCCTGGAAGAACTTTCCAGATGCCGACAAGCAGCGGTCAAGACAAACTGGAAGAAACTGTGAAACTGTGTGTCCTCGACACACGAGGAGAAATCGGTATAAGCAGCTAGTACATCGTGCTGAAGGTGTCCACAAGACGGAAGGGGAAAGAACGCTGAATTACTTTCTACTACTTGTACGCGAGAGGTGTTGCTAATATTATTTGCGACACTGCTTCCAATCTCTCTCTCTTGTGTCAATACATGTATTGTGGTTTATAGTTTGGTTTACAGCAGGGACTAGTTACTACTCCCTGGTTTACAGTGAGGGCTGCGCATGCGTCCCACCCGCCTGTGTGGATTCACAGGAAGTGTGAGTTACGAAGTCTGAAGAGAATGTTGAACGGTCTCTGTTGGGATGACGGCTACAACATAGCTCAGTGGTTAGAGCATCGCTGGCTACAAGCGAGGGTCCCCGTTTCGAGTCTTGATGACTGCAAAAAAAGAATAGGGATGTTATAATTTTTTCAATTCTTCTATTTTTTCACGCATTACCTGGGATTCGAACCCGCACTATCGCCCTACATGCATTCCCCCATACACTTCGCATTGATACTCATTCTTCCAAGTTGCTTCACGTTATGATCTTGCGTTTGAAAGCCCTATTTGAATAGTGCGGCCAGCTGTATTTGGCCAGCTGTGTTTGATGGTACGGTACGGTACGGGACAGATACGGGATAGCGCCAGGCGTGACACAAACACACAAACACCAAATTAAAGCTGTGTGGACCCTGGCTAGCGCCAGACGTTACTGAAGCAACGTCTTCTGCATAGCTATGGGAATAATTATTATTTTTACTGAAGCAACGTCTTCTGCATAGCTATGGGAATAATTATTATTTTCTCACAGAAGAGAGGAAAGTAGCATTCATTCACTGAAGGTAATCGCAGTGTGTATGTATCTATCTACTGTGTTCAGCTACAAGTAAAAACAAGAGTTTGCTGCTGCACCAGAAGGCTGATGCATCCGTGGCAGCAGATATTGCTGTCGACGCTGGCAGGAGCACTGCGCCCGTCCGCATTCTGCTCGAGGAAGGACGGCATCGTGTACAACAACAACAGTCTACTCACGCACAGCGTGTAGAGCTGTCCCGTTTGCGGAGAGGTGTGCCTCCTTCCCTAGGCATTGCATGGGCACACTTCCTCCAGACTGTGTCGCCTCATTTTGTGGAACTGGATCAGGACAGAAGTAAGTTACTTTGCTTTGTGTGGGGAAAGCCTTGACTGACTTCTTGTCAGAGGGGAACTTCAGGATAAATGATAACTCGAAGAAAGCTAAGCGAAACTGCTGGGTTGAATGAGCAAAATTGCTTAACTTTATATTCCCTTCACCCACTCCACTATGATGCACGCCTGGACTGCACTACTCTGTTACGCTAACTGCCTATACTTTTCACTGTGCTTCATTCTTTTTTTGTGTTGTGCCATAGAGAGACAAGTGCAATCATCACTGCTTGCTCAACTCGTTGACAGTGTGATTGATGGTAGCACAAGTGTAGCAACAACACCACGTCTGGCAGATACGAGGTCAGCCCGACTAGCTTCCGACGTAATGGATCGTGCAGCCAACGCATCGGTACGATATCATTCCGGCTGGTGTATTGTTGCTGTTCGGAAACAGCTTCTACGGGAGAAAGAGCCAAAGCATGCTCTTCTGAGTCTTATCCCAAATTTTGGATGTGATATCCTTGCATCCAAACATGTCTATGGTGGTGATTCGACATCAGACTCGTCCAGTGCTAGTAGTGATGAGGACCTAGCGAGCACCGCAGCGTTCAGCAGGCATCTGTTTTCCCTGAGCGAGCATTGCTTGCCTCTGTTTATTCGCCTGCACAAGCTGTGCGAGGAACACCTCCAAACTGCGCTTCTTACTGCTGGAAAGTCAGCTCCACAAGAAGTCAAGCAGCTACTTCTGGCCGATGCCACTGTTCTTCAACAGTATTCTGCTATTGTTGGAGATGACAGCGGCAAAGATCTCCTACAGCGCATCGTGACGATGTTTGTGAAGAGCAAGCAAAAACAAATAATCCGTGAAAATCACCTCGCACCATCAACTACGTCAATTGCTCTGCGTGCTGGTTTACGCCCACCAACGTCATCCTCGCGCCAGAAAGAAGCAGTCAGCCGGAATGTTGTAGCCGTGCGGGCAGCGATTGGCAGAAAAGACCTTAATGCGGTTCGATCAGCTATTAACAGCGTGCCAGAGCTCGATAAAGCAAAGGTCATTGGTGATCTGAGTGTGAAGGAACTGCAGAGTATACTTAGTCTCAGCCCCCTGTCTCGTGCAGGCAACAAAGGCGCTCTTCAAGAGCGAGTCAAATCCCTCTTTGCTGAACAGATAGGTAAGATTGCCATTCACCACATCTACGTACATTTGTGTCTGCAGGTGTGTGTGTGTGTGTGTGTGTGTGTGTCCGTCTGTGCCCGTGTGAGTGCGGCACCGACGTGCTAATAATGTCACTGTAGACACTCATACAACACACACCTTTCGATAGGTGTTGTTCTTCTTCGACCTTTTCACGCAAACACAGGGAAACAACGTAAACCCGACTCGAGCAGTAAATACCAGAATGCTTCTGATGGAATAATGAGAGCGCAGCCATTCTTATCCGAGGTTGACAGCACACAGCACATCAGAAGGCACACACAGATGAAAGGAAACGATTGGAATAAACAACACAGTAAAATAATTCCGCTGCACGGCTTAACAGGCAAAAAAGAAAAACTGAAGATAGCCACTCAAAAACTGAAGATAACCACTCAGCCAACCACGCTATGGAATACTGTGCTATATCAGATTGCATACAACGACAATGTACAACATAACTAGCAGTGTTCTCTTGAAGAGTCAATATAAACAGTCGATATAAACAGTCGATATTACTGCGATATGGGCATTATAGGACCAGTCAAGGATCACAAGAATTAGTGGACGGCGATACAGAAGAGTGATAAGTATAAGTCTGTCCCCACGGATTAGCGCTGACAAAAAATTCTAAGAAAACAGTGAACGGAAGTGAAATTGGAATGCATGGGTCGCTATTGAATTTTGCAATACATCACTTGGCTCACCCGCAAAGTCGACGAACCCAATCAGTTCATCGCTTCGCGGGTCCCATATTAGGCCTTCTTTTATTTTAACTTCATCGAAGTAGATCCCGCCTGTGTTGGCCCGGTCTACTTGCCCCTTTCCTGCGTCAGTAAATTTATCATAAACAGACCGCATTTCATCCAAGGTGCCATCGTTCCATCCCGACTGCGGGTGATTGAAATTACGGTACCTGAGGAGAGTTCGGCCAGACGGAAGTCGAAGGAGTCTGCTACTGCGCATATCTTCGTATGCAGCGGCTGAGCGGGCATGCTGATGTAGGCACCATCGTAGAACGCAGGGATGCCAACGCATCTGATGATCAGGCACTGTGAGTGCCCTGGCTTGGTCCTCAAGTAGATATTTAAACAAGATGTCTCCTGAATCTCCCGTGTGCTTCCGCACATGCGCATGAAAAGCCGCTTTGCTTTTATACGGTTTAGTGCTGCAGCCTGACCACAGACACTCGTACGCTGGGAAAAGCTGACAGGAAGTTTCCATTATTTTCGTATGATTGAAATAAATGTGGTTCTGCAACTCCTCGATTGTGCTAAATGATTCCGAGCAGTTCTTCCAGTTGCACTGAGGATTGTTAGCTTGAGCCTGTATCTTGTCTAGCCCATGCTCTAGTTTCGTAAACAATGTGGCATACTCTCCGTTGTGCTTTGTGGTCACCCTTTTTTTATTGAGTTCTTCCAATTGTTTGGCCTGTCGTTGCACAGACTTTGGAGCGGGCTTGGTCCTCACGCGGTCAACCAGTTCTTCCCTCGTTAAGTGAGTAATCGCAGTGCTTGCTCGTGATTCAGGTGTGCGATTCTTAAGTCTTGACAAGTCTTTCCGAAGGCTGCCGTCAAACTGTCGACATGTGCTGCATATCCCTGTGGCACTAACTAGAATTGCACAGCCCGATGTTCGAATGCACCTCTGTGTTGTGTATGACTCTTCAGCATACGCATTGACCGTCCCATCCTTTGACCTGAAAGTGCTTCCATCAAGTCTGGCTTTGAAAAGTGGCTCATATTTTTCATAATTCAACCCTTTACATATGGTTGCGTGTTGCACTGCTGTTAGCAAAGTTGTAAGCTGCTCGGTTGTTGTGAGCGTGACAGGAAGATTAGAGTTGAGAAGTGGAAGGCTGTGGTCATAAAAGTGTGTTGTGTATGCCATGTTGGGTTGAACCTTTATTGATCGCTCCGTAGCACCACCTGTTGTTCTGTAGTGCCAGATAATACAGCATCCGTTCTCCAGTGTTACTCTCCACCGGAAGTTGGTCGGCACTGCCCTTTTAATGCCATCAAAGTCGAGGGGAACATTAGCTTGTTTTAGTGATGGAGGAGATGATGCAGGGTCCCATTCTCCTACGCATTCACCAATACAAATGAGCAAGGATTTCCGCTCCTCGTCTGCAATTGACCCTTGCAGTGCTTTCTGTAGGCAAGCTGAATGAGTGACACGTACTGTACTGAAAACTGAGCTGAATCGCACCCAGCGCAGCTTACCACGGTATTTGCCAAACCCTGCACCAGGTGTTCTTGCTGTTGCACGCTGAAAGTATTTGCTGAGCCTTTCGCTTGACACACGGTCTTCGTTAGGTAGGACAAGATTGATGGCTCGTACCGCCTCTTGCAATTGTGGCTGTTGCGGATTTCGCACACGGAAGGGCTTATCATTCCCGAACTTCTCCATGAGGATGGAGTAAACAGTAATTTCACGCACACTCGGTGCTTCAGAGCCACTCCAAAGAATAGGCTTGGATGTGTCGGTGTTGCTGCCCTGTCCAGCAACTGGCTGGGTGTGACCAGGATTGGTCGTCATATCCATGGATGTTGCAGATGAATCTAAACCAAGTGGCAGAAAAATGAAGAAAGGGGCAGAACCAAACAATCATACAAAATACAAGTAATTGAAACATGGTCTTATATGAACGTATTCAGTGACATTTGCCGTGTGTGTGTGTCACTGTGTCACTGTGTGTGCATGTGTGTGCATGTGTGTGCATGTGTGTATGTGTGTGTGGTACATGATGTGTGTGCAAGTGTGTGTGTGTGTGTGTGTGTGTGTGTGTGTGCATGTGTGTGCGTGTGTTGTTGTTGTCATTCGCCTAGGTAATGCGGCGAGGATTGGTGAATCAACTCAACTAACCTGAAGAATGTGTTCCTCATGTTCTATGTGTGTGTGTGTGTGTGTTTGGGGGGGGGGGGAGTGTGCATGTGTGTATGCATGTAGGAGGGGGGGGTGACTGTGTGTGTTTGTATGTGCGCGCGCGTGTGCACGCGTGGGTGGGCGAGGTTTGGACAGTCATTTGAGTCCGGAAGAGCTCAGGAATGATCATTCTCCGCCCCTTGTTGTGTTCCTCGTGTGCTGTGCCACCGTGTGTGCGCATGTGCGAGTGTGTGCGTGTGGTGGGAGGGGGGGGGGGGCGGGGGGGGGGGGGGACTTCGGCCGTGTTTCCGCATGTGTAATCAGCTGAGTCAGAAACATAAAGAAATAAGCGTTGCTTACTGGTGAGTGCGCTGATGTCCGACAGTACACGCTGTGGAGGAAGGTCACCATCCTGGTCAATTCTTTTCCTCTTATATGGCAAGCCTCTGTCAACAAGAGTGCCAGTACTGTAGAACAACATTAGGTCAAAACAATGCCAAATCAGGATCACATTTCAGTCCAAATTACCAGCATACCATAATATGAAATGCTCATCGTTGTTGGGTAGGTAGAAAAGTACTACCTGATCACAACTGAGGCAAGAAAAGAGTAGATCATGTGGTGTCCTAGTGATATTTTCGGCTCCCAAATTTATACTCTTGCTCATCGAAGCTAACACACATTACTTACTCAAGGAAGTGACCGCCGTTCTCCTTGTCCATATCGTCGATAGGGGCAATTTTTTCTGTGATGTTGGTTCTCCCCACAATGACCATGGACGTGCGTACATGCGAACGTCCAAAAGAATACTGTTCTTCTAGATGTGTGGGTTTCTTTATGGAATTAGGCCTTTTACAAATACTCGAGATGGATTCTACGAATGGTTTTTTTGCTAAAAAATAAAAAACAATCGCGAGGCAACCATCAAAAATCACGATTAGTGGCGTGTCACCTCCCTGTATTTTACTACTCCCTGGTTAAAATCGTCCGCATCACATGCTTATTGGCACTATGTCATCGTGATTGTGGAATAATAATAATTATTTTTATGTCTCATCGCTCCCTAGCGCTAGCCGGAGCTAGCCCAGCCTAGCGCCTTGCTGCTTTGTGCCGTCAAATGGTGTGTTTTCGTAAAAACAAAAAAACAAAAAAAACCAGGCCCCTAAAAATAGTGCGAGCTCGAGTACGAGCCGAGTGAGTCGCAAAATACCGGTATTTTACGACTCCCTGCTGCGCGAGTGGTGACGTCACCTAATGCACGTCAGTTCGTCAGAAAACGCAAACGTGCCAACGAGTTTCAAAAAATAATTACCTTCTTGGAGCTTGACTTCGGACAAAAATGATAGTCAGTTCGCTTCGGTTATTCAGTGCTAGTACTTAGAAATTAGTGGGTGGCATCCTGTGGACACGGGACAATGGCGAAGGATGAAGCCGATGCTGATGCGAAAAAGCCAAAGCATGCACACCCCCGTGACAGCAAAAGACCCAAGAAAGTGTTTGTGTCGAACGATGCAAATACCAGCGCAGCTGCCAAGGAGTTCTCTGAGTTTCGTCAACGGCTCAAGCCATCGCGAAATACCCGCTGGGCTCAGGATAGTGACGGGGACGATATACCTGTGACGCGGAGATCAAAAAAAGGTACAGTAGGCGAGTAGGCGAATTCTACATTTTGTTTGTGTGTACACATTGTACATGGGGGATCGATGGGGTATCATGCCGTTCATTCAGTGCACCATACCGTACATCATAGGTACCGTACGGAAATTAGCCAAATGGGCCATTCAGGCTGTGTTTACATGAGGCGTTTCAACCAGGGAGTAGTAAAATACAGTGTCTTTTACTACTCCCTGGTTTCAACCCGGGTCAGATTTCAACCCGCCATGTACACAAAATGAATGGCGCGTTTACATGACGCATTGCGCTTGACCCGGGTTGAAATTTCGGTTGATCTCAACCCTCCCCCAGAGGGGAGGGTTTAAATCAACACGGGCGAGAAAATCGTACTCACGTACTTCTATGCGTATCTCGCGCCAGGTTCGAATAGCAGTGCACAGGCAAATTTCGCGCGAAAGTATTCACGTGACCATACAGGACTCTAGAAGTGGACATTTGGCGGCATATCAGTATTTGACCCGGGTCAACTGTCTTCATGTAAACGCTCACCTATTTTGTCTATCGTACAGACTTTCAACCCAGGCTGAACTCGACCCGTGTTGAAAATTCTCATGTAAACACAGCCTCAGCCTTCCCTGCATCTAAATCCTTGTTTACACTCGACGTAACGCTGATGGTACGGGGCGTAAGAGCCTGTCGGGACGGCTGGGCCATGGGACGAGCTGTAAAAATCGTGTGCGATCTGTACAACACGACATGTAGCAGTTGTTGCTATGTTCAACGTCGATTGGCACGAGTCATAAACCCGGTCCGTGACGGGTTGACTTTCGGTAGGGCCGAAACGATTGCCCATTTTGCCTTAACGATTAACCAATAACACTAACGATCGATTTATTGGTTTTACCGATTTTCCGAACAAGTTTTATACGTGTCATGTTGGACACCAGTATACAGCAAAAACAATTAAATTTGTTCAACTGTATACAGGTACGTATGGGTGAAAGATCCACACAGGCCCCAAAAAGACCAAAATGAAATTTGCAACGTGATATGAGCAGTGTTCCTCTGCCATTAAACATCAACGATCAGTCGTCTGTCTTCTACAATGGAGAAGGCCCAGAAGGGTCGACTGGAATCGACAATCCAGTCGATGATCGACTCCGTCAACATGCCTGAGCGCCTGCTGTCGCACGTTCGCAAGTTATCTGTGCCGAAGAACGACATGACGGGCTTCATTCCAGCACTGTTCGTCGCATTGTCACTGCGCTCAACATTGCTGGTAGTCGCCATTGCTGTCGACTAGGTTGCTGATCCTTTCCCTACCGCAGCAGCGTACTGGTCTTTATGAGCAGAAATCAGGTCCTGGAACAAGTTGGTTGTGCCGCTTTGACGGACGAACTCGCGGCTGCACGAATTGCATCTCGCTACACTATCAGCTTCCTCGAAATATGCCCACGCTGGCGATCTCTCGGTCAGACCAACTTTCGCTTTTCCAGCCGGCAGCATTGTCACTGCTCTCCTCGCCAAAAAATCAAAACTAACTAAGTTTTTGACAAGAACTGAACAAATTAGAAGGACGGCAGCCACACTCACAGTTTCGCTACAACCTAACAGTAATGAAGCTTTCCGGTTGTTACATTTTCCGGCTACGCTGACTAGTGCAGTGAATGTAGTGACTATGTACGACTACCCAAAAAGGATCAAGCGCGCAATGATTGTACGGACCTACGGCTTCATGCACGTCTACTTCGACGTTCATGTACTTGTGCGCATGACGCGCGTGCATGATGCCATGCATGGTCTGCATGCACTGACATCATGACCGCTCTCGCACTGTACAGTCATAATCGTTATCGATCATAATGATTATCGATTTCATCCATAACGAGTGATATACGAGTAATCGGTATAATCGTTTCGGCCCTAACTTTCGGGCTTAAGTTCGTTTTTTCCGGGACTTCTTTGTAATACTTTCTTCTCGAATGAAGCGGAATCACTCTCCCAATGCCAGTTTGTCCAAAAAAGTAGCCACACAAATTGTGCCATTCTAATAAAACCACACGTTTTTATTTCTATGTTTCTCGTCACCTGAAAATCTAAAAACGTATGCGAGAGATGGAAAAAAATAAAAAAAGTTTACTAGACCTTTGTTCACACTAAAATCCACCAATACACCATCCATAGTTAGCAACTACGAGTATGTGGTAGGAGCTTCTATCACAATCTGTGCATGTGCAGCTAGATTGCGCACAAAAATGCCGACCTCGCATCATGTGTCGCGCAGGCCAGGCCACATTATGTACAATCATGTGCATGAGTGTGCTGGTCCCCACATGCACAGTCAGTGCAGTACAGTTTTTCTTTTCTTTTTTCTTCCAGACTCCTGAATCGTATGCGTGCGGGTGACGAGAAACATAGAAATAAAAACGTGTGGCCTAATAGCCCCAGTAAAAAATAAAACAGTTTGTCAGTTTGTCTGTCACACTCCTGGACTATCCCTAAATACAGCAATTGACATGAAATTTTACCTTACTAAAATTCAACTCAGTTGTGTTATCAGTTCGGTGAGTTATGTGAAGCGTAGTATTCAAAATGCTAAAATATTGTAAGTTGCTTTTGCGCGCAACGGGAAGAGTCGGCACACAACTCTGTCTCCTGTTCACACTCGAAATGCAGCCGTTTTGTACGCTTGCGTCCCTGCATACGGTTTGAAGAGTTGAACAGATTCGACTCTTCCGTCGCTTCCCCTTCTGTGCCATAGTCCAATCCTGGTGTTCACATTAGACGCCGTCAATCGGCATCATGAGTGTCCCGTCACGCCCCGTCGAATGTAAGATAGATGCATCGTAGCCACGTCTGCAGATGACAGCAAAGTACCTTAAAGAGTATTCAGTAGTCTAGTGGTCAGAGGACCATTAATTTTATGTTTTCCATGAGATGCAAAACAAACAACATAGTTCAGCAGACCTAATCTAAAAGAGTTTGTTTTGCAAGTCGCGTTTCAGTCTCCACCTGAGCTTTGCATGAGTGGAAAGACCATGTCCTGGTGAGGTCGAAACGGCTTGTTGTCATGTCCAGAGCTAGGGCATTGGATGGGGAGAACCATAAAATAGGTTTAGTTGGCTAGTCGTTATTTTACGACTCCTTGAGTTGAAATTGTCAAAATGTGATACGATATTAGTGGGGTTCTGCTACACGGCAAAACGTGCCAAAGTACGTATGGAAACCTCGTCGCGGTTCGAGATCAAGTTTCACGCGGATTTTTTCATGCCGTGTTCCGTGTGAAGCGCGCTTCACACGGACTGGTCTCTGTGTGCAAAACTGAGCGCACAGAGTACATGTGGCGGGAAGTTCGAGCAAGCTACGCACAGCAGAACCGGCGCAACGTACGGAAATTTCGTGTTAAACTTCACTGCAGTGGACACGGAGTTTGGTACGTAGTTTCGTGTAGCAGAAACTCACTATTATCGATAATTACAGTCCATTTCAAAACTATAGACGCGTACCTAGGCAAAAACCGTTATGCCAGCATCTATACCACATAAAATCTGTGATCACTTTGTGCATAAATTTTCCAAATTGGGCGTCTGTTATCCAATCGTTTAGAAACTATATGAGAGTAATTGTGGAGCGGACCTGAGCAATATTCCGAAAACTATTCTCAAAAAGTTCCAGCCAAATTTGAAATATTTCAAAAACACTGCGCGTCTATAGTTTTTAACCCTTTATGGACGGATTACTAGCACAGTATGCACCAGAATTACGAAATGTCAGTACAATTTTCAACTTTCCATGTCATAACTTTGGCGTCACACTTGTTTGTGCCGTTTGTGTCGGGGGTATCACTTCATTAAGATTTTCACAATCAAGGGCTCATTGGAAAGCTCTTGGTAAGAGCAACGCCAGGGTACCAATCTCCATTATCCAGCTGCCACAAATCAGGCGCGGTAACACAGCAAAGTCGTCTCCAAGCCTGATATGCAAGCAAATTCGTCCCATCAACGCCATTCCACTCTCCTTCAACGCAGAACGCTCAAATCTGTTTGAGACGATTCAAACTTCAGTCGGCTACGTCATTATCATGTGCTTAGTCGCTCAAAGAGCACACGAAAAGGGATTTTCCCCAAAAATGGCGAAATGATCGATCAAACATTTGAATTTGCCGAGGTAAGAATACGGCGTGCGATATCTCTGGCGTCCGACATCGTAACTCTTCGGTGATTGTTGCATTGGACAGCTTGGAGTTTCCACTACCACGTAGACCCTTCTGTAGTGTTTTAGTCCGTGACTCACAACACCCAAAACAAAGCATAACCGTAGTTCACTTGTCCAGTACGCAACTGGTTGAATATTACAGAGTAGAGCAATATAAAAGGAAGATAATGGAGGTAGTCCAAACACAGAGATAGCTAGCATGCATGAATGGATGAATGCCAAGTGCGGTCATTGGACACTTCTATAAGGTCTAGCATTACCGACAATAGTCTGGCCCTCAGGTGATTCACAATGTCTGTGGTTACAAACACCACACCTTTGATTGTGGAATTTGCTCAAGAAATGATGGAGTTACGAAGATTTTACCGCCTGCAGACTTTCGGTCTTATTAGATCGAAACTCATACAGTCCGTCCACAAAGGGCTAAATGGACTGGAGTCGGCATGATTTTGTTCTTCTGTTTGGATGATTTGCTGATCATGGTTGCCCTTTGCCGAGTTTTTTTTTTTTCATTTCCTATTGATGGTGATTGGAGATGGCAGAGATTGATAAATTTTGAGGAAATCACCCCTAAATACGGATCTTCGTATGAGAGGATTTCATTTACTGGGACACTATCTCAACAACACCAGCGGAAGAGAGCTAGCACAAGCGAAGCAAAGAATTAGCATTATGTCTACACATTCAACAATGCCAAGAACTCACGTGGTCCCCAAAGTAGCTCATTATCTTCCTTTTCAGCATGAAAGTCGGATGGGCGGAGTGTTGTGGTCGGCCAAGCTGATGCAGATTGCAATTGTACTTATCCGTGAGGAGCTTCATGGACAAGGCCCTTGCAGACTTCAACTCGGACTGTACATACAGCACCAGGCTGTTGAATGCTATTTCGTAGGCCGACGGCTGGTCACTCCCTTTGCCACTTCGTTGCCGGTGCATAGTGGCCGGGTGGGTGAAGGCACTGTAGCATGCTCGGTGATTGTGGATTTCCGCTGCAACACAATCTGGGCCACTCTGGAGCGAAAGCATAATTCGTGTGTTCTTCAGCTCTGCTGCCTCTAGTATGCTGTCGCCAGCTGGCAGAGATTAGCACTGAGTTAGAGGTTGTTTCATTCCTTTAATTGGTTTAGTCTTTTTATTACATATGAGGCATACGTCTGCAGATGTGGACTGTACATCTCTCCTTCTTCTACGCTTTGCTGGTGGCCCATCCTCACATACATGTATCTCCTCCAATTCAGAATCGCTTGAAAAGGCATGGTCACGTCCAAGTGGCAGCGATACAGCAACATCTTGTTTGTGTACATACTGTAGCACTTGCGGTGGTACCATCCGCGGACGTTCTCCTCGGTGCAGTGGCTCTCGAGCAAGAAGGTCCATAGCTCGTCCTGCCTGCTTTTAGCAGCTTCACCCAGCTCTGCCAAGTAAATTGGGTTTGCTTTTTCTGCGATGCTACGCAATGGCACAAGCAAAATTCCCACAATACAATGCCATTCCCAAGACGAGGCCTACCTAGGAAGCTCCACGGCCTCTTCCTCCATCATGTCAAAGGGTGTCTACCAAGTACCATGCTGTCAGCAGTGGTTAGGAGGCACTCAAACAGCACAAAACACAAAACTACTGAGCAACTACTAAATGAAAAATGCAATTCTATTTCAAAGAGTATCGTATCAGTGTCGTCGTCATCTTCTATTTTTTCAAAAGTTTGAAAAACTTTTTCGTATAATGAGCACCCGCAGATGGCGCGCAGTATTCAGATTCCTTGATTTTTAGTCGCCGACGAGAGCGGAGAAATTGGCTTCTCCTGAGCTTAAGCCCCAACTCTGAAGATGACAACAAGCGGAATCCAGGTCAGGTATACATGCTTTAAGCCGTAGTGTAGTATCCAGGTTGTCTGCTTGAGACTGAAACGGATTTTATTCGTTTTAAGGCCGCTGGACTAAAAGTGGAACACATGGCGGAAGAGGTTATGTAACGCGACTGCTTCTCCACCATGACACATATAATTTTAATTACTGCGTGGCAAAAAAAAGAACGTAATGCGCACACTGCATCAAGGTCCTCGTGAAGTATATATACGATAACACTGTTTCATTGCTCATGCTTTCGTAGATACTGGCCTTCATTGAGTTCATCCATTGCTTGCAGAATACCTCTTGAACAGCATGTACATGTTCTACTTGCGTAGATGAGCAAAACAATTCTCAAGTTGGATTAGAAACGACGGCGTGTGCACGCCGTAGTGTTCTATTGCTTCGGGCAGGACGCCTGTCCGAAACAAACGAAAGGCACAGGGTGTGACTCAAACGCACCATGTATGTTTTACCATAGTAGGGAGGTTTCGCGCGACGTTTTCAACTTCCACGTCAACGCCAAAAACTCCCGTTCGCGTACGACAGGTTTCGCGCCGCATGCAGCGAAAGACGTGCGCATCGTTCACTACTGGCAGGAAATTGAAAAATCTGTCCGGAATAGTTGCAACCTACCGTATCGCTGTCAGTTCGGAAAAAGTTGATGTAAGAAATATTGGGTACAAGGGTCCCTGGTTCGAGTCCTGGTGGTGACAGTCATTTTTTCTTCACACTTTTCCCGTTTACGTCTTTCCCTCGAACCAGTGAGTAAAAAATATCCTGCGAAAGTTCGTACAAACACACGGTGGGTTCGAAACCGAGCGGAGTACGACTCACGTTCGAATTCGACGTTCAACGTCGTTTCCGACACCAACATTTAAATGTCACGTCACGCCAAAAGAACGCCGTGTGAAACTTCTCTAATACAGACTGTAACACATTTTGGGGGAGGGCGCCCCTGTCACAGAACCCGCTATATGAAGTTCTACTTCTATTGAGAAGAAAAAACTGCATTTAGAAGTGGATGCCTTCATGCATTGAAGCACGTCACAGAGTGAGCCAGGCTCTCCCAGTATCATGTGTCAAGCTTCTAACAAGCAGATGGCCAAAGCTGCCCATTTCCAATTGGCAAATGGCGCTCCGAACCCGAAAAACTGCTGTCAATGTTATGAACTCGCACTTCTTCGTCCATTCGTTGACAGCTTCCTGGTTACTGTTGTGTTTGAAAGAGATGCAATGTTGTTCTTGTCGTGCTCATTGTTCACTCTATTCTTCTGCATGTATATCCAGGCAAGAAAGATGGCGACTCGGATGAAGCAGCCGGCACGGGCAGTAAGATCAGCCTCAAGTACGTCTTGCTTATGCTGCTGATGCTGGCGCCTGGCTTCATTGAAATGGTCGCCATGAGCGGTGGCCTGTACAGCTCAGCCTTCGCCGCCGCTGACTGGCTGTGGAACCCGCGCCATGCTGCTATTGTCGTCCTGTGCGTTACCGTGCCTGTGCTGTTGTACAAACTGCTGCCGGGGCGCGTTGTGACAGCTCTGTTTGTGACCGTCATGGTGTGCTCCGTAGTCGTTCCCACGTTCAGCGTTGCCCGATGCTCGCCCGTGATGATCAATTACACCCACTTCAGCACCAACTACAGCATTCAGCGGAAGGCAGCGGAGATCATGCAGGACGCCGTGATGCCTTGCGTGCGGCGATACCCGATGGCCGTGTACCGCCTGTCAGTGATGTCGCCACAGCTCTCGCTGGTCATGCATCCACGTGACATCATCAACGTCAACATTACATCATCGCAGGACTCGCCGCTGCCGTACCGTCTTCTCATGGCAAAGTCTGGCCGCTCAGTGAGAGGGCGCTGGCACCTCATTTTCCTGCTGGCGAAAGTATCACGGCGCCTGTCGATGCGCGACGTGTACACTAGCATGCAGGAGGACGACCGAGACGACGCATCGTACATCCTGCGTGGAAAACTGGTCGACACACCAAAGAGCATGCAGCCCATGCAACAGCAACTGGCACGTGACAAGCTCATGCGCCCTATGATGTTTGATGTACATTCCATTGAGCCATTCACATAGAGCTGCTAATAGTGAATGCTGATGTGAATATTCTATTTTAGTTTTTATCATTCGACTCACCTTTTTATCCGACCAACAGATGCAATGTGAAATTCTGTACGCGAGTATGTTCGCCCCATTTAACAAGAGAAAATCATGCTGATCTCCATCTGTTTTGAGTCGTATGTGTAACTGCCAACACCTAGTGATTGTGAAGGTGTTGTCCAGCATTTTCTTTCACCTCCTGTTTGCTGGTAGTGGATCGCTGACGAAGCTGTCACGTTACAGCGTAACACAGGTGCAGCTCACACGTTGATCTCCTCGTTTGCTGTGTCACAAAACAGCCCCTGCCGGAAAGCTTTACTCGCACGATACTGCTTGCAAGACCCATGGGTCCAGCACACTAGCACCGAGCTGCGGAGCAGATGCTCTTTGTTGCATTGTTGCTCAGTTCCAGCGTGCTAAGGTGCTCCGTAACGGGTATCTCCCAAGATGTGAAGTGCTCGTGGTCATTAAAACATTGCTTAGTTAATTGCAATATTGATGCGACTCCCTGCTTTGTAAGTGCACCCTGCATTTCATGCACGCACACACATGAAATCTTCAAAAATTGCTCTGAACACACGTACTTCCCAGAGCACATGTACATGCCCGATTCCAAACTATTGACATGAATTGGCCACTGCATGCTTATTTCGTGGACGGCTGTCTTTGGGTGTTCATCAATTCATTTCAGAACCACAGCAGCGCATGCCAGGAAATACATTCTGTAGGCGTGCCATGCTATGTGTTCAGTGCATGCATACTGCCTGCTCCGGCCGTCGGTTCTGTGCTGGAAGTGTGCAGACTCGGCTGGTGCATGCGGTATACCGGCTTGTTATTCTTCAATAAAATGCATGTCGCAGTACACGCCCAGTAAATGAGAGTGCATTCTCTGTGATAATAATTATGGTTTTTTACTTAGAAACTGTCCTGTTAATTACCACGTCTGCTGAGAACGCTATGTTATAATTATATCAAGAGTACATAAACCATTTTTTATGTACTCTTGTAGATATTGTATAGGAAATGATAAATGTGTAGCCCATAGCAACGTGCATGCGTATATTACGTAACTATTACATAAGCCTGTTTTGCTTGGAATCATGTACACAATCATTACATGTGTGTGTGTGTGTGTACCTGTTTCTTTCTGTCTGTGTTGGCATGCTGACACTGAAGTAGCGTCCACACCAGTGCAAACAGCCAGAATTGTCTTTTGATGGATGGTTGTGAAACATATGCGGACACGACGTGATTTTCCTTCACTCACATCTGTCATCACCACATGCAGTAGACGACAAGACTGTATTGTAATTGTAGATCTACAATGTAGGTGTGCGTGATATGCTGTGAGAATGACCGGTCATGCAATGAGCCAGTAGAATGGTGCATGCCAGCTGCAGCAGTATACAATTCATGCAGCTACATGTATGTGTGTACAATCATGTTATTATGTGATGCAGAGAGGAGATGGCCGATTATTCGCTAGATGTAACATAACTCTGTGTGTGTGTGCATGTGTGTATGTATGTCTGTTCGTGTCCATGGCAATCCCACCTGGCATATCAGATAACAAACCCGGCTAGCTGTGAACATGACTGAGTTGGCTGACCCCATGAACCCACTAAATATGGCAGGGAGATTAGTCATTGGTGTCTGTGATGTGTGCTGATCTGCCTTCGCCCAACTACGCTTGAACTGGCTGAAGTGCAGTGAAGAGTGAAGTCCAAGTGCCTGGCAAGAGGGTGGGTGGGGGATTCTGAGCAAAGGCTCATTCTGCTCAGGGTCACTCTCCAGTCTACACTGAGCAGCAAGGCGAAGGCCAGGGTGAGACCGGTGCATGCTTCTCTATGGTTCTGTGGAAGGACAGTTTGGAATTAATTGGGAGCAATTGCAGTAATTGGGCCAGTAACAAGCAATTCAGAAACTGAAGTGAATCAAATATACATGTACACCCTCAAACATCTACAACAATGGCATGTACTCAACAGTAGACTACTCAACAGTAGTGTGGTACTAGATGTACATGTAGTAGGAGGACCATTAGAGAACTGTGTACTATTATGACAGCGAAACTTCCGTATAAAATAATAATGGTGCCCTGGATATAACATGCTACTACAGTAGATGAAAAGGACGTTTACTTTTTGAGGACTCTGCAATAAGCTGTACCACGTACCAGTGCCGTGCCTAGCTCAGCCCCCAGAGGTACGTTTAAATTTTATAAAATTAATTTCACGGTTTTACTTGTCAAATAGAATTGCAGCCAGCGGTGCCCCAAGGGCACTATTTTTTCAATGTCCATCACAGATGGGGCAGTATTCAAGAGAGCTAGAGGGCACTATTTTTCATTGCTGGTACATTTGCATCATGCAGCATAAAAAATAAAAAAACAGAGCCTAAAGTGTACTGTAAACGTTCGCGACTCCACAGAAACGGGAACAAGACCTGCGATTTTGTTCCTGAAAACACCAGTGCAAAGAAAATGGCCAAGAACATTAGCAAAAGAACACCAAACTTGCATATGGGCTTGGTTACAAGGCCGGGGGGGGGGGGGGCACTATTCAAGAGAGGGCTTTATTTTTCACTGGCTCTTGGAGACTAGGGCACTATTCAAGAGAGGGCTCTAATCGCGCAAGTACGGTAGCTGTCACCAGAGTTTAGATCTGATTTATCACTTTCTTTCTTCTGCTCTGCATCCCTCACCAGTTACCTCAGTGGCCACCTGGCTATGGCTACAAGCAGGGAGTAGAGGAATTTAATAACTCTGCGGTACAATGAGACCGAGAGCGAACGGCATGAGATCAGAGATGTCCTTGCTCTCGATCGAGTAGGTGCACCATGGTGTACGTACAGTCATTTACAAATTGTAGATCATTGTACTTGACAATTTTGTTTGTGGATATGCTACACGACTGGCAGTGATAATGATGACTGCTAGCTCTGCTGAGCACCAAACAGTTGTAGTACTCGACTGCAGCCTCGTGAAGATTACATACCGGAAGTGACAAGTCTGTCAACGGTACATAGATCTACGTTCACCATTGCTCATACGTATACAATGTAGATCTCGGTAAAAATGGTCATTTTGAGAGTGAGAAAACGACGACAGATCGCGGGGGGACAAAACTAACACAGCAGTTTTATTATAATAATTATTTATTTCTACTGTAGCTTCCCAAACATGGAGCCGCCGACATGTCGACAGTGCACACCGCATACCGCTGCTTGACACGATGAGAAAAAATAGGATACCTCCACCCTCACTTTAGTTTAGGCCTCAGCACGTGGCGACAGGAGTAGAACAGATTGACTACACACGGTGTTCACTCATGATAGCAAAAACAACCGGCACTGTGCCGCACCATGCTGGTCCATGCACCACTTCAAACAACGAGTTTTCGTTTTACATGTAAATCCATTCCAGGGCGAGAGAAAACTGTACCAGATAAACAGGGATCACTGACGCTCCATGATCCAGTCCGCAACTGCAACTGGGGCAAGTAATGCAATTCCATGACTTGATGATGGCCCGGTAACTGATCTAGGATCACTGCTTCAGAGGATTCACCTTGTTCTCGTTTTTACAACACCTGACTTCCTGTTCAACTCATCACTACACTCGAAGCCAACACAAGAGATTGAGCGCTTCTCGGTAACAGAAAAATGGTATCCGCCCTGCACAAAAATTCGGGCAAGTAAAGTTTCGTGAAAGATTGCACAGAGCATGGACCAAAGTTTGCAGCGTGTACGCGTGTGTAGGCAATCTACAAAAACATACTATTACTACATGTAGTCAGCGTAGATCTGGTAGATCTACGACTGAACAGTCTGAAGCGCCTGAAAACGAAGTCTGCCTGCCAGAAGGAAACAGGTCGACACCGTCGATAGCTTCCGAACATACATAGAAAACCATCAGTGTAGCACAGGCAGAGATACATCAGAATGAAGCCCGAAGGTTCACTGCGCTCGTACATCGAAGATCGAAAATCACGGAACGACCGTAGACTACGGTACTCGTACTTGCGCCGCGGCACGGGGCCTCCGAAAGGTCTGCCAAAACTTTGAGCGACTGCTGCGCGCGGGTGATCGGATACATACACGTCGGCAGTACAACTAACGCGCGGGTACACACGCGCACGCCGTACAACTGCCCCGGCAATGGAACTTTGAGAAATTTTGTCCTTCAACCAAACTTCGCGTACGAGAGTTGTCTTTTTGCTACGACAAACCCAATGGAAATGGCTTGCAATTCGCATTTTTTAACCACTTCATGCGATTCAACAACACAAACTAAAGAATTGTATGTTTTATCGTAGAACCGACGCGCTGTCCAGGGTACTGAGTATCTCGAAGGAAATGTACGATACGAAATCGTGATTTTGTTCGACATCGCGCATCCTCCGCCGTCACTGATGTTTTCTGTGGTGTAGAGCACCACAAACTGTTACTTTCCAGTTTCTCTTCCAAACGTTGTTATCTTTTCTTCTCCTTCCTTGAGATCAAGGCCATCGTCCAAATGTTAGTTGGTGGTGCAACCTGGTTCTGCAATCTGGGCCGCATTTGAGGTACGTTCTTGCTGTTCTGTTTATGCCTAGATGTCGAAAAGTGTCGTCCGAACCTCCAAGTTCCGCCACGTCTTTGGCAGCGCCAGCAAGCAGTGCTTCGATGGACTTCGAGTTACCAAGAACGCCAACGACAGCCAGTTCTGCGTTGTAAACACTAAGTTTCTTGCTGTCGTGTGCGAAGCTGGTGGTGGCGGTGCTTTCAACGTCATCCCTTTGGAACAGGTAAGGACGTGAAGTAGTCTCCTGAAGGATCTTGCCGATTCCCGTAACTTACTCTGTCCCCTACCTTTCCATAGTTAGTGTTTATCTCTCTGCTGGTCCGTTGTTTTCAACTGCCCCGTGTTTTGTGTTGCTTGGGAACACCGGAAAGTATGTGTGAATATGCGCTCTCATGCCTTCAAAAAAGTGTGCATCCCTGATTGGAAGGGGATTGTGAGGTACTCCAAATCCCTGTCGCCTTTATGTTTCTCTGTTTCGGATACCTGTGTAATGACTGTTGCTTCTGTTTACGTACCCGATTGATGTGTCACCGTTGTCTTTTTTTTGCATCCATCGTTCTGTACAGACTGGTCGCACGGATGTTAACGCTCCCCGTGTTACTGGCCACAAGGGCCCGGTCATGGATGTTGCATGGAACCCCTTCAACGAGAACATGATCGCTTCTTGTGCTGATGACTGCATGGTGAGTAGAATGAGTCAGCTGGATATTCACTGCGTTCCCTTCAGGCTTCAGCTCGGAAATGAACTAAATAACATTATAAAATAAATTCCGGGCGTAGTGGCTCTTCTCGTACTCGTACTGCATTTTTTCGCATCCCGCAGTGACGCTTGTTTGGATGCGCTCTCAGTCTGGACTCACGGATTGTGTTGTGAGTACGTGTTACCGTATCTTATTCCGTGCCCACCCTGTCAGTGCTTTCTGGCTTGTCACCGGTGATTTCCCTGGCAGCTTCCCTGCGATGCACTTCGTATCCAAAGTCCTCACAGTTGTCGCTGTACATGTTGTATCAAGGGATGGCTAGTTGATAATGTCTGATTGAGGCTACATACAGATTACCTTGAACATTTTCTGTACCAACTTTTTTTGTTCTAGTGACGTGAGTGTAAATCGTCAGGTCTACCGACAGTTTGTATGTGAACACTACTGACCAAGGTGTGCAATGTTTGTCGTAAAAGTACGCCTGAGTACAAATGCCCAGTCAGGCTGTATCGTTTGGTTTGATGCCAGAGCCAATCAATCGATGATGTAAAACATCGAAACGTCACTCCAAGGTTTGTACTGGCTGTACTCCGTGTGTACAATAATGAATAATATACCCCCCCCCCCAGAACACGTACAAAATGGCACAAAATGAATGCGTTGGAGCATAAGCCCATGGCGCAATGACTTAGTTTGTACCAGTGACACCTCACACAGCCACTTGGGCGGGCGTGGCTGTGTGAGGTACTGAACAACGATTACTCGACACCGGGGATGCGCTGTTTTCCACGTTATTTGCGTTCATCCTCGTTTTCGACAAATTTTGCGTTGAACCCGCGTTCTCCATGGAAATGTACAAGAAATAGTACATGATGGTTAAAATGTACTACAGAGTTGTACTGGTCCATGCGTTTGTACGACAAAGTTGTTTAGTTGCATGAAACTATGCACCAAAGTTGTACCCATGACAGATAGCCCTTGCATGATGACCGCATTTTTACCACATAATCCCCCATATTGACCTATTTTCGCCCGCGTAATTACGCGCATAATTTAAGGGTTTGTCCGCGTTATTCTGCAGGGACAGCCTTATGCTTGATAGGATCCAGATCCATAATATCCACTTGATTTTTGACGATGGATTATCGAGTTCAGATCCATTGATTTTTGATCCAAGCAACCGTGCCTTTGACTAACTTCAATGTATGTTTGCCGAAATAACACGTTTATACATGTACATGTTGTGCACTGATAAGACTCTGGTTACTAGTATGGGTCCAAATCTTACCAAACACTCGTGACAAGGACCCTTCTGTAAATTACTGCTGTTTTTTATCATTCTATTCTTGTGAATGGTACCATGCTCTTATGCACTCAGACCCACAATCTCTCGTACCAATACAATCAATCCTCTCTCTCTCTCTATTGTGGGTGCATGGACTTCGGTTTCGTACTAAAGCTGGCTTCACACCACGGGCGCTGTTTGACTTTCTTTAGTGCACGCTATAGCTGCATGATGTACTGAAGGCATTGTTCAACGCATCTGGCCATGGACAAGATCGCAGTTGCATTCTCTTGGTCATTTACTCTTGCTCCATGCAAATGCAAGTTAAATAACACAGTGCTGCAAATTTTGAAACCCATCGTTCGTATTTACTAGAAGTAAAAGCTCTCAGCGAAATCCCAGTATACAGTATGTTGAGTGTGCAACTGCTTCACCCGGGGCAAATCCTGTACAAGTGTCTGGGTTCACTGCCACATTGCACCGATCAACTGTCATTTTTCTGCAGGTGACTGATTGGTCGGTTGTTTGGGCTCTTTCGACTTCTGTACCAATATGCATTTCAACCTTCTTGTTGGGCTTCTTGCATGCCCTGGTACTGCTGATCTGAGCATATTTTCAGAAAATTAAACCAGCAATCGAATGTTCAGTATAACAGTAACCCCTGCTATTATTTTGCGTATGGTCAGGGCAATGTACGTGCTATTTGCCACCTTCACCCTGTGGCATTCAGGTCGTGATTTGCAACGGATCATCAGGTCGTGACCGATTTCTTACCTTGGTGTGCCGTTGCCTCTTTCTTATGTTCCTTTTCACCTGCTTTAGGTCAAGTGTTGGATCATTCCCGATGGTGGTCTTACCGACAACTTGACCGAGTCTGCTGTCGACTTGATGGGTCATCAGAGAAGAGTTGGATCCGTCCTCTGGCATCCAACAGCCAACAACATCCTCGCCTCTGCTGGATTCGACTACCTGGTAGGTTGCACTTGTGTGTATTTCCAGTGCGGGCTGTACTGTGTCATGTGTTTTTCCTGTGCTGAAGTGATGTGCATATTCCCGCTGTTCAAATGGTGCTGCCCTCATGCTCCCCTTTTAAATGCTACGTGCACGTTTGCTTTTGCTTTCCATGTGCTGAACTTGTATGCATGTGTACCTTCTTTTCTGTGTGATGTTAGATTATTCTTTGGAATGTCGGAACTGGCGAGGCCGTGACTAGAATCGAGTGCCACACTGACACTATCTACAGCATCTCTTTCAACTTTGACGGTAGCCAAATGGCCACATCGAGCAAAGACAAGAAGATCAGAATCATCAACCCCCGTGATGGTGCCATCATCAAGGAGGGCCAGGGACATGCCGGTAGCAAGGCATGCCGTGTCATCTTCACCAGCGCCGACCGACTCTTCACAACTGGTTTCTCCAAGATGAGCGAGCGTCAGTACGCTATCTGGGACACTAGCGACATCAGCAAAGCACTCAAGATGGAGATGATCGACACCGCTTCCGGCGTCCTCTTCCCCTTCTTTGACTTCAACACCAACATGGTCTACTTGGCCGGTAAGGGTGACGGTAACGTCCGTTACTACGAGCTCGTCGAGGACCGGCCATACTGCTTCTACTTGGACGAGTACAAGTCATCTGCACCCCAGCGTGGTTTGGGAATTCTCCCCAAGCGTGCCGTCGATGTGCCCCACTGTGAAGTGATGCGCTTGTACAAGCTCCACCAGAAGGGACTTATTGAGCCAATCTGCTTCAAGGTGCCCAGGAAGGTAAGGCTATTAGTTACTTGTTTGGGTTTGGCGTGCATTGCTGTGGCCATATGGCACTGCGCAAGTCGTTGATCGTTTCTTTGCCGCTGTCTGCATTACTGCGTACCATATGAAGTCAGAAGAGTAATTATTGGAAACCCGGACTCCTTCGCCATTTTCGCGATCGTGTGAAAACGCAAAAGCAAGCCGGCGCGAAACGTATAATTGTAGTACAGAAACAGAGGAAATTGACTCCTATCTCAAATCGGTCTGGCCGTGAAAGTTTCTGGGTTTCCAGTAAGACTCTAAACACGGCAAACACCACATGTAAGAAATTGAGATTTTGCGCTCAGTGTATTCAAACGGTCTAGAGGCAAAGTCATGCAAAATTTCACATTCAAATTCTACCTTATGGGAGAGTATCTTCTCCCCCTACTGGAGCATGCGCAGTGTGGGGAGCAGACCCTTTCCTATAAAGGTATCGCCAAAGTCGCTATCACTATTTCAAAATCTATCTTCATGGAAAATTTTCACCGTCGAATTCGGACTAGAACCAAAATGTTGGCTGCATATATGCTATCCGCACATAAATTGAGTCTTTTTGGTCATTTTCCAAATATTGATGAAATTCGTATGTTGCTATTTGAGCTGGTTCTGACTTCACATTGTTTTTGGCATAGGTCTGCTACTTCTACTACTCTTGGTCTGCATGTCCTAATTAAATTCACCCAGACTCTTCAGCATTCCGTGTGCCGCCTTCTCCTATTTATGTACTCCATTGACGTAATGTCTTTTTCGTAATTGTGTGCTATTGTGCAGTCCGAGCTCTTCCAGGAGGATCTCTTCCCCCCATGCCTCAGCGACGAGCCATCCCTTACGGCCGAGGAGTGGCTTTCCGGCAAGAACGCCGAGCCCAAGCTCATCAACCTCAAGGATGGATTCGTGCCCAGCTCAAGGCCAACATTTGTTGCCCCCGAGAAGAAGGTCGTCGAGGAAGAGGCAGTGCCCAAGGGAGAGAGAGAGGTTAGTTTCTGTTTGCGTTCAGTCGCTTGTATGTGTGCTGCCTTGTGTAGAGTCCGTTCATCGAAAACTGGCACCCCAATAGTTCAGTGTCTCGCGTGCCTTGCTGCTGTGTGTAATAACACTCTGCCTCCGCAGTATCGGGCACTCTCAGCACACTGGGTGCATCCTCCGGTACTAGTGCCTTGTATGTATAGTGGTGTGAGGTTGGTTTTGAGACCTTCTTCTGGCAAAACCGTATTCTCAGTAGCCAGTGGGACCATTGTGCTATACGGGCCGTAGTTTCAGAGGGATGGTCTAGCTTTCGTGTAAACATGTGTTTGGTATACATTCTGCTACAATTCGTCTCGAACAACGGTGTACTTACTGACATCACTCGTTTCCCCTCTGTGTTATTCTGTGCCGTGAACCTCGTCTTTACTTACGTCTGTTGAGGAGAACTCTGCCATTTCCCGCATGTTCTTTTTATTGTGCTGAACTGCAATGCTTTTCTGACTTGCATGATTCCTGTGCTGATCTACGTTGCTTATTGTGTTTGTTTACAGCTCCTCAAGGCATACCACACTCTCAAGGCTGAGATCAAGGCGCTCGAGGAGAAACTCGCCACCGCCAACATCAAGATCCGCACTCTTGAACAGAAGTAGACACCTTGCCGGCACCTTTATTCGTTCGTCTAGTTTGGCCGGTTAATTTTGGATATGTCACAAAGAATTGCTCCCACATTCCTATTAGATCTTGTACTTATTCATTCGTCCTTCTCATGGCACCCGTTGCTTTCCCCACTGCTTCGGTTGTCTAATATTCCAACCCTGCGCCCTCCATCCTCGTCCGCTCTTCCCTTCCTGCGTTGACCAGGGTCCCAACCGTGCGGTTTAGTGTATGATTTTTTCTATTAAAAACTATTCTATGTACTTCACGTGCAGTACTGTACGTACGTCCAGAGAGTTTAGCTTAGGCATTCCTTATCAAGTCGGAGCACGCCGTACACTCGCATGCAACACATTATTGTAGTGCCCATGAGAAGTAGTCTTACGATGGATAGATGAGGTAGAGCACTGCGTGCTGTGCAATTCGGTTTTCCTCTTCTGATGCTGTGTGTGTGCGTGTGTGTTTCGCCTTGTCATTGGGCTTGGTTTGCGCTGTGTCCAGGGGTTTGGATCGTCCATTGTTGGAGACCAGACGTTGACTTTAATATCATGACATGCATGCCTTTTTGTCGCATAGTATTGCCGGGCTTATAGCTATTCCTGTAGAAATTGATGTCAATGCTTGTAGGCTTCTATTCGAACCGGGTATTCTAGACTATACTAGTGACCGGTATAACTTGGGCTGGGCATTCTTGGTAAACTTCCCTTGGGAAAAGCAGAGTATACTTGCATCTCTGGAATCACTGCATCTGTCATTCTGAGTCTTGGCCACAAATTGTGTAAAATTACTCTGCAGAATAGCTGCTGCACTTTGAGTGTTCTATTTTATTGCCGAATTTGGGTTGTCTTTTTGCTTTGGTTGATACATGTCATGTACTATCAACAAGAGTACATGAAAACCATGTACAGTAGGTATCGGTTATAGCGTGGGTGTTTGAAAAGCGACTTTCTATTCTTATTTCCGATATTTCTTACACACGATAAATCAAGTGTCCTATTCAAAATTTAAAATAATAATAATAATAAGTGTGGCATATCATATGCATGTGCGCATGGGCAGGAAGATCATCGTACATGCAACGCAGTACTTCTGTGCATGTGGCTGGTCATAGTCCCATAGGCTTACCATGTGGCTATGCAACATGAGTTACATGACCACAACAGTTGAATCTGCAGCACTACGACGCAACGAGAGTCAGATCAGAACGGAAATGGACAGCTGTAATTACTACAGGCGATACACTTTGTACAATCTGGCATGTTTCGCGACACAAAGTCCATTCTTAGGACCGATATATTCTACTATGGGATAAAGGCCTGTGGGGATTGCCCTATCAAAAATTTGATAATAATAATAATAATAATAAAATTGCTTGTAAGAATAAATGTGCACTTGAAATCCATGTTATGATTATGAAAATATGAGCGTTCATTCTTGTAGGCAGTATGTATATATTATTGCACGATTAAAGAGGTCAATATATGAAATATAGAACGAGTAAAAGACCGAGGTCCCCCGAGGTCTATTACGAGGTCTATATTTCATATATTGACCGATTATGAGGGCAATAATAGATTTATCACGACATAGTATACCTAAAACTGGTTTTGCTTTGCTATAGGAAGAAAGGAATACTATTGTAATAGTATAATAGTATGTACATATGCCGTTTACATTGGACATTACTTCTGTGTAAACCGAAGTTTTCATTTGTCTCTTGTAGTATGTTCCTCAAGTCCTTTGACTGAGAATCTGACAGTTTGGGTTCAAATCCCAGCATTTGGCTTCAGATTTTTCTTCTTTCAGTTCTGATTTTTTTCTAAGTTGAGGAAAAGTTCTAAGTCCTCGGGCTAAGTACATATATATATATATAAGTGGTCAATATAAGCGGTCAATATATGCTGATATTTGACCGCTTAGAGATCACAAGTTTCTGTGGGGGTCAATAATAAGAGAGTGATAAATTCTTTTACACGACCACGCTATAACCGATACGCATTGTACTCTTGACAGTCTTGTTATCAATCATATTCCTATATCATGCATGAGCCAAGCCTTAGCAAGAGTACCATAGAATAATGGTTATCGGGTTTTTCGATAGCACTAAGAACATGTTGGTTTTCCGGCAGCTTTTGGAATACATGTACATATGATTTTCCGATTTTGACAGCATGTTACAAGGCGAGGACACGTAGTGCTCCTGACTACAACCATAACCCGGTTGGCAGAGTCCCGGTCTTGCGACCATTTGAACCGTATTGGGAAAACCCAGGTTCGGACCCTCGTTACTCTAGGGGTTGGTTGGATTTTTAGAAAATTTCGTTTTTTGTGTTGTAGAAGTCGTCGTGTTGCCGCCGTAGTATTGTTCACGTGACGATTTCTACAACACAAAAAACGAAATTTTCTAAAAATCCAACCAACCCCTAGAGTAACGAGGGTCCGAACCTGGGTTTTCCCAATACGGTTCAAATGGTCGCAAGACCGGGACTCTGCCAACCGGGTTATGGTTGTAGTCAGGAGCACTACGCGTCCTCGCCTTGTAACATGCTGTCAAAACCGGAAAACATGTTAAACTACCAAGCAAGGCTTCTGTATATACCATGTACATAATTATGATCCAGCGCAAACTGTTCTAAGAACGCAGCCAGATTACTGAAAAATAAGAACGCCCCGGGCTAACCTCTTGGAAACTACTGTACGTCCTTGGACGCGCGACTCTACTGTATACCATAACTTGGTTATGGATATCCCATAGCCTGGTTATGTACTCGTGAAGTACCAGTAACTACCGGTAATGTTACTAAACATCGAGCTAGCTACAAGGATGGTGCAAAAGTTGCAGAAAACGCTGCAGAACAACTCAGCAGAATTTAGAATTTCTGCCCGCGGTTTTTTCCAGAGCCGGAACAATCTTGGGTTCCACATTCTTCGGGGCTCAAATCTACTGTAGGACCAAAAGAATGTTATTTCCAGTCAAACGACTCGGCATGAGAAGACCATCTGTACAGTGTACTTGAAGTACATATTATGTTCATAGGCCAGGGTCCCTAACGATTGAGGGACTGGGTCAGTCGCTGAGTCGGGCGTAGACAGGTTTCACCCACGACTCCTAGTAAAGGGTGTAACACAAGGCCACGGTCACAGAAGCCCCCCCCCCCCAAGTACAGGTTCCTACACGAGTACGAGAGGGGTACCATTATGATGGCACGGGCGCGGGCTGGATGAACAGCGGTACTGACAGAGTACAAGCAACTGGAACGACGTGTTTCCCGTGTGCATCCGGATATCCAAGCCAGCCGAGAGATATAATACATGACATACATGACAGTGTGACATGCATGATGCATGGGCATTGTGTTTCGTCACTTTTGTGATTGTTTTCTCACTTTTCTGGTAGTAGTATAGTCGATAGTGATTTTTTCTTTTTTCTTTTTTTCGCGGTGGCCATTGTCGACTGGGCACTGCGGCATGCCGGCATTCTGTTCATGCGGGGTTTTCCCAGGTCTTCGTCGGAAACCTCGGCAGAGCACGCGGGTAATGCAGGTTGCCGTAACTTTACTCTTTCTGCTACATGGCCATTGGCGGTGCTACATTGATCAGTCAACACTGTCCTAAGGATCGAGAGGGTGATGTCTCACTACACAGAATAAGATCAGCTGTACGGCAGAACCTCTCCGTAATCCGGCCGACTTCGGACAGAGGGGTGAACTATACGCAACCGTAATGATTACGGGTACTTCTGAAGTACTTGTATGAGCTACTGTAAAAGCCATAACCATAAATAAAAATAAACGAAGTGCTAACTCTAACAAGTTAACGAGGAGAAATCTGTCGTTAAAATAGAAATCGTTATACAGAAATCGATACATATACTGTCCTATTGAGCGTTGAGAATGAGTGAGAATCGTTACCTTTGGTACACGTAAACTAGTCAATTTTGGGAAATCGTCACATATACGCGCCTCGTTAGAATAATGGCTTTTACAGTACCATTCTCGCAGCTCAAATGGGCTTGCAGAACCAAGCCATCTATACCGTGCATTCACAAGCACACTGACCTGGATCTAAAGGTTATGATGGCTTTTCATGTGGTGACTATACATCAGTCGCAGTGGCCACGTTTGAAATCCCGGGGAGAACTTGGACAAAACTGAAATTTGGCTTCAGGTCACGGGCTGCCTGCCTGGTGCCCAGTTGAGAGAGGTGTCTATGTATAGGAACAGAGAAGGCGAGTTTCTACTGCAGGGGCGTCGGACATGTTATGGTCACTACAGTATAGACCGCATCAATATTTGCCCAGTTTTTAAATTAATGCGCCACGAATCAATAAAATGCCCTGATTTGGGCTCTACATTTTCAAAATATTCAGCAGAGCCCCCCCCCCCCCCCCCCCAGAATACACCTCAAATGGCCGACTGTACCAACCAAAAATACTTTCCGACGCCGCTGACTGTATTGCTTATTACGTTGTCGTTATACCTGTAGCGTAGGTTGATACCGTTACTGGTCTCTTATTCGGCAGGGCTGCAACCAGCTAGCATGCTTGGAATTGAAAACTGGAGGTGCGTGGGAATGTTTGCGCAGAAGGCTTGGACTATAGACATTGAGCAAGTCTGCGTCGCTCCACACATGGCAGAGTACAACGGTATGGCAAGGTACATGTAAGTCCATTCATTCACCAGTGGAGGACGCCCAGTTGAAAAAGGGAGGGAAGTGGATTTCTTCAGTGGCCCTTCTACTCAACTACAGTGCTGCCGTATCAGCACCGTGGTCTACTCTTTAACTTAATACCTTTGATTGCATGATTGTATCTTTACATGTACCACGAGTAGTCATTTCCCAAATCGGGCAGCCGAAAAATTCACCAAAAACAGTGGTTCTGAAGAAATCACCGATATTTTCACCGAATGTGGATTTGAAGTTCTCTTAATCCTCTCAAAATTAATCACCTTCTTTCACCTCTGGTAGCACGTTCCAGAAACTGACCGTGGTTGGCTGCTGGGAGAAGGAGAAAGACCCAAGTGCCATCAGTATGTGTGGCACGTGTTGTGAGCTGCCTTTGGAGTGAAAAACTTGTCAGCGCCTTGTAGGTTCAGCCTGGTCCCATTGCTCAGATGGTTAGAGATTGCTCATGACATGCAAGGTCCCGGGTTAGAGTCCTGGTGGGTCTGGCATTTTTCTTCCCTTTTCAGGCAGTTTTACTTCCCTGACTGATCCTTTGAACATGACAGATTGATTGTACATGTACATGTACACAGTGTCTGCTCCAGAGCCAGGTGAGCCGGGTAATAGACCCGGTTGGGCGGCGCTTGGACCTGGTTGAAAATATAGTACCGGGTCACCTGTGACCCAGGTGACCCGGTTGGTACTTTACACGTTCGAACTTTGAAAGGACTGACTACATGGCTTGTATGTGTGACAAATCATGCAGAGGCGCGCGTTGAAGTGAAAGTAGTCAGTATCCGGTGTGTGCAAGTGCTCAGTTCGAGCTTGATCGTTGAGGTGTTGCTTTGAGCCTCCAGCGAAGAGGCAAATCCACAGACCTCGCATGTGACTCGGCTGGTGAGACAGCGCCAGGCACATGTGTACACGGCTACGAGCCGGTTGAAATGGCTGCGCCAGGTACACGTGTACCCGGCTGTCCTACAATCCTACAGCAGACACTGGTACACTGATGTATTTGCACTAGTATTTTACCGCCATCATGCAATCCAGTCACAAGCATGGAGCAATACTGTACTACACTCATACCTCGGTTATCTTGACCAGAAGTTCCGGGCACTTTGGTCTACCGGGCACCGAGTGGGTTTCAGCGGAAATCATATAGTATTACTGATCTTTTGTCATTTTGGTGGAAATCGTGACATCACATGCCATGTCTATGGCCTTTCCCCATCAAAATCAAAATATGTGATTCGGAGTTACTGGCATTTCAAAGTTATGGGCAGTGCCCGGTCCCCTGGACCGCCCGGATAAACGCGGCATGAGTGTACGCCCTGGCCACAAGCAAGAAGCGAGTTACATCAAAAAATTCACCTCCATGTCCGTATAGGTCTTGAAAGTGCTACATCACAGCATAGCAACAATTTCAAAAATTCAAAAACTGGATCCACTTGGATCCAGTTTTTGTATGGATCCGAGCACATTTCAAGCCGTCTTACTCACAGCAAGGTGATGTAGCCAGTGAAACTGACTGATTTGGCTACTGGGGGCGGGGTTACAACTGGTGGCGAAGTAAAAGTCACCCCTGCATACGACATGAGTGGGTTGCTATGCACCCACATACTGAGGCAATAGCAAAGTCACACCTTAGTGGATCCAAAATAGAAATCTGATGTCAACTAACTTACTACTCCCTGGCCGTTTTTGACGTCATCACTTTCAAGCCCTATTCCCCAACTACTTACTTCCCAGTAATCTTGCCATGCAGCTCAGCAGCATGAAGGCTTGAAGCTGACACCATGGACACAGACCCAGTGCGAATCAGCAGAGAGCAGTGCGTTGCTCAAACCATGTAGACCTCTACCAGTACCAGTCCGATCACAGCCACAGGTCCAGCCGCGACTGCATGCTGCAACCAAAGATAAGAATCATGCAGAGCGAAGCCTAAAAATGACGCGCTACGTAGGGAGAGCTAGAGATCTGTCAACAGTACAACTACAAGTACAACAGCTACAAGCAGGCATGCGGCGGCAACTATCGCACACACACACACACGTCATGTAGATCTACATTGTACATTGTCCAAGTCATACAATCAATAATCATAATAAAAATATTGTCATTGTAATGTTATGTCCATACCACTTACATGTCCCAGCTGTAGCGAGTCGTGGCATGGCAGCCTCAACAAGGACCTGACAGACTGTCGAGTGTCGTCGGCCTCCGACTCCTACGCAATTCCCGGGCTCTGGACTTCCCCAGGCTATGTCATTCTCGGCTAAAATCTGGCTAGATCCTTGAGTAGGATTCGCAAGCGGACCCTCAACCTGCCGACGACCTAATGTCCTTACTCAACAAGTCCTTCGTTTCTTTCCAGGCTTTCAGCGTTTTGCAAGGCTTTGGCCGTTTGGGCGCGCCAACACCCTCAGGACCTCAGAAGGCGAAGTTCGGCTGACCGGTGTCCTACATGACAATGATGTACATGTACAGTACATTGTACTCTTGATTGTACAAGTAGCTGGCTGCTGCACGAGGTCAAGGACGAGAATGTAGGAAGAAGCAGAGTTCAACAAAATGTTGACATGCTACCTGACATTGGCAAGTACCAGGCATTAGTTAGTTGCTAGTACATGACTGTATATGTACAGTCCAGTATTGGTAGAATTCGAAAAGTATTTAAAAAAAATTCCCTGAACATGACGAAAAAGAACCCGAATTTTATACGGTAGATGTTTGCGGCCCCGCTCCAAAAGCCAAGACCATGAAGACGGCGAGGAGATGTCGTCGACGTCGACGATCGGTAGCTTATCCTTCGTGACACACCGGTATACCACAGACCAGTCAAAGTAATACGGTTACGCTCAAACCTGCGGACCATTCTACTACAATAGCCATTGTCATAAAAAATAAAAAAAATAAGTAAATTATCGTGTCCGTTCCCGAAGGGAACTCACGACGGCCGCTAACGTTCCCGATAAACCCTAGTCATAATAAAACAGTTACATGTACTGAGTATATGCCATGCATAGTATTGCATACGATGTTCATGATTAATCTATCCGCATCTAAAAAAAAATAATGCAAATCACGAAAAGTACATGTAAGCAAATATGCAACATCGACGTGGAGAGAAGACAAGAGCTACATGTACAATATTATTTACTTGAGAACAAGAGCTGTAAGAAGAAAGTAAGCAGCAGCACTCGGCATTTGACAATTCTGCGTCCATTCACCACCATCACATTTGCGCTCTGCGGCCGACCACGTTCATTCCCCACAACAGCAACAAGATGTTCGCAATTCGGAGTACTGAAAATATTATTTCAAAAGCTGTATTTACTAAAATAATAATAATAAAAGCGCAGACCTCTGGTCCTGCAGGCCTGTTAGCATCAGACCATCAGTGTGCGCACCATAAAAGTAAAAAGTAAAGTAAATTATCGTGTCCGTTCCCGAAGGGAACTCACGACGGCCGCTAACACCCGGTAAACCCTAGCGGCAGATGCAGCGCCTAACGGTGGGGGTGAGTGGATAAGTCTCACAGGCACAAGTGCCGAGAAACCCATGTGCACCTGCATGCAGCATAGGATAGATTGGCCAACAGGGAATGGAGGAGAAGAGGGCTAGGGGGGGGGGGGGGGGAGTTGGGACAGTGGTGGACAACACAGTGATAATGACCATGTCATGCGCTAGCTCTTGGCCGCTTTTGGACAAAAGTCGTGTAAGTGTGTAGTCCAACCGGACGGACCTGAGAGGATGATGGCTGTGCTTCACCTTGAAACGTGCTCCCATCAAACATTACTGAAATGTAAGTCTTGTTCTTCAGCTCTTCCTGCATAAGGTCTCGTTCCATCTCCAGCCATGAACGGGATACACATGTACAAGAAGCAAAGGTGAGTGCCCAATGCCAGGCGCTCAGCTCCCGTTTCCAAAACAGGACGAAGTGAATCAATCTTGGCCAATGGAATTCCTGCCATGCACAAGCAAAGCCCTGACAACGACGTTACGTCTTCTCAGGCTGGGCTCACCTGGCAGCTAGGCTGGCACAGCTTCAGGCAGGCCCATTCCGCACGTGCTTTCCCGTTCCGCTTTGGATACTAGCTCTCCCACGACCTTTAAAAGCACTCCTAACGACGTTGCTACCGAAGCTCTTCTCCTCTGTTCGACGGATGGATGGCGCGAAGATGCAATGTGATCCTTGATGATGCTCTTCTTCAGAGCAACATCGCCGTGGCAGGCATCACAAACTTTAGCTTTCCAGCAGAAACGGCCAGCCGATTTCGCAAGGAAATAATTCACTTAGCCGCTGCTAAGAACTGACATTGACCTTTGTATTCTCCCCTTCGCCGTTTTGGCCCTCTTTAATAGCGACGCTACTTTTTTTCGAGGATCTGTCCAGGATCGTTTGCGGGAAAAAAAGGGGCGTCTCCTTTGCCTCAGTTATTTCCTTTCCTCGTTAGGGGCGTGACCGTAAGTCATGCGAAGAGGTGGTATTTCCTCGTATCTGTCTCCTTCTCTTCATCCAAGATGTCCAACTCCAAGCCAGAGAACCGCAGTCAAAGCCACGCAAACGACATCTATCGTCATTCTCCATTGATGAGCATGGTTAGAGTCGATCAACTGAACCAGAGTTTGAACAGGCAGACGTGCACAAGGTAGCACCAGACTGAAATATTCCATTGCAAGGAAGTGAGGTTGAGCACTGCTCGATAGCGCTAACCAACGGCTTTGCAACTTGGACGGTTCACGGATATTTATTAGTGATAATTTCAAAGAGGGGAAGGTAAGCGCAATCAAGCCGAACACAAGCTACATGCCAAGGCACAGCGGAATGCTGGCTTGGTACGATAACGGGACGGTAAGACCCTTGGACAATACGGTCTAACCACAATTCGACAAAGCAACGCCTTGGTTCTGTCTTCCCCATTCCGTTCTCTAATGGACTGTGCACTTCAGTATAAAAAGAAAGCAACAACCACCCAACTTGAGAGGGGTTATTTTTATGAAGGATAAGAAATGAAAGGGAAGCTTCGTGAGGACGAATTGTAAAAACCGAATGCCAATATCCTACAGTACTATACCTGGTTAAGGACTATGATGGACAAAATAACTACATGACTGTAGTATCACACGACGATCATTTCACCGTAGATCTATGGATCGTGACGGCTCTTCAGCGCAGGTGTCACCGTTTCCCTTGGCTCACCATCCGAGTACTTGCTGCACACCTGACGAGTAGGGATTGGCGGATAATGCCGGCAGAAAATTCTGCAGAAAACGGCATCACAGACGAGAGAGCAGAATTTGGCAGAACTGATGCTTCAAAAAGCAGAATATCTATCCTGAGTCCTAAGACTCCTAACTAACTACTTGTAGTTACTTCAAGGCTTTCCCTTGCTCTCACTTCTCAGCAATCCTGGGTACTTTTTTTAGCACTGCATTTCAAGCGCTCGCTTGTGCTTGCGCTTGGCAGAGGGCGGTGCGTTTGGGCCCGAGACACGACGCTACATCATCCAGTCCGCAAGCCACAGTACAAGTGGCAGGCGGCCAGGCGTTGGCGCTTGACTTCGTGCTGCATTACAGAGGTCAAAGTGCAATGTCTGTTTCAGCACTCACGCGATATACCACACATTGAAGATGGCGGTTACTCAATTTTTTATTCTATTTTATATCGAATTAGAGGGTTTGGATTGGAGGCAACAACGTTGTCCAACGGGCCTCAGCGTTTGTTCAGCACCTCCATGACTGAGCGACACTGACTCACGCTGCATGCTATCTGGTACTAGCTGGTAGGCCCCCGTGTAATATGCCGGCATTTTTTTTAGCATTTTCGGTACAATCCGCGAACCCAGCACTTTGGGCTCGTGATGCTGCATTTTGGGGGAAACGGAGCACTTGGCCGTTGTGTATCAAAATTGAGAGAAGAAAAACTTCCCAAACAAGAACGTCACTTCCGCATTCCGTGGGTTAGCTTCTTGTTGAGTAGTTTATGAATTGTTTACCATGGCAGCCTCGAGCAAGTCTCTTATTGAGTATTTTCTGACTCCCTGGTTTTGACGGCGTGTGCTGAGGATGACAAAAAAGTGAGCATTTTCCGAGCATTTTCGGCAAGGTTTGGGAGCATTTTCGGCAAGGTTTACGAGAATTTCCCAAAAGCATTTTCGGCAAAGTTTCGGGCATATTACACCGGGGCCTACTAGCTGGTGTTCACGAGGTGTTTGTCACGCTGGAAATGGAGCGTCTCTGTAAGTTAGTTTGTATCCCTGGTGATGTTTGTGCCTGGAGGGCACTATACATGTACACAGACTTGAGTACATGTACATGTAAGTGGTGCTTTTCAGGCACAATCTTCCTCAGCCTACTCAAGCTCAACTGCATGATGAGGGGTGACAACACACACTTCCCCAAGTATCGCCGAAGTCTCACCAACCTCTTCTTCACACTGTTGTCCCCGGCGCGGGCTTGCGAATTAGATTGTTTGGAGGCAACAGCGGTTGTGAATGGCCGACGGGCCTCAGCGTTTGTTCAGCACCTCCTTGAGCGACACTGACTCACGCTGCTATCTGGTGTTCTCGAGGTGTTTTTCACGCTGGAAACGGAGCGTCTCTGTAAGTGTGTATCCCTGGTAATGTTTGTGCCTGGAGAGCACTACCGGTATATAAGTGGTGCTCTTCAGGCACAATCTTCCTCAGCCTACTCAAGCTCAACTGATGAGAGGTGAATTCCCCGAAACACTGTGTATTGAGCAGGGAGTGATGCTTTCTTGCAGGTTTGCCTAGTGGTAGGTTCGATGGACTTCTCGTGTGCTCTGGATGATAGTCGTGAGTCAGTCAAGTGAGAATTCAAGTTGGCAGGAATAGCGCAAGCTCCCACGTAGGGAGCAACACACAATTCCCCAAGTATCGCCGAAGTCGCACCAACCTCTTCTTCATATTTTTATAATTACATGTACCAGGTACATGTAATAATTATGATGTATCATAATGATGATGCGGCCTATTTAGCTCGTAGCTGTACTGATGAGGCCTTTATGGCCGAAACAGCTTGCTGTCTACAGCATTGGGTGATGTATCATATGATAAATTTAAATTATGTGGAATGATAATTGACATGCAACCGGATGAGCAGAAAAATCAGCAGAATTAGACTCGGCCCCATGTCCTTCGACCAGAATTTTGAGCAGACTGAAAAGCAGAATTGCTTCCTTCGTAGTAGTAGTAGTAGTAGTAGTAGAATTTATTATTTTGATAGGGAAGGCCCTACAGACGTTCTTCGTGGTCCACTGGAGCATTATCCGCCAGTCCCTACTGAAGTGCCGTCATGATCCATCGCATATGCGAAGCCCAAAACATACATGTATTCTGCTCCCACATCCCAGGATTCTGCTTTTTTCTGCTCAATATCCGACGAAGCCATGGAAGGCTTGGTTCTGCTCAAAATTCCCATTGTTGAATGGCTGGTTTTAATAGTTATGCCATAATAGACTTTTATAGTGCAAGCCTACGCTATCAGTATAATGTAGGCGCCAGTGCAGTGCAGTCACAGTGCATACACTTGAATGATACAGTGTGCATGTGTGAGTTCATGAGTGTCGGCTCCTACGCATAGTCCAGACAGGGGGTTGTGTACTCTTGCTTGTATGTGCACACACGTCTGCGTCAACATGGTCATGTCAGGTAGGTGCGCAGGTGAGAGGCGAGATCATCAAGTCAGACTAGACTGCGCTTGCGTTCAACGATTACTACTACAGTTCAAGTGGCAAGATTGTGCGTGTGGTCATAATGACCACTACTCCGTACTCGCACCGCTTGATACTCGTACTCGGAGACGTAGATCTACCTAGACCTAACTAAGCTACTTCAGTACTTACTCGTAGACTCCTCGGATCCACGAGTTCGTCGAGTGGTGGACGCGATGACAACATGCATGTCGGATGCGAGTACGTGTCGCGTCGACTGTTGCCATGCGCCATTGTTGCCTATATCAAGCATGCGCTCGTCCTGTCATTGTGCTAAAAAGTTTTTTACTTGTTGGCGCATGGAAGCCTTCTTGTAGAGAGAGAATCTCGTCGGACCGGCTACTCTAGGCAGCAGATCTGTTTGTCAGGTTACCTACCTGGCAAGGTACGTATTCTTTTCTGTCCTGTCTGACGCGTCGTTTGCTTTGAGAAGCGTTGCGATGTGTTCAAAATTTCGTTTGTTTTATTGTTCAATTTCGATGTTGGCGACGAACAATTTACAGTTTTTTTGTTGATTTGGGACATGATCGCGAATGGCTAAACATGTTGTGGAGATGGAGAAGGCACATAAACGAATTCTAGTGTGCTGTTCTCTGTCGTTCCTGACGTTCTGCAGTAGTCTGCTAGACCGCTTCTGTCTATAAGGACTTGGATTTCGCAAGTATGGAATCGTCAAGTGTGCTTGAGCCCTCAGTTGAGCCAACTGGGAGCCCTGCTCCCAGCTATGCCGAGGCATTTCCACCATTGGACACTGGTGCTACTGGTACTGCTGCACCAGGAAAAGCATGGGTTCCTGGCAAAACCTTGCGACCTTCGACCGTCACTCAGGTAAGTTCTCATTATTTTTTTCTTTGTGAACTTGATTCTGACTTGTTCACTGCCTAGCCATGGATGTAGCCCTTGTGGCGGCGTGTAAATTGTGATGCACACTCATTGTACTTGGCGACTAGTTGTTTGTGGTGGTCATCGCCTGTCGCCTCGGACTCTGACCGTGCTGGCCCAAGCTGTCATGCTGCCAATATTCCAGTTGCTTGGACACCATGTAATGTGTCATTGTGCCCATGTTGCTTGACAGGTCTGTACTCATTGATCGTGTTTATGCCACACTCGAGTCCTGGTGAGCTGCGGAGGTGCTTCACCCTTGCCCTCTAGACTCGGCTATTATTCGTGTTCTTGATAATGGTCGCCATGATCTCGATTGTTATGATCAATGCAATTATTTCTGAGGAACAGTGCTGTCAGTTCGGAAACCTACGAGAGTCTAGTTGTATTGGGTCGTGCTGGTGCCCCCCCCCCCCCCTCTCCCCATTGCGTGCGCACAATGTTGACATTAGTACTAGTTGACATACGGTCCATTCAGAGGATGAAAAATCATGAGCAGATTGACTGAGCTTTTACTAGACTTGTCAGACTAGTGCGTATGTCCTTGCAGAAATGAGTCCATGGAAAATTAATGATATTCTTCTCATGTCTACTTCGTGGTTTCATCCGTTTCATTTGTGTCAGTGGTGTCTTCAACTTCATTCTCATTTGTGTACTGTAAAAATAACCTGTGTAAGACGACCAGGCAGGGGAGTGGTAGAGAGTCGTCACCTCGGCCAGGTGGTCCAGTTATCCACGTTCAAACACATTCACTTCATACACATGTGGTTCGTCATTCTGATCAGTCCACCACACAGCATACACCTGTGCTATTTACAGTGTGTAAGCTATTTACAGTGTGTATATAGCACAGGAACAGGTCCCTGCATCAATTGGGGGTGATCAAGCATGGTGGCTGATCAGGTTTCTGGTGTGCCAAGAGCTGTCGTGCAACCTTTGGTACATTTCTTTCGCTGATATGTACGGTGCCTTGGGTCCAGGTAGGGTGCAGTGCGGGCGCGTGCCGGTGGTTAGCGCTCGCCTTATCCGAACATATGTGACGAAGGAAAGTGGTTGTCTTGTTTGAGTGTTCGCCTTTACCATTTTATAGCTTGTAGTCTTCCTAGTTTTGTAGACATTTTCGTTGATCAGGTCTTTGTTTTCGTTCTGTGCGGTGCATTCCTTTTGATTTCCAGGTATTCACCATTCCCCAAGTTGAACAACGTTACCGTGACTTTGACCTTGGCGAGCACTCTGAGCTCATGAGGCGTGTCCGTTCTCTGATGGCTAGGACTGGTGCTGAAGTTGAACTGAGCAAGAGCAAGGACCAAAGCCTCCATGTTGTTGTCTCAGGAAAGCGCGATCTCGTATTGGAAACCCGTCGCCAGCTTCTTGCTGCCCTTCAAACCCAGGTAAATCACATGTGGTGGACTTCAGCGCTCTTTACTTGTATAATTTCACCGCTTTTGCAACGTGGAGTACCAGTATCGATGTCTTGTCTTATAAGCTGTTGGCTGTGATGTTCTTCCTGTTGTCAGGCTAATCTCGACATGAAAATCCCACGTGACCACCACAAGTACATCCTCGGCAAGGGTGGCCAGAAATTGAAGGATCTCGAGAAAAACACCGCCACTCGCATTCTGATTCCACGCACCGAAGACACGTCTGATGTTATCAAGATCACCGGCACAAAGGAGAACATTGACAAGGCCAGGCACTACATTCAGTCGATTTCAGATGAGCAGGTAACTGCCTGACTATATAGTGCCTGTAGTACTGGAGTAATTATTGATCTACATTGTGATGTTGTGAGGTCTGAGTCACTTTGGAGGTGAACATTTTTTTGTGTTCTGAGTTATTCTGTAACATGCACAGATATCTGCAAGGGATACTCACCTTTTTCTTGCCTTACGTTAACTGTGGTGCTCCTTATACAGGCTAAACTTGGATTCGAGCGCTTGAACATCCCAAAAAATTTCCATCCATTCATCACCGCTAAATCTCAGGAATTGCGTGAAAAGTACAGCGTGCGCATCAACATACCACCACCTTCAGTGCAGAGCGATGACATCACCATTGCAGGCGATCGTGATGGAGTCACTCATGTTACTGACGAGATCAACCAAATCTACGAAACCAAGGTTAGTTTTGATCAGCTAGCACTAGGCTTGTTCCTGCTTTTCATTTTGCCTTCTTCTGAACTGGGTTACCAGTACCAAGTGGTGGAAATGCTGGTGGAGTCCGCCAAAACAAGCACGCCCTGTACTTGAGGGTTATCACGCTGCATCCGGTAATGTATGCAAGCTACTTTTGGCGTGTCTTATGCAGCACTTCCATGCCGTCACCTAATCCACATGCTTTTCGAGCAACTCACTTTTCCCAATATGAACCCTTTTCCGTCTGGTAACGCACAGCAGGAGTCAGACATATGCACTATCTTGTTTGCACCCTTACCCGTATAGTACGTGCCCTTACAGTTCAGCCAGGTTTCTTGTGTAGTCGCTGAAATTTCAAGTTTGAACAGATAACTGATTGGGGAATTAGCTTCTCAGCCAGGTTTCGCATAGCCTTTGCAAGTTATATGCATCAGGCTGTGCCGAGACCCAAAGCCAGCAAGAAAATATGTTGACAATGCCAGCGTTGATATTTTTTCCAGTACTCAGTCAGGGAGAATGCATTCGTGTCGAATTCCATCGGTCGTGTGACCTAAACCTTTTCTACTTTCCTGTGTTCCTTTGTTTTTACAGAAACGAACAACGACGACCATATCTATTCAAGTTGGGAAATCCCAACACAAGTACATCATTGGCCCCAAAGGTCACACTCTGCAAGAAATTCTCAAGGAGACTGGTATGTTAGCTGGCAGTTCTCTCTTTGATATTGTTTGAATGGAACGCACGTGGCAGATAGTTCAGTAGCTGTGTTTCGGTCATAGGGATACAGTACGGATCGGCTATAGCGTTGGTGTTTGATTTTCGTGAAAATATTACTACAGGCGATATATTACTACAGGCGATATATTACTACAGGCGATATGCATACTTAGGTATGCCTGACACATGCGTGCGTGTATGGTGTCATTCGAATCAGTGCAGTGTGCAGAAGCGTACTGTGCATGTGACTGTGCAGTACGCGCAGTGCAGAGCTACTTCGTGCGGAAACAAAAACTTCGTGACTTTTTGACATGAGTTTTCAAGGAGTTGCTGTGCTCAACAAATGTGTTCTTTTGGAAGAGAAACACTTCAACACATTCAATCGACATATCAACAATATCTACAGGATCGATTAGTGGGAGTACAGTCTCAGTCTGGGTCGCCATTGCTCGACTCATCACCGCTGAAACCGTTCCAAGTGGCAGGTCGTTCGACGCGTGATGTCGTATGTCACGGAGAAGCTTCTCCGCGTCCCTGATCGTCTTCGCTGTTACCTGAATGCCTTCTCCAACATCTCGGCGGAGACCACGGTAGGGCTTCAGCGCTGGTACTCATTACTGCCTCCGCTCTCGCTCGAGGATGCCCCGGAACAACAAGCACAGCCAACGCCAACTATTTCGAATTTCCTCCGAGGGATATCATAGTTGTACCAGCGCTTCCTGACTGCCGCGATCAGATCTCGCCATGTACGATGTATAATTTTTATGATCATCACTATAGCCGATGAAAAATGTATGCAATAGAATCATTTTGACAAAGAAATCGTATCATTATAGCCGATATATTACTATAGCCGATCCGATATGTATAGAAAGGGGTGGTTTACGAAAATGAATTTGAGAATACGATCACTATAAGAGGTATATTACTATAGCCGACAACCCTATAGCCGATCCGCACTGTACCTTATGACAAGCCCCTGTTTGAGATTAAAGTGATTGTACTTGGTATACGGTAATTGAAGCTTTGCTTTTCTGTAGTCTTTCGCTGACGTGAATTAACTTTGTGTGAAAATCATGTAGTGACGTACTAGTAGTGCGTATGGACAGGTTTCATGCTGGTCTCCTGCTGCACAGCTTAGTTGTACGCACCATGTCATTTCCCGTCGGACACCTGCACCTACAAAGTATGATGTAATCCAGGAATTTTGCCGTGATGGACACCCATGCAGAAAATGTCAGAAGCTGTACAGTCTGGGTTTCACGTATACTAGTGCGCTGATAGCTTGTACGGATTGTTGAGGAAGGTGGGAAAGATGTGGATAGTGAAACGTGTTCAGTTCGTATAATTCTCGACGCAAGTGGTTGGGTTGATCGGCATGTTCATATAACCAACAGCCTTCCATTTCTGCCTAGCTTCGGTTTTTCTTTATTCTTATGCAATGCTCGCTGGTATCCCCTTTCTTGTTGTCAGGCGTATCTGTGGAGATGCCCCCACAGGACAGCACCACGGAGACAGTCACGCTGCGCGGCGAGCGAGACCACATCGGCAAGGCTTTGGTTGTTGTATACGAAAAGGCAAGCAGTGTACTGGTAACTGAGGTCAAGGCCCCTGCCTGGCTGCACCGTTTCATCATTGGACGGCAGGGTCAGAACATCAGCAAGATCACACAAGATCTACCCAAGGTGCACGTTGAGTTCAACGCCGAAAAGGAACTCATCATTGTTGAGGGCCCGCCAAATGAGGTCGAGAAGGCACGCGACCAACTACAAGCCTTCACCGAACAGCTGGTAAGTAAAAAAGGGCAATTTCTAGAATCCTTGACAATCTTCAAAATGTCAAAAAGTCGGAATATATTTCCATTATGTACACGATTTCTGGTTTAGAACATCATGCAATAACTCCTGATATACTCTGAAACAGTAGATGTCTATGTCGGACAACGTCCCAGTCGAGCTTCCAAACGCACCTCTTTACCGTAACGTACCGTTGATCTGCCCCCTCTCTAATTCCCGCCCCCTGTCGATTTTCTCCTTGTGAAGCGACTTCGGCGTATACAACGAAATACGATGTTGAACCGACGCATGCACTGCTGTACACAATACTTGCCTATCCAGGATCAAAATGTGCACAATCCAGCACATTGAGTCTGATCCTCTACGGTGTTGTACATCTTACTGCACTTGTCAGCCTTGATCTAATTCCCGCCCCCTGCCGAAAACCCAGCTGGGAAGCGACATGGCGTGGGTGCGGATCAAGAGTACTTTATGGTATGCGCATCTTCAGCAGGCGCTCAGTTGTAGCTTCCCTCGTGCACTGCTTTAGACTGCTTTGCACCATCATGAATTTCTGTCAGAAATGAACACGTAAAATGCACAGAACACATGCCTAGGTAGCCGTTGTAATTGTTAAAATGTGACACGGACGTTCGCTAACCATGCTTGCATACCACTATGAACGTGGATATTTGGAAAAGGAAGTTCAGTAGGAATGACTGGCAGGATCCAAGGACTTAGGGTGGGAACCGCACTAATTTAGATTGGGTAGTTGAATTGTGTGCATGTATGTATCCTTCGTGATCAGTGCAAGACATCAACATCTTATGCACGCTTGTTTTATCTGTTTTTCGTTGGCATTGCAGATTCGGACAATGGATCATGACAGTGTCAAGATCCCGCAGAAGTTCCACCGTCACATCATTGGCAAAAGCGGCGCTACCAGTATGTTTACATTGATTAGTTGCTAGGTGCATACTGCGTGTCTTGGTGTTGACATTTTGGCTGATGTTGTGATGAAATCTTACCCTCTCGCACCTGTTTTTTTTCTGGTGCTGGTTGTGTGCTTCACGAAGTATGTAGTGCCAAATACGGTGAAACTCTAGTGACCGTTTTATATGTATCTTGAAAGGCTGTGGAAATCTGTACTGAGTAGCCGGGGCACTCGTCGATCTGCAGGCTGTACCGTTTTGTCCTTTGTGGACTCGTCGCGCAGCAAGGGGAAATCAGGCTGAATCCAGTACTCGAACTAATTGGTCAGTGGGCTACGCACAGCGCCAAGAGTACACAAGCTCCAACTAGCGTGCAACTCTGCATGCTCTTTTCTATTGGGTCCGCCAACGGCGGAAACTCACATCACGTGGTGTAGAGTTCACGCTGTTCGTTCCCATCTCGTTATAGCGAGCAGTGAAATGGGCTGTGTTTACACGAGGTGTTTCAACCCGCCATGAACACAGATTAACTGGCGCGTTTACATGACGCATTTCGCTTGACCCGGGTTGAAATCGAGAAATCGTACCACCGTACTTCTGTCCGTATATCACGCCAGGTTTGAACACCATTGCACAGGCAAATTTCGTGCGAAAGCATTCACGTAACCACACAGGACTCTGGAAGTGGACTTTTGGCGGTATTTCAGTAATAGTCTCGGGTCGACTGTCTTTGTGTAAACACTCACCTATTTTTTCCATTGTACAGACTTTCAACCCGTCTTGATAGCGTGACAGCAAAGGCGAGCTACTTGAATCCTTGAGATAATAAATATATCTCTGTTGAGTAGAAATGGCACATTGCACCCAATATTATGTTTTATCCAAATTATTTTACATTGTGTGCTGAATGTCGCTGTATGTACACAATGTAACGTTATTGTCATTTTTGTTTCTGTGCTCCTCAGTCAGCAAGCTCAAGACGCAAACCGGAACGCTTATCACTATTCCGTCGGATGATGCCAATAGCGATGTCATTCGCATCGAAGGTAGCCCGGAGGGTGTTGCCAAGGCCAAGGAGGCACTCCTGGATCTTTCTAACCGCATGGTGAGAGCTGCGCGCTGGTTTCTGCCTGTCGTGTGTATGTGCATAATTTTGTTTGTAGGCTTGGCTGTTGCTCGTGTGCTGTCAGTAGTTGCAGGAATGTCTTCTGCTTTCGTGTTTGTTACTCAGTTCTCCTGCTAGTTGGCCTAAGCCATGAACAATCATATATTATGTAACTCCTCCACCCCATTTTGGGCATGGCCAATCCGCAAGGCATTGAGTAATGTGAAAGTGGCTGCATTGAAGTGTGCAGTCTTTAAAAAATTATGAGTGTGTTGTTACTTGTATCGTTTAGTGTTGCAGTAGCCTGACTTGCATATGTGCATTTGTGTTTTTGTGTACCAATCACCAGGAAAATGAGAAGAGCGAGTCGGTACGTGTTGAGCAGCGCTTCCACTCCCTCATCATCGGCAGTGGTGGTGAGAAAATCAAGCAGCTACGGGATACTTGCAATGGTGTCCAGGTATGCTAGATCCAAACAATTATTTTGCCATCTGCTTCATGATGTTGTTTTCTTGTCATCTTCTACATGTCTTGCTGTTATGACACACCTGACTTGTACTGGCAGTGCTTCCATGAGGCCCTCCTCACGTTAGTTAAATCTGGAGTACACACTTTCAGCCCTGTTTCGAATTCCACTATGTATGCGTGTGCTACATGGCAGGTCCAGTGCAGTGTTTCTGAGCCCAGTCACCTTCGGTGCTGCGAGGGTCCACCAGTCTGGATTTCACTGGGTGCACCTGTTCTTGACTGGAGCTGTCCCATTTCTCCCTCCTCTTCTCCTTTGTAGGTTGTATTCCCCGAACAAGGTCGTAAATCTGACTTTGTTGAGGTCCGTGGACCGAAGGCTGATGTAGCTCGTGCAGTTCAGATGCTGAAGAAGAGCAATGAGGATCTCATTGCCGAGAACTATACCATCACAGTTCCCGTTTTCAAGAAGTTCCACAAGAACGTCATTGGCCGCGGTGGTGCCATGATCCGCAAGGTATGTGTATTTTGTGCTACCTTTTGCAATGTCCAGCATTGTGCCTTCGAATGTTTTCTTTTCCACATGATCTTTATGTGATTTATGTCAGCGGCGGCAAGAGTACATAACCCCCAAGAGTGTGCAACTCTCGCATACCATGCTGTCCCGACAGAATTTCCAGTTGACTTTGACGTCTGTATCCGTGTGGGTTTTTTTGACAGATCCGTGATGAGACTGGTTGTCGCATCGAACTTCCCAAGAACGATGCCGACAGTGATGTAATCACTGTCATTGGTCGCAAGGATGCTGTTGATAAGGCCAAGAAGGCCATTTTGGCTATCCAAGACGAGCAGGTCAGTAACTGCGCAGTGTTTGTCGTAGAGTATACAACCGTCCATGCCTTTATGCCAGGTGGACGATTTGGATGTTGTTGGCACATTGACCGGATACCTTAGCGGGTCGTCGCCTCATTGCACCACTTGTCATATAATTTCCGTGCGTGGTCTGCTGCGTTTGCGTAAAACATGGTGCCACTGCCAGCCCTGACTACCTTGTGGTGTGTTGGCATGATGGCACTCTTGGCGTGTGTCCAACTTTGCACGTGACATGTTGCGACTGTCTCAATTCAGGCCACCCAGACATTAGAGAAATCCTCATTCTCTTTCATGCACACCGCTGCTCAATGAAATCCAGTCTCGTCACTCGAGTACGCTCCGGGCGTTGTGCAGCCCTAGACCTGCGAACACTGGGCTGCGATATGGTGCAAGGCACAAACTTGAGCGACGCGACTGGATTTCATTGAGCAGGACTGTAATTAGGCAACCACATCTTTTTTGCGACTCTCTGTCTGGGTCGCTAGCTTTTCTGTCATTTTTACTGATGCGTCTGAATGTGGTGTTTGCTGTAATAGCTACGTTGTTATTGAATTGAAACCATTGCCGGGCTTGTGTATTCTCTTGTGTCTCCAGGGCAGCATGGTGACCGTGGAGCTCGACATCCCGCAAAAATACCACATTGCAATTATTGGACGCAAGGGCAAGCTTTTGGCTCAGATTCAGGAAGAGTGTGGCGGTGTTTCAATCAAGTTCCCTGCGGCTAAGGCCCAGAGCAGCAAGGTGTGTGCACGTTCTGGATTTTAAATTTTGCTTGATTTTGCCCATGTTCATGTGCTCATCAGCACAACTGTTGCTGTGTGTGAACCGTGTCACCCTGTCTCTTTTGCCTTTGGTGAGATCGTGCTGCCTGTACGTTCATCTCTGCTTGTCATTTTGTTGTTGTAGGTTGTAATTCGTGGTCCAGCTGATGAGGTTGAGCGAGCTAAGGGCCAGATTAATGAGCTGGCAAATGAGCGTGCTCTGAACAGTCACACCGAGGAAGTGCGTGCCAAGCGGGAGTACCATCGCTTCTTGATTGGTCGTGGTGGTGTCACCATGAAGCAGGTCAGTGCCTTTGCGAAGGATTTTAGCTCGTCGACCTACTTTTCCTATGCTGAGTAATTTTGTTGTCACTTAATAGTGTTTGGTGCCACTGTCAGTTTCCTTCTCTGTGGCGATCTGCATGCTGGTGGTGGTGTTTTTTTCTCTATTCAAGTCCGGATCATGCTTTAGCTGGTTGATGCCAACTGCTCTGGAATGAACCGCATCATGCAATGTTTCACAATCTAAACTCTATCTGGTTGGTTTCTGCCACTTTGTGTACTTAGATCCGCGAAACAACTGGCGCCCGTGTGCTTTTCCCAACGGAACAAGACGAGGACCCCGAGCTGATCAGCATTGTTGGCCGACAGGAGGGTTGTGTAGAAGCAAAGGCGATCCTCATGGAGAAGATCAAGAGCTTGGTATGTAGTTGGCGCTTTTATGTTAATCGAACGTAACTGAACTTTGCATGTTTATTTGGTTGTGGTGTAATGCCTATACTGCTTTTAATTCATGATTCTTGGATTTTTTCTACATGGTAGACCGCCTGAGAGATCTGCTGTGCTTATACCGTAAAAGCCCCTGTATACGCCCAGCCTCCATGTACACGCCCAGTCAGGGGAAATCAACACTTTTGTTTCAAAATAGCGCCCAGGTATGCCGGCAACACCAGTACATGTACAGGTACTGATGCCCAATACTTACTGCTATCCCTATTCCAAGTATACACCCGGTTCCGAAATAACGCCCGGGGCCTAAACACGGGCTTTTATGTAACATTATTGCCATGTACACATTTTCACTGTGCAGGAGAACACTGTCGAAGAGACCATGAATGTTCCCGTCAAGTACCACAGGCACTTCGTACAACAGCGTGGCCAGGTAGGCATTTTCTTCTCCTGTTGAGTGTATTCTTGTTGCGCTTGTTGTGCTCAATGTTCTCTGATATCTGTCATAACTCATATTGCTTTGGTGGAGTGAACATGTTATTTCCCAGGTACGGAGAACCGCTGTATTTCTGTTTCCACAATCATGTACTGGAATGATGTACCGGTTTATCTACAATTTGGGGTGTGTCTCATGTTTGTGTGTATTCAGGTACTGCGCAGCTTAGCCGAGGAGTTTGGCGGTGTTCAGATCAGCTTCCCACGCAGCGGTAGTGACTCCGAGAAGGTTGTCCTGAAGGGCGCCAAGGAATGTGTTTCCAGCGCTAAGCAACGCGTTTTGGAGGTCATGGCCGATATTGATTCGCAGGTCACCGTTGAATGCGAGATCCCAGCTGAGCACCACCGTTCTGTCATGGGACAGCGCGGCAGTAACGTTCAGAACATCACCAAGGACTTTGATGTACAGGTGTGTGAAACAGTATTCTTGAATGTACATGTATTGCTGAACTTACTTGTTTGTGTGTAGCAACTGCTGCATATCGCTAGCACGTGGGACTGATCAGCTTTATGGCCATCTACTAAAGCCGTGTAGAGTAGACACTTTCTCACCTTATCCAATAGTTATCTGATTTATTTTGTGTTTGTTGGCTGGTATCGTTGTCTTCAGATCAAGTTCCCTGAGCGCGTCAGTGCTGATGCTGACCCCGATGCAGTGAAGTCCAACATCGTGAAAGTCACTGGCAAGAAGGATAATGTTGACCGGGCTTGTGATGCTCTGAAGGTGTGTGTTATTCAGTGTTTTTGCGCTGACTTTTCAGTTGCTGAGTACTTCACTCACTGCAATGGAGATGCATGCAAATCTATTTTTCTTTTCTGTACTGTGCGATTTGGGCTGTCGTCTTTGTAAATGGTAGCCTTCAGTCCAGATCTTCCTGTCTCTGCTGTGTTAACCTTTTGAGCTTGACGCTACCTGAATGCCGCCCCACATCAACACCTGCAAAAATCGCGTTTTTCCTATGAAAGTAGTAGCTGTTCAAGGATCGATAACTTTACCTTCCTGCAAAGGTCTTGAGGCGAGGAACAAAATAGTTCCAAGCTCAGCTCAGAGCGACACCAAAAGCCCATGCTACAGTCTGGCAAACTTCACGCACGCGCTCGACAGACTTGAGCACGGCCAGGAGATCAAATTCTCCGCTGGCATTTCACTCTCCTTGCTCGTATCGAGCTCAAATTTGTTTGAGGACTCCCCAGATCCGCTGCCATCATTTGAATCTAGTTTCCATGGCAGCAGATAGCGCGAAAATGGAAAATACGCGTTCTGCAGAGTTCGCAAAAAAATCGATTTGAATTTGCCGTGTCGAGTCGCATATCTCAACAACCCGGGGTCGTATCGCTTCGGCGATTGTTTCTATCGCAAGCTGAGAGTTTTCTCTTGCAGATACATATTTCGATCGTGAGAATCGGCCAAGAATTGACCGAGTTACGATAGTTTGAACTCACGCGGTTCATGCAAATCGCCCTTGTACGCCATGTACACTCACAACGTAATAATACGTCATGCGTGGGTGCAGTGACACTGTACGTGACGTATTAATACGTCATGCGTGCTCAAAGGGTTAATAGTAGCCAGTGCAGGCTGACGTAATAAAAATGACTCCTCTGTGTTCCTTTCCCGTCCACGGTACCTGCATAGCCCGATGGCACAATGGAGTTTGTCGCAAATTATGTCTTGTATTACACGTGGTTATTGGTATTTCATGCTTAGCTGCAAGGTTTGAAAGGTTCTATTTTGTTTGGGTTCTGTCCATTTTGTGTGTTCAGCAACTGGTTCCTGTGACCGAAGAGGTCAATGTTCCCTTTGAGTATCATCGATTCATCATTGGCAAGAAGGGTGCTGGTGTTCGCCAGCTAATGGAACAGCACAATGTCAACATCACAATTCCTCGCCTGGAGGAATCCGTGGACCATGTCCTGGTCAAGGGTCCAGTTGACTCAGTTGCACGTTGCCGCATTGCGCTGGAGGAGCAGGTTACTCGCCTGGACAGCGAGAAGGAAGACAGGGTATGTACTTTTGGTTGCTTCCAGTGTCCTGGATAAGATGTTGATAACTTACTACCGTTGTATGTGAATTGGCTACTAAGAGACTTTTTTTGCAAATTGTGCGCTTGAAACTGAAAGCGAACTTACTATGCAGCTTAACTGGCACCATTGTTTGTTGGAATCACCTGTCGTTTCAGGATCGCAAGGCCTTCAAGATGGAAATCCATATCGACCCCAAATACCATTCGAAACTGATTGGCCGCCGTGGAACTCAGATCAGTGGGTGGCGTGCCAAGTACGATGTTCAATTCAATTTCCCCAGCAAGGACGAGCCAGAGAGCGATCTGATTGTCCTGCAGGGTTATGAAGAGAACTGCATCACGGCCAAGGAGGAGATTGACCGTATTGTTGGCGACTATGTAAGTTCATTCTCGCTATTGCTTATGCATCCGTTTGTGTTGTTTGCAGGTCAGTATATCATGGTGTCGCTTAATTGCCGTTATTCAGGTAATCTCGCCTTCCAGGGCATTAGGATCAACGTCGTTGCAGCTAGCTGTCTGTGGCCTCTGGGCCATGAGCATTAGGAATAATCATATCGAACAAATGATTTTTAAATCGGCTCTGAGCGTCAAAGTACTCGAACAGCAAGAATCACAACAAGTTTTGCACGAAAGCAAATAATTCGCAAACCAGACAGAGTGCGCAACCAAGACGAGGTGAGGGAGTGTAATATTAAATCTATGGTTCTTTTTCTTACATTATCTTGCCGTGCAGGAGAGCCAAGTCAGCGAGACGATTGACGTGGATCCTCGCTGTCACAGCCGTCTCATCGGGCAACGTGGCCGTTCTATCCGCAAGGTCATGGATGACTTTGCTGTTGAAGTGAAGTTCCCCGCGGACAAGAACAGTCCAACCATTACCATTACCGGTGCTCCGGACAATGTTGATGACTGCAAGGAGCATCTTCTCCTTATTGTCGAAGAACAGGTACGTGTTAGCTATACTGCATGTTATCCTGCATACAACCAACCGTGAATTATAATCGTTGGCCTTACAGGCCCCACAGAAAGTTTAACACCCCTAGAGACTTCATGTAATTTCGCAGTGATAGCCAAAGTTCTCCTCGAAATGCAAACCCCTAAATATGAAAAATTGTTGAAAGAACCCCAGAGATATACGTAGATTAAAATATACCGTTTAGTGCCAGCATATACCCAGGTCCTGAAGGATTAGTGTTAGTTTTCACTGCTCTGTGGCCTATACCAGTAGTAGACTTTGCCGACTCCTCTTCAAAATCCTTTCAGTTCTATTTAACCCATTCACCGCTAAAGACGTATATATACGTCATTGAGAATGACCCCCAGGCGCTGAGGACGTATATATACGTCCTAGTATAAATAGCCGATTTGAGTCTTCCCTCTTGTGTGTAGTTGTCCCTGGTCGATTGGTACAGTTCCTGCCTTCAGTACGAGAGGTTGCGGGTACAAACCCAGCTTTGTTACATGACGCGTCTCTTTTTTTCTTCTTTTTCGTGCCGTGATTCAACTCAAATTGTCGACTTTTTCGTATTTTATGCAATTTGGAAGAACTTACGTCTCATATAGCACTTTGTTCCTCTTTTTGGGAACTATATCGAGTTGGTCAGCGTGATGATCATAGCCTTGGTCAACCTTTCACAACAGTTCAACAACCTGGTTACCTAGAGTATGAAGTTGTGGAGCTTTACATTGGCCCTATTATTAGTAAATTCTTCAGAGCCTCAGATGAAAGGCCCTGTAGCCCTCAATGGGTTAATCACATGTCCTGTCACGTGTGGATTGTTTTGGTTGTGTGTACTAGATGCAAGAGATACAGGAGCGTGATGAGGAGCGTGCCTTGATGAGCCAGTACACTCAGGCCCCCAGCCGCCAGATGGAGCGCGAGAGGGCTAATACTGGTAACTCGAGCTTTGTCGTTCGCGATGCACCCTGGAGTGCACAGCTCGAAAATGAGCAAGAGTTCCCGACGATGGGTGCTGCTAGCAAATCTTCATCTGCTCCGTCGTGGGGACCCCGTCGACGATAAACCGGTTTCTCGATGCTTGCTTGAACCAGGGCTGGTTCGACTTTTCCGCTTTCTCATTTTTTGCATTTTGTAGCTCTTTTTATTTCTTCATAGCTAATGGAGATCAGATCACTCGGCACACTTCCTAGATTCTACTCCAGCTTCATCTATTTTTCTACCATTTGCTCTCGCTGTCGTCCCCAAATTAGCAGTGCTCTGATCTCCTGATGGACGTTCACTTCGACTGTAGTTTTGTCTAGAAGTCTTTGCTGGATGTTTTCTATTTTACACTATCCTGGTTTACCTACTTTCCCTGATCCACCGTAGAAATTAGTGCTTATAACTGTATTGATTAAATTTACTTCGAAGTATCTCTTTCTGTCTATTTTCCTAGTGATATTGAAATCCCTATCCCTCCCTAGTCTTGCTGTATCTTGTGACTGTGCTGTCCACATATGGCATGTATATGGCATATCTCTTATGGATTCCACATGCTCCTTGTATTTCTTCTGGTCTGTTTGGTCCCAACATTTTATCTGGATCAATGGCGATATAATTCGAATTGTCTTGCTTTGCTGTGACATAAGCTATGTCGCTCCACAGCCCTCTCAAGCTGCATCCCAAGCCCGGTGCCTTGCTCGCATTCAATACTCTCTTGGGATTGAGTTGCCACTTACTTTTTGACGCTCATTGTGTGAGTGTGTGTGTGTGCACAGGTTGCTATGTCTAACATAGCTGTTCGCTATGATCCTGTCCCTCCAGGAAATCGCGATTCCACGGATGCAACAAACTTCGCGATTTTCGCCCAAACCCGCGATTTTCAGCAAAATCTGCGATTTCCCACGTTTTTTGTTGTTTTCTGCACTTTGCACTGTATACATGTAGCGACCTCGCTGCATGACGTCATGCTCCCTCACCAGATGCAGATAACGCATGCGCATGAAACATTTCTTCCTCTTTGTTCTAAATAAAACGACTCCCTGACAACAACGCACAGAGTGCCACGGACAAAGTTGCCCTCTCCAGCTCCTCGGAGTTGTAATTCTGTCCCTCCAGGAAATCACGATTCCACGGATGCAACAAATTTCGCGATTTTGGCCAAAAGTCTGCGATTTCCCGCGTTTTTTGTTGTCTTCTGCACTTCTTTTTACATTTTTCTTCACTTTTCACGCAGTATACAGTGCTTTTCATGATCCTGTACGTAGGTTATTTGCACTGTACGCAAATAGCGATTCTAATGATTCAACAAATTTCGTGATTGGGCCCAAATCCGGAATTTCCTGCCAATAATTCCACGAGTTCCTGGCAAGTTCGGCAACTTTCCGCACTTTTCGCCGCATTTTTTGTTGTTTTCTGCCGCAATTTCTTGCGCAAGTTTTCGAGGACTTTTTCCGCAAATTCCCGCAGGGACAGGTAATTTATTATTTAGGCCCCATACCAGGTGGTATGTCCCGGGATTCATCTGTCTCCCCCGTGAACAGATACGACCTCTGCCATCTTGGGTGCCTAAATTGGTGACCCCGACGTGATGTGTGGTGCCACTGGAGTTGTAACTTATTAGGCCCCAGTGGTATGTCCCGGGGTTCATCTGTCTCCCCCGTGAACAGATACGACCTCTGCCATCTTTACTTGGGTGCCTAAATTGGTGACCCCCTGCTGACGCTGCGCTCGCGGAGTATCTAATATTTCAATTATATTTGTATAGACCTTACCGGTATTCGATAAACGTCACAGTCACGTGAACCGGGGTCCCGGGAACCAGGGAGTGGCAAGAGACCTGCACTCAGTGCACAGTGGACTTTTTTTTTAAAATCAGTGAGCATGTCATGAAAATAAATCCGAGAAGAAAGAAAAAGGCCCAACCGGGGTTAACCCTGCCCTGCCAGTTATTTGGACTTACGGGGGTCGCCATGGCAGGGGACTCGGCGTGGGAACATAGGAGTAGATAAATATCGGTATTTTACTACTCCCTTGTACGATCTGAGCCTTTCTTAATTCTTGCCACTCGTTTCACGTACGCGTGCCCCAGCTTACGACAAATCCCTGGAGGCGAGTCCAAAGATCACGTTATCGAATAAGGTCTATACAGTAGTTTTTGACTTTCCGGATTTGGGAATTTGTGGTGCCTCTCGCCGCCCACCCGCCCTCGGCACACCTGGAGCTGCTGCGGACTACGCCCTCCTGCCGCCGCCATCCGTCGTCATGCTGTTTCCGCCCGTCAGCCTGCCAGCCATCCCTGGTTTTCGACACAGTCCGTTCCTGTGTGCACCGCATTCTGGCTGCCCGTCAATCGCCGGCGGTTGACGTAAAACTTGAGCCTCACCACCACTGGATCCGCCTCGCGTTCGGAGCTGCTGTGGCCCCTGCCACCCTCCCACCTGGATACCCCGCTATCCTGCCACGGCCCATCGTCCAGTCGTCGTCGTCCGTATTCGTCCTGGCCTCAAGCTGGAAATTGGCCACCTCCACCATCATACCAGCTAACTCTCGTGCACGCACGCAGGCACACGCCCCGCTTATCGGATTTCTTGGAGCTGTGCTCGCCTCCATCCATCCCGCCTCACTCGACACGCCTCCATCCATCCCGCCTCACTCGGCACGCCTCGTCCCAGTGTAGTGTTTCTGCTGGTCCCATGCAAAGCCTGCAACATGCAGCCGCCTCTGACACGATAATACTCATCTGTCACGCGTACGTTTCCTCTTTTCTTTCTTTCTGCCTCTGACATGCTCTCCAGCTCTGTCACGTTAAGGGGGCAGCCTACCCATAAATTTCATATGGCATTCAATTTACCGTAACTTTGGTGTTTCTCAGTGGATTTGAGTGAAATTTTGACCACACACTCCTGCCACTATGCTGGCCCTCAGGACATGATTTACAAGTTCTTGCGCCTCACTGACAGGCTTTCCAGGCCGGAAGAACTAAAAATTCCGGCATAGTGCCACGGTGTGCGAGCCACCCAGGAGCCAAACAAATGCATTTACAATTTTTTCACATTTTCGTGCTCATTCTGTTCGTGCGCGGGACCCAAACCTAGAACAAGTCCAGAAGCAGCCATGGGTGATGGGGTAGGGCCCCTCAACGAGGCCCTGGAATCTGTCACAACGGAACGAGTGGGCGTTCTCTCACACACTCCCACCGACCCAAGTCAATTTTTGAATTTTTTTAGGTTTAGCACGTGCTACGAGGTCGTACCTTTGATACAACATCCAGTGCTGGGACCTCCACAGCAAGCCATTTCCACAGCGCTGCACACCAAATCCAGGATGCCCTCAGAAACCGGCAAAGACTGCCACTCACGTTCCACTACTGCCTAGTACCGTAAAAGTCCGTAAATAAGTACCTGCCCGAAAGAAATACCCCCTTCATTCTTTTGGCTCTGTCTGGTGAAGTCAAGTCAAGCCCGATAAACATACTGCCCGAAATAAGTACCGTTACGATGCGCACATGCAGCACGTAGCATGTACATCGACATGAAAATGACTTCTCCACTACACACAAGTCAGGTCCGAAAGTTAGTTCGTGCCCGAAAGTCAGTACCCGCCCGAAAGTTAGTACGGGTGTGGTCACTAAATTCAAAAGTAAATACGTACTTATTTACGGACTTTTACGGTACTGAATCCTACCTGACTTCTTGACACGACTCAAACTTGCCAAACTCCCCAAAGTCACTAAATCAACGTCAACTACAATAATCAAGCCACATATCTGCAACGTCACGAGGGTGCTGGCAAAAGTCCTGCTGCACGGCGGCGGGCTTTGCCCGCCGCCGTGCAGCCCAATACGTGGTTTTTAACGTGATTTTTTGGACTTCTTTGGACTTGAAGCAAAATTCTGCACACTTTCGCGTGTTTCCATAATACGACAAGTTGCGCACGGTCTGCTCACATTCAAATACAGTGCTGCCAACAAATGACAGCATGCAACAAAAAAATCTTTCCTTGCAAGGGCACATTTTCGGCCATAACTCTTGAACGGCTGGTCAGATAGGGACACAATTTTCAGAGAATTTGCAGCTATTCATGCTCTTTCAACTGACGTAGCACTCAATATGAATTTACAAATTCGATTTTTCAGCGAATTTTTGGGTAGTCTGCCACGTTAACCCGCCTCTGTCATGCATCTCTCTGTCCGCTTCCTGCTTTTCTGATTTTTGTTTCGGCCTTTGTGCCACGTTGGTAACAAATTTCATACACGCAGCGCTCTCGCTTGTACATACTGTATCATACTTCGAAGTATTTTTTCTCTTTCGTTCTCTGCGCTCCGCTTGTTCTCTGGTGGGGGAGTACTGTAGCGACCGCGCTGCATGACGTCAGCTCCCTCACCAGATAAACGCATGCGCATGAAACATTTCTTCCTCTTTGTTCTAAATGAAACAAGAACAATTAGACAACAGTTACCCTCTCCTCGGAGTTGTGATTTATTAGGCCCCAGGGTGGTATGTCCCGGGATTCATCTGTCTCCCCCGTGAACAGATACAACCTCTGCCATCTTGGGTGCCTAAACCACGCAGTGCTTTCCATGATCCTGTAGGTTATTTGCACAGTACGACTCGTACTACTCCCGAGTAGATAATACGATGCAACAAATTTCGTGATTTGGCCCAAATCCGCAATTTTCTGTAAATAATTCTTCGAATTCCTGGCTAGTTCTGCATCATTCCGCACTTTTTGTCGCATTTTTTGTTGTTTTCTGCCGCAATTTCTTGCGCAAGTTTTCGAGAGTTTTCTCCGCAAATTCCCGCAGGGACATGCTTCTGCGCATGCGGTGGGCAGGTACGTCTGAGGTGTGTGTGCGGGAAAAAAATAAAAAAGACCAAAAAGTAGGGATTCACCGGCCAGAAAAAGCCACTTCATGTGTGGTGTAGACCAGGTTGAATAGTGGCGGTCAATTCTTCAGCCTTGCAAGCTGTTGAATGGTGCAATCCCAGCACAAGCTGCTATGGCTTCTGCTGTATCATCGCCTCCGGCGATGGGCGTCCAATGGTGTGTGTGTGTGGTGTCAGGGCGGAAATTAGACGTGACGGAACACAGAGACACATAGTTGTATGCTCCAGATGAAGATGAGTGAATACTAATTGCTCCGGCTTCTCGATCAGTCTGATACGGGACCGGAGTCGAGGGAGCAAGCGGATAATGGTGCTGATAAAGCTATGGAGCCATACACATAACAGAACATGAATCTCCAAAACTCGGGCAGGATTTCCTTCATGAAACTGGGTTCTCTGGCAAAGTTGTAGATAGTGGAAAATGTGTTACACCAAGCAAGCGCGAACGCGCGCAACCGGTTGTTGCTTCCAAAGTTTGCGGGCTTTTCCGAGATATTCACAATTTAAAATGAAGATGGTGCAGGTGCATTATTTGCATTTATTGACCAGAATATGATCCATGTGATGATCAAGTGCACAAGGTAGGAGGGAAAACAGAAAATTGGAGAGGACTCTACTTTGAGTGAAGGCAATATCATGGCATTGGTTTCGCAAATTGACGCAAGAGGCGTCCTCTGTACTCGCAATAATCTGCCGACGGCCCTTCGGTAGGCACCGGCGGATTATGCCGGCATAATTATTGGCATAATTTGGTGGTTGAACAGCAGGCAGGCATAGTGGGATGGTCTAAGACCAGGATTGAGAAACAGAGGGTACCAGGTTCAAGTCCTGCTTGGAAGCGGAAGGAATTTTTCCAGCCGTGCTGCGACCCACAGTTAATTGGGAACTCGTGGCCTGGCACGAGGGTAACATGGATGCAGCTAATGGGATTTCGGTCTTTGACCACTTGGTGGTGGGTCTGATCTACTCACCTCCCACCGTTTAGGCGCTGCATCTGCGCCTTTGATCCTAGAGGGTGGTGGCGTTCCCACGGCGGATGCGGAAAACTCGGCTTACCGAGTTCAACGCAACTTCGTCAAGCACCTTTCTCGTACCTCACACCGCTCCTTTCTAAACTCTCTTTCTGCAACACTCTCCTCCCCCGATCGCCCATCACTCCACCAATTCATTCGCAACCAGTGCCGCGGGACCTCCCGCGCGCCAATCCAGTACCTGACGGACTCCCATGGCAACCGCCAGCACGATGTGAAGGCGATTGCAGACACACTGAACAAGCAGTTTGTTTCATCCGGCATTCCGGAAGATCCGAATTGGGTCATTCCATCGCTGTCCCCAGCCCCTGAACTTAGCGCACCACTCACACGCGTCGTTACCACGACTGCTACCGTCTGTAAGCACCTCAAACTCCTGAAGAATTGTAAGTCCCCTGGCGAAGATGGCATACCCAATGAGGTTCTCAAATGGCTTGCGCCATCTCTGTCCTATCCCTTGTGCCTGCTCTTTAACATGTCATATCGTACAGGAGTATTTCCGTCCGTCTGGAAATCTGCTGTTATCGTCCCGATCTATAAGAAAGGCCAACGCTCTCAGGCTGGCAACTACAGACCAATCTCTCTCCTTCCCGCTGTGTCCAAGGTCTGTGAACGTATTTTCTTTGAGTCTCTGTACTGCCACGTCACCCCAGCGCTTTCACCATCTCAATCCGGTTTCTGCCGTGGAGACTCCACAACTTTCCAACTAACACGTCTTGTACAAGACATCTACACCCAGCGGAACCTCAGGCGGCATGTTGGCATCGTGTTCTTTGACCTAGCGAAAGCTTTCGACACCGTCTGGCATCGTGGTCTGCTTGCAAAGCTAGAGTCCGTCTTCTTGGTACACGGTCCAGCCCTGCAATGGCTCTCATCCTATCTTTCCTGCCGCCACCAGACTGTCAGAGTATCTACCTCCCTATCAGACCCATTACTAGTCGTGTCTGGGGTACCCCAGGGGTCCATACTTGGGCCGCTCCTATTTCTACTGTACGTTAATGACTTGCCAGCCCTTGTACCAAATGTAAGTCTTTTTGCTGACGACACTGCTCTGATGTGCTCCGACAGCTCGGCAGACAACCTCACGGCCTCCATGCAGTCCGGGGTCAACGCTACAGTAACATGGATGGAAACCTGGAAACTGAAGCCTAACCTCGCCAAAACCGAGGCCATGTTCTTCTCTCCCTCGCCCCCCACTCAACTTCTGTATTTTCCTGGTCTAAATAGTACACCTATTAAAGTTGTTAACGAGCACAAGCACCTGGGCGTTATTCTCGACCGCCAACTCTCCTGGTCTCCACAAGTCCAGTCTGTGTGCAAGCGTGCGAGTGCGTCCTTAGGTATGCTACAACCCCACTGCCAACACTTGAATGATAACTGCAGAAAATTGTTCTTTAAGTCGTACATTTTGCCTATATTTGACCATTGCGATATAGCTTGGTGCGGGCTGTCTCAGACTTTACTCCACAGACTGGAGGTACATCAACGCTTGCTTCTGAAAATTCTGTTTCGAAAAGACCAAACATTTGCCTCCCTTTGTCTTTATAAACTTGCTTCCACGCACCCTCTTCTTGCCCGACATCAGCAGCATCTTTGTATCCTTGTGCAAAAAATCTTCCTAGCCCAAGTCCCGAAACATATTGCCAAGTACAACTGGTTTGTTACCACTAGACCAACACGCAATGCCTTATCACTGCCCCGAGCTAGTTCCTCTCTGTTTTTGAAATCCCCTTTCTTCTCAGCATACTCCCTTTGGTCTAACCTGCCTACTAGCATTAAGACATGCCAGGATATCAGGAAATTCACAGTCCAGCTTTCCACACTGTCTCATCCGAAGTGATCCCATGTATTATTAATGTGCCTCCCTTTCTTTTTCTCTCCCTATCTCCTTTCCCTCTCTGACAGCATCTTTCTTTTTTTTTCCCTTTTAGCTTGCCGTGGTTGGCTATCACCTGACCTCTCATGTTTATTGGCAGTCTTCAGACGGGCCAGGAGATGTTGAATAAATAAATAAATAAATGTCGCTTTGCTGCTGCCTGCTGGTGTGCTGTGGCAACGTGTCGAGGTCGGCTGGAGAGCGCATATGGTGTTGTGGTCGATGAAAAACTATAAATTCATCATAGTACTAATAATCCGATCACCACTGCATGCAGGGCTCCATCAGATCTCTCTGCCAGACACGCAAGATAGCAGAATAGAGGACTCATCACAACCAGATGCAAGGTAGAACATTCACTCATGCTATCATCATGCGGGGGATTGTCATTGGGTGCGGGTTTTGTCATTGGGTGCGGTTTTTTCGATGGCAGCAATGTGGTTTCCCGTTGCGATTCAGGAGCACATCCAGGTCGATCATCTGCTGTACGAATTGGGCGATAGCTTCGGCAAAACATATGTACATGTACCACTACAACGAGGAAAATGCAATCATTTATTTAAAAACTGTTTTAATTAATTTTAAAAAAAACGGCTGGTTGGGAACTTGGGACAGTTTGCACGATCAGAGCCCCGGTTGGCTACCACCAGTGAGCCACCACCGGTCTCTAAATCGACACTGAGCGGGCGAGAGCTCTGACGCAACATCTCAAACTATAAAGCCGACCTCACAAATACCACACTTTCAATAAGACTTAGAGCGCGTTCGAATTGTCTTCATCAACTGTTCAAGCAACTTTTATAAAGAGATTAGTTGAAGTGTCCCATTAGAACGGTTTCTATCATTTTAGAGTTTTTCAGTGGAATTGTCCTGGCGATGATGACGTCCGATCAGATCGACCATCTCCACGTACTACGTGACGTAGCTATTCCAAACTCTTCGAAACTAATCCACCTTCCCATCGGATGAGTTTCGAGGAGTTTCGAGGAGCTTCGTTTTTCTGAAGAGGCCAATAAGGCCACCTCTTCAGAAAATCGAAACTCCTTGAAAAGTCACAGAGTGACAATTCGAACGCACCCTTACTTTTGGCCTTAGTAAGCACCGGTACATGCATACATGTATGACGGTAAATCCGCCGCCCAGTGCGGTTGAGTGCAGTGTGCACCAGGAGTTTTCCACTTTCGACGACTTCCTCGCGCCGCCCAGGCTCTTTGCCTTTGGGCCTAGAGCCCGTGCCCTGAGCCAGGGCTGTTTACTACAGTATAGTGTTTATATAATATCAAGAGGGGGAGGGGTGCGGGGGGTGAGTGTATAGTACTCTTGGGTCAGGTACCGGTAACTGGTTTCAACTGCGACGGGACAACCGCCCAGCTCACAGCGCTAGCCGCCCCACTAGCACTGCTTGACGATGTTTGCTACGCTCAGCCAGGGGTTCCGGGGATTCCATAGCCATGATTACGTGCTTTCCAGTGGTACTGTTCTTCCGACATCATTGACATCGCGTGTCCATGTTGTACAATCGACCAATCGTCACGTAGTCATGTACTTTGGAGTATAGCAAGCACTAAAAGCAGGTATCAGTTAGCTTGCGAGTGCGCATCCGGACCTGTCATATTTGTTTAAACAACGCCAAATTCAAATCGGTAGTAATCCGACACGAGTTCAGGTAGAACTGACCCGCAGTGACTGAGTCCCGCACATCATTCGTGGGATCAAAGACGCAGCCTTGCGGTCACTGGTTTCTTCGCAAAGCAGCCACTGCATGTTGGGTGTACTGGCTACCAGTAGTAGTATTAGTAGTAAGCCGCGACGTCGACTATCTTCAGTGTTCGAAGACTAAACCCTCGGTTGCGCGGGGAATGAAGAGCTTGCCGAACTCACCGCAGACGCGCACGCGTGCCTCCTCGCCTTGCACGTAAATTCGTTACGGGAAGATCAAAAATAATGGTAAGGAAGCCAGAGAGCGGACGATAGCGGATGCATGCGTCGCACTTGCCACCAAAGCGCTTTCGAGAAAGCACAAGTCATGCAGACTACAACCAGCTGGACATCCTCAGAACGGACCAAGACGTTGCACGTTCCTGAGCGGTGGCATTGCAATGCTATTGACACCATTAGCGCGCTGGCAATCTCTTGATAAGCTGCGGATGGCGATCATGATGAAATGACCGCAGGTCGGTGCCATCTCTACAGGCCCCTCCGAAAGTCGTCAGCGAAACTCCCATAGCATTCTCCAACGGCTTCTGGTGGCTATGCCAGCTGCGTCTTAGAAACCACGGTGCCTATCCAATCCAGCACATATGAACACAGTGAAATCTTGAACACAGTGAAATCTTCGTGACCATCCCATGTGTCACGGAACCCAGTCTTTGTGGACAGGTGATGGTCGTTCAATACAGGTCAAACTGTATTTTACATTGTAGGAGGTAGACGTCTTGCAGACAAAGGTACTGCAGTAGTAGTAGCCAGTAGTACAATGTACAGTGCTGGCAACCGAAATCCGACCCCTGAGCGGTGCGCTCACATCGCAAACACCCAACACGGGATGGTAAAACTACGAAACAGAGACCGCTAGAATGTGAACCCACCGCTCAGGGGGTCGGATTTCAGTTGCCAGCACTGTACTAACAAGTAACAGTACATGACATACAGATGCGCTCACTGAAATCCGACCCAAAGTGCAAAGCTGTCGCCCTGGACCAGTTCCGATTACATCATTGTGGGTGTACATGTGTACGTCCAGCTGCATTCATTCCACTGCCAGGGCGTCAAGGGCCGTGGGAGTTGAGGGTGCCGGTTTTGCACATTGGGTCGGATTTCAGTGAGCGCAACTGTAGTAACACTGGACACTGGTGTCTAACTCTAAGATAGATGTTACAGTAGCCGCCCCTTTACACACTGCTCCTCTGTGTTGAGGTTGTCTGCCGGCTTTGGACTTTGGTCGGCTTGGAATGCGAGCACGTCCCAGGTCTCCCCACCAAACATACCCCATGTATTTTAACGCTGATGATGCATGTCACTCCAGGATTTGACGTGACCACGTGACTGCAGGGCTCCGTTTTCCTACTCGACGTGTACCATGATGCGCACGAGCTAACGTTACTGTTTGCTCATCGGCCGACGCCGGCGCTTGCCCGCGCGCAGTTCGCCGGGCCATGTTAGCTGATCCCCGCCAGGTCGCATTTAGCACAGCACATGTGTGCCCAGGTTGGTAGCATCATCGCGACGCAGCGCAGGTCGCCGCTTATCGTTCAGCTGCGGGATGCTGTATTGGCTGAGTCAGCTCATTCCAACAGCGACGATAGGCTCGGTGCGAATGATGTAGGGCAGGCCTCGTCTTTGGTTTAGGTAGATAGTTGACGAGAGGATGAGCCATCAATCCAAGCCACTCGATTCGTTACTAAGACCAAGGGTCCTCCTTTCCCCGTCTATAAATCATAACCCCAGCTGAAGACCTTGGCGTTTAGCCTTGTTTAGCTGAGGACCAACTAGCCGCGGAAAACAGCGCGAAGATCGACGCAGGTCAGATACTAGATCGACGTCGCTAGTTGGAATGACGTTACGAAGTGAAGGTGAGACATCTTGAGCGTGTAGGTGTGGACGTGCAGCCCATTTGCAGCCGGACATGAACCATCCGCGCTGGGTTCCTGAGGTGTGCGTGGACCAAGATAGACCGTTAGACGGACAGTGGCAGCGTGGTGAGCTATCTGCGGACCAGACCTCCCTACTCGCCTCCTGCTGCTATCTCCTCGTCCAGCCGCCAGCCATCTCCGCATTGAACGATCGCTACTGATTGGAGTCTTCTGTGACGTCACGTAGCTTGGCAACGATTTCCTTCCACTGAGTCGTCTATCCCCCATTTCGCATGGGTGTAATCGGTAGTCTAGCCGGTAGTAATACTAATACTAATACTAGTACATGTAATAGTAATAGTGCATGATTGTGCAGTTACGTGTAAGCACAGTACTGACTAAACTGCTCACAGACAACAGCAGTATAAACGTAACCGTTAGATAACCAAACCACACAACAGGACCCAGGCTTGATACTGCTTGACAACTGTTAACATTGCGATCATATTATAGGTCTTCGTCGGAATGATGGTGATAATGAGGGCGAACACGGCTATAATAGAATGAGAAGGATAGCGCTGTAATTGTCGCGATGATATTGCTCAAACCGAAATAGGGTACCAGAAGTCACTACATAATATTATAGTATGTACAGTCAACTTCGCTTATAACGACACTCGGCGGGGCATCAGAAAAGTGTCCTTATTCGCGAAGTGTCGTTATACCCGAAGTCTCATTATAATTATGTATCACAGTTGGATGGGACTTTGCTCGGGCATGGAAATTCTGTCGTTATATCCACAGTCGTTATAAGCGAAGTTGACTGTATGTGCATGTACATGCGCATGCCTGTAGACTGGTAGTACAATACTGTACTCGCACAGGAATGACGCCACCAAGTCTTTCTCTGCTGCTACTCAGAGTTTCGTGTTGAAACCAAGACTGCCATGATCCACTAGGATGATGATGTATGGAGGGGTCTGAGAAAGGAGGCAGAGGTGATGAAGGTACGCGCGCAACCTTTCCATTGGCGCTACGAAAAGGAGGTGGGGGAACTGTCTTGCTTGATGGGTAGTCATCATCATCATCATCTGCGTTGCCGAAAAAAATAATAGTAATAGTAAAATGAAAAATAAAATACTAAACGGCATTATGCAGCCGTGTAAGCAGTAGATGCACAGTGTGACTGGCAGGCATCTCTGTCAGATGCCAACTGGCAATTCTCATGCAGAGACATACCAGTCCACGAAACGATATTGATGGGTAGTACCAAGAGTAGATAAACAAGAGTGTGCAACTCCGGATGGATTGGCCCACGGCGGAATTTTTTGTTGACGTAATCTTTTCGACGACGCACGCGCTGCGAGCCTTTTGGAGAGTTTTCCCTCGTGCACTTGGCTGGGCTTTACACTACAAGGTCGGTGCCCAGCACGTGCTCTCACACTGCTCTGCGGCAAAGTCCGCGTTCCTCTGAAAAAAGGTGACGTAAACAAAAAATTCCGCCGTGGGCGCGGGGTATCTGCAGATTGTGCAGGAGAGATCCGGAGTTGCACACTCTTGTTTATCTACTCTTGGTAGTACACGTAGATCTACATGTACATGTACACTAACCATGATCACACGCGTAAGACGCGTAGATGTCCCGGAAGGAGGAGCCGTGTATCACAGCTGAGAGAAACGAACAGAGAAACTAACAACACCCGGACGTACTTGTACATGTACATGGAAATTGTGGGCACAAGTTATGCAATCGAGTCCACCAGCTAAACCAGATTTTTGAACAGTCAGATGTGCACAACCTAGCACAAAACTGACAGTGACAAGGAGTACTGAGACATTCCACGGGTTCCAGGGCATAACTTGTGCCCAGAATTTCCATGTTACAAATATTTCCTTGGCTCACCATCTGAGTTCTTAATCCCGACATACAATAACGTTTAATAATAGGAAGTGCACGGTATTAAATACTATTATTTTTGTAAACTAAATAGACTAAGAAGTTAAGCGCGATTAGTATCTGGCTGCCCACAACACGGCAATCGCACAGGTCTATGGACAGGAGCAAGAGTACATGAAAACCGGTTTTCACGTACTCTTGAGAGGAGAGAACACGGTATAGTACAATACCAGATCGTTGCAACGCCGAGTTTCATGCTCAGTGCATACATCAGGCCACGGAAAGGAAAGAAAAAATGAAGACTTAGAGTAAGAATGGTGGGAGACAAAGAGAACGAGACAGATAGTTAGAGATATAGAGACAGTCTAGAGTGAGAGAGAGAAAGAGAGGGAGCAGACAGACAGACAGGGACAGAGAGAGAGAGAGAGAGAGAGAGATAGAGAGAGAGAGAGAGAGAGAGAGAGAGAGAGAGAGAGAGAGAGATAGAGAGAGAGAGAGGAACAGAGAGAGAGAGAGAGAGAGAGAGAGAGAGAGAGAGAGAGAGAGAGAGAGAGAGAGAGAGAGAGAGAGAGAGAGAGAGAGAGAGAGAGAGAGAGAGAGAGAGAGAGAGAGAGAGAGAGAGAGAGAGAGAGAGAGAGAGAGAGAGAGAGAGAGAGAGAGAGAGAGAGAGAGAGAGAGAGAGAGAGAGGGAGAGAGGGGGAGGGGAGAAACTCGGCCTTGAAGAAGGAAAGGGCTTTGAAGAGGGAAAGAGACTAGGAGAGAGAGAAAGAGAGAGACTCGAAGAGAATGACTCGGAGAAGGAGAGAGCCTCGGAGATGGAGAGGGCCTTGAAGAAGCAGAGGGACTTGTAAAGGGAGAGGGATGTGACGAGAGAGATAGATAGATAGATAGATAGAGAGAGAGAGAGACTTGAAGAGCGAGAGAGAGAGAAACAGAGGGAGAAAGATCAGAGAAAAATCAGAGAAAGAGAACGAAAAAGCGCGTTAGAGAAAGACAAAGAAAGAGAGAAAGGTGAAAGAAAGAAAGAGAGAGAGACACACACACATAGAGAGATACAGAGAAAGAGACAGAGAGAGACAGTGATAGAGGGCAAAGGCAGAGAGAGACAGAGACAGACAGAGGGAGACAGAGAGATAGAAAAGAGAGAGACAAAGAGATAGAGACAGAGAGACTGGAAAAGAGAGAAATAGAGAGCTTGATAACTAGACAGATTAATAGAGAGAGAGGGAGACTCAAAGATAGCGAGTGATAGAGGGAGAAAAAAGAGAGAAAGATCAGAGAAATAGAGAGAAAGAGACTCGAAGACAGAGACTAGAAGTGGGAAAAAGCCTCAATGTGGGAGAGAGCCTTGAACAGACTTGGAGAGGTAGAGGGACGTGACGATAGAGAGAGAGACTCGAAGAGAGGACTCAAAGAGAGAGTGAGACTTGAAGAAAGAGAGAGCCTCCGAGAAGGAGAGAGCCTCGAAGAAGAAGAGGGCCTTGGAGAGAGAGAGAGAGAGAGAGAGAGAGAGAGAGAGAGAGAGAGAGAGAGAGAGAGAGAGAGAGAAAGATAGAGAGAGAGAGAGAGGGAGAGTGAGTGCGAGAGAGATAGAAAGAAAGAGAGAGAGGGGGAGAGGAACAGAGAGAGTGAGTGATAAAGGGAGAAAAAGAGAGAAAGATCGGAGGACAGAGAAAGAGAAAGAGACAGCAAAAGGGACAGAGAAATAGATAAATAAAGAGAGAGAGGTAAATAGTCACAGGTTTGAGGGAAAGATGCAAAGGGGAAAAGTCTGATAGAGAGAGAAAGAGAGAGATAGAGATATAGAGAGATATAGATAGAGATAGATAGAGAGAGAGGAGAGAGAGAGAGAGAGAGAGAGAGAGAGAGAGAGAGAGAGAGAGAGAGAGAGAGAGAGAGAGAGAGAGAAAGAGAGAAGCGAGAGAGAGATCGAGCAAGAGAGAGAGAGAGAGATCGAGAGAGTTAGAGACAGACAGAGAAAGAAAGAAAGAAAGAAAGAAAGAGAGAAAGAGAGAGAGAGAGAGAGAGAGAGCAGGGGGGGGGGGGGGGGGGAGAGAGGCGTGGACATAGCAATGGCAACGGTCGACGGTATGCTGCGGCTAGTACGGTGCCGGACACTCCGTCGAAATTGAAAACAGGTTGAAAAATGATGGTCTAGGAACTCATTTCCTTTGGTTTGATGTAATGAACTATCTGTACTTGAAGCAAGGTCTAATTACGTACATGTACATGTACATGTATACATGAATTACATAGTAACCTGTCTTGGTGCATTTTGTTATTGTACATGGAATTTAATAATAATAATAGTAACTAAATGTAACTAGGATGGTGAGCCAATTAAATTAGTCCTTTCCGAACCTGAGCCTTCCAAGTTGGAGGGTTGTTGGTTTGCGCCTTGGAGAAGTGTTGGAGCTAGGTGTCAGGTCGCCGAATGTCTCAGTACTCCTTGTTAGTTTTGTGCCATTTTGTCGCACTCGCTGACTGTATAAGATCTGGTTACGTTGGTGGAAAGTTAGTCATAACTCGTAACATTTTGTCCTTCTTCTTTTTCACAATAGTAACTAATGTTACTTTATTAGGATGACCCAAAGGCTGACAACATTCTGTTGAAAACTGCGCAGCTGCAGCACCAATGCAGTGCTTGCTGGTATTTTACTATCCATACACGATTTATGATGTAGATAGTCAGTGTCACACTAGCACTAGTAAATGTAGTATCACACTGTGTCTTGTAGACGTAGACAAGACCTGAATATGGCGCGGCCACAGTATACTGCAGCTGTAGGTCATTTGGCCCCCCGATTTGGCTAACGGTTTCTTGTCAAGTGTTTGTGTTCAATCATTATCTTACACTCCCATTGAGAATTCTACATTGGCAGTTACTGGTATTGTCGAATTTGGGTTGTCCTTTGGCTCTTACTTCATGGTTCCACACTCGCCACTAAGGACTTAGAGGTGAAAAGGCCTAGTGGTGGCCTGCGGAAGCGAAGGCTATAGCTTGTGTGTTTCTGAACATTAAAGTGATGCTAACGCGGATCCCGCGAATATTATCATTATTATCATGGCCGTGAATCCACGGCTTTCTAAATAAACCCGTTTTCAAGTATCTGTGCCTTTGTAATGACGCTGTATGTGTCCTCAGTTGACTTCACTCGGTGCCTTCAACTCTTGACATTGCAGTAGTGAATTCCCTTCGAAGTGAGAGCTAGCCGTTGGCTGGTGAGAAGGCATCATTGCCTCAATGCCTGTTCACTCGATGAAGTAAAATAAAGAATACCATAGGTACCATACCGTCTTTGTATCTTTCCCTCCAGCCATTGAATACCATACCATATCCATACCATCATTATTTTACCGTCTTTGTATCTTTCCCTCCAGCCATTGAATACCATACCATATCCACACCATAATTATTATTTTGGTGTGCAACAGGTCTTTCTCTATCTCAGTATCTGTAAGGCGCGAGTATTATTAATTTTATAGTCAGTAGATCTACAATCCGCGATCCGAGCTGCGTGTGATCATAGACACACGTCACATAGACAGAAGCAGTACTGACTGTACTCTCTCCCTCTCTGTACCATGTGTACTGTCTGTAGCCTCATTCCTCACTCAACCCCGGGCCGTGGCTACAGTATGTGGCGCGCGTGAAATTCCAAGCGGACATTTTTCACGTTTTCAGGATTCCACTGCTCCAGTTTTGTGGCATATTATGCGCATGCATGCCGTTCCATTAGTTTACAGTCGGCCGAAGTGCACTGACTGTGTACTAGTGTGTAGCGACGAATGCCAGCCTACCACGGACCAGACCAGCTGAACGGAGTCGCGAGGAGAAGGGGGGGGGGGGGGGGGGGGTGGCAATGCAAGATGGAGGTGCTGCCTCGACTCCCCGGGCAGTGCACGTCTGATCCGGGGGCCACTCGAACTCTCAACCAGGAGATCTACCAGTACCACTACCACTGATACTGAGTCTGATATGCACCAGTGCAGGACAGTCTCTCCTGCACTTACTTGCGGTGTGTGACACATGCATGTGCAGCGTTGCGCGCGGTGATGTTCTGCCTTCTGGGGCTACAAAACCAGGCCAGTGCACGCAGCAAGTGCAAGTGCTGGTGCTGTACAGTCGCAGAAAAAAATTAGGTGCATCCACGTTTGGCGTGGATCTTCGCATCACCAGACTCCAGAGCTCTATATCTGGGGGAGTGCATGCTGGGCCTGCTGCTGCACGAGGCGAAACCAGTCGCTGATGGTCACCATCTGCAGTATTTTGTGCTTCGGTGTGGTCTGTGTGGAAGCAAGCCACGTTGCTGCAGTGGGCTGGTCCGCGCCAGATCTGTGCTTCAGCTATTCTCTTGTGCGTCGAGCACTTGCGTTCTGTTTGCCTTCATCACCTCGCAGGCTGCCAGGTTTCTGTCCCTGGAATGCCTCTCTGGCACTCTACACTTGTCACGCAGAGCAGCAGCTAGCCGTTTAGAAATCAGTTTAGTACACGTTGGGTACAGCCAGCACCACACTACTGCCCACTAGCACTGCCACTAGTGCAGGCCTGTCGTAGTTCTGGATTTTTGCACAGGCTCATTCTGTTCGGTGTTGCACACGTCTGTCTCCGAGCTCACACCATCCCTTCGCACTAGCCCCCTCACTTGCCACCGACGTGCCAACCGACCCTGCTTCTCCTGCCAAGTTTTTGGCCGTCAACCTTCACACCAGACTCGGTCAGGCGGTCAGGTGACGTGAATTCTTGCGACCTGTATGATTACATTGCGCTACTGCTGGATACGCTGAGCGAGAGAAGAAAAAGTGAGAGAAGGAGAGGGAGTGTGTCGTTCTGGGGCCTACTGGAGTAACCCTGTGCGAACTGTGAAGGGAGGCATCACGGCTTGACCCGTCCAGAAATGATCATCTCGTGTCCTGCGTTCAACAGCGGTCGTAGTCTCCAAGAGTAACTTTGCTGCGATCAACTGATTGATGGAGCCCTCCGATTCAGACGCGATCAGCACAGAGCAGCTCGATCTGCTTCCCGATCCCGAAGATACGGACGACACAGCCAGCGCTGCCGAGGATGAGGAGGTAACTCGTGTACTCTTGTATTTTGGTGGTCCACTGTGGCATTTGCTGGGCAGATTTGCATGGCTTGGCGTGACAGGATAGTGCGAGGGGAGAGCGCTGCGTTGTTTTTTTCTGGTTTGTTTGTCTGGTGTGGTCTGTCGCCTTTTGCGTATTCAATGACTTATGCACGTTCTGTGTGTTACTGGATGTGACGCGGGGACTCTGTGCTGGAGTAACACCTAATGAGATTTGCTCGAGCCAGAGCCAGAAATGTGACTGCGAGAGCGAAACTAAAACAAAATAATTGGTGTGAGATGATGTGAATACACATACCAGCACATTCACTGTTACAAGCCTTGTCACTATTTCCAGAAAAAGGCACAACCAGAGATTTGATTTGGCGGGGATCCACGTGTACGCGTGTGCTTCATTTTTGTGCAGGTCCGAACGCTCTTTGTTAGTGGTCTGCCTCTGGATGTCAAACCCAGAGAGCTTCACTTGCTCTTTCGCAGCTTCCAGGTCAGTGGAGATCCGTCTAGGCATTGAATAATATTATTGTTCTGTGTTTCTCTCGTAAGGTCTGCTTTTTTGTCTCGATAATACTGTAGCTTCTCCCTCTCTAGAGGGTCGGCAGGTGGACCATGGCAGCCAGCGTGAGTCAACGTGGGGTTAGGGTGATGTTACGGTCGACAGATTTTTAGGAATGGTGAGCGCTGCTTTGCGCGCTGCCTTTGGCCGGGCTCCCGGGTCGGGAACGGGCTGGCAGCGTGCGTGCGCGCGCGTTTGTGAAACAGATCGCCAAGGAGTGTGTGTGGCGACCAAGTGGTGGCTGTTTGTAGGTGACATTAGCATCGTGGCTCGTTGGAGTAGCGTCACGTTTGGTACACGAGTGAAGGCAACACTTCTGTGCCTATGTAACGCTGGCTGTCGGCGGAATTCCAAGCACTTAGTGCAACTACGTCCGCCAATTTTCGTTCTCCTAGCGCTGGCTAGCGGCGAAAGCTTCCGTACTGTATGGTGCAGCGTTGTTCCGTGCTCAGTGTATGGTCGGTATCCTGGCCATAACGAGCTGGCCGATGGATGTGTGTCGTCATCTAGGCAGCCCATCTTCGTCATCCCGTGTGCACTTTGTAGGAAGCTGGGCTCGACTCGACTCTGCCGTCCGTCCTGCCTGAACTGAACGGTTTGCTGTGCAGACGAGCGGACGTAAAGATGCACTGGGCGAGAGAGAAAGCACGAAGGGTAATCAAACATAGTTGCCCCGAAAGTAGTCCTGGGACAGTGCTTGCACTTCGGGCATTGTGTGAGGGCGCGCGTGAATGGATAAGGTGTTGAAAATAGCTGTCCTGGAAGAAAATAGAACTCGCACCTTTTGTTTCTGCGCTGGCATTCGCGTGGGCACAGCGTGTTAGAATGATGTCTTTTGTGATTAGGCTTCGCAGCCGGGGTCTAGCCACTTCAGTTGCTCAGTGGTTGTGTGTGGCGAACTAAACTACTTGTTCATACATTTCCAGGTCTAGTTGAGACGATTTATCAGGGAGTCCAATTTCAATTCATCGCTACGCTGCTGCCTGGATGCAAGCTCTCTGCTTTCCGCATCGACGATCGAGCTCGACTCGAGTCTGCCCGTCTCGCTCAGCAATCAGCTGCTGAATATTTTTCCTTCTACTCGATTGTGCGCGAGGCAGACGTGTCGTTCGGGTTGATTGGATGTATTTTTTTTGTGATTCGCCGCCAGGCTACATGAAGTCTAGGACCCCAGATGGCCCTGTGCTGAAGCAGGGGAAACGAGATTTCTGCAATCCTGGTGCCAATGACTGGATTGCGATGCCAATTTTCAAGAAGTCCCACGTGCCTTGTAGTCGATTGTGCTTGACAGTTGGCAGAGGTTTTTGACGTGTGTTGAGTGCCTGTCCGTGTTTTGACGTCTGGTTTGGGGCACAGCTAGGTTAGAAGCCTGGAAGGGTGCAAAAGCTGATGACAACCTACTGTGACATACTGGCAACGGACCCATGCGCTGCTCCATCTCAGGTGGTGTGCTGAAGGTGTGGGGAGCGCGTGGCAAGGGCATGCTGTGCCATGCAGTGCAGCACACTGCCAAAAAAATCCAAAAATCCGAAATGGTGAGAACGCAGAATCCAAGGATAAACAGTAGGTGGGGACCACACGAGCAGACCTGCCCAGCCCAGCTCCGAGGGCACTCCTCCATCACTCCTCGCGGACGCCTCTTTGACAGCAGCATATGTGATCTCGTCACTGGTCCCTTCTGCAGCATTCTGCAATGCGGCAAGCCCTCCTGCTCACTCCAAACGACCTCTCCATTCGAAACGTACGCACACAAAACACACACTACAAAAATGCACACAGTTTCATAACACGGCACCTCCTCCTGTATGACTCTAAGTATGCTGGTCACGCGTCCTGTCTTGCGGCTTATGATGCGGCTGCTGTTACTTGAGCAACATTCTGCCATCAATCCGGTGAAGAATAGTCCGGACATGCTCCCCGTCCCCGTGTCTTGCACAGCGCCATGCGGTCGATCGTACGTGCCCATTTGCAGATGACGTCTTTCATGTCAGCCGTGTTCTTGAAACCTGTCAATGCCTCTCTGGACTCGATCAATGTCGTGTTTAGATTTGTCTCAAGGCAGTATCTAGGAACGTCTTGCGTGCGACTTGCTTAGGAGAGCTGCCCTTCTGACGGCCTACCTTTCATGTCGGCTTCCTCTCCTCACACACACACACACACACACACACACACACACACACACACACACACACACACACACACACACACACACACACACACACATGCACATGCACACACACACACACACACACACACACACACACACACACACACACACACACACACATATATACACACACACACACACATGCATGCACACACCGAGTGTTAGAGAGAAATGTGCAGCCATATGTTAGCTAAACCTACACGTGCACTGTTTAAGTTATGCAGCTGGAGCTGTTAGGTTCCGAGCACAGTGTCTGCTGCATGAATTGAGGCTTTCGTGCGGTTCTATTGAATTCCGACACGCTGGTGTGGCAAGCATTTGCCGCTTTCCTATGATACTAGGCCCAATTTAAGATGCAGGTAAAATTACTTGCTAGGTATGGATTGTAATTGCCAGGACTTGTCAATGGCAATTTCGTGATTTCGTCAGTTGGCCAGTGGAGTGCCTGCGGGCTTGATGATATTCTGATATTCGGCTTACGGTTCCATTACATGCTGCGTGCCGTGCTAAGAATGACAGCTGGTGTGAGCTGTCCGTGCGTGCTGTAGAAATGTTGGGTGGGTACGGACACAGTGCCTGACTTGGATGGCCTCCTTTTTGTCAGTTGCACCAGATAACTCTGTTATCAGCGCCGGCCATTTTGGGTATATGGCAAGAAGATATGGCCATTGCCTCGGCTCAAGTGCTGATTTGAGGTGTCTGCAGGTTCTATTTGGGGCTTGCTATCTCCCAATTTGGCAAGAAAACATCACTGGCCAACCCTAACATGTGAAGTGTTTCTGGGTCCTGCCTGGAATACTGGGCCTGTGTGCTAAAGCGTGTAAGATGGGATGGGGTGATGAGAGATGCAAAGATAAGGAAAAATTTGACAGCTCAGTTGTCATGTTGTCTTCTGCAGCAGATCTTGTTGAGAGGGCGGAGGGCGCAGCCTTGTTGAGTTCTGTGGCCATGCTACATGCACACACATACACACAATGTAGGATCAGCATAAACTGCATGGCATATGACTAGGCAGTCATGTGCAGGCTCAAGCATCATAACGTTTCAATAGCTTCTCACAGAGTCTATCTATGCCATTCGAACATACCTGGTTTAGACTGGCGAATTGGGTAGTTGCTGGCATGGGCCCGCACAACTGACGACGCGGCCATTTTTGCTGGGCTTGGCCCATTCCCACGGGGGAGGCAGTCTGTTGAAGGCCGTCGTGGTGTTTCTGCGGCCACCACATGACATTCCGAATTCCGAGATTTGGGTGCTGGTGTGCTGACAGCAGTGGATAACGTGTGGTTAAAATTGGTCCTTGCTCACTCTATTCTGCCTTCGGTTGGGCAGGTGTGTTGACAGTTATGTTATCACGGTATCGGTCTGATCTGGCTAGGGTGGGATGCGTCGCCAATCCTGGGTGCCAGCCATTGTCCAGTGGCCGAATTATGATCATAATATAAACCGTACCTATTTTATATCAACAGTAGAAGTCACAGTGCAGTATCCTAGCTCGCCATAGTCACCATCCACTCGCATACAGGCTCATAATCCAGGCTATCTGTAGTCCCTGGCCACAGGCATGCAGACGCATAGTCCTCCTGGCTCTCCGTAGAAAACAACCACAGCTAGGCATACAGACACATGATCCTGCCACCGGGATATCCATAGCGACCATCCACAGCGGCAGCTGCATGTATTCGCTGGTTGCTTTTGATGACATCGTACCAGGTTAGTGAGGTACCAAGCCTGTTTCATGGTTCCAGCGACAGCATTGTGTCTGTTTCTGAGAGGACAACTTCCCTGGGCTAGGCTCTGTGTGTGAGGGAATGTGTCGACCACGTTTGGTACTGCTGCTGCTGATGCCATTGTACGTACCGAGCTCAGGAGCAGCAGGTTGTGTTACTAACTTATGTATGCTGTACCTGGTCCTGTACTTCTGTCCTAGACTGGTGTCTTCTCTGTTCTCTGTGTGTAAGGCCATGGCCTTGTTGCTGGTATTGGTATCGCTATCAGCCTAGGGGACTGTAGCTGTGCTTCCTGGCTGTGATGTCACCGCTGCTGAAAGGCCATGTCATACATGTACATGCACCTGCATACCCCCGGGGGGGGGATTTCCCCAGCAGGCATGGCACTATAATGTACATAATGTGTGTGCAGGTCACAGTTTCACACGTCGTTCACTCACCGGGGTATGCACAACATGTGTGGAGCACAATACATGACCGTTGCCATACTCAACCCCCAACTCCTGCAACATTACTACAAACACAACTCCTGTGCTAACTGTTAGATAGCAGTTACACGCTGTGATGGATGCCAGTGATATAAACCCAGTAGGTAGAGATGAGAACTCTACGTATGCCTGTTGTGTACACATTTTGCTGCCGGGTACAAAACGCTATTGTAGTAGCAGGCAGTATGTAGCATCGACATAATCTGCACTGCACAAGGTCACTTTTAGCTGCGAATCATGAACTGTCCTTCACAGCATGAGGAGTTGCCAAATGTCTGTTATATGTAGGCATGGTGTTGCCAGGTGGTGTGTGTACGCAGTTAGCTCCGTATCATCAAGGATTCTTCTGTGTGAGTGTGGGATAAACGCATGCACTGGCATCAGATGGCTGGGTGAGATGAGGAGGCACATGCACTCTATGACTAGGACGCCATGCTGGCTGTGTAGAAGCACATGCTGTAGCATGTGCTTCTACACAGTTAGTCATGGTGATCGTTGGGCTGCGGGAGAGTCATTTGTTTCTTTTCTATGGCAACCTATGATGGTCTGCTATATGTACTGTAGATTTACTGGTGGTGTTGGTGGCACAGGGCCACTTCTCATGGTTGTGCTAATGGTCCTGGATGTCTGTGTCCTGCTCCAGCCATACAGTGCTAAGTGCCTACAACACTGACTTGCATACTGACACTTCGAGTGGATGTCTGCCAAATTCAAAGCCTATTACTCAGAAAAGCATTGGCATAATTATCACTGTCACGACTGAAAACTTGAAAGGCAAAGTGAACATGCCCAGGTGACTAGGAGAGGTGCCGAAATAGACCCTGTGGGTGAAGTAGTTGTCATCTTCCTCCTTGGAATACACTGGTGACAACTTCCTGGTTCTGTAGTCTGCGCTAAGTGTCAGTAGGCTTCAAATTGTCACCAATAAGTGCAGCCATGCTATCAGTCTTAAAGAGCACCATTCAATTTTCATTTCAGAATCTGTCACCTCTTGAGAACGTGCACAGGAAAGGGTTTTTGTATTGCATTTCATGATTTCAAGCTTTATCGTAAAAAAAAGTGTTGCATGTGTACATGGCTATGCTAGGTCAGGTAACATGCTCACTCCTAGTACTGTGTGCTTGTTGATATGCTAGTACTGGGTGATAGGGAATACAGTCATGTGCATCTTGTTGATATTACCTCTGTCACCTTATACCAGTCATGCAGTCACGAATCCTCTGATACAAGTCACCAGTCACAAACAAGTCACAGAAAGCCCCAAACAAGTCACCAGCTGTATCAGCCATACCGACTGAGTCTCGAAACCTCTAATGCCCCCCCCCCCCCCCCGCACACACACACACACACACACACACACACACACAAAGCTATACGCGGAGACACACGTACCGTTTCCACACAACGCTGAACTGTTACTTGAGATTCTGTGACTGTCAGTTTCAGCTCCTTACAGACGTGCTCTGCTATCTTTCGTTTTCCCCATTTGGGATCGGCGGCCTTCGTTTGACAAGCAGCGCTGACTTCCTCGTGCCTGCTCCAAAATTTATCCGGATTCTGGTCCTTGGTTTTCGGCGGTGCTCATGCGCGCGCGCTTGCCACAGATTTCGTTCCAACCAGCAACAGCTCAGCCCAGCAGATCGAGCGGGACCGCTTTTCCGTTTTCATGTTTCAAACTACTCAGAGTAGCTCTGTTGTTACTTCCCGCCGTTCGTCACGTGACCCAGTCACTAGTGCAGTACTAGTACGTGCATGTAGATCTACGTGAAAACACTGACTGTTGTTGCTTCCCGCCCTTCGTCACGCGACTAGTGCAGTACTACTGGTCAACGTCTTACACGCATGCATGCTGACTCTGTGCACACGTGATCGCAAAGAGGGCAAGTCGCGGCATTCTGTGACTGGTTTGCGGGCACCAGAACTGCACTGGTTTCTGAAACGAGGCAAACTGTGACCGGTGTGTGAGTGATTTTGACTGCATGACTGACGTTGGGGACCGGGACTGCTATGTGGGACGTGACTGCTGTCAGAGTCCAACATTTACAACACCTCAGCTATAAAAGTACTTATGTTACGTTCCACTGGAGGTAGGCTAGACTGATGGTGCACTGTGTTATTAAGTTGACTAGTATTAGCTGCTGATTGCATTAGGAAACTGAATAGCCAAAACTGAGTTGCTGCTAGTGGGTGACTTGGCTCTCCCAATGTGTGGTCCCAATTTAGGCGGCTTGATGGCGCTTCATCAGACCCTGCTGGAGCAGGTGTGCTACCTGGCTGTCCTACAATGGCATTCCTCTGTCTTGGTCACTACCACTAGTCAGTACTAGCACATTGTGATGGTGATGCCTGGGGAGATTCATTGCTCTGAATGGTAGTGAGTGTAGTGGCGGGCTTTGCAGCCGCTCAGTGAGGAGTTTGCCAGTGACATGGGCTACACTCAGTCATGCTTCTTCCACTCCATTATGCCATTATGCCAGCCGAAAGTACCCAATTGTTCCAAGAGAGCACTTGAGTGGCAAAGTGGCTCCTCTTGGCGGGGAATGTGTCAGAATCCTAAATTGGGAGCGCCACGAGAAATGCTGCACAGGGCTAGGTGCAGTGAAGTGTGTACTGACTCACGGTGTACATGTATTGCTGTCATCAGTGTGATGTTCTGCACGAGCCTATACTAGGTGCATGCAGTGTACTGTGTAGTGCCTAGCAGTTCTGCACACACCTAGGTGCAGTGTACTTACTGAGTTATCTAAGCAGTAATGATCTGCCTAGGGTGCACTGATTGCGATCTGGGCTGATATCACTGGTTGTAATATTATATTGTCCTCAGGTCCCAGGTTGGTTGGTTAGTGTTAGGGCTGGGTCCTAATCCTCACCCACTGGTCTATTTCACTGCTGCATTACGCCATACTTTTATCTTTGTTCCAGTCCATAAGCTTGGCGGTGTAGTTTTAAAAGAATCTGTGCAGCTCAAGGAAGCCACATTGTCTTTGGGATTGGTGATCAATATCATCAGTGCTGCATACACAGCAGTGACAGTGGTGCTGCTGCTATGAGCTGTAGCATAGCATGCCTAACCTAGCTGGGCTGTCATCTTCTTGAGTGGCACAACAGGCTCCCTGTGAGAGGGCTCTCAGCCTCTTTGTAGCCATAATCACGATGGCTGAGTGGCTAGCAGCAGTCCCAGCACTCACCATGCATGGGCATAATTATTGTGAGTTGATCAAGTTGTCAGCTCCTGAGGCTCTCCCCTGGATTCCCCTCGTGGTGTCCTGCGCTGAAGTGGAGGTCATGTTGAGAGTGAAGTGATGACAAGTGGCTGCCCAGTGGACAAAGAAACTGCTCAGTGAGGCTAGCTGCAGAGCATGCAGATGCACGGAAGTGATGAAGTATGCCTGCTATGCCTTGTTCAAGATAAGATAATGAAATCAACTCACTGCAGGCTGGCAGGCAGTGGTAGTGGTGTCACTGTCTGGGCTACACAATTGTACTGATTACAGCACTCATTATTGAATCCTGCTCTCACTGAGCTCTGCTGCTGCACATTGCTCGTACTGGTACAATTGTGTATGTGATGTGCTGTGAGTGTGAGGATGAAGGAATACAGCCAGACCAGTGACAGCACTGAAGTGAATGTCTGTATAGTACTGGAGATGGTGCCATGCATGTGCAAAACCACTATGCATGAAGGGGAAATTCCCTATGTGCAGCCACAATGCCACATGCCTGTCATGTGCGAAACGACAGTGTAGGGATGATGTAAGACGCTGACGGCATGGGATGGGTAGGATATTGGTGGAGAGAATACAAAGGCAAAGGAGTGTCTGTGGGTCACAGTACACACGTGTGTTGTGTGCTGATGACGTGTTTCTATGTCATGTACTAGTAGTAACTGCTCACTACCGCTGGCGCTCCGCCCTGTGTCAGTGTGTACGTGTGTGTGTGTGTGTGTGTGTGTGTGTGTGTGTGTGTGTGTGTGTGTGTATGTGTGTGTGTGTGTGGTGTATGCGTGTAGAGCAGAGGGTCGGAGTAGAACAAGGCGCACGGGTGACAGCTCGTTCAGTGTTCAGTGTCCCCCGCTGTCCACCGTCACAGTGGTGTCCTAATGTTAGTGCTCGTTCAGACTTGTTGAAGGAGACAACGGTCATGATGACGGTGTGAACACTGGGTGAGATATACCTCCGCTCCGCCACGGACCCTCCTGTTCACACGTCGATCACAGAGCCGTGAATTGCTGGATATCCGCCAGTTCAGCACCTTTGACATCACTGGAGGCCTGGGATGCTGCGCATTCCACGACATACACGAGTCTTGGCGGCACTTTCGTGCCACTCTTCCCCTGTTAACCGTGGAATACCTCCGCTAGAATTCCAATCACCGTTCTGCTCTGCGGATGTGTGACTGTCATGGCTCGCCAACGGTAGTTGTCTAACGCTCACCGACTTAGCTTACTTCGCCGTTTGAAGTAGCTGTCTTCGCTTCAAAGTAACTGCCCATGAGCTCTGAAGTAGTCGATACGTCTAACATGATCGCCGTGTAGCTCTCAGTGTAGTGGTGGATTTCAGCATGACAGTTGTGTCAGGCCGCATGATACCAGTGGTCTCACGCACCATTGAAAACACCTGCAATACTAGTAGGTGAGATTGGCGGAGAAAATATCCCAAAATGCTCATACTGTTTATATACTTGTAGTAGACATATTTTTTCGCTTGGTCATGGGGGTGTACTTTATGGCTATAATTATACGTAGAGTTCAGTGCAGTGTGCAATGGAGTGCTGCGTACAAGACAGGCTATGCTCTGTTCATCACAGTGTTCTACTGCTGTGCTAGAAGCAGTGTGATGTAGTGCCCTGTAGCACACTCTAGCTACATAGTCGTTTACCATGGCTGCTGCTTTGCGGCACTGATAGCGAGGGAATGTACGCTTGCTCTACCGTGTGTTGCAGTCTCTAGTGTAATTCACTGTAGCTTAGCTAGGTACATAGACTATTGCTACGAGAATGTCCAAAGCTCTGCTGTGCAGTCTGTTGTGGACATGTAGTCTAAGGCGGTACATACATGTATACTGCTTCTGTGAGAGAATTATGCCCACTGTTCTACTGTGTAGTGGGTACTGTGCAGTGTGTAGTGTGTAGAGTGTAGTGGGTAGTGTGTAGTGTGTAGTACAGTGGGTAGTGTGTAGATCATGGTGTACAGTACAATGTACTTGTTCTGACCGTCTGAACTGACTTTGGTGTACACCGCCTGTGTAGCCGGCTTGTCAGTTGTCAGTGACTTCCGGCTCCATGCTGTGGTGGTAGTACAGTGGTACAGGGGTACGCTGAGTGGTAGAGTCCTACAGTCCTACAGTGGTACCCAAGTGAAGCCTACTGAAGGGTCAAGAACAGGAGGTGGCCAGAGTGAACAGCCCAGCAGAGCTGCCTTACGTAGTCGGTACACTGTACAAGTGAACCAACTGACAGTGTAGTGACCAGACCAGTACTAGTAGTGTGGCTGGGCTACTGACGTGAACCGGTGAAGGGTCAAGAAGAGGGAGCCCCCCTCCCCGGCTCATGGCCACATGATTGCAGCCTGCATAGCCAATCAGGGCCACGTGTAGTGTAGTGCGGCATACTGTGCAGGCTGGTAAGTGCTTGTTGGACAGCATACCTTGTACAGAAAAGGGCAGTAGCTAGAACTGAGCAGGTAGTTTGCTGATCTGCAATCACTGCCAGTGCTCAGGGGCACTACAGCTCTGGATTGAGCACAACGTCAGTGGCTGTCACTTTGACTTGTACCTCAAACTGTGCTTCTTTGTGTCCCCAGCTTGTGTGCACCGTGAGAGAGAGAGAGAGAGGTTGATAAGAAGCTCAGTAGTCGTGCTTGGTAGTGTGAGATACCAGGGTGCATTGGCACATACTACTCCATTGGAGCTGAGATGCTATCCGGGCTGCCCATGTCATCATCACTTTATATCATCGTCACCTTAAGTCGCCATCACTAAGTTATGCATGTGTGACCTCACTGGCTGAACAGGTCAATCACTGCTAACCATGCCCACTGCCTCCCAGCCATGTGGGATAGACGCGAACAACTTGCGCACGGCACGGTTCATCGAGCGAAGCAAAACTCTGATCAACCACCATGCAATGACTCTCACCACTGACATTCGGTGATAATTATATTGGCAAGGCTCAAGGCTGCCAAGCTGGTCGGTTGCTTTGCAAGGCCTGAGATAATTGGTAGGGAAATGATGGGTTTGCTGTGCAGCGGGAGCCTTGTTTTCCTTGTGTGTGGTTGGAACAGCCCTGTGTAGCGCTGTCATCGATTGTGCTAGCCATCACTGGAGGTGACAGCCAGATGTATTCACTGACAGGTGAAGGAAGACCGGGGGAAGCTGTTGCGCCCGAAGGTTTTGTTTCCGTTGATTGGTGCACAACCTTTGTGTCAAGATGCCATTGCTATGCGTCTAGACTCTTGCGTCTTGACCCATGCCCTGGCCTGTATCACCTCTCATGATATGTCACACATGATTGCCACATGTGACACATCAATAATTACATCAGCCCCCATCCCCATCCCCTCTCTTCCCAATGCAACGTCTGTCTGGACTGGGCATGGGTGAAATTCCCCGGGAGAGCCCGGCATATTGCCCTGGTTAGCATGCGAGCTAATGTGACAGTACAGTATGCCCCAGCCATGCCTCCCTGCCGTGACCTTGCTCCAGTGTCCTGGTTGCTACTCCTGCATGCATACATGTACGTGTGTAGGATGTCAATGTCGCCATGGTCAACTAACCGAACATATCATCAGCACAGGGAACATGCACGTGTGTTAGGAATATGTGTATCACATGTGTGCCGGTGTGTGTGTGTGTGTGCCGGTGTGTGTGTATGTGTGTGTGTGTGTGTGTGTGTGTGTGTGTGTGTGTGTGTGTGTGTGTGTGTGTGTGTGTGTGTGCGTGCGTGCGTGCGTGCTCTTTGGCTCTGACCCTTGCTGAGGCATAGTCCCCATGAAACCCCTCATTGGATGCCAGTCTTTTCTTTAGCCTTTATCTGATCTCACCTCAGCCCCCAGCCCTGCACAGCCCTGCACAGCACATGTACAGTGTGTTAAAGGTATGCATATCTGCTCTGTCCTGTGTCTTATCTGCAGGGTTTCAAGGGAGCTTCACTGAAATTCACCGGCAAACCGGTATGTAACTATTGCTGCTATGACTACCATGTAGGGTCCAGAGTAAAAAGACCCCCCCCCTCCCTCTCTCTCTCTCTCTCTCTCACACACACACACACACACACACACACACACACACACACACACACACACACACACACACACACACACACACACCATTGGACCATTGGACGCCCATCGCCGCAGCGATGATAGCGATGCTACAGCAGAAGCCGTAGCAGCTTGTGCTGGGATTGCACCATTCAACAACTTGCAATGCTGAAGAATTGACCGCCACTATTCAGCCTGGTCTACACCACACAGCTATGAAGTGGCTTTTCTGGCCAGTGAATCCCTACTTTTTGGTCTTTTTTCATTTTTTTTCCGCACACACATCACACCACATACTCCGGCATGCACTGGCTGTTGGTAACCACCCAGGAGAATGAAAGAAAAGTCAGGAGAAGTCTGAGAAAGAGAAGAAAGACGTGTGTGACCATAATCGTCGGGAACACACACACACACACACACAAACACACACACACACACACACACACACACACATGTACACACACGTGTACACACATGTACGTCACGCGTGCACATGCTCGCGTACAGAACATTGCAATTGACAGCACGTGGTATCAGAAATGTATTGATGGGATCAGTGGGTGGGGTGTGTATTCAAGATGTCGTGGAAACACCACTGCATTGCAAGGGATCCACATTGCCCAACGTTGCTCTCGGCTGCAGGCGCAAATGCAAATGTATCTGTTTTCTTCTCTGATTTGCTTCTTTCTGTCCCTGTCGGATATCGTCATCGTTGACCGGACCAGACAAAGTCACCTACGGTAAGCATGCTCGTATTCTTGCTCTCGGCTTCTGTCTCTCTCTCTCTCTCTCTCTCTCTCTCTCTCTCTCTCTCTCTCTCTCTCTCTCTCTCTCTCTCTCTCTCTCTCTCTCTCTCTCACACACACACACACACACACACACACACACACACACACACACACACACACACACACACACACACACACACATACACACACATACACACACACACACACACACACACACACACACACGGTATCAAGACCCTGTTTGGGAAGTACACATGCATGTACGTGTGGTGGCTGGCAACGAACTTTATACAGCGTTCGCTGAAATAGAGTGGTTTCTCGTATGAGATCTTGTAGTGTAACGAGATGAACATTTCTCCAGAGTGATCGACATGATTCATAACTTCTATTGGCCTGTGGTCTCTTTCGTTCCTTTGATATTTCCCCTCTCAGCCAGTTGCATTTGTAGCGTTCGACAGTCGACAGAATGCCGAGGTGGCTAAGGATGAGCTGCAGAATGTACGCTTTGACCCGGACTTCTCACAGACGCTACGGCTAGAGTTTGCGCGTGCAAACACGAAAGTTACGAGGAAGCCGGCAAACCCAAATATGGGCTCGTTATCATCGTGTAAGTGCTGACTGCTGAATACTGACAATTGAAGACATTCTCTCACTGTGTCAGGAATTGTGTGTGTGTGTGTATGTGTGTGCCTGCATGCGCACACAAATGCATGTGTGCACATGTGTACGCGTGTGTGTGTGTGCACATGTGTGTGTATGTGTGTGTGTGTGTATGCATGTGTGTGCATGTGTGCGTGTTCGTGTGTGTGTGTGTGTGTGTGCATGTGTGCGTGTTCGTGTGTGTGTGTGTGCATGTGTGCGTGTTCGTGTGTGTGTGTGTGTGTTCGTGTGTGTGTGTGTGTGAGCGTGTGTGCGTGTCCAGAGGTAGTGTTTACCCCAAGTCAGCTTGCCACAGGTGTGCAAAATCCCATTGTGAAGAGAATATGGCTTAGCAAATTCGGTACAGGCACATGTTTTATTATTTAGCTTAGGGTCTTAGGGCCTTGGTCTTTGGAGGGGGGGGGGGGGGGGGCATTCCTACGCATGCGGAAGACTTGACCTCCAGCCAAGTCTCGAGCGAGCCGTGAATCAGTTGCTAGGGTCTATTCTTTTTGCTGGTCTTCTTGATAGTTGCACTGCGCCTTGAACTGTTAGACCGACAAGCTAAGATCTACATCATGTGCATGCAAGGATGACATCATGTACATGCAAGGATGACATCATGTACATGCAAGGATGACATCATGTACATGCAAGGATGACATCATGTACATGCAAGGATGACATATCCTTTTTCTGTTGTTGGTCCGTGCGTTCTGTTCTGTGCCCAGTTTCTATCCCTGGCCAGTACTACAGCTATAACCCCATGGACAGGCTGCCAGTGTAAGTACTACTCGACTACATATGCAGCTCTGCTCAATGAAAGCTGGGCTCATGAATAATATGAATATGTACTGCGCCGGGTGCACAGTCCAGTGTTCGTACATGAAGGTCTGGGGCTGTGTAAAGCCATGAGCTACCTGACTCGCGATGTCCGGGATTCGATTTCGCGTGCACGAGCACTCTCACAGCCATACACTGGACACACATGGACTTTCGGGCAGAGAGTCTTTCTACAGCATGCACACGGGCTGTATGATGCACGCTGTGTGTAAATGTGTTCTGTGCATGCTCTGGGCTGGGTGTAAATGAATGATTTCCGCAAAAAATCCGTTTACTAGTTTTATTCCCGTGCTGCATTCGCCGAGTGTGACCCATGCGTCGTGCGCGGAGGGTGGGTCACCCGGTGGGGTGGGGGATGGGGAGTCTGACATACATGCATGTATTGATCCGTTCAAGTGCACACTGTCTAAAGGCCAGCTTACTGCACGATGACCAGCGTGTTGAGCACCACAATACCGCATGCAGGAATTGGACCACACATTGAGTTTGTGCTCAGGGCCAGTTTGCACTTGTAGAGTGTCCAGCTAACTTGTTCTGCGATGCCTGTTGGCATGGTTGTTTAGCATGAGTGTCCAGAAGAGTTGTACTGCTCATGGAAACAGCGTCAGTAAAAGTTGCACAACACACATTGTCTGATCGTTGCGTAGTGGTGCACGAAACTCTATGTAACAACACCACAGTATAGGTACACTGGTGCATTGTGCAAGCAGCATTTTTTCCCCAACTTCTTTGTTCTTTGCAGACCCGGATCTGTTCCTTGCTGGACTCTCCCGCCGCTGTCCAATCTAGCGTAAGTCATGGTGGAGAATGTTTGCTCCACGTTCGTGTGTGCTCTAGCTGTTGCACGAGCTGTGATCACACGAAGTCATTGCCGCTGAGAATGTGATGCATGATTCTCCTTGGGATGCTAAAATGTCACATTCAGTGTTGTGGTGTGTGCATAGCGATATCATGCCATGGTACTGTGCACCTGATGATGTATAGTTTGAGCCAAAGATCTCCTGCCCAACTTCACCACTGACCACCAGCATGCAACTGCATGGACAAATGCCCGAATGAGCAACCTTTATGTCATGCTTAGTTGGGTCACAAAGACCCCTCCCCCCCCCCCCCCCCCGTCACACACACACATACACACAAATACCCCCACTGCGACCATCATGCCACCGCATGGAAAAAATGCCCGAATAAGCATCCTTTATGTCATGTATAGTTGGGGTCATAAAGAGCCCCCCAGAAATGCCACCACTACCACCATCATGCAAGCGCATGGAAAAATGCACTATTAATGATGAGCATCCTTTATGTGGACACGCATACAGGTTGATGCTGAGTGCATGTGGAACTAGTAGTTAACTGGACACAGCATGTGCACGTGGTTTACTTTGAAGGAGGGGGGGGGGGTATGCTTTGGCCCGAACAGTCTATAGTTGCCAGAACTAGATTCTACATAATATATACAGCCTTCTACGAAATACCATGACCTTGTGTTATTACATAATTGAAACGTCGAGTCATGAAAAGGATTTTGAGAAACTAGCACTGCTACATGGCCAGGCAGTTGAGATGTGGTGGTTGTTAGCCTGAGGATTCGGAGATTGGTCTAGGGAAGTGTGAGCTGCAGCGTTTCTTTAGATTCAAGTGGCGTGTCCACCAATCCATACTGTTGAAAATGAAACTGCAGCACGTGTCCAACCGATTTATTGTGTTTGTTTAAAACACTAAAAGTATTTAAACACGTTTGTGTCTTTCCCTCAAACTAGTCAAGACTTTTTTCATCCTCTTATTATTGTTTGAACTAGCTCTGCCTTTCAGTATTGAGCACTCTATTGGACAGCCTGGAACCTCTCTGTTCTATTGTCGTTTGTTGTGTAGGCTAAACCCGGCGGCCGCTGCAGCTATCGAGTGGGGACCGGTGAGTCCGTACGCCGCCGGTCCGCAGATGATGCCCAGCTCTCCCACGCAGGCTGCTGGCGGCGGTGGTCCAGGAGGCGCTGGCGCTGGCATGCACCAGCAGTTTGGTGCCAGCACACCGGTGAGCTCGGCTCCCAGCCACCAGCACCAGCACTCCGGTGTAGTAGCTGGGCAGACGTCGCCCGCCGCCACGCCGTGCAACACGCTGTTCGTCGCCAACCTGGGACCCGGCACCAGGGATGAACACCTCGAGGAGGCGTTTTCAAGGTTAGATATCCCCCCCCCCCCTACATGCGCACACACACACACACGCACACACACACACACACACACACACACACACACACACACACACACACACACACACACACGCGCGCTATGCAATGTGGACCTGGTGGTGAACATACAAGTACCCCGTCTGCCAGCTATCTTGCCAGAGCCATGATTGCATGAACGTATTTATAATGTTGTCAGCACAGGTTTCAACTGCTAGAGTACCGGCACATACTGTTGTGGACGTTGAAATCCGTTGAGAAGTCAAGCGGCCACGGTGCGCTGGCCTTGCAGCCGTGAGCACTGCTGGTTCATTTTTACAGTGTGTATGTGAGCTACAGTGTGTGTACGCGCTAAGGTAACATAGTAAGGGCGCTGGGCGTCATTCCACCGGATCCCCTCCCACCCCATCCACAACAGTACATTGTATCTTGGCTGCTTGTTGTCATTTGCCAGCCAATACCCTACCTAATGGGAAGGCGGTGGCAGTGCATGTACTGGTGGCATGCTAATTGTCAAGAGTCTCTTGTTTATAGCGTTTCTCCTGTGTGCATGTGGGGTTGCCTTATCCCCTAGGGCAGTTACTGTGTATGTTCTGTTCTCTGTGGCTTGTACGAGTATTCATTCCTTTGTGTGCTTTTGTTGGTGTGCTTCCATCCGCTGTGTCGACGCTAGGTGTCCTGGGCTGCGGCGCGTTCGTCTGCACACCGGCAAGGGGACCACCGTCAGCTTTGTTGAGTTTGTTGTAAGTATGGCGGCATAGGCAGCATAACGTTAGCATTCTGCAACGGTTAGGCGCAGGCACTGGCTAATGTCGTGCTGTATAAGCAGAACATATTCGTCTGGAATTTAATTTCGTCTTTTTTGTCCAAGGACCATTTGGACTAAATTAAATGCCGGACTAATGTTGATTTGTCCAGCTTTTCAATACACTCTTATGATCCATGGACGAAATTTACAACCGGACGAACTCCCTTTCTTTGGAGTCGGACGAAATTATTCGGTGACCGACGGAATGTTCTGCCTGTACAGTACCCGAAAAAATGTGTTGTAGCCTTTGTACACCCTGTTGTTGCTGCTACTGCTGCTTACTGTACACCAGCACCATATGGCCTTTCACCAGTTCTGCTTCTTCAGAGTGTGTTGTTGTTGTTTGGCTTTATTTAGAGTGGAGTTCCAAAACAGGCCTAAACCTAATGACAATGGTCCCACTGATAATAAGAGAAAAGAAAAATATATAAAAATAAGCGGACAAACAGAACAGAGAAGAAGATAAGTTAGATAACTAATATGAGCACTGCAGCAGGGGAACAAAATGTCACAAGCACGGCAACCGGGAAGAAAGGAGTGAGTGTGAGAGAGAGAGAGAGAGAGAGAGAGAGAGAGAGAGAGAGAGAGAGAGAGAGAGAGAGAGAGAGAGAGAGAGAGAGAGAGAGAGAGAGAGAGAGAGAGAGAGAGAGAGAGAGAGAGAGAGGAGAGAGAGAGAGAGAGAGAGAGAGAGAGAGAGAGAGAGAGAGAGAGAGTGTGTGTGTGTGTGTGGGCAGCCGTTACTGCCTGTAGATGTAGGGTTTGTTGTTGTTCCTGAACCTGTGTTGTTGAGTTGGGTATGTGATGTGTGCTGTGCATCTCATCCTGTGCTTCACTTGGTTTGCCTTGTAGGATCCTCCGCACGCAACTCTTGCCATGAGCGTCATGCGCGGGTAAGTGATTTGCGCGCGTGTGTGTGTGTGTGTATGCGTGTGTGTACACATGTTTGGTTTGTGCACGCATGTTTCTTTTACATAAGCTTTACACTGTTTACAAGCAATTGTAGCCATGTGCCTTCACGTCTCGTCTGTGTAAAGACTTCTCCTGTACGTGTGTGTGCCATGTTCATCACTATCCCATCAACAGATACAAGTTCTCGCCAGAGCACACCGGTATACGGATTGAGTTTGCACGGAACCGGATGGGCAACAGGAATGTAGAGGTGAGGGCAGTTATTACCTCGTTTTATTGTGTGAATTGAGCAGAGTGTGAGCGTGTGTTGAATTGCTCCAGGCGTGCCTTGTACAAATCATGGGGCTTAGTGCCAGTTACAGTGACTGTGTGCTGAAGCCATGTGACAGAATCAATGCACTTTCTCTGCTCCTTGCCCCCCCCCCCCACACACACGCACAACTCTTTGTACTTTGTGTTAGTTCCCATCCCGTGTGGTGTGTTGGTCTACAGCTGCCGTCTCCGCACGCACCCGACGTTTCGGGCATGGGTGTCATGTCGCCGCAGCGCGTCATGCCCGCCTACTCGCAGCCGTACCACGACGTGCCCGTCACCATGGCAACCATGCCGGCCATGCGCACGGCGGAGGGCCATCACCCACCGCCGCTGCACCCACACTCGTAACCATGCCAACGACGCCGGTGCCGCTGCTGGTGTGCAACGGTAGCAGCGGCAGAGGCGATCAGCCCCCGACCTTCCCTCGTCGTCGTACCGAGATGATCGGCCGCAACACTGTGTCTTGGTTCACCGGACGCCGGACCTATTCCCGATCCGGTCGCCCCGGGCAACCTGTCAACTGACCACCTCCTCGTCTAGTGTACTGTTTAGGGTCCACCGCTCCGGCTTGCCGCAACCGCCGCCACCGCTCTCTGTTCTGTGCGCTCTCACGTGCTCAGACGGGTGTGTGTGCGTGCGGGTGCGCGAGTCGGATGAAGCTAGACTTCTAGGCTAGGCATTGGTGTCTGGGAAAAATGAATTGCAAACGTCTCCTGTCATATTCTATTTTTGCAACGCGCATACTCACCTACTGCACGTGTGCATCCACCACCACCGCCCACAGCCATGCATGTGCACACTTGTATCCACCTAACACTCGTATCCACCTAACACTCGCCATACACACACACACACACACACACACACGCCCCGTGTAATACCTATCCATGCAGTCAGTACGTACCAAGCGTTTCATGTATCCGCCCGTGCCATCATGCCATCATATCAGCCGCAATGCCCATACCATTTTCCGTGCCGTGCACTCAGCATAACTGTAGCCATGTTATAATTGCATCGTGTATTACCATTCGTAATTCTTTCCCCTTTTTTTCCCGGTTTTCATTATCACGTTCACGCTCTGCGTCATGCATGTGTAGTTTCCGCATTGCCGCGTTTCCCACCCGTATTCCAGTGCCCGCTGCTGTTTTTCGCGCCCACATACACCCCCACGCGCTCACAATTCCTCCTAGCATAGGCTTATCTCTCTGGGAGTGCTGCGATCTGACGTCGCCAGCGGGATCAGTAACTGAAGCAGCAGAAGCCACAGCAGCAGCAGCAACATTAGTGTGTGTCATAGGCCAGCGATATTGGATTTATCAGCGTTCCCAACAAGACGACATATGACGATACCACATCCTCCATCCTGCTCCTCTCCCTCTCTCCGTCTTGCTCCCTCCGACAGCCATTCCAGTTCAAGGGAAACCTAGTGTTTGCTCTGCGCTGGATCAAGAAGCCAACATACCACCAGCAAAGCAACCGCAGCTTCTATTTATGTGCTATTTTCTCTTTTCCCCCGCGTGTGCCCGTGTCCGACAGTCCGCCCAGAAATGAAAAATACAGAGCTATTATATCTATTTCTGCCCCCCCCCCCATTCCCCCTCCAGCTTTTTTTGCCGGAGCGAGTCATCCGGGCAAGTGCATGTGTGTGTCCCCCCCCCCCCCGCACCACCACACAGAGGGTCAGCCGTAGTTACAAACCATCCGGCGAGTCAGCTGCGGCTAGTTCCGTAATCCTCCAGGCGACATCTCTGATCATGTGTGTGTGTGTGCAATGTGTGCGATGTGTTAGCCGCAACTGTGCGCTGATCTCCCCCTCCCCTCCCGGTTTGTCTGTTTCCTTTCGCTATTCTATGTTTGTGTTTTATTTTTTTGCCATTTCCTAATCTAAATTTTATTTGCTAATTTCTTCAGGCGTAAACGAGACTGGGCGTACAGAACTGGTTGAGTTGGTGAGAGTGACTGAGTTTGAGTCTGGACAATACTATAGCAGGTGCCAAGACCAGAAGGCTGGGCGTGCAGGACTGGTTGAGTTGGCAAGAGTTCGAGTCTGGCATACTACTGTATGACAGGTGCCAAGACTAGAACTTAGAAGACTGCATTGTACAGCTGGCCATGCACTATTGATAGGTATAAGCAAGACCCGGCCGGGGTTATGTACTCTTGGTACAAGCTGGTAGGAGAACTACGCACTTTCATGGTATAATGTATTCGAAATGTGTGGTGGTCCCCCGTGTGTGCAATGCGGTTTCCTGTACAGTCATGCGGACTGGACTGCATCATGAAAAATGAAAAAATGATAAGATTCTGAGAACGAGAACAAGTCGTGACGACAGTACATAAATTATCTGGTGCTGCACACTCGGGGGAGTTCTGTACTCGCGCAGCGACTACCCGGTACTTGTATACAGCCTTCCGTCCTTGTGTTATAGTTATGGTAAGCATGCTGCTACAGTGGATGTTGAGACACAAGTCACCATGGCCATTACATGTACTATTGTAGGGTGAACAAGTCCATTGCTTAGCTTTAGGATGATCGTCGCTACTAACAAGAGACTTAGAGTACAGTCCACTTGATACTAGTATTGAGTGGCTTGTTGGGTGCTGGCAAGTGGAAAGGGAAAACCAGCATAAAGAACACGACACTACCTCTTTCAATCAAAACTCGCATTCAATGCTGACCCTGTGTTCACAACACAGTAAAACCAGTGGAAGTCGACCACTCCTGTACTGACCCTGAACATGAAGTCCCCAGACCCTTTGGTCCTGGATATAGAACAGGTGGCCATCTAAAACTCTTATCAGAGTGGTCCCCTTGACAGGTTTTGCTGTAGTGTTGTACTTCAGCTGCTGTGAATCCACCAGCGTCGGTAGAGAATAGTACAGGCGTTTATCCAAATCTGGTCTGCACAAGTAGAAGGAAATCGCCATGCTGATGATCAGTTCCTTTTCGCATGCAAGGTCAGGTGAAACTTGTTTCAAGCCACAATGTGGGGAACGCCATTCCAGGACATGGTGCTCGAGAAATTCACACACCCCAAACCAGTAAACAGGAGCACTGCACATTGCTGCACAGTACATAGTTATGTAGTCTAGACACCCAGGCCAGGGTGAAACACAGTAGGCTGTAGTACTACACCTTCATAGCACTAAGTGCACCTCCTGGACACAGCAGTGTAACGCACATGCTGCAACCTCACAACATCGCTAAGCACATGGCTTACGTAGTCGAAGAATGTGCGTGCGTGTTGCGAGAGACAGAGATAATAGATAGAGAGAGGGGGGCAGGGAGAGAGAAAGAGAGAGATAGAGGGGGGGGGGGGGGAGAGAGAAAGAGAAAGAGAGAGAGAGAGAGAGAGAGAGAGAGAGAGAGAGAGAGAGAGAGAGAGAGAGAGAGAGAGAGAGAGAGAGAGAGAGAAGACCTGGAGAACCGCGGCTGAATCACCCATTCATCACTCCGATCACTATTCGCACCAAAGCAACATACCGGTAGCATTTCAGTTTTTCAGTGTTTTTGGTCTATTTTCTGTTCTTGCAATAACCTACTTGTAGGATCATTGCAGTCATATGACTTTGTGTGAGTGAGTGAGCAGAACCATTGCTATAATGATGGCCAAGTCAGCAGCACAGCAACAGAGCATGGCTCGTAGAACACAGCGCACGCGCTAGCTAAACCAGAGTTCATACAGAGAGAGAGCGATGACGAAAGAATAGTGTGGTCTTTGTCGCAGTTAGGGCGTTTGGCGCATCACTACTACCGTCAAACATCAGCGCAGGATAAGAAATGAAATGATAAACGAAAACGGCAAAACGAAATTTTATACTGATGAGACGACGGGGCAGTGAAGCGCTCAGCGGTGTGAGTAGGCATTTTAGAAGTGTCTTACGTATTGAATTCTATACGTATATGCCTACCCATAACAGCAGGAAGAGTGAGCCGAAACCGAGGAAGATGGAGGCGACGAACGATACCAGCAGCTCCTTGGACAGGTCGCGGGTCTTTGACGTTGATGTTACTTCATAGCTATAGACGGCAATGGTCAAGGAAAAACTTACAAACTGCAATACAAACACTGAACATATCTAATACTTCAAGGACAATTACCGGGGCGGAAGACATTCTTCGTCGCCACTTAGGCAAGTAATTAGTTGAAGTGTTGATGAAACAAGCTTGCAAAGCCTAAACGCAGATCCATTCTATACCCCAACGGATGTGGAAACAAGCTGGATATTGAGCAGCAAACATACTGTACTGTATGATCGAAATAGCTAGATGCCCGGTGACTGAGTATATTTATATTCTAAATACTTGGACAATCAAACCCTTGAAATGCAGAATAGGAAACTCAGGACTTATTCAAGGGTTGCAGCCAGCCTCTAGCCATTGACAATTGCAAACTTACAAAACCTAAACCAAGAGTACAAAACCAGAATGCGCAACTCCCCGTCTGTGTCGCATAACACCATCACCACGTGGAAGTTTTCGTTCAGGTCATCATGAATCGTAGGATTTATGTCATACCATAGCCAGTACATGTTTTAGGTTGAGGGTCAAATCACCACATCACTAAGGTGATGACCGGGAATTTGCATGTATTTCCGATAGTGGAACGACGAGCAACAATGCACAACAGAAAATACCCTGGTGCAACGGTCGGTCACATGGCCAAATGTCACATGGCCAAATGTAAAGCGGTGTGGGATGGAGCAAAGGTGAGTCAGTCAGTCACTATGACCTACACAAAAACTTCGCTGTGGGTGGGCTCCTTCTCCTGGACTTGCATACTCTGGCATACATACTCTTTCATGAACCTATTCCAAGAAATCGTACACTGACACATCATTTTTCTAAGATACAATAATTATTTTGCACATAATTGCTGTCCAATTTCAATCTCAGTGCAAAAAAAATGATAGAAATTGTTCTCAAGCCATCCACAAACTCTGCATTGACGATAAGTGTATAACGCCCAGCCTAACAATTTTATCTGCAGTATCCTTCCTATACACCGAAATGCCAGCCCGATCAAGTACTCATCCTACGCGTACGTGGAGGATACACAAAGAACCAGGCCATGAAAAACAGTCCAATTCCTAGGAGCAACACCGTCAGCTGCGGAAACAGCGTCGGGTTGATGGGACTGACGTGATCGACATACGGAATGGCCTCCTGCATCAACACATCCATTTACAGTCAATGAACCTCCCGCTTGGAGCACTTCTCGCCATCACCTGAAATACTCACCATTTTCAACAAACTTTCTTTCTCACACGTACACTCAGATTTGTTGCTTGGCCACGTCGTCACAAGCACAAATCCGATGGAGATCCCTCATCCCTGCGCCGCCGTAGCGCAAGCTTTGCAGAGGGCATGCGCAGAGATCAAAGATCATGGTCACGTGCTGAGTAGAGTCATAAAGTTACGATGTAAACAGGGGTTTTCCCAAGTCGTGGGCAGTGCGGAAGGCGACGTGGCGAGCGTGGGCTTTTTTTGAAGTTTTGCTTTTCCTTGTCCCGATCCCATCAGGCATCACCGGTGCACCACTTGTACTGTCTGTTCATCATGATTGTTCACTGTGTCATTCAGGACATTCTTGGGAGTGTTCGTAAACGAAAGGACTGAAAGGAGTATGGCTGCCAGAACCCCTTCAGATAATACTAACGCTTTATTACGTCTTCACGCGCAGAGTTAGATAATTCGTTGGTCTCCTTTCCCCATCGATTAGACCGGTGTGGACAGTAGGACACTGTACGATGAAACGAGAGCTTCCATTGTCTTCATTGGCAGTATTCTGCAGATATTAGACAGATAAATCAGTGTTGCCAGAGAGGCAAAGAGGCCATGGCAGCATCCCCTTGTGTCTGGTTTATCACGGCTCTGCTGCCGTTCGTAGGCTATCTTATAGCTGTTTTCCTACACGCTCCCAAGCAGTTTGATGGCGTGCGACAAATTACGACGCGATACCTCAATTCTGTCGCAGAAAAAAGGTCCGAGCCTAAGTCAAGTGATTTGGCTTCCGTCAGTGATAGAATGAGCCCATTTCTTATGATGCCTGAAGCAGTCGGAGGTAAATTCTTGTTGAATTCACGAGTACTTACACAGGACAAGAAGTTGTATTGTGTTTGTGTGTGTGTATGTGTGTGTGGGTACATGGTGTGTGTGTAGAAGGTCTCTCTCTCTCTCTCTCTCTCTCTCTCTCTCTCTCTCTCTCTCTCTCTCTCTCTCTCTCTCTCTCTCTCTCTCTCTCTCTCTCTCTCTCTCTCTCTCTCTCACACACACACACACACACACACACACGCACCATGTACCATGTGTACGCCCGTCGCAAGAGAAGCACGCAAATCTGCAAATGCACTGGATGTGCACCCCCCCCCCCCCCTACACACACACACACGCGCGTGCAAGCGTGTGCGCACACACGCACGCATGAAGCTACTGCATGTGAGGTAGTTGTAGCATGTATGGAAACGACATGAGGGCATAGCACTCAAATGGTATGTGTCTTTACCCCGGATTTAGAAATTTTGTGGTCCAGGATCTACGCAACATGCTATTGTGATTGTGATTGAGCCAAAGGCCCAGACTAAAGACATATTGAGTTGGTCCTGCCCTTGTGGAACGAATACCGCGGGAGAGAAACCCACATGTCCGCTTCCACGTTCCTATGTTGTATCCCCAGCTGTGGTGACCACCTGCTACGCGCATAGAAGAAATTATCTCTATGCCATGTTACTCTCTCTCTCTCTCTCTCTCTCTCTCTCTCTCTCTCTCTCTCTCTCTCTCTCTCCCTGCCTCTCTGAGAGAGCAGGTCATCATCAATAGATACAGAAGTAAGCCGGGTGTTTGTGTGACCCTAGCTTGGCCACCCTAATGGGATATCACAGTACGTGTACTGCCTTGCTGCTGCATTGGCATGTGTTTCCGAATATTGTGATTCCTTTCTGTGCATTGATGATCTGCCGTTCAGACTGGAAGTTTCATTCACGGCGGAAAGAAGCTCCTCCCGACCCATTCCCAGGTAAGTAGGTCCGTTTCTAAAATAGCAGCAAGGCCGTCATTTATTTATTTGTATTACCAGCAGCAGGCGAATAAAAGTATAGGTTGCCAGTTTGCCGGAATCGGTAGAAAACCGGCTTGAAAGTACTGGCGTGAAAACTAGGCGTTCCTTTTCGAATACACGCAGTATGTCGAATGAAATTGGCTTCTTGCTGAGGCATGTGACTTGTTGAGACGAGCGGCCTGGATCTGGGTGGGTGTGACTGTCCAAGCCACTGGGCCTGGATCTGGGTGGGTGTGACTGTCCAAGCCACTGGGCCTGGATCTGGGTGGGTGTGACTGTCCAAGCCACTGGGCCTGGATCTGGGTGGGTGTGACTGTCCAAGCCACTGGGCCTGGATCTGGGTGGGTGTGACTGTCCAAGCCACTGGATCACAAGCGGTCCAACTCGGCGAATATACATGTACTGCACAGTCACCACCGGGGCCGGGGGGGGGGGGGGGGGGATGCACGCAGTGGGCTGGCAGTGCTCAATACCCGGAGGCAGAGCGTAATACAGAACAGCAAGGGCAATCGAGGCGAGAGCATGACACGTTTAAGTTGCAGCAAACAAGCCTTGATTGCCCTTGTTGTCCTGTACTGTACGGTCATGTTTACTGCCGTGGGTTTGCTGGCAGTGCGTCTGCACAATCTCATCACTGGCGAGGCTCACACACTTAACACCTGGCAAGATTTCTCGTCAGTTGACGGCGAGACGCAGCCTCCCAGGCAGGGTGTGGACGTTTGACATCTACATTCGTAGAAGCATAGCGACCCATCTTTGTTTCTCGCCCGGGAAAGGACTATTTTTGCATCACGGTATAATACTGCAATGCCGAACTGCACAGTAGTAGCTGTGTGCACGTGTACTATATTTCACACTCTGAAAATCTGAATCAGAGTTTCTGTTACAGTACAGTGAAAGCTGTCTCAGACGACTGCTCAAGGGACTTTCAAAATGTGGTCTCTGTTACCAGGTGGTCGCCTTATCCAGGGTCAATTGACTGGAAATAGTATCCCTTGGTCCTGGTTGCAGTGGTCTTCTGGGACAGGTGGCCACCTTATCCGAGTGGTTGCCTTGACAGGTTTCACTGTACTTTTGATATTTGTTTTGTCACGTACCTTTGTCCATCTCACTTGTCTCTATTCATGTCCCATGAATTAATTTTCATTTCGATCCCATGGCAGCCGCTGCGCAGCTTCAGTACCTGTTGGCCTTCTTAAGAAATCTCCGTTGTCTCTCCCCCTCCTTGCCTGTAGTTGCCATGGAGACCGAAGCGCAGGTTGCCCTGCGCCAGGCCAAGAGCATGTACGAGAGTGGACGCACCGAGAAAGCCCAGCGTCTCTTCCAGCGCGCGCTGCAGTTCTCGCCTCGCTCGGCCGATGCCCTCAGTGCGTACGGCGAGTTTCTGCACCGCGAGAAGGAACCGCTGGAGGCAGAGAAGCTGTTGGCCAAGGCGTTGCAGGTACGTGTAAATGTCCGAAAATTTAGGTGCTCAAAATGTTCCGCATGCTGGCAAGGGGCCAGGTTACTAGGTGAACAGAACATTTAGGTGCAGGGAAGCACTCCCCTATTGGATTATGTGTAGGGTATCAGTGTTTGTGTGGCTATTGAAATTATGGGTACGAAAGAGATGCACCGAAAGTAGCGAAATGTTGTGAAATTGCAGCATTTCTTTTCTTTTCCTGGGCTGTATGATAGACTGTCCAGTGCAGCAGGACTGTATGGTTTGCGAAAAAAAAGTCAAAATATAAACTGGACAGTTCACGTGTGCATACAACTCAGGATCATAGTGATCATTTTATCATACAGTAAAACCTGTCAAGGCGACCACTCGGAAAGGCGACCACCTGTTAAAGAAGACCACTGGAACCATGACCAAGGGATGCTATTTCCAGTCAATTGACTCTGGATAAGGAGACCACCTGGTAACAGAGACCACATTTTGAAGATCCCTTGAGCAGTCGCCTTCGACAGGTTTTTCACTGTACTGACGGTAGCTTGCTAGTACTGCATTACTGTACAAGCAGAAATATTCGTCTGGATTTTTAATTTCGTCTTTTTCGTCCAAGGAGGTTTTGGACTAAATTAAACACTCTTATGATCCATGGACGAAATTTACAACCAGACGAACTCCCTTTCTTAGGAGTTGGACGAAATTATTGACCGACGAAATTTTCTGCCTCTACAGTACCTCATGCTGCACACGTACTGGTCACTGATCACACATGGGTGCGTGTTCTGGTTGTTGTGCAGGTACGTCCTGACCATCCGGACGCACGGCGTATCCTGAACATGAACTCGGCCGTCGTGGAGGACATCGACCGCGCGCTGTTCGTCGCCGTCGACGCTAAGCGCAACTCGCTGCTGAAGGTGCCGCACGACGACCCGGCCTTCATCCGCGCCGTCCGCGAGAACTACGTGCGCCATGTTTACCATAGCAACGCCATCGAGGGCAACACGCTGACGCTGAGCATGGTGCGCTCCATACTGGAGACGGGGCTGGCGGTGGCCGGCAAGAGTATACGCGAGCACAACGACGTGCTCGGCCTGGACTTGGCACTAACGTAAGACAACATGTCACTTGCAACACAGGGTGTGTAGCGTGTACGGTAGTTGTTTTCGGTTTGGTCTGTTGTTGTGCTTGTTTTAGGGAACACAGCCCCATGCTGTGTTATCAGTCATGTTGAGTGTTGGGTGTTGCGTTGGGAGACATGAATGATTACGAAATCCCTTCCATTAAGTGCAAATTCGAAGGGTTCTTTGCTTCGGCGACCGAGCTGTTTCGGGGTATGCAAACAGCTGGTATTAGTATTGTGATTGATCGCAGGCGACAAGTAATGTCCTATCGAGAACTGAATAAAATCCGTCTCAAAACCCCGTGGGTCTTGCGTCACGGGTGAATTTGCTCGAAGTGACTGCAGTAGAGTTACGCGTACATGTATGTGTACCGAACACCCTTCTGGGATGCTGGATACTGTGTGGATAGTGCATGTATGTAGTGTTGATTTGCCAGTGTCTGCTGCTTTCCGTTTGCTCTCATGTCCACTTTTGGTCTGAGAGCAGATACGCTGTGACAACGTGTGCTCGTTGTTATGTTTTGGAAGCTTTTTTCTTGCGACCTGCAGGCGTCGTGTTTATCGTCTTGTCTTGCTCTTGTCTCCTGTGCAGTTTTGTCCACCAGTCCACGCTGAAGCGGCTTGAGCTCACCGTGGAGGATGTCATTGAGCTCCACCAGCGTATCATGGGCCACTCTCAACCGCTGGATGCCGGCAAGTTCAGAGACACCCAGGTCAGTGGACTCGCTGCGCATGCTGTTTTGTGCTGTGGTTGCCTTCTTTTTTTCATATTGGTTCCACTCTCCACACACTTAACATTCCATGCACACGCTCTCCACAAGAATACTTGTACTTTGAAGTACTCAAAGTACACTCGGACATCTCTTATCCGGGCACCTTGGGACCGGGCACTGCCCGCATCTCAGGATAACTCATCTACCATGTATCATCTCATTTTTGAAGAAGTTTTTTTGGCACGTATTGCACATGTTCAGGTTACAGAAGGAATCCACTGATAAAAAATGTGTGGATTAGGCCAAGTAAAAAAAAAGCTAGATGATCGTCCCCGTCCGCCCCAGTTTTTGTCAGCGCCCCAAGAAATATTTTATTTTTTAAATCGTGAGTTTTTGCCGAAATCGTTGGTTTTTTACCGATCGCGGATGCAGGAAACATGTGCACGCTTTGTTTAATACTTTCTTTACTATATGGACCACATACTACTAGTATATCACAACGTCAGTATCGATCTGCTGAAGAAAGAAAAAGAAAAAAAGAAAAAAAAGAAAAAAAGAGAAAAAAAACCTTGATGTTGTTGTGTACACTGTGTGCATGAGAGGGTAAAAAGTAAAAAAATAAAAATAAAATCCTCCCGCCCTCCCCGATTTTTCCAAAAAAAAGGACGATCATCTAGTAATTTTTTTTACTCGGCCTTATACAGGTTGGCAGTGACAAATAAGCACTTAAATTGTACCCGTGCATACGAAAAAAAAAGTTCAAACCCCCAAATTCAAAGCATTTTTGCCATAGGAACTCAAGCTGAAGGTGCCCGGTAGAGAGACGTGCCCGTATCTGAGGCATCCGGATAAGAGACGGTTGAGTGTACTCATCTTTTTTTCTCATCTTGGTTCCCCTCTCCACACTCCCCATGCCATTATACACACACTCTTCATAAGCCCAGTCATGTGGCAAGGATGTGTGATACCTAGTTTATCTGGGCGGTCCCGGACCGGGCACTGCCTGTAACTTTGAAATGTCCGTGACTCCGAAATACATTTATTTTGATGGGGAAAGGCCACAGATATGGCATGTGATGTCACTATTTCCGCTAGCCTTAAACAAAAAAAGTAGTAATATTTCGGATTATTTCCACTAAAACTCACCCATCTCACCCATAACTTTGGTATCCGGCTACCTGGCGTATGAGTGTAACCCAAGAAGTAGCTCCATGCCTGCTGCTGTATCATGCAGCTGCTCCGCTGGCTTGTTATGTGTAGCCCAAGAAGTAGCTCCATGGCTGGTGCTGTATCATGCAGCTGCTCCGCTGGCTTGTTATGCTCCGGTGTGTAACATTACGGCTGTCTGTGACACCATCCTGTCTCCATGCATAACTTTCGTAATCATCTGTAACCTGCTGTGATGCTCCTCGCGTCCAGTGTTAAGTGTTGTGCAGCAATGCACCACTTGCACTTTGGTCTCGGTACTTCATATGACTTCTGATGGATATTGTATGGTGCTGACTCCTTGCAGGTGCTGGCTCCCAGACCATCCTGCTTTTGTAGGATCTAGTTGTATGCTTCCTTATTCCAAGTCAATCGTTTCGCCCCTCTCTCTCTCTCTCTCTCTCTCTCTCTCTCTCTCTCTCTCTCTCTCTCTCTCTCTCTCTCTCTCTCTCTCTCTCTCTCTCTCTCTCTCTCGCCCCCCCCCCCCCTCTCTCTCTCTCTCTCTCTCTCTCTCTCTCTCTCTCTCTCGCCCCCCCCCCTCTCTCTCTCTCTCTCTCTCTCTCTCTCTCTCTCTTTCTCTCGCTCGCAGGTGTTCGTCTCCAAGCATGTACCGCCATCTCCGAGACATCTTCCTGACCTGATGGACAAGTTTGGTCAGTGGCTGGTCTCAGCGGAGGCTGCAGCAATGCACCCTATAGCCCGCGCTGCCATGGATCACTTCAAGCTGGTGCACATTCACCCGTTTGTGGACGGCAACGGTCGCCTATCTCGTCTGCTCATGAACATTCGACTCATGCAGGTAAGCGCTGGGGTGTTGGCCAAATCAACACACTACAATTAGGGCTGAGTCGGGTAGCATTTTTTCGGGTACCGGGTTCGGGTTGTTTTCCACGGGTAGCACGGGTACCCGATCGGGTAATGTTTCCATGATAACACCACAATGCACCCCTTCCCTTACACACTGGGTGGACATGCAGAGTATTACATGAATTTGTACACGTGCACTGTACATGATGTCATCTGCGACTTCGGGTGTTCGGGTTCTATTCTGTACCCGTGCTACCCGAGGTCCTCACGGGTAGCACGGGCACCCGACTACCCGTGCACACCACTAAGTACAATATTGTCTGTACCGTAAAGTGGCGTCCACTAAACTCTCTATCAAGTCGTCGTGTTGCGTGATGATGGCTGCAGCACTCGTGCCTTTCATCGCTCTTATTGTCCGCAAGCGAAGATCCCTGGTTCGAGTGACAGTCAATTTTTTCTTCAGTCTTTCCCCGTTTGCATCTTTCCCCTCAAACCCATGACTATCTTGTTGTATTGTTTCCCTTTGTGTTGTTTCCGTCTAGGGCGGCTACCCACCTATTATTGTACCCGTTCAGGAGCGCTACACCTACTACGAGATGCTCTCACTCGCGGACGGTGGAGACCCGCGGCCGTTCATCCGCTACGTGGCGAACCTGACGGACCGCACTCTCGAAGAGTACCTGCTATTCACGCAGAAACAGATCGTGGAGACCGCTGTTCCCGTGGTGGATGCTGAGCCGGTTGCAGCCGACCCCACTGCGACGGCTCAATCGGCGGAAGAGCCCGATGCCGATGTGCATGATCAGATCCATCATAAATTTCATCCTTGAGTGAGTGCTGCGCGTTGAATTCTACTTTCTGTGGCCTTGAGGGAGCGTTGATAATTATTCAGCAATATATCTGTTTATTCGCAGTCATGCTCTGCTTGTGGTCGTGTTTTGTGTTATCTATCCTGTATACTTTTTGAGAGAGAGGTGTTTGTGTGGGTATGTGGGTGTGCATCATCTTAAATTATTCTGACTTTTCTAGACCGAATTAGGTACCCCTGCTGGTCAGGTGTGAGTTATATATTTTTTGTGTGTCTGAAGTATTTTTTTATCTATCTAATCTCTCGACATGACAATGAAGTACCGAGTGAGTGATAAAACTTACACGAGAAATACCGGTACGGTGTGTGTGTGTGTGTGTGTGTATGCTTCAGCCTTGCAAGCTGTTGAAAGGTGCAATCCCAGCACAAGTTGCTATGACTTCTGCCGTAGCATTGCTATCATCGCCTCCGGCGATGGGCGTCAAAGGTGTGTGTGTGTGGTGTGTGTGTTGGCCCTCCAATGTTACTCTGTGTTGCTTGAAGGTGGATATGCAGGCATGAATTCTAAGCACAGGGAGAAAGCTGTTCTTTATATTGTGGTGGCACTGATGGAAGAGGTGCTGCTGCTGATGGTTGTGCTATGACATAGGTCATCATCAGATAGGCACTTGCTTCCTCCTGTGTGGCCGGTAGATCATATTTTAATTTAATATTCCGAGCCCCAATTTGTCTCTACGGAAATGCATGGTGAATGGTGCATGAAATTGAACGCACGCTTTCCGACTGTACATGTAGTTCCACTCAGCTGCAAGGACTGCGATCAAGCTCAGTGTATTGGCCACACGGTACATGTACAGTAGTTGTATTCAGCCTTTGAGCAGCAGGGACATGCAGCCCACCTGTATGTGCTGTGCCTGCGACCACCGTGATTGATATACCCGTCACGTGGAATAAGACACTGGCGGGCAGACAGCGCATATCCAAAGCATTCATTGCCAAGAACACACATACCGTATATTCTCTATTATAAGCACATGTCTCCATTACTAGCACAGTCTCTAATACTAGCACACTGTGAGCACCTTTCGAAACATTATAAGCACAGTCTCTATTATAAGCACGGTCTTGGTGGAAATCAATGCTGCATGCATGATATCTAGCATGTATTTCTTCTTGCTCTGTATGGATGTATTGGTTGAAAAAATATAAGCGCAGTCTCCAATATAAGCGCGGTCTCCAATATAAGCACGGGGTAGAGGGGTGTTAAAAAAATATATAAGCACGGCGCTTATAATAGAGAATATACGGTACATGCACCAAGGAGTAGTAAAATACCAGTATTTTACTACTCCCTGCACACACACACACATCGAAGGACAAAGAGCCCCAGGGATGCCGGTGACGGATCCGGTGCTCGAGACCGGTGACGCAGACGCGCAGTGCATCCAAGAGGCAAGGTCATGCCACTTCCTGCATCTTCATGGCTTCGGGAAAAGGAGTCGTGTGACAATGGGTGTAGAGCTGAATATTTCATGGTCGCAGCTATTCCGCATGACCATTTTCTCCGGAAGCAGCAATCACCAGTTTGCCCCCCCCCCCCCACACACACACGGTGACACACACACGCACACAGGTGCAACATTGCCAACTTGACAAAGCCAGTGAACCAACAATTTGTCTTGAAATTCTGCTCCGCAAAGCGAGCATAGCCAAGCTAGATGCGTCATGAAAAGGCTCTAAACGGTACGTAAGCAATGAGCCTCGCACAACTAAAATCCATAGAGATGTCTCGACCTCCTGCTTCCAAGACCAGCTTGAGTGATGTGCAGGGTTAAATATAAAAATGATAAAATATAATGATGCACAGTGGCTTTGGTACCTACAGGCGAAGTTTGCCAGTGGCCAGATTCCAGTGCCAAGCAGGAAGGCAACAGGGGTGGAAAGGCATGGAAGAAGCAGGACGCGCCCGCATGCCGCAGAAGAAGGCTATGCGAGTATGTCTAGAGTGCGCATCCTAGGCCATTGCACCAAGCGTACAAACGGGCTCAGTCGGCTGCCTGAGCATACACTTGGCTGCGTGATGGTAAAACATCTGGACTGTCGGTAGCAGCACGACGTCGGTCGTCTGCTAGGTACATTGTGAGAGAAATGAATGCAAGAGAGATGTGCGAGTGGTGACGCGTAGAGAAGACAGGACTCGTAAAAAATCTCAAAACGGGTAACTGGCTGGGAGACCGGACGCACGACGGCGTGCCAGAAATAAGATGATTCTCAAGGGAGTAACTAGGTGTAGGGGTTGGCGAGGGCGAGGGCAGGTGGTGTTGGGCTCTGAGGCATCCACACAACGCCCACATTCTTTGTGGATGAGTAGACAAAATAGCAACAAGCCACCGGAAGTTTATAAACCCGACGGTGATAGCATTTTCTGATTCGACTAAGGTAATTTGAACATTTGGCGTTTGGACTCGCCAATCACTGTTGATGTAGTACTGGTGGACATCAACCAGGGATAGGCTAAAACAGTGACCTGCACCCGAGTAATAACATGGCCTATTGGCTTGCGTACACACTGGGTGCTCTTGTGCGACGCAGAGAGCCACGGGGGGCGAACAGCACCTCTAGCAGCATTTGCTCTCTCCGGATTCGCCGTCGGTTTCGTCCCTGCCGGCACCTCCGGCTAACGCCAGCGCACCACCGTCAGCGTTGCTGCCTCTCCGGCTGTCCGTTTCCGATTCGTCGCCAGCGCCGGCCGCTCCGGGCACAAAGCGCTCTGGGTGGGCTCGCCGCTCGCACTCGATCAGGTCCAGCGCCACTTGAAGGAAAGCCTCATGGACACCTACAGCAATGCAAAGCGATGCATGCACAACGCACACGGTTTATCAAAAAGCTTCTTGCCGACAAAAGGAGAACGGTCCCAGAAATGGGTCTGCATTTGTTCGGACACACACCATGCAGTCCGACAGCCATTTAATGGATGGCCATTGAATTGCCTTTTGACCGGGATCTATTACTACAGTCCATTTCAAAACTATAGACGCGTAGTGTTTTTGAAATATTTCAAATTTGGCTGGAACTTTTTGAGAATAGTTTTCGGAATATTGCTCAGGTCCGCTCCACAATTACTCTCATAATAGTTTCTAAACGATTGGATAACAGACGCCCAATTTGGAAAAATTTATGCACAAAGTGATCACAGATTTTATGTGGTATAGATGCTGGCATAACGGTTTTTGCCTAGGTACGCGTCTATAGTTTTGAAATGGACTGTAGTAGGTTGCTAGCTACTGTTCCAGGTCCCATGTCCTTTGTTCTGTACTAGGAGAATAGTAACAATTGCTAGAATTTCCAGCGTTAGTAAAACTGAGGTCAGATCAGCTCCAGAAGATTTTGATGACCCTATTTTGTTGAAGTCCAACTCACAGATATTGCCCAGAGCTGACGTTTCAAAGAATGATGCATCGATAGAGTTGGCGTACTCTTGTCCGGCACGCTTGGTGACTACACGTCGGTCTTCCAGGTCCACTTTATTGCCAATCAGACAGAGAACTGCAGGGAACAAATAGTACACAGGTCGAACAGCAGTGTTAGACGGGAAGCAGATAAGTAGATACGTAGAGCCAATACACGCACACACACACGCACACACACACACACACCTCTCCTGTCCTGTTGTCCTGTTGACCCACTGCCGTACAGGTTACGTGGTCCCATTGCGGGAGGAGGGAGAGGAGCACACACACACACACACACACACACACACACACACACACACACACACACACCTGTCCTGTAGAGTCACTGCCGCAAAAGGGTCACGTGATCCCATCACTGGGAAACTTGAGAAGAGAGAGAGAGAGGACACGACGCTCGATGACGCTCCAGGTGCACGGGTAGTCGCATCAGCTTGCCGCATATGCACACGTGCTGGAAGGCTGAGCGCTCCTCTGCTGTTGGTCATGCGCCACCCTTGAACAGCGATGCCTTCCCCGTCCCCGGACACGGCGAAAGCAGCGACCACACCTGTCACAATGCGCGGCCGACGTTCCGGTAGTTCCAGGTGGCACTGCGGCATCCACCATTGAGGCACACACATGCCGGACCAAGCCACCGCGGCTTCTCAGCCACCGCCCACACCGCTCGCACTGACTGGCGCCCCGCTGCTCAGACACAGGCCGCGCACGCTCCTCCAGACACTTATGCCGAGCCATGTCTCCTTTCCGTGAAAATCCCGTCCGTACCACTCGGGGCGGCACATACACACACACACACACCTTGAACGCCCATTGCCGTAGCAATGATAGCGATGGCTTCCTCACGCTGAGGCTCTAAACCCGGAATCTGCAGTATGGCGCATGCCACTTGAGGTCACCAGGACGACGAAACACTCTGTCACAGTGGTAGTTGGGGCACGGGATGTCTGGGGCTTCCTTCTCGACCCTCTGTCGACAACACTGAGACCAGGCAGATCTCTCCTGCGCTGTGTCATACCAGTCTGCTTCAGACAAACCGATGACAGTAAAGTCCGAGGACACAACATCCCACCAGCGCTTCTTGGGACCATGTTGCGGGCGTTTACAGGGCAGTTCGCCGAACAGCATCTGCTTGGGCAGCCGGGTCTCCTTCATCCGTGCAACATGACCAAGCCACCGCAAGCGGTGTTTCCTGATCACATCGGCCATGTCGACGTCCACCCCTGCCAGCTCACTCAGCGATTCCGACGACAATCTCTCCTCCCATTGCTCACGACGAGAGATACCGAGAATTGTGCGAATACACTGATGGGGAAAGGTGTTGAGTCGGCGAATATGACCCGCTTTGATGGGCCATGTCTCCGCACCGTCGAGAAGAGCAGGAAGGACAATAGCACGATACACCAGCCGCTTGGTGTGGACCGAGAGATGCACGCACTGAAATATCGGAGACCTGATCACACCGTACAGCCGGGACGCCTGCGCCAAACGAGCAGCGAGGTCTGCATCCACCGTTCCGTCAGCAGAGAGCACGCTGCCAAGGCACCGGAACCCGTCCACCATGTCAATCCTGCTGTCACCATCGAGTTGAACGGGATCAACTGATGTTGGTTGACCCACCGCCATGCCCTTTGTCTTTCTAATGCTGACGGTCAGTCCCCATCGCTGTGCACACAAGATGAACTCGGACGTCATGCACTCAAATCTCTCTCTGGTGGTTGCATACAACGCTGCATCATCGGCGAACTGGGACTCAGTCACCCTCGTCGCACACACACACACACACACACAAAGCCCTCCCCCCCCCCCCCTCTCCCAAAAAAAACATCACGATGCGTAGCGTCTGTGATCACAATCAGCAGCTCCGGCAGCCACACTACACATCTACATGATTCTGAACTAGAATACTGTCGGACGCCGAAGAACGGAGCGCCGAAGAACGACCAGGCTAGAATTTCATCAAGCACAGCATACCAATGTAAACAGGGTGACTCAACTGCGCATAGACTGTAGTACATGAAAATAAGAACGGTCTAGGCTAGGAGGCTGACCCCCAGTTCTTCGGCAACCGACAGTACTGAATGCAACTACATTGTACCAAGTACTAGTAGACCGTTTCACAATCCCTTCCCAGCTGCAAGCAAATAGAAGAGTGACAAAAGAGATGCCACATATCATTCGACTTACCCATTTTGTAGTCAACATTCTGTCGCAGTTCTGCACAAAGACAACACAGGGATTGCACAAGTAGACACACTGGTAAGTTGAGCAGGCAAGCAGCGCAGAGTTACGTCTCATGAACGCAAGCACAGGACTGTCTTGCTACTCCATACAAAAGCTAGCACTGAGTTGCCAGGTCACACAAACTTCACTGATTTGCCAGTCCACACAAACTACACTGATTTGCCAGTCCACACAAACTTCACTGATTTGCCAGTCCACACAAACTTCACTGATTTGCCAGTCCACACAAACTACACTGATTTGCCAGTCCACACAAACTTCACTGATTTGCCAGTCCACACAAACTTCACTGATTCGCCAGTCCACACAAACTTCACTGATTCGCCAATACATACAAACCACACCGATCTTCCAATCCATACAATGCATACACGATAACCTCATTCCCAGAACCACTACAGCTCACTGTGCCGTGAACACAATCTCCAAGTACCTGCCTACTCAAGACTCCTACTCAGACTCACCCGCAACCCAGCTGGCGACCGCCTCGAACGTGTCCGCAGCGGTGATGTCATAGACGATTAGGGCGGCGTTGGCGTTCCGATAGTACATGGGTGCCTGGTCGGGCAGCACAACAACACACACACACACACACACACACACACACACACAAACACACATGCACATACCGTATGTCTTAACCCTTTAACCGTCATATAAATTTCACCCATTGAAACGCCGAACGAAATTTCAACTTTGCCAGGTCATAACTTTAGTTGTACTCACTCGATTTTTATAATCTTGGGGTCGTTGGAAAGCTCTGGACGAGACCAGCACGATGATAACACATTCTTCGCCTCAGCAGTCACACAACCAGCGCTGGAACGCAGCGACGTCGTCTCAACGCCAGGCATGCAAATGACAAGTTCAAAACTCCGCCATGGCCGTCTCCTTCATCGTAGAGTGTTCAAATTTTTTTTGAGAGATCGAGCATTTCGTGAGGAATACGTTGGTCGCGAGCAGCAGTCACAGAGCGCGTGAAGAAACGGGGAAATCCCGTGACGACGTCAGCCGCGCGCCCAGCGCAGCGGAAGTGACAAGCGCGTGCAGTACTCAGCGCTTGATAACTCTGCTCCACTACATCGTAGCTCAACGCGGATTTCTGCAACAGAAAGCCTGGAAAATTCGCTACCGAATCGATAGTAAATTTTCTATCGTGGGTAAAAAATCATTCCAGTGCGAGTATTTCAAATGATGGGTCGAATTCGACCCACAAATGTATGGTCTGACGGTTAAAGGGTTAAACAACCACTACCAAAGGCGACACCAAGAAGTCATACGTTCTATACTTCTTTCTGTTGTTCCATGGTTGGCTCTCATCCTTCCTCTCAACCCAATATGCCGGGAATACACCACTCAACAGGTGCAAGTGTGGTACAATCCAGCACCATTAACATTTTTTTAAACCCACTGCGGCCGAATACAACCATAAAGGTTAACCGAAAGAGTGCTCAATGCCCGGGGGGAGAGCTACTTAAAACAAGTAGAAGAGGACGGAAATCTGTTGCCAACGAATTTTTTATCCTCTTCTACTTGTCGCAAACATAAAGTTTATAAACGGCACACAAACCCCAAAATGAACGCGTCCAGCCACCAAAAAAAAGACCAACAGTTCACTCAATCTCGATTTCTCAACATGGGTCTGAATACAGAAACCTTGCACTAAACCATGAGCACTTTGAAGAACACTCAGCTCAGCCAGACTCACCATAGAACGAAATCTGGGTTTTCAGGTCCACCAGAGTCGGCCAGGGCAATGTTTGGAAACAGACGATAATTACAACACACATGCATGCGCGCACGCACACAGAAATAGACATGCCCGCGCACACGCACACACACACACACACACACACAAAGTACACAGATGAGCCAGTAGCTACACAAACACTTAGAGGGGATGAACAGGTCCAGGTTCAATGCGAAGCTATGACTGGCACCAAGAGTCCATACCAGGACCATAAACAAGAGTATGCAACTGTGATCTCTTTTCTATGGGCCAGATGTGCGGCGCGCTGCCTTCATTACATCATTCAGCTGCAGTCTGCGCACTGCGGAAAATCAAACACCGCACTTTCCCTCTGGTTTAAAATGAACTTTCGTACGGAACTGGAGTTAACGCTCCAAAATTTAGAGATCGCGTAGGTACTGGAAAGAATCGAGCAAAAACGGATGGGAGAAATTGTGAGTTTAAGTGCATGCTTCCAGAGCGTGATGAAGGCAAGTTACGTAATGAAGGCAGCGTGCCGCGCACTGGCCCATAACCACAGTTGCATACTCTTGTTTATGCACTCTTGCTGGCACACGCCAACATAACATGAAACATCCGTAAAACAGGAATAACTGCTGGGAAGAGCTACATGTACAATGAATCATGTACATAGAGCTCGCCACGATTTTCAAAACTTGACTCCGATTTTGTTACAGAACTTGACTGTAGCACTACAGATAATATGATTGTAGGTAAGAGGACATGCAGGGAGGGTGTAGAGGATATTTTATCGTGCTCACCTCTCCTGCCCCGCAGTGTCCCAAAGCTGAAGCTTGACTCGATCAACATCCACAGTCCTGAGCATCCAAGGGTCACACAAATGCATGCACATACGCACCGTAAACACACAGTCGTCACCAAAAACAATCCGGCCAATGTTGCCATGGTGATGGTGTAACACATGCACTGCCACTGCACTACGTACATAGCTGCATACTGTATTTAAAGTCAACAAATATTCGGCTATTTTCGGCCTGGTCTTGTTTGGCTGAAAATGTGATGCGGCCGAAATTTAGTTTTGCAAGGTTCAGCGTGACAGTGTATACAGGCGGCAGCAGTACAGGCCGAAAATTTGATGCGGCCGAAATTTGAATGACACGAAAATTTGTAGTCTCACAGTAGTCAGTGCAGTGTTGGTAGATCTACAGGAAACACTGGTAAACCCATGCATGCTACCATGTGGCACCGCCGTGCCCGCGTACCATACCACTGTATGGGCACTGGCCGGATTTTTTGGCGACGATCGTATAATGGCCACACAGAAAGTGTACAAGGTCGACACTGGCATACGCCCCTTGAAAGGTAACAGTGCCCTGCTTTACTGCTGTGTGCTGAGGGCTTGTGCAGCTGTCCTATGTCTAGACCGGCAGACTACAGCTACGAATAGACTACTTACTGGTCGCCATTACATGTACTAGTTTCTCATGGCCAGTTCTGTATACCCCCCCCCCCCCCACACACACACACACATACACACATACGCACACACCTTCCTTCCTTCCTTCTTCTACGCCCATGACTGGCTATGTGGCCCCGTAAGGGGCAGACCAGAAGGTGTGCTGTGCACCGGGTGGGGAATGTGAGACTCAGCATGCACGCGGGCTGCGCAAACAGCGTTACACTTGTGCCTCGCAATACACACCACACGCACCACACGCACCACACACACACACACACACACACACACACACACACACACACACACACACACACACACACACACACACACACACACACACACATACACACAAACACAGAGGTCTACTCACATGCGAGAAGTGAAGAAGGACGCCCCGATCGTCGGACTGACTGCACTGCTGAACTGGGACTTGTTCATATGACGCAACACCAGTGACGTCTTGCCAGCGCCTGCAACAACAACAACAACAACAACAACAACAACAACAACAACAACAACAACAACAACAACAACAACAACAACAACAACAACAGATATAATGCACTGCTAATGCACTGCACAGAAATTGTACAACAAAATCACAACTATGTGTCCTAAAAAGGTCGAGAGATTATAATAGTCCAGGCTCCATAAAAGGAGTGTTAACATCCAGTGCCCGGGCGCCCATTCATATTTGGGAGCACGCTTGACCCCTTGAGGTACAGCTTTAGTGCTACAGCTACGTGCGAGGAGTGCGACATGCCACAACTGTGAATTATGGCCCTTGATATTGCTACTAGCCCATCCATTTGGAATACACCCAATTTGGGGTGATGGATGCCAGTCAACATTTGTACACACTGGAAGCTTATATCTGGCAGTTTGGGCCTAGAAGATTCTTCAGTCTTCTGAAAATAGCCGAACATCTTAGCTGGACTCCACTTTTGGCACAGAGTATCCCTAGGCCCCGGCCCTTGCGTTTGATCTACCTCACCCCCCCCCCCCTGCATTACAGTCCATTCATAAAAAGATGGGCTCTGGCTCTGACGAGCTCCCGTATTTGGCGATTTTTCGTGATTTCATCGTACACAGTGCAGTGCTGCGAAATTTGAAATTTGAAAAAGGGTCCAAAAAGGGTACCTGAACTGGGGTTCGAACCGCACAATGCACTGTTGCAGACGGGGTCAAACGGCCTGGATTTTTATGGTTTTTCCCAATTCAATGCTTTGGGGGCAAAACCTGGCCGAAATCCTATTCTTGTGATGGCTTGCTTTTTGGAGAAAAAAACTTCAGAAACATAATTGGAAGAGGATTCCATAGAGGATTGCAGAAAAAAATTCTAAAAAAACTCAACGTTTGACCCATTTATGGCCAAAAGCTAGAAGTTCATTTTTTTCTGAATGGACTGTAGAACCTGATGAAGGATGGCGATGGTTACCCTTTGGGCTACCCAATCCCCCCAGCAAGTTAAAGGATGTCCTTATACGGATTTCCATTGCTAAAATTGCACCCTTGGCCCCTGATAAAAGACAAACTCTACCAACAACTATTCACAAGTCTAAGGGACTGAAGGATAACTGCTGATCTTGCTTGCATGCATTGGTCTAATACTGATGACTGTGGTGTCATGTATTTAGAGTCTAGTGCACGGTATTGCTTTGTGGTACAAGTATTACATTGTTCATGATATTCGTTACAACAGTGTATGCTCTGCGTAGATAAGTAGATTGGGTTGCAAGGATAGCATGTTAGAAGTAATTGATTGGAACATCTGGGCCGCTCAATTACGTTAAGAGCACACTCTCATCATTGTTAACAACATTGTTGATCATACGGGTCAGATCCTAGTGTTTACCTAGTCATGTAATTTCTCGTGCTGCTGTGTTCAGCTGGTTGGACTACTCTAATAGTAATACCTTAATTACTAGCCTTCGATAGCACGTGCGAGTGCGGGCTTTTGCTGCGCAACTGGTATACCCCACAGTGTATTTAGAATAGTCTTCAATAATAATCTAGTTCAGTGAGTTTCACTACTTCCTAGAACTAATACAAGAAACACCAGGTCCTGAGATTGTGCGGTGTGCGTGCGTGTACGTGCCGTAGAAGAGTCTGATGGTCTTTCCCCTTCAGCTCTTGGTGCCGAAACCCGGGATAGGCAGAACGTACTGCTGTGGGTTTTCCTAGAGAGAGGTCCGGTGAGGAGTATGGCGGCGAAGATTGAAGGGTTCTTGCGCCCCTACAGAGGGAAGGGCGACAGCTGGGAGGTGTTTTGGGCCAAGTTCGCGTTCTTGGCCACAAACCAGAAGTGGGACACAGACGACAAGAAGATGGCGCAGCTTCCGCTCTACTTGGACGGCGATGCGTTTATGGTTTACAACGCCATGGATGACGCGGACCAAAAGAAACCGGACGAAGTAGAGAAAAGAATGAAAGAAGCGTTTTGCCTCACGAAGTCGCAGGCATACAAGCTGTTTGTTGCACGCCGCTTGCAGCTGGATGAATCCCCAGATGGGTACATTGCCGACCTTAGGAGGCTAGCAGCGGTGGCAGGCCTTGGAAGAGGCGCGGATGCAGACAGCGTGCTCGTAGAGCAAATCCTGAACGGCTTACCTTCATCCATGGCGCAGCAAGTGCGCCTTGCTCTGGTTGGAAAAGGCGACGACGTATCGTTGTGCCTGCAGTTGGTTCGAGCATTGCAGCAAACTGGAACTGAGGATGATGTTGTTTCAGCTGCAAGTGGCGCGAGTGGCCCCGGGCCGGCAGGCTCTGGTACGCGGAATGTGCTTTGCTTCCGTTGCAATAAGCTTGGTCACGTGCGGCGAAACTGCCCGGAGGCGAAGTCTGGCTACGATCGCGGTGCTTGGAGGAGCTCAGCGGCGGGGGGTTCAAGTGGCGTGCGGCCTGGCCTCACTTGTTTCTTCTGCGACAAGCCTGGCCACTTGAAAGCAGACTGCGAAGAACGGAGGGCCTGGGAGGCCCAGAGGTCAAGCAAAGTCACCGGTCAGCCATCACCATCGGCAGCCTGCACGTCTTCCCCGCAGGAATGTTCCGTGGAACGAGGTGAGCCGGCGGAGGAGCGCTGCCTGTACATGGGGCATGGGAGCGAGAAGTCAGGCCAGCTGGTAAAAATCTTCGTTGGTGTAAGTGCAGCGTCTGGTGACAACGCCGGCAAGGAATCGTCCATTGTGAGCGCACGTGCACGCGGACAAGCGGTTGTAGACACGGGCTCGACGAGGACGTTGATCAGCCGTGCATTCGCGGACCGCAGCAGCCTCACGTACGACGGCCCAGACACTCTCGAGACCAACCTTGTGGCTCTGGACGGCAATCGAATCGAAGTTCTGGGGCATCTAGAGGTCCTTCTAGAGCGAAACGATGGGCCTGTCAACCTTCCCAGAGTCAAGGTACGAGCGCTTGTAGTTGAAAGCCTAAGCACTGTCCGTGCTGACGTGCTGATTGGAGCGGATGTCGCTTCGCGGTGCGGTGGGTTGCAACTGAAGTATAGTAGTGATGGACAGCTTTGCGGAGTTGTATTTGGAGCCGCAGCCAGCGACACTGTTGCAGCCACTGCTGATCGGCTGTCCCCGAAGGGGCAGGATGATGATGGTCGATCTGGCCATCCGTCGCGTCGGGTGAAAGTCAGCACCACTGACGAGGGCAAGGTTATGCTCAGTATTGCGGACGGTGTCGTGACCTGGAGCCCTGCTGAGAAGCAATGGGAGTTGACCTGGAAGTGGCTCGATGGTGAACCTCCTGCAATGCCGCTCGGCCCGGGTATCGGAGAGTACAGCAGGACGAACCTGACTCCGGAGCAAGAGCGCCTGTTTGTTAGTGAGGTGCAATCCTGGATAGACAACGGCTGGTTGATCAAGCACGACCCGAAGCTACATGGCGAGCCAGCATGTGTGCTGCCGCTCATCGGTGTTCCGCAAGAACACAAGACGACGCCGGTGAGGCCGTGCCTGGATTACCGTCACTTGAATAAAAAGCTCCACTCTGACCCTGGTTTTGACCCACCAGTCTGCGGTGACACGCTACGTCGATGGCGTCAGGCAGGAGAGGATTATGCTCTGCTCGACATTAGGAAGGCATACCTCCAGATCCGGGTTAGCCCGGCGCTGTACCGCTACCAAGTCGTGCTTTGGAAGGGAGAAGCTCACGTCATGACGAGAATGGGATTCGGGTTGGCGGTAGCGCCCAAGTTTATGGATGCCGTTGTGAAGTACGTCACCCAGCCGTATCCTGGAGTAGATAACTACTATGACGACCTGCTGGTCCCTAGTGCCCTGGTGCCGAAGGTGTCTGGTGCACTGAATGAGTTCGGCCTACCAACCAAGCCCGCAGAGCAACTGGCAGAGGCTCGGGTCCTTGGCCTCCAGCTGACCAAGTCGTCCAGTGGTGACACGTCCTGGTCGCGAAAGGAGCCAGCTGCCATGACCTTGGAGCGTCCGGCAACTAGGAGGAGAATCTTCCAATGGTGTGGACGACTGACAAGCCACTACCCGGTATGCTCATGGCTGCGACCTGCCTGCAGTTTCTTGAAGAGAGCAGCTTCGGCGGACGATGCGTCCTGGGATGATCCAGTCCCACCGGCTATCCAGGTCTGCTGCGAGGAGCTTGAGAAGCGGCTAGCCGAAGTCGACCCAGCAAAGGGAACGTGGAGCATCTCTGCTGGCGACAGCAACACATGGACGGTGTGGTGTGATGCATCCGGCCTGGCCCTTGGTGCTGCCCTGGAGGTTGACGGCAAGGTGGTGGAGGATACCACGCAGCTACGACCACACCAGGACAAGAGGCACATCAATATTGCCGAATTGGAGGCGGCCATCCTGGGTCTCAATCTGGCTGCGAAGTGGAATGTGAAGCGGATTACGCTGAAGATTGATTCCAAGACCGTCTTCGGGTGGCTGAAGCAAGTGATCAACGATGTCCGACGAGTGAAGACCACTGGCTTGCATGACCTGTTGGTGCAGAGGCGCCTACACATTGTCAGCGATATGATTGACACGATTGGAGCCGCAGTGGATGTTGTATGGGTGTCGTCTGACTCCAACATTGCAGATGCCCTGACCCGAGTTCCAAGCGTCTGGCTTACTCGATCCGTGGGTAGCATTCCCGACGTCACCGCCGGCGCTGTGTGCGAAACGACAGTTGTTGGCCCAATTTCGTTTGACGCCGTGGCGGCAGCCCAGCTGGAAGACGAAGTGGTGCAGCGTGTCGCCAGCCAGGTGGCTACCCGATCGGCGGTTCGCGATGCTGGTTACAGGAGCGTGGCAAGTCAGCTCGTCGTCGAGGATGGCGTCCTGCTCCGAAGCGTTAAGCTGCCTGTTGAGGGTGAAATCCTCGTTCCTGTCATCGCTAAATCCGCGGAAGAGTCTGTTATTAGCGCTGCCCACACCAACTCCGGCCATGCCTCATGGCAGAATATGTACGAGATGTTGCGTGAACGCTGCTACCTACCACGCATGGCCGAGAAATGCCAGCAACATGTCCGCAGCTGCCAGCGTTGCAAGGCTGCGAACGCCGCAGGAGGACAAGCGGCGCCAGCGACACGACCAGATATGCCCGGGAGACCGTGGGGCTGTGTTCAGATCGACACCTTGGAGCTTGGGGCGAGCAAGAGCGGGGAAATCCACTGCGTCTTGGTCTGCGTTGATGCCCTGACGAAGTACGCCGAAGTTGTCCCGTTGCGTCGGCACGATGGTGCGAGCGTGGCCGATGCCATTGTCGAGTTGTGCTGTAGATGGGGAACGCCAGATGTGATCCGGATGGACAATGGCCGGGAGTTCCGCAACTACATTGTCAAGGCCCTTTTGCGTGTGTTTGGTGTTGAGGTCAAGACCGGAGCTGTCAGGCACCCACAGACGCAAGGCATGGCTGAGCGTTTTAATCGCACGCTGCTCGGCCTCATAAGGAAGGTCCTGGAAGAATCAACGGATTGGCTAGCCGAGCTCCCGGTGCTGATGCATTACTACAACAGCCGCATCCACAGCGCCATCGGCATTTCACCAATGAAAGCAATGATCGGGTGGCAGCCTCGAGCATTGGTGAGCGCCCGCATCAACCTATCCGATCCCAGAGAGTGGCAGGATGAGCATGCAGCGAGGTGTGCGAGAGTTCGCGACCTGCTTGATGCGGAGATGTCCGAGAAAGACCACTGTGAATCCGAGCATGAGTGCCCGTTCGCGCCTGATGATAGCGTCCTCCTCCAGCAGCCAAAGAGGCGCCAGAAGTGTACTCCTCCATACCAATGTGGCTGGCGTATCAAGAAGGTCTTGTCAGGATCGACAGTAGTCATCTGGCGGAGGTTCAAGGGTGTTTTGCAGGAGAAGGTCATCAACATCGACCTGCTGAAGCGTGACGTGCCAGCTGCACCTTCCTCGGACCCAGCAGATGAGCGTCGCCATGATAGAGAGGAGGAATCGGCTGGAGAAGAGAGTGATGACAGCGGGCCATACGTAGTGTTCTCGCCGAGTAGCGATACTCCAGACGAGCGAGTGTTGCGAGACAGGTCTGCCATTCGACCGCCTGCCCGCTTTCGCACGCAGTGATTGCATGGTCGGTAGTGAGTTTCTACATGCCACCAGGCGGAGGTGATGAAGGATAACTGCTGATCTTGCTTGCATGCATTGGTCTAATACTGATGACTGTGGTGTCATGTATTTAGAGTCTAGTGCACGGTATTGCTTTGTGGTACAAGTATTACATTGTTCATGATATTCGTTACAACAGTGTATGCTCTGCGTAGATAAGTAGATTGGGTTGCAAGGATAGCATGTTAGAAGTAATTGATTGGAACATCTGGGCCGCTCAATTACGTTAAGAGCACACTCTCATCATTGTTAACAACATTGTTGATCATACGGGTCAGATCCTAGTGTTTACCTAGTCATGTAATTTCTCGTGCTGCTGTGTTCAGCTGGTTGGACTACTCTAATAGTAATACCTTAATTACTAGCCTTCGATAGCACGTGCGAGTGCGGGCTTTTGCTGCGCAACTGGTATACCCCACAGTGTATTTAGAATAGTCTTCAATAATAATCTAGTTCAGTGAGTTTCACTACTTCCTAGAACTAATACAAGAAACACCAGGTCCTGAGATTGTGCGGTGTGCGTGCGTGTACGTGCCGTAGAAGAGTCTGATGGTCTTTCCCCTTCAGGACTGAAACCGAAAACCTGAATTATAATAATTCTAGTGTTCCTCATTCTAACTCTTATTCTCTTCATAAGTGACTTCAGTAGAGTTGCTCTCCCAACCTAGGGTCACTTGGCCATGTTTGCGACACACACGGCTGCTTATCTGTTTTGTCCACCACACACACAATTTTGCACTGACGATGACGCGTGCACTAGGTCTCGGATCATAATTGGATACTGTAAATATACAAAATGTCGGCGCTGCAAAATTTCGGCACCTCACGATTTTTGACATTTCGGCGGCGATTTATTTTCGGCGTGGGGTAGAGGGCATGTACATGTATATAGTGCGACAGATGCTGTGAAAAATTTCATCGGCGTTTTAATTGAGGCGTTTTGGGTCGGTGCCGAATATAGCCGAAATTAAATAGCTGCCGAAAATTTGTATATTTACAGTAATGCAATACCGGTATATGTACAGCAGCAGTACAGGTCTGTTGTTCTGCATTGTATCGGTTTGTCGTGTATCTTGCCCACGCTAATCAGTACAGTCATGCTATGCACTGCATACCACCACTCATCAGCGCAGCACAAAAGGAAATCTTAGCACTCGTGTATGCCCCCAGCTTATGCCCTATCGTTAAAAAACTGAGATGTCTCAAGTAAAAGTATGTAATGGGCAATATGTGGGTTATAAGTTATGTACACGTACATGCACATGTACTCGCCAGCTGATAAAAAAATTGTGGGAAAACATTTTGGTACATTTCGCGCCATTTGCATCCCTGGCCCTTGTGCTAATTGCCAGAATTGCAGAAGAATAATTTTCACAGATTTTACCTTGGGCACCGAGTACGACAATTTTGGCCTCGATAGTGGGCTTCATATCGCCAGCAGCTTTCGCAGGGTCATGGACTAAGTCAGACTTCACCAAGCAGGAAATGTACACACATCGTTACGCTGTACTTGCAAGTATTGTTTACTGAGAAACAGATTCGGAAAGGTACAATTGCTGAAGATTCTCCGGGGATAACCACAGAACCAATTCTGATAATCCGTAGCGGTGAAAGAATTATACTGGTGTTTCTCAAAGCCAAAACCTACAAGCTAGGTCAACGAGCTATTCAGGGTATGTCTTGTCTTGTCTTGCCTCTAGCTCTGGAGTCTGGTACAGAAATCCCCTCTCATCTGTCCAGTTTGATTTGACTGGCAAAATACAAAGCTGCGACGTCGCGACGCCGCGATACGGTGGCATCACTGGCATGTCATCATCACGACATCATTCATGTGAGTCATGTGATCGCACATTTTGTGAGTCCGAAATCCGCACTGTACTGAATCGCTAGCGGCCGAAACCGGCCGACCCGCATCTGCATGATCTGGTACATGGTGGTCCCGTTCGCTGTACTGTGTGTTGCGGAATGCGGAAGCTCCGGCTTCACCAGCCACGCGATCATTATTTTCGAATAAGTGATGTAAGCCGTGAATGAGAAAGATGACGACGTCGATGTGGTAACGAAAAAGAAGAGAATTTTTGTTTTGACCACGCAGCATTGTTTTTTTTGTGATTGAAGGTTTCCCCTGAATGGAGGTGGAGTGAAAATGAGTGACGACTTGTTCGAGTCCGTAATTTCTCTAGAAGAAGACCTGCAGCAACGAGGCAGAATAGAAGGTGTTGAACGTGGCGGAAAGTTAGGATACGCTGAAGGCTATGTGGCAGGCCGGGAGAAAGGTTCGTCTGCTGGGTCTGAAATTGGATTTATGGTGGGCCTCTGCGAAACGGCTCTGAGTAAAGCCGAAGAGTACCAGCTCAAGGCAAGAACAGTAAAAGCTGTGCAAGCTCTGCTTGATAGCATTAGGTCTTTCCCGTTCGCGGATCCATCGTATGACAACTACGTTGAGGATTTTGAGAAGATCAGAAATAAATTTCGCCATGTGTGCGCCTTGCTGAAAGTGACACAATCCCACACGGAGAGCCTTTCTTTTTAGGACACTGATTAGGTGATCAATATTTGAAAACTAGCAGCTGCCTTGAAACTGGCTTTGAACAGGTGTACGTGTATTTCCTGGAAACGACACGAGACAATCTTTTTAAACCACTCGAACACTTGAGAACATTCATTTTTTGCTTGTCTGTTTATTTTTTTCTAGCTGGCAGCATGACTTTTTAGGCCCAGGTTACTATTTTTTCTATTACTCACTCAGCGCACGTGTGTGCGTGCGCGTGTGTGTGCGTGCGCGTGTGTGTACGTGCACCCGCACGCACATTCACAGCTCTATCCTCTTGGTGTTGAGATCTATTTTAAATTTTGGTCGACTGTGTGTCTTATCTCCAAGCCACACGCAGCGATGCCGTATGAGAGTGACTGCGTGTGGACTGCCAGGCCCATAGCCCGTACCCAAGCACACCATATGCGAATCAATGCCAATGCTGTACATGTGTTGGTACATGTACAGTGTTGAAAAGCAACATGATCAACTAACTTGTGCATGCATCTCCGCGATAGCAAATCCACGGTTAATATAGTATGATCTCCCTCAACAAGCCAGACGCGTGGTACTCCGTGACTCGTGTGTTACTGCTCTGCTTCCGCTCTCTGTATTATCTCCCTCAATTGTTCTATTGGTCGCAGACAATTCGGCTACCCCAGCCATGTATTGCTTGGAATAAAATATATCTGCGTCATGTCCTACTATGCCTGGTCTATGGGTTATTGTCATGTGACTAATGGCATAGTAATGTGATAGGGAACGCACCAAGAACGACGTAGCATTCGGATTAGTGAATTGTGAACGGCAATTACACCCAATACAATGCTATGTAGATACCACATCTTTTTTTCTCTTTTTTCCCCTACACAATCCACATTATCTCCACACTGGGATGAATAAGGGAGCGTGGTGGTGGGGCCGCCGGCCACAGGTCTCGGCTTCATAGCCCCAAGGACGCATCTACCAGCCAATACTGCAGTGCTGCTCAATGAAATCCAGTCGATGCACTCATGTACGCGCCGGGCGTTGCGCAGCCCTAGACCTGCGGACACTGGGCTTTGAACTGATGCAAGGCGCAAACTTGACGTGACGCGACTGGATTTCATTGAGCAGGACTGTACTTCGAAAGTGCAAAAGAATCCGAGCTGAATGCCATGCCTGTTCTGAGGTACATGCATGCTGAAGTGTGGACTGGCCAAGTCAAAAAGCAGCCAGTGCAGCTAAGGCCTGGCCGGCCGGTCGTGCACAGACCTGAAATCAAAATTCGAAATCTTTATTGATATTTGAATAACCCGAGGCTAAACATCAATAAAAATGATAGACAAAAGCTGTGATTGCTTTAACCCTAAAAAGTTGAACTATTAAATGCACCTCCACGGTCCAGGTTTCGATAAATCACCGATGCTAATCTGCACGGATCGACCGTGACTAAAAATACCCATACTGGATTCTGGGTAGACAAACACACACATTCACAATTGCTACAGCACTACTAAGACCTTCACGCCTAGGCCCAGTTTCATCAAGCGTAGCCTAGCCCACAACAGTGACAACTGCTCAGCATGCACATCGACTAAGCACACAGTACCCACTGCACCCGGGAAAAAAACTAACTACACCGTTAACACACGCGTTGTAGCCGTGCAATCCCATAGAGGTTATGCGATGACATCATCAGTTGGGATGCTTTGTCAAAGTCGCTGCACTAGCGACTCGCGCTGCATACACGGCGCTCGTAAGCGGTTCCACTGTATTCTTAGCGCCCATAAGCAGTTCGGCTGACTCACCCCCATGAAATCATTCGCATGACCCGACTCTATAGAGCCTCAGGGCCACACTGAGACAGAACCGCAATGGCATAGCAGTAAGAGTAGATGAAGCATATTCCCGTGTAGATAAACCGTGGTCTATTACGGATAAAAAAAATGGAAAAAAGATATGATAGCACAGAAAATGAAGAAATTTATCGGAAGACCAGAAATGAATGCTCAATCCGCGGACAGCAGAATTATAAATAATAGGAGACATTCAACTGTCAATCAAGAAATCACTTGAGCTGTTTGTGCACACCAACCGATATCCCAGTCATAAAATAGCTCATAATGTAGCCTGTGTGGAGTAATACCAAGAGTATATAACCGGGGGGGGGGTATGTACTCTTGGTAACACTGCACTACTAACAGTGAAGGAGTATTATAGTTGAACAAATGGTACAAGGTATGTGATTATGTGCACACAGTACTCATATAACATGCACAGTATTACTGCATTGATTCCCATAGTGACGTGTGAGAACCTGAGAAAGGAGATGCGTGAATTCAGGGTCCAATGTGGCTCTAAGCATGGCGGTGCCATTATGACCTGCACCCACACCACCCGGTGTGCTGCGCAGAAGGTATCGGGCAAGCATACCGCTTGGCTGCACTGCCACGGTGCATTTCTGAAGACACGGTCCCGTGGCAGTGGGACATTGGCAAACCGTTGAATTTGCTCAGCGTGTGGATCCAGAATGGCAAGCAGAGCCTGACAGTACCCGAACAAGAGCAAGCAGCACTATTGTGATCACATCCCCATCAGCATAAACGTGAGCATGGCTGCTGGATTGCTCAGCAGACCGTACGGCATTCCACTGGAAAAGGAACTTGTGACTTGGCCTTAATTCTGTATGGTGCTATCCCACGGACACTCTCCGTTTCTGTACGATGGCCGACATCAATCGAAGAGCTATCTCAGCCCACCACTTCAGGACACTGGCTTAAAGTTTTCGCTCCGTTGGAGCGGTGTGCTGGATCTCACCTGTTCATCCTACACACGTACTAGTATTCCACCTCACGGTTCAGGCTGAGCGGATGCTGGTGCTTGCTCGTACGCCGGCGGAGCATCGACCAGCTCGGCACGTGGATCAACAGGTGGCATGAGCGGACGCTGGTAGGAGTCCGGGGTTGTGAAGCGCGAGTCCTGTCGAGATCTCAACAGCCAGATTGTAACAATCGCCTGAACCGGTAAAGAAAACACCAACACCAAAACTGTCTCTTTACCTTTATCCGAGCCCTGGAGGTACAATACTGGCATCCGGCGTAACGGTTGTAAATGCCTACAGCATGCATATCATTCATTGCGAATGCTTTGCAATTCAGAGCCGATTCAACTAGTTTCGAGTAATACCCTAGCCTGGGTTGCTTGTGAATGTCCAATCTCAAAAGGGATAAAAACAATTCACACTTTGCAATCTTTCTGTGACAACTTTGGGCTTGCATTCCTTACCACGCAGACAAAGTTGAGAATACAAAAGCTTGCGTAGGCTTCGCTGAAATTGGTGTAGTCTTCATCTGCAGAAAATCAGCATAACACACGCGCAAACACACACACAGATATAATACACACACATACACACCACACCGGCACACACATACACACACACACACACAGATATAATACACACACACCACGCCGGCACACACACACACACCAACACGGATATCCAAATTAGGAAAGCACCGGCAGCAGAACAACACCATTTTCCAAGAAACGATATCTCGGCAACTACCATAAAACGAAACCTGTCACCACTTCAACGCAGCCAACACATGTACAGGTTGTTGGCGCAAGAAGTATGGTCTCCTTGATTGCAGTGTTGACAGAAGCAAGGTAAGGCTTCATGATATTTTTAGAGTGGCTCCGATGATATCAGAAAGCACGCGCAGTTTATCAGTGCCCCTATCAGTGCACTTCCTCAAGACCTTTTTCAGGGGCGTCGCACACGGTACGTTCACTACGGTATTGACCGTACCACTATTCGCCCCAAGTACCCCGTGAATCAATAAAATGCACTGATTCGGGCTCTAAATTTCCAATATTTTCGGCTCGGCCCCCCCGGTCCCCCCCCCCCCCCCCGAGTAAATTGTACTTCAGATGGCTGATCGTACCACACTAAATTACCCGGCTTCCGACGCCCCTGCCTTTTACTAAAAAAAGAGAGTAAAGGATTGAACTTTGTTCAAGCCAGGTGACAGATGAAGAGACATGTCCTCGTGTGGACCTGGCTTCCTACAGAGTTTCTACGAATCCTTGAACCCAGGCAATACACGAGTGCTCTGTTCATGCTCATCCAGTACCCACATCAAGTGTGAAGCACCCCGCTTATCACGAGAATATGTCGCAATGAATCGTGGAGGCCCATTGGTACATCAAGCAGATCACCGGCTTCTTTCAACTGCACCCTCTCACCTCATTGATCGGTTGGCAGCATGTTACAAGGTGGAGGATGCACTGTGTTGAAAGCAGTGCTCCCGGTGACTACAACCATAATCGGTTGGCAGAGCCCCGGTCTTGCGACTATTTCAACCGTATGGTAACATGCTGTCAACCGATCAACATGTTAAAATCAACCAAACAAGGCCTACATAATACCCACTTACCTCCCAGTGCATGTCGACTCAGTCCGTGCAGCTGTGCACCGACCGTAGTGAGGAGGCTTAGTGCCGATGTCAGCGTCAATAGTAACGGCTATTGGAAGCACAGGCAAAAACCAGGGTTGTTCTACGCAGGCCGTAGGAGCTAGCTAGCAGTAACCGTATTTTCCAGAGTATAGGCCACGCTTTAAACACTCGCAGTACACACCCGAAAAGTCAGTGCGGCTCATACTACGGTGGTCAAATGAATGGTGGTATACAGAGTGGATATGTCTGTATTTCGTGACAGATCTGGGTGCAGCTTGTACGCCAGTGCGGCTCATACTCTGGAAAATATAGCACATGGCGCTGACCTATCAGCCCATCTATCAGCATACACAACTCTGCTCTGAGCTTGCGGATACTCAAACACTAGCAAGTCATTCTTTTAAGAATGCCGGGCTGATGAGCGGTACACCAAAGTCAGCCGGCTAGTCAAAGTATCAGTCAATACCACAACTAGTTTTAGTCCAAGGACACAATCACATCTTTTGTGTAACCATACACATTTGTGAGTCAGTATCGCTCATGGAGGCATACACATCTGTGCAGAAATAAACGGACGGGCAAGGATACAGAATAACCAGAAAACCAGCTGCATTTCTATTTTTATCTAAGCGTAAATTTGAGCCAAGCAGCCTTTTTTCACTGGCTCAGTGTCGAGAGAACGGGATATAAGAGGCACTCCTCAGCCTGAGGACCGGATACAGGGTGCAGCCGGGTCTGGCTGAATGGACACAGTACAGCATGTACTTGGTAGGCTATTCATAGTCGCTACACGGTCCCGATACCTTTTCCGTGTGGCTGCGCCGAATCAACAGAACGATGATGGTGCCTTCGGTCAGCACGAACGAGATCATGTCGTTGGGCAGATAGACATATGACCAGACACGCACATTGTTGTAAGAGTACTGCTTGTCCTGTGTGGTGCGTATAGCGAGAGCCGTGCCAGCGTGGGCATTCTAGGTCAAGGAAGACAGCACTCTCAAATGACTAATCCAGTGGTCAAGTTTTTCCAAAAATGAAAATACATGACTGTATCACAATCATCCGCATCATTACTTAGAGCAACCCTGTCACTGTAAAGGCGGCACCACCCTGACTGCTATTCGCAGCCTTTATATAACTAGTGTAGCCATTAGGTACACTGTAATTCCGAAACAACGTGCCATGTATCGCATGGAGAGAGGTACAGTGGGTCAGAGCATTCTGGTTCCCTGCGGGACCCGGCAACCCGACCCCACCGCAGAAAAGAGACTATCAGTTCCTGCCGACCAATCTCCAGAGACATAACTTAATTGTCCCGTAACCAAGCTTACCGCTCATGTAAATCATGCACACATACACACATATACTACGCATGTAAAACATTCACACATGCACAATGCATGTAAAGCATGCACATTTAATTTACACACAATCATATACTGACAAGTGCCATGCGTGTTTAAAATGCACACATGCACCCATATTTCATTCTCTTCGAGTAGCACCATACACTGACATACTAATGACTAATGTGGATACGCACGTCGTACTAATCTCCCGGGTTAAGTACTGTTCATATGCACAGTCCAGCAGCTTTGACACCATGCCGATGCAGAGTGTGTTGAACACCTACAGAAAGAGGGGATGGGAAGGAACAGAAGAATACATTTAAAAATGTAGTATTCATATGTTTGATAAAGTCGAGACGGGAAAAGTCTGAAGAAAAAATTGACTACCACCACCAGGACTCGAAGGGTTTATCGGGTACGCGGGTGTTAGCGGCTGTCGTGAGTTCCCTTTGGGAACGGACACGATAATTTACTCTCTTTTTTTCAACCAGGAATCGAACCAGGGACCCTCGCCTATCGCCAGATGCTCTACCACTATGGTGTAGTCGTCATCCCAGCAGCAACCGGTGTTCAACAATGTCTTCACTCTTCAGACCTCACTGGAAGCAGAGAAGTGCTACGGAGGTTCTACGTTCCAATACAGCCGCCACTAGAAACAGTGATCAATTAGTCCAACTCCCTCACATCATTCACCTACATTGGATGCCTATGGTATGGGGCCTGAATTGGCACACATAAATCGTACTCACGGTCTCCTAGCTTTTAACAGTGAAGCCTACCGCAGCGGCGTAGCCAGTGACCGCTAACTAAAACCGAACGCGGTTCTTGTGCACAGGTAGTCCGGCCCCAGACCAAGGATACACTGGCAATCAGAATGGCAACAGAGGAATCGTTCGGTCTCCTAGCTGTTAAAACCGTGAAGTCTACCGTGGCCGGTGACCTCTCAAATTCAATGAACCCCAGAACGCGGTCCTCGCGTACAGGTCGTCCCCATGACCCAGGTTTACTTGACTGGAAATGACACCCATGCATTCAAGTGATCCTCAGTCCTGCGGTCCCATGAGGCAGGTGGTTGCCTTGACAGGTTATCCAAGCTATACAGGACATGCATAGTGGTGGCCTGCGGATGCGAAGGCTAGTTTGTGTGTTTCTGAACATTCAAGCGATGCCGACGCGGATCCCGCGAATATTATTACAGGTGGAATCCTGATAATTCGAACCTCCAAATGCCAGAAAAAAATTCTAATTATCCGGACAGTCTAATTATCCAAACATGAACCCACAACACAATATGTATGTCAAAATGCTCCCATTGTCACGCAGAGTTGCGCTATGGACCTTGGACACAGATCTCACGGATCCTGAACTGACAGGCACAGCCAGCTCATGCAAACTGCACTGACCAGTACAGTGTACAGTGAACTTCGAATTATACGTTGCTAACTTCGAATTATCAGCACAAATCCCACACATTTTCTATGTAAGTGGAATCCGTGGAACTTCGAATTAACGGATATGTCCGGTTCGAGGTTCGAATTATCAGAAAAATTTATGTGGGAATCGTATTGACAGAAATCGGTCCTGGAATACATGTATGCATGGTATGCAGTCTACCTCCAGCCTACGCAGGTCCAGAAGGCGCCTGACTGGCCTGTCGACGCAGGATGGTGCTGGGGTAGGCATCGGGCATTGAAAACTGTTTAACGTGGAATTTCTTGGAGTTTTCTCCTATGAATTGTACTGGAATTTTAATTTTTTCTTTTCATGGTATTTCACATCTATAGACTTTATCTTGCCCGTAAATGAGGCCACTACCCCGAAAAAAATGGTACATGTAAATGACTATACAGGTCATGTACTTGTAGTATAATGTAATGATGTTGTGCTGCTTACCAAAGCCAGTAACAGAAGAACCACGTAGACTCCCTGGTTCAAGCGCATCCTCTCACAGAACAATTTGCCACCGACAAAAACGTCCGGGTCCCGTACCAGTCCTTGCAGTGGCTGTTCCCCGTGTCTAGCTGAGGTGCTGAGCTAGACTATTCTAGGCAAGCACCGCATGAAGTGATGAACTCCAGGATGGTGAAATCTGAAGAGCATAGTGATACAGCTAACAATACATGCACTGACTAACTAAAAAGGCCATGTGCACGTAAGGAGAGGAGCGTCCAGCACCGTGCAGCCTTCACTCGCTACAAACGTGCGTACCGCCGGTAGTTCTAGTCCCTTTGTGCTGATCGCTGTCAGTATATCAGGACTCTCGGAAAAGTCGTAATAGTCTCTTGTCCAGAAAAAATAACATGGCATGCATCTAGCTCTGAAATGTAATAATAGTTCACCCATTTCAATTTTCGCACCGGTACTTTCCCCAGCCCGTGAGCCCGATCGATAGAGCTATAATTTTTTTACTACAGTCAGTAGATGCCGCGCCAGTCATCATGCATGGTCATCTGTCAGACTTGAGCAGACCATGTGACATACATGATACTGTACATGACTAAAATAATTTAATATTAAAATCAAAAAACAGTGTTCTCCACCTTGTTTCATGCTGTCAATCTAGCGTGAACTACAGTCGACCTACCCTTATAATACGATAACCTCTATAACGATATTTTTCTGCCAAACCAAATCACTCCATTGACTGTAAAGGGTAGGGCATTATCAATGCCCTACCCTACAATATTGCTATAACGATATTACCCCTATAACGATATAAAATGGGCTGACCAATCAACATTTTCCATTTTATAACAATATCTAGCAGGGAAGATGTAGAGCCCACTATCCAGGTAGGGCAAGCTTCACTTGATAAGTCGCTAGCTGGGACATGACGAAATGCAATGGGGGCACCAGTGGGCACCTTGCTGGGTACATGATGTGCATGTATATCAGTTTTTTATGCTATGAAGAGTGTAAAAAATGAACAACTAACTTGACGAAATCCATGCATTATGACGTACATGTACATGTATGTGTATGAAATGAACCAGTTTACCCCTATAACAATATTACCCTTTAAATATAACAATGTTTCTTGGTCTGACGCAAATATCGTTATAAGGGTAGGTCGACCGGTTATCTAATACTGGTTTTTTTAACCCAGTGTTGGGTTATATAACACCAAGTACATGACTGTCCAAATTTTCGTTTGGAATGTTACTTTCGCTACATTCGTTTGGGGGCACGAAATAACTAAAGTTTATACCAAACTAAACCAAAGATAAGTAAAGTAACAGTAGTTTTTTTCTGAACGTTCGGGGTGACAGACCTCCTCGACCCAAAACGAAATTTAGCATGTAACAAGCCTGCTGGTGGAATGATCTAACGAAAGATTTCTTGAATGAAAATTTGCACTTACTACAGTGTAGTATACAGTAGTCATTGGGCGCGTTCGATTACACACAATTGCACCTTTTTGTACACGTGTTGTACACGTACATGTATGTTTATTCTCGGAGACCCCGTTGATTTAGGCTTCGGCCTTTGGCAGTTTGGGGAATCCCTCAAATAATAATAATAATAATAATAATAATAATAATAATTTGATAACCGCAATCAGTAATACAAGCTGGATCGACATTAATTTTGTGTACACTGTATTCATGTACAGGTAATGTAGCAGACAGATGGAACATGCTTCCACCTGGATGTCGTCAAGCTAAGCCCCTTTCTGCATTTGTCACAAGCACCAAGTCATTCCTAGGGTTCCCAGTAAAAAGGCAACGCCTGTTGGGAGTTCCCTAGTAAAATAATAAATTCTACTACTACTACTATGTAAAACTGTGGAGACAATGTGCAATAAAACGATGAAAATGTGAAGAAATTGTGTAGAGAAAAAAAGGGATTCAAACAAGTTTTCGTACAACACTCATCAGGAATCTTCGTTGTACTAAAGGACACTGAAAACAAAATTGAACTATTATAGAAAATCTAAGTTAGAGAAATAACACTAAGAAAAACAGCAGTGAAATTTACAAGTGTGAATTTTAACATTGAATGAAAGCGAGAGCAATAACGAATGTGTGTACTAACACTAAACTTGCAACTGAAAAATGAACAAAGAAGAGAAAGAAAGAAGGAAGGACAAAGTGATAACAAATAACAGCAGTACATTACACCTAGAACATTAACGGCCAACCTTTTTTTTTCTACACAATTTCTTCACATTTTCATCGTTTTATTGCACATTGTCTCCACAGTTTTACATTACATGAATACAGTGTACACAAATGTCGATCCAGCTTGTATTACTGATTGCGGTTATCAAATTGTTGTCTCCTCGCCGTTTGTTCAAATAATAATAATAATATTAACTGGTTTTGAGGGAAAGAGCCATAATAATAATAATAATAATAATAATAATATTTTACCAGTTAAAACTGGTTTGAGGGAAAGAGACAAACGGGAAAAGTCTGAAGAAAAAATTGACTGTCACCACCAGGACTCGAACCAGGGACCCTCGCTTGTAGCCAGCGATGCTCTAACCACTGAGCTACATGTACATGTATGCCACACAGTATGGTGTAGTCGTCATCCAAGCAGAGGCCGTTCAACATTTTCTTCAGACTTCGTAACTCACACTTCCTGTGAATCCACACAGGCGGGTGGGACGCATAATAATAATTGCCTTCCTGATATCCCACTGCTGGGGTTATGCCAACATGACCGTATACGAGTGATAAACAGCGCTCGAGTCTAGCGACGCTCGACTCCTCGAGCTCAAGCCTGACTGATGTACACCTTACAGACTTTTGTCAGTTAGAGAACGTGAGTAAGGCAAAGCCTAAACTAAGCCTAAAGCCAACAATGATAGACCTAAAGAAGGGCCATTTTCAAGGCCCAGGCCTCATGGGAGTGAACGAGTGGAGCCGGCTTGCGGTTCAGTGACTGTCATCGTCACGCTGAGTTGCTGGGCTAAGCGATCGATAGCTTTATCTGATCATGGCCCCTGAGCCCACCAACAGCTTACATGGCCGGCGCCAGCGATTGCACTGCAAGACCGCAAGACACTCCCCATGCACACACACGATGGATTTGGAAAATGATGGTGCCTACCCAAAGCACATCCTTTTTCATTTTGGTAAATATGGAAAGTGACGAAGTGCGATAAATAATAATACGATGTCATGATCATGTAGTAAGATTAAGACTAAGAGTAAGAGTGAGGGCCAGAGTCATTTTGCATCATCAAGGCAAGAGTGGAGTCACGCACTACATGTTGTAGTCTTGAGGTCACGTATCACACCTCGTCTGGGCATGGTGAGTCATGCTCCTCGTTGTCGAGGCTAGCTGCTTGTTCATTCGTTTGGGTCGTGTAGAATCTGGATCCAAATGGCTCGATGTTTTTGTAATAGGGCTTGAAAGTGCTACGTCACAGCATAGCAACAATTTCAAAAATTCAAAAACTGGATCCACTTGGATCCAGTTTTTGTATGGATCCAAGCACATTTCAAGCGGTCTTACCCACAGCATGGTGATGTAGCCAGTGAAACTGACTGATTTGGCTACTGGGGGCGGGGTTACAACTGGTGGCGAAATAAAAGTCACACCTGCATGCGACATGAGTGGGTTGCTATGCACCCACATACTTCGGCAATAGCAAAGTCACACCTTAGTGGATCCAAAAATAGAAATCTGATGTCAACTTACTACTCCCTGGCCGTTTTGACGTCATCACTTTCAAGCCCTATATACGGTTCGGCCAGTATGTAGTAGTATGTACATGTATGATATAATCCAAAACTGGTAAACCAGTATTAGATAAACCTTGTTGTAGTTCACGCAATTGTTAGATTGATAGCATGAAACAAGGAGGAGGACACTGTGTTCGAAAACAGTGACCTTACTACAACCTTCCGCGGTTGGCAGAGCCCCGGTCCCTGCGGACCATTTGAACCATAATTATGGGTATCGCACCCGGTTCTGACCCTCGTTATGCTAGGGGGTTAGGAGACTACTCTTGATGTCGTCTTGTTGTCTTCGCTCTTTTTTAACTTGTATAAAAAACTTTATAATAGCAATAAAGAGAACAAATCCTGCAGTCATCGTGAAAGGTAAACTCGTGAAGTCGTGAAAGGTAAACTTTCATGACTTCGTTGTAGTGTGGCGATGACTGCAGGATTTGTTCTCTTTATTGCTATTAATATTGTTGTCTCCACGTCGATTATTTGTATAAAAAACTTCTTTTTCTTTCCAACTTCTGCCCATGGCGTCCTTCTAGAATTCTCTCAGCTCGTCAGCTGTAAACAGTTTTTTGTCATCACCATGACAATCTAACAATTGTATGTACATGTACATGTATGTATAATTTCATTTTGAATTCGCAAGTACACAAGGGCTACAAGCCCAATTACGTCGCAAATCAACCTTCTCAGTGGATTGGACGGTTTCAGACAACATGCTCACTGCTGTTTAAGTTTTTTTCTTCTACGCTTTGGCCTTGATCCAAGACGACCTTCGACTTTTCCAACTTTCAAACTGGCATTATGGAGTATTGTGAGCATTATAAGTGGCATTATATCCTCATATTATGAGCATTGCCTTTAGCATTATCGCAGCAAATAACTAGCATTACCCACCCATGCCTACCCTCTCTCTCTCTCTCTCTCTCTCTCTCTCTCTCTCTCTCTCTCTCTCTCTCTCTCTCTCTCTCTCTCTCTCTCTCTCTCTCTCTCTCTCTCTCTCTCTCTCTCTCTCCTAACTATTACTTAGTCTTCCTGCACAGCTTCCTATGACTGTAATGTTTCCCACACGCAGTTGACCTTGATTGGAGGCTGATCCTTTTTAGAGTTAAAATGTGTTGTTGTTCATTGAGCGTCATGTCATTGCGATCGGTTCGCCCAATCATGCCCACTTCTCTAATGACACGTAAGAAGGTCGAAACAGCTAGTCTACTTATAGTAGCTAAGATTGCATCAGTACCTTCGAAATATACCTGCATGGATACCTGCTGTGATTGCATTGACACAATAATACAACATCTGCAACTAAACTTGCAAGTGCGGCTGCAACGCATGGCTCAGGTTGTACGTGTATGTACATGTATCTGCGAAAAGAGGTGTTTTGATGTCAAGAGGGGCTATTGACGTTTGACAGCGAGCATAGAGAACTCCGTACAACAAACAATAATGTCTGTAATGATCCGTTACTGGTCAAGCCCCATTCCTGAATAGAACTAACTTTAAACGCTTGCTCCCGTGTTTGGTCTTTGCTGAAACATAGAAAATGGCTGAGAAGCCATTATAAATTTGGAGCACGCCCTGAGGTGATCATATCTCTACGATGCGCTCATCTTTTATGATGGACCGGTGAGCTACACTTGAGGCGAAAGCCATTCATGATGAGCTGAGCTCTCCTGCTCAGTCTTGGTGTAATCCGGGCAGAGGTGCGGACCAGGTCACCAGAGCACCAGTGTGACTCTCTGAGGCACACTGAGTCCAGGCCAGAGGCAGTACTGTAAACATGGTGTAACAGAGGTAGACTGGCATGACTCGACTGCATGACTTGCATCACGCATGTCATGACTTGTAGATCTACTCATCAGAAATCCTCTCTTTTACCGTGGTTTACGGGCAGACAAAAGACAATTTGCCATTTGCGCTTGTATTGTCCTGGTTTGCGTGCTGCACGATTTCCGGCCCATCCGTTGCGAAGACGGAAAAGCCATAATCATGATAAACAGGGAGTTATGGTAAACCCGGGTTTAGACTGAGAGCTACTCAATACTGAGTACTAGTACAGTACTCCCTAGCCCAACTGCATTGTACACTCACGGCATTTTCCGTTCTTATCAAGTTTGGTTTGCAACAATCGGGAAAACGCGTCCAAGCAACTCGAAACAGTCGCCACCTCCCTTTCTGATACCTTAGCCTAGACTAGAGTTAGTTTTTAGAGGGTAGGCACTGGCGCACTCGTAGTCGTAAATCCTGTCATGACTCATGGACATGGAAATCCGGTCGCACGTCTAGCGCAGTAGCGGCCCCAGGCCAGGGCGCTCGCTGGCTATGCAGCCGTGGACGTGGGTAAGCAGTACCCTGTCAAACACTTGGTAGATCTAGACTACACACACATGACAGGATTTACGACCACAAGTGCGCCAGTGCCGCAGTGGTGCACCACAGAAGTCATTTTTAGCTCTGCCCTGCCGGCTTGGGAAGTACGGGTGTCCGGTGTGTCGGCATGTTCCGCCTGTGCGTCCGCTGATTGCCCGCCTAGCGCCTGTCGACAGGCGATCTTCACCACCACTAGGCACCACCGACGGAAATATAGAATTTAAATAATAATAGTAACACTATTGCATGTATCGAGAGCGAAGAAGCTCCGGCGGATTGCTGTTCTCTCACGAAGTCTGACAACAAGTCAACAGCCTACTACTTCCGGCAGTTACCGAGTCAGTGCGATAGATTTACGTCGCATAAATCGGACATGGAAGGACTGCCGTTGCTCATGCTACTCAGATAGCACTGCAGGATCGACAGCGAAGAAAGCCAGAGAAGCCGTTACTTGGCGCAAGAATGGGCCACCTCGCTGGTAAGCCATTTTCTGTTAGCAACTAATAACTTACTTGTTCACTTACGCGAAGTGCACGCTTACAGTTTTCGGGTCTTCCGTAGTGCCGTCAGAATCTGGAAACGACGTGGCGAGTAGCCCGTGTTTCGTTTCGTCCCATACAGTCTAGAAGTATTAGTACTGGAGTGCAGGGAAACTACTTCAGCGTAATAAGTACTAATAACGTAGATCTACATGTACATGTACCTCCAAGCCCAATGGCTGTAAACCTACCTGTACATGACTGTACTGTAGTAAAACCTACCTGTTGCTGGTTGACAGCTTGTAACAAGGTGGAGGACACCGTGTTCTGAAACTGTACAGTCATGCTGTCAACCAACAACAATACAAGTCATGTTTGAACAAAAACAAGGTTTATCTCAAACCTACCTGCTACTGTAGTATACCTGTACTGTAGTATGTTATACTAGTGGCCGAAGTACATCACTACATGTACTGTTTATCCCATGTGTAAATAGCAATCATGTACAAGGTACTATAGTACTGTAGGAGATTGCATGCATTCGGGGTCGTCGTAAAGTAAAGTTTGCACGTCCGCGTTACCACCGGCTATACAATTCTATTGAGAAACACAACCAGCTTAGGAAGTTTCGCTCGTGCCAGGCCACCGCCATGCCTGTGATACCAGGGTGGCAGCTGCAGCGCCTAACGGCGAGGGTGAGGTGGTAACCATGGCAACTCTCACAACCAATGCCCGGCAAGGGGGCGAACCTCGTTAGCTGCATCCATGTTACCCTCACTCCCAGTAGTGACACACAAAGTCAACTGGGTACCCACTATCTATATTAAAGTAAAAAAATAAAAAAAGTAAATTATCGTGTCCGTTTCCGAAGGGAACTCACGACGGCCGCTAACACCCGGTAAACCCTAGCGGCAGATGCTATCTATAAACTTCTTCTACAACTCTTGGCAGCACTGCACACAGCGCTTGTTAGTGAAATCCAACCACTGGTTTGAATGCTGGGCCGAACGCTGCTTTGCTTACACAGTACCCAGTGCATGCTCTAAGCAGAGCCCTGCAACTCTGTGACACCTACTACACAGGCTAAGGCTCCAGGAGTGGGAAACTTGCTCAGATTTGACTAGACCAACGTAGTGCCGGAAGGATACGAATCGATACCTCTAATTAAATGGAGTGCATATTTGAATTTTGAAAGTTTAAAAATTAACAACCATTAGTAAGTGTGTGTGTGGGGGGGGGGGGGGGCATTCAATTGGGACATTCACACATTCAGAGACATTTATATATTTTCTTGAACGTTGGTTGTCTGCAGTGCTGATAGCGGCGACGGCTGGAGGCATCGCGGCATTTGCAGTTTTCATCATTTTCCTCTGCTGTTGGCGGCGGAGGGAGAATGCTCAGCTTGCCAAGCATCCGAAGTTTGCACGCAAGGCTCGTCGGAGGATGGTGGCGCCGCCCGTTCCAGTTCTAAGCTTAGAAACGTCCCCAGTAACTCATATTGATCACACTAGCACCGCAGCAGCGGGCTACGTCCAGGGTGACATGCAACGAGGCGGCCCGAAATCGGCAGGATCTCCTCACCGTCGTCCACAGCTGTCGTCGTCACTGGAGCAGCAAAACGGCCTGTCCTCACGTCCGCTATCCCGAGAGGGGCAGACGAGCGGAGAGAGCGTTTCCTCTCCACCACCTCTTCCTCAGCGAGGACGGAGATTGTCGTCGTCCGAAACGCTCACGGGCCCTGCCTCCGCTGTGTATCCTAAGCCACAAGCCGAGTCGCTGGCTGAAAGGCGACAAGCGTACCAACAACTGAAGCCGGTCTATACGAAATCGTTTACAAGCACGCCGGCAAAGCTATCCAGGTCGCACAGCGATGAGTGCCCGTCTACGCACCGCGAGGCCTCGCTGTCACCTTTCGCACGTCGACGCTACTTTTCAGAGGGGATCACTGAAGAGAGCGTAGACGAGCTCAGCAAATCAGTCGACCTCTCCGCCGATCACTCGCCGGGGAGATCACCCGATCGGCAAATAGACACGCCTGATCCTGAGCCGGAGGACAGTAGGCTCAAAGGACATCTTCAATTCAGCCTCGAGTTCATGTATGATGTGGGATGCCTGCGCTTTCGGCCGCTTCGGTTAAAGAACGTCCAAGAACACAGTCTCCTCTCCACCACGGTGGATACATTCCTGAAAGCTACCCTGCTGAGAACCAATGAACTACCGGCAGATGGCAAGCTGCACATATCCAAATTTGGACAGCTGTGGAAGAGCGGAGTGCACTCGAAGGAGAGCAACCCAACGTTTGATGACGGCGATTACAGTGACTTTCCGTGCGCCATGGGCCGCTTGGCGACGATGGGTCTTCTCGTCCTGGTGTACACGCATGACATGCTGGTCAGAGACTCGCTCCTCGGCCATATCTGGATGCCGCTCGAGAAGGTCAACGTCACCGGCGCAATGCCGATCTGGCGGCCGATAGAGAAAGGCTCGCGGATATTCTCCAATCAGGTGGGTGGCACTGTAACACTGGCAACACTGAACAATGAGGGTACAGTCAGACCTCGCATATCCGCACACATCGGTATTCCACAAAAAATATCCGGATAGGCGAGGGAACCGGATAATCAAACACACATACCGTATACTAGGTATGCATGGCGTATGCTGTAAACCCGTAACCAACAATTTGCTTCCGGATGGCGAGGGATCCGGATAAAAGAGGACCTGATAAGCGAGGTCTGACTGTACTGCTGTTGCGGACATTGACAAAACATTGGAAAATGTGGTACTCATTATGTGCAATTAAAACGTTTCTTCAGAATTCCCAAACTCCATTGCAGCGTATTTCTTGCACTTGAAAATACCACCATTCTGGCAACAGGCTCTCAGCTGCACCAAATAGATAACTTTGCAACTTTGGCAAAGTTATCAATCAGTTGGTGCAGCTGAGAGCCTGTTGCCGGAATGGCGGTATTTTCAATTGTTGTGGAATTAGTGCACCATATCTGTTTCGGGAAGCACCCTTTAGTGCGAGCGATGTACGCGCCTGCTGCAGATAGGGTACACCCGAACACCATGGCAGAATCAGGGTCGGTACTACTGCTAGGTAGGAGTGCTGAGGCGGCTAGAATTACCGTTTTCTGCATGCTACTTAGTAGCGACTGTATTGTGTGTGCACTCATATAATTAACTCGGATGGAGAGCCAAGCGTATTATAGGGTAGCTTGTAGTTCCTCGGTCCTTTTTCTTTCTATAAACTCGTGTAATTATTATGGTTGTTTCGGGAGTCTATCGTGACAAAGTTGTTGTGTGGGCTTGCGAAGATTTTGCATGGTCCCTTATTACAGTACTACATGCAGCAGTGAGCGGCGTCTTCGTCTTCCATTCTTCTGCCCTTGATCACCTGTAGGGCGCCTTGCAACATGGCATCATCCAATTCTCTCTGCAGTACGAGGCCGCGGGCGATCGACTGACGGTCGTAGTCCTCAAAGCATCTGGCCTGACCGCCGACAGCACTGACTACACGGCAAGCATCGGTGAGCGGCTTTGAAAGTAAAATCATGCGTGTGCATGTAGATGATGGTGGCAGTGCAGTTAGCCCTTTCAGAGCCCCTGGGAACGTTGAATGCGTACACATTCAAGCACGGGGCCGCTTTCCTCGGATTTAATCTCTGCGCCAAATTTTAAGTTGAGGAAACACGATTACATGTACTGCCAAATGCCAATAAACACGCTGCCGGAATCTTGCAGTTTCAGCTTTTGATTTGATTGAATGTTGACCTGGCAGTAACGAAAAGTCACAGTGCAATTTCACTCATCGTCAGGCTTTTGGGTTTGGTCCCTAAGTTATTTTTGACACAGTTTGTATTTTGACAAAAATACTGTTTTACTTGCACTGCAACCAGAGGGAACTTAAAAATAGTGCCAGGCCTGCCAGGCTGGCTAGCTGTTATTTATATGCATGTATTATAACGATTGTATCAGACCCTACTCACAGAACTGTTTCGTCCTTTGTGGACTAGTCAGCGCAGCACAGAGAAAATGAGGCTTAACCTGATGGGCAATGAAACGTGTATGGGACCCTAGTTAATTTGTTTTTTTGTTGCGTGTATTTGCTGCTCAGACCCGTACGTGACACTGACGTTGCTGCGTCACGGCCGCAGAGTCACGCGCAAAGACACGCCGTCGCAGAAGAGCACCTCGCAGCCGGTGTTCAACGTGTCGGTGCGCTTTGACGGCGCCACCACGGCGGGCGTGATCGCCGCCGGCACCATCCACGAGTGCAGCCTGCTGGTGTCGGTGCGCGACAAGACGCGGCTTCGCTCCGACACGGTGCTGGGCGCCGCTCTAGTCGGCAACCTTGCCCGCGACGAGGGCGGCAATGAGCACTGGCAGGCAATGCTGACTGCGACGGGATCGCCAGTCGTGCGCTGGCACACTCTGGGAGCCAAGCCCAGCCGTAGAATACTCAGTGCTGCTCATAGCAACACGCAATGATGATCGTGCACTGCTTGCGCAATGCCACTGATGTGCTGTGCTCAATGCGCGGATCTGGTGAACATCTTATGTCGATACAGTGGTCCCTCTATAATCCGGCACCATTTGTGCCACGAAAATCTGCTGGATTAGGGAGGGTGCTGGATTAACAAATCTGATTTACTGCTGCAATGTGCATGAAGAGGACATTTTGGCTACTGAAAATTGCTGGTTTATCGAGGGTGCTGGATTATAAAGTGCCGGATTAGAGAGGGACGACTGTACATGTATTGTGAAATTGAGAAGATGGAGCATGATTGCGCTCCATATGAGATGAATTTCTAGCTAGAATTATTATAATAATGCGATTTCAACTTTCTACTGTCTGACACTCATCGCTGTGCATTCTCACCCATATACACTATCAAATACATATACAAGTACCATAATTATATTATACACCCGTTGCAAGAGAAGCACGCAAATCAGCAAATGCACTGGATATGCACCCACAAATTTTCTCTGATAGCAATGCCGATAGCGGACATCTGCATGTACTGAGAATGGCATACTTGTACACTCATGCACGAGCACACACGTACACGCACACGTGCGTGCGAGCGAACACACACACACACATACGCACACGTACATGGATGCAAGCATGTATCCATATGAGCTGACCTGCACCCCGCTTAGTTTGAGTCAAGGCCTGCTAACATTTGAGATATTTCTGGTGCGTTTACGAGACCACAAAATTATTTGAATTGGTCTTCTCGTGCCTTCCAAACATGTGTAATTCTGAACTTGAGTTTTTACATGTACATTTGAAAACTGAAATTAGTTCGTACAAGTAGACTACCTGTCTCCTGATGATTGTGTTTCAACATGAAAATCGTGAGTAGAGACATAGTAATACAATCAATTTTTTTGTTCCACCGGACTTTCGTTAGTACTAAGTTCTGCATGCCGTGACCGGTAGTCAAGGCTCCTCTGTGTAGGTCTACGTGTAGTGACCTGGTGACTAGTCTAGTGTTCTTTGAATTTGAATCAAACCATTCATGTGGACCTACCCAACGCTTATGATGATGTTGCCACGCACTTTGGCTACAGTATGACCGTTACATGTACAATTCCCTGCTTTGTGCATAGCTGCGAGGATACTAGTGAGCTTGCGAGCACATAAAACGCATACACGCACCTGCATGCGCACACGCACACACCTTTGATGCCCATTGCTGGACTTGATGATAGTGATGCTACAGCAGAAGCCATAGCAACTTGTCCACACACACACTGGCCTACGTACGCACGTACACACGATATACACACAGTTAGTTGCCATTGCATCGTAGCTGAACGACTGAGGATATTACGACACCAGAGAAAGACAGAGAGAGGGAGAGAGAGAGAGAGAGAGAGAGAGAGAGAGAGAGAGAGAGAGAGAGAGAGAGAGAGAGAGAGAGAGATGAACGTAACAGAACATGTGGAAATACACACACACCCAGAACAAGGTATGCATGTACAAGCAACTGAGAAGGCGACGGCAAAGGAGCACCAGTCACTCATAAAGCATATTCCAATCTCATATGCCATCCACGTACTTTTGAAGTATAACTTGTAAACTTGAGGTCACATGGCAACGGAGCCAGCAAAACAGATATGTCCAAGAAACGCATACAATCTTATGTTGGTCGAAATGACAGATGATAAACAACAAACATATCAGCAGCAGCAGCAGCAGAAACAGCAGCACAATGGACAGCAACCATGCTGTGAAAAACAGCAGATGCAATGAAGACAAACCCAGTAAACCTTTCAAGACACTTTCACACGGGGACAAAGCGAAAACATGTTAAAAACTATATACAGGTTCGCAAGTTCAAAAGCTATACAAGTAGAAGATGAAAATTGTTTTTTATGTGCACAGTTTGAGCCGTGCTGCTTTGAGGATGTTGACCGTGGCAAACACAGCACAGAATGTAAGGCTCAGTGGAGCTCAATCCAGACGGATTTCTGCAACCGTAGACGGGCAATTGTGCGACTAGCACGCACAGACATACTGCAGTTACCTGAATCTTCGACAGAGGGCAGGAGCAAATACATGCGACGCACACACACACTACATGTACACAGGCGCGTACGGGAAGCACGCATGCCGTCACTGCCGGCGTAAGAACGCATGTAGGGCAAGCCCCAAATCCTAAGCGCGCGGCGCACTCCGCTTCGGCCGCCGCTCAATAGTCATCACCGCGGCTCAGGACTTCCTTGCACGTCGGCCGAAGTATGATCGTGTGCTCAAACTGTGCAGTGTAACTGCCTTTGATGTCGCACAGCGGCGGGTATTCCTGCACAAGGCCACTGTCAGTCAGCTGACGAAGTGCACCCAGATACTTGGTCTGTCCAATGCGGTCCAGCCAGCGGCGGCAGAACGCTAACGTGCCGAAGTTCTGGTTGATACTGTGCAGCAGTTGCTTGGCCCTTGCCGAGCGCAGGGGCACATGGCCTACGTCGTAGTCCTTCATGTAGTGCGAGCACTCCATGTCCTCGTGCACGATGCCGCGGCCCGTCGTGCCGAACGTTTCGATGGCGAACACCTCGCCCTCTTCCATTCGCGTCTGATCGTTGCTCTTGATGATGGGCACGGACTTGCCGGCGTGAATGTGATACGGCTCTATAGAGTGACCATTCAGGTTTCGGATACTCTTTACCTGGTATGTCTTGCCGTCGAGCTCAACCTCGTGCGACTCCATTACCTCCTGAATGGCCTCGCCTACCTCGCCCAGACGCGCGTCAATGCCTGCCTCGCGGATTCCCGTGTTCGTTGCCGCACGCACGGCGTCCACCAGCGGGTCGTATCTCGGGTTGAAGTGCACGGTCCACGCACAGTCGATCAGGCGGCCGTTGATGTGCACACCGTAATCCACTTTGCAAACGTCGTTCTCGCCCAGGATAGTGGGGTCGCCGGCATTTGGCGTGTAATGTGCCGCACAGTTATTGAGCGAGCACCCGGTCGGGAAGGCCAAGCCTGCCTTCAAGCCGTTCTCAGCAATCAGCGTGCGGTTCGTGTCCTCCAGCCGCTGGCAAATATCGATCATACTCATTCCCGGCTTGATATAGCTTTGTACATACTTCCGCGTCTGCCGATGGCATTCCGCAGCAAGGCGCAGCTCTGCGTACGCGTCCTCCTGTGCTCTGTCCATTGCACGCTTTTCCTCAGTGTTCGCCAAACGACGTGCCATCGTATCATCCTTGTATTGCATGATTTCACCTTCAGGGAAATCCCCTTCAGGATACAAATCTTTTATAGCCACAGTCGGAGGATTTGTTTGCTTGGGAACTGCAGATGCTGCTGCTCCATCACCTCCAGCGCCACCCTTCTTCTTCTTTCTCTTCTTCTTTTTCTTTGTAGCAGAAGCGCCTTGCCCTTCGTCCTCGCCTTCATTGTCACTGCCGGCTGCAGCAGCACAAGCACCTTCGGCTCCAGTTGTTGAATTGTCTTCAGCTGCACCAGCACTGGGGGCTTCGCCATTTTCTGCGCTGGCAGCCTTCTTCTTCTTCTTCTTTTTCTTTTTCTTCTTTTCTACGCTAGGATCTGCTGCTGCTCCTTCTTCAACTTCCTCATCCTCAACCTCCTCGGCATCGCCATTGACGTCCAAATTTTTCACCTCCTCCGCCATTTTGTTTTCTTGTGAACCTTTGCCTTTCAGACTTGCGCATGCGTTAGTCAAAAAATAGTTGCATGCTAGTGTGCGGCGGCCGCATCACGCAGAGTAGTAAAGTTACTACTATCCTGCTGTGTGATCGACGCTGCAGCGCTGATCGTCGTGATCGACGCGTGAATTATTAATTTTTTTAGTTAGTCTGTCGATGTCATGACGTCACATCATCGAACGATCGAAGGCAGTGGGCAAAGCCGGGAAATCCCCTACGCACTTGAACTTTTAATTTTTTATTTTTACCATGGCAACGAAGCGAATTTTAATGGTGTTTTACATGATAGTGTAAAAACAACAGAAAAAATGATAAGGCACCCATTTTGATAATCCAGGGGATGGCCCACGCCTGGTACTGCCACTGTATAAATCATACATGTACGTAATGACTGATAAAATGCTACACCTGTGAAGTAAAAGAAAAAAAAGGCCCAACCCTGCCCTGCCAGGTATTTGGGCTTACGGGGGTCGCCATCGCAAATAATAATATTAAAGAACTAAAGACTATAAAATTAATGACGGGAAGTGCCAGCTTCGGCAGCAACTAGGGAGGCAGAAGAAGAGTCAGGTGCATGTACAGCGAAAACAGAACGGCTACCACGCAGGCACATGACACTCGCTCTGAGCAACGCAAAGCTAAGGCGGCAGCGGATGAATGACATAACAACCGAATACGGTTCGCTGCTCAGTTTCTCAGCAATGAGAGATGCAATACGCTTGTAAAGCGAGGCAGATTGCTTGCCCATGCCACCGGTTGTCGAGAAGACCAACGGGACAAATGAAGCATGCTCAATCTCCCGCAGCCTCTCTTCATACGATCTCTTCTTTGCTTTCTCATGGCGAACGTAGGTGGCAGAAATGGAGGAGGACTGGTTCGAAGACGCAAAAGGGTTGAACACCCGGACGTCGAAGAAGGTGCGTTCGAACCGCCCTCACCACACTCCATTTGCTGCTACGTCCAAGCGAGCCTGGTCGTCGCGGATGGCGGTGCGATAGCGCAGCTGCTTCCCAATCAGGGGCTCCAGATGAGGCTCTACAGATACGTTGGTGGCAACACGCTTCAAGAAACCAGCGGTGACATCGCGGATCTCGTTATGCCTGATGGTAGGGTAACCGCCGGTGGGGCACGAGAGGGCATGGGCCACAGTAAACTGGCTTCCACAAACGCACCCTGATGGCATGCGCTGTGGTTGCCAGTTGTACCTTAGGTGCACTCCATCGCGAAACTCCGCTTTGGAGAGGGCAAATCCATGGCGCTTCAAGGGCCTGCAGGTCAGCCAACTGGAAGAGCCCTTCTCCGCAGCCAGGTCGATTACACGCTGCTTGGCCTCCGGCAGACTGGAGCGGAGCAGCAGGGCTTGGGCTTTGACAGCATTCCGTGCTGTTATCCTCACCTCCGCCTTGGCAGTACGAACGAGACTGGTTGCAGAGCCGAGCGCCATAGTCTGCAGCTTGATGTTGGTCTGCAAGGACTCAGTCACCCTTCGGATGCATCATACTGGGATGCGAGATCCATGGGATTGCCCAGCCCGATCCCTCCGTGACGACATGGAAGCGCAAGAATTAACCTTTCCTCTGAGTTGACAATATGGCCGGTAAGAGCGGGGATGAGCCTCTCCATTAGCAGCTTCTCCACAGGCGTCAGAGCAGCTGCAGCTGTTGGTGTGGTGCGGCAGAGGAAAGACCACTTATTCTGCAGGCCTTGGGTGAGTGCAGCGTATGTAGCTTGTGGTTGCGTTTACGCATACGAGGACAACTTCTCCACGAGGTTGAGCCATCTTGTTGCCTTCTGCTCAACAAAGCTATCCAGGAACGCAGGCGTACCAATAGCTGAACCCAGGTACCGGCAACCATCGACGCGGATGTCAACTCCAGTGTCGGCGAACATCTCCACTGCTCGATCATAATGCTCCGGTTTAACCAGGAGAACCGACTTGGACGGGTTGAGATGATAGCCATAGGCAGGACCTTGCTCTGTTAGGCTATGCCACCATGCACGCAAAGGCATTAGCTTGCCACCTGCTCCTGAATCATCAGCAAACCAGGCTTGCACAGTATTTGTAGTAGAGACTGACTACAGCAAAGGAAGAACACCGAGAGCATAGAGAGGCATTGCAATCGGGTCCCCCTGCGTGGTACCTTCGGAAGAGAGGATGACTTCTCCACCGACAAAGAGCTGTGCGGGTTGCCTGTAAGTGTTGATGACAACTGGTGACATGGCTGGACAAAGATGTTGGATGTTCTGCAGATATACAGCACGATTCAAGCAATTGAACGCGTTTGAGGCGTCTGCTAGAAGGAGGCCTTCCGTTTCGTCATCTGCGAAAACTTCTCTCATGGCATGAATAGCGGCTTCTACTCCACACTCGTGACCGGCACAAAGCTGTAGGCTGCCGGCTGCTTCCAGGATGTCGTCTCGCAGAAGGCTGAGGATGGCTTTGCCCACAATCCGCCTTAAAACCTCCCCTATGCCTATGGGCCTGACACCCGGTTTTTTGTCCAATGGGATTAGGCGACATGACGTGTAGTAGGCTTGCAGTGACCAGGGGTCTGCCATGGATGTCGCCAAGCGCCTTGCACATGAGGCCACCGCATCACAAAGGTCGTCTGACGCAACACCAAATCCGGTGCACATTCGTCTCCATGTGTCGGCATCCACTCCAGAGGAGCCTGCTGCACCATGGGTGCTGAGTGCAGCCCGGCGAACAACATCTCGAGTGAGTGCTTCGAACCGTACGGGGTGTGGTGGTGCTGGAGGCGTGCCGGGAAGCACGGCGGCCGGTTGGGTTGGTTCGGCAAGGGGGTGCTTTTCCACTAGGATATCTCTGACTGGCCTGTCGCCAATTCTGTCATCCAGGTCAAGTATGCCTCCCGAGGTGTCATCATCCAGATATTGCAGTGCTGCACCCAGTTTGCCGTCGGTCACAAGCGAAGCAAACCGTCTGGCATTATCGGTGGTGATCCTGTCCCATTGCGCCTGTTGCTTTTCCAGCTGGTTATGTATGGTGCGGCATTCATGCAGGAGGTCTGAAAGCGCCCCTGCTCTCCACAGCTCCAGACGACGCTTCAGACAGATAGACGCGTAGGGTTTTTGAAATATTTCAAATTTGGCTGGCTTTTTGAGAATAGTTTTCGGAATATTACTCAGAAGAAAAGCAAATTGTTAAAAAATGCCAAATGTTAAAAAAGCCAAATCACCTCGTATAGCTTTCGCATAAGCCGAAGCGACAATAGCCAAACAGGATATGGATGGCGATATAAAAACACATGCGATATAAAACGCTTGACGAAAATAGAATACAATTAAAACAAGCAAACGAGCAGCTCAACCGAGTTGAATATTTGCTGATCATTGCCAGGGTTCATCCGTGAGCAGTAACATACCTGTATCTCTCCAGGATACGGCCACGTGACTGCACTGAGCCTGAGCCGTACATGTAGCTCCACGGCCCGCGATTCTGGGCGATGCTCCTCAGCTGCTCAAGATCTGCCCAGGTCTTGAGTTGAGGGTCCTCCCAACCAGCTCGAGATCGTGTCTGAGCACGACCTGCAGAGTTGTGCGCGGCCTGCCCCTCCACTGCTCCAGGTAGGCTCAGTGGGTGGCTTGAAGTAGGAGCACATACTATTACTAGTAATTGATAGGTTCGCCAGTACAGTGCACTCTGGTCCAGCCGCAGCACGTGCCCAAACAGATGCCAGCGCTAGCGGGCTCCCAGGATCGAGATACCAAGACTGGTGTTGATTTTGTCCTCTTGTACGAGTACAGGGTGTTATTCTTGATCTTAGCTGGGTACCGTATGCTTTCCGCAGTTGTTGTCTGTGGAACGCATCAACTCTGTGCATAGCGGTGGCGGTGAGGCCCCAAATCCCGTTGTTGTAGCACAGGTCTGCCTATACTATTATAGTAATGATTACTATTATAGTATAGGCAGAAAACATTGATTATTGATACTATAGCTCGGCTGCATGGCTGTCCGGGGGGGGGGGGGGGTCATCGATACAGCTACAGCCAATGTCTCTGTTTTGCACGGCTTGCTGTCGTTTCAGTTGACCCTCTCGCAGAGTCGCAGTGCGGCAGAAAAGCAGCAGGAGCCATAAAGCAGGTCGGGCGTTATGACCGCCTTCACATACACCTGACGAGAGCGTCAAGCTCGATAGGCTTCGGCGTGCGCGCCAATTTTCTTGGCAACCTTGGTGACCACATAGTTTACATGGGTGTCCCAATCTACATTGTACAATTGTCAAGGTGAACGCCGAGGTAGCGCGCAGAGCACGCTGAAGGGAGGAGCCAGTCGCCGCTTTTGACCATTACTTCTTGTACGTGCTGCTGGGGAGAGATAGTCAGAACCTAACCTTGTCCTTGCTCTTGGCGGCATGTTGTAGATGAGACTGAGACCAGCGGTAGAACGTTTGAAGAAAAATGTAGGAGTTACCGAGTACCCCCACTTCCTCAGTTCTTATCAGTGCCACTTGTTATCAGTATCAGATGGCGACTGCATGCACTCTACACTACTACAGCTAACAGTGTAGGACAATGCAGACTTGCAGCAAGCAGGGAGTAGTACAATACCAATATTAATGCAGTACTCCCTGCTTGCTGCAGTACAGTGGCTGCTATCCACAATGTACAGGTACAGTATGAGTATTATGACTACTACATGTACTTGAAGTATTATTATACACTGTATTGTAATTAATTATTTGTAGTATTGAGTATAATTATTATGGTACAAACTGCGATCACATGACTTTAGATAGAGAGATCACCTGCGCATGTGCACACAGGCAACACTTATTATAACTACTTGGCCAGGCGCCATAGTTTCAGACACGCCACCGGGGCCAGGGCCTAGGTATTGCTACCATTGTCTAGGCATGATGCCATGTGATGAAGTCTCTGCTGGCGTGTGGTGCATGGCTGTGTTGAAGTAAGTAGTTGAAGCCACAGCCGGCCACTGAGTCTGTACTGTGAGTGAGCCCATGCCCATGCATGCCAGTGCGAGCCCCGGCCCAGCTGACTGGCGCATGGCCAGTGCACAACCGGAACCGCTGATCAAACACGCCCGAGCGCTAGCGCGAGTCGTAGAAACATGGTCACGGCTGACAGTGACAGCCATACTGCCCATAGATAAGGGTGCTACTCCGTTAGAAAAAGGGGGCGGGCACGTCATGACGTCAATTTGCCGGCGCGATCTGTGCAGCTGGTGTGACGGAGCACTGCCACTGCCAAGTACTAAGTACCATACACAGTCTGTACATTTATTGTTGCAGTATCGACATAACTAAAGTAAAGGCGAGCCGCGGCATGCTTCCAGCCTCGGGCTTCTGGTTGCGGACAGAGATTATGTCAAGCCACATGGCAGTTCGTGGAAAGACAAGCGTAAACTTGACCAGCAGCTTCTGCCGGGGCCTTGGGCTAGGCCAACTCAGTGGCAGCGTACCGCTAAGGAGGCAGGCTCCCGGCAGCAAGCCGCGAAGAGCCGCGAAGAGCCGGTGATCGCAGCTCAGTACGTAACTCGTTGCACACAGGTTCTTTTAGCTAAAAGGTGACGCACGCACGCGGGACTTCCTTCCGACTTTCTACTCCTTTGCGTGAGAGTTAGAGCCTCCCTCCCCCTCAGAACGCCGTCGCCTTAGACAGGTTTCACTGTATTATGCATACTTTCAACCTCACGAACGACGACAACTAGCTAGCTGGCGACATTTTTCCCATGCACAATTGAGTGTCCTCACGCGCACGCGCAAGGTCGAGTGTAAATCGTTGGACTGAGTCAGTTTCGCACTGGGCGCCGTGTACATCTACATGGTGCACGCCCAGACGTACGTGCGACCACTGCCGCTGGGCTGTGCACCGGGGCGCTGACGCATGACGACCACCATGCAGCGCTGCATGCATGACTCCGGAGCTCCTTGAGTCCCTGTGCAACAATATACATGTACATGAGTATTCCCATAACAGGGTGTCCATGAATGCTAGAGATCAACATCGAAAAGAGAAAACATTACTGCTGGTAGTACAGTCATGTACTTCTTCTATTCATTAGTTGACTTCTTTTGTAAAATGATTTTTTCATTGCCAAAGAAGTTTGAGTTACCTTTGAAAACTATCATGTTCAACTGTCTTCCTAATCGTCATACTCATCCAACCGATCGGTCAACCTCACCCTGCGAATAATCAGCTCATCTCTCCCTTAGCTCCACTTCTCCATCATGATTGAACATCAACTATACCTCAATTTGTTAATAATATTATTAGAGCAATATCCATAGCCTGCACGGTCACGGCTGCTAAAAACCAGTGGTCACGACTTCCTATCATGAATAATGTAGATCGACATGTACGCAGAGTCAGTTTGCGGACTACCCGTCACTATCTCGTCCACCCTGGGATACCTGATAAAGGCTCTCGCATCTTCTGCTACATGTACTGTATCAATTGTTAGATTGACAGCATGAAACAAGGTGGAGGACACTATGTTCGGAAACAGTGACCTTACTACAACCTTCCGCGGTTGGCAGAGCTCCGGTCCCTGTGGACTATTTGAACCATATGGGTATCGCACCCGGTTCTGACCCTCATTATGCAAGGGGGTTAGGAGACTACTCCTGATGCCGTCTTGTTTTCTTCGCTCTTTTCTTTAACTTGTATAAAGACTTCTTTTTCTTTTTTCTTCCAACTTCTGCCCATGGCGTCCTTCTCTCAGCTCGTCAACTGTCAACAGTGTCATGGTGATGACAAAAAAACTGTTGACAGTTGACGAGCTGAGAGAAGGACGCCATGGGCAGAAGTTGGAAGAAAAAAGAAAAGGAAAAAGAAGTCTTTATACAAGTTAAAGAAAAGAGCGAAGAAAACAAGACGACATCAGGAGTAGTCTCCTAACCCCTAGCATAATGAGGGTCAGAACCGGGTGCGATACCCATAATTATGGTCAGGCGCGTGCACCGTATGAGTTTTTTGGTGTCTGGAAACCACCTTTTTTCGGGCAATCTCGCCAAAGGGAAAATGTGCCTACTGGATTGGTTATCGTGCATACGCGTCGATCGTTGGGCAGTTTACAGTACAGTGACTATGTCCTTATTTCGAAGTGAGAGAGAGAGTTGCTTTGCATGCAGTTCAACTTCAAAATACATTATTCTCTCTTTCTTCAGTGGAGAGTAGCCACAGAGAGATTGATCTCTAGCTCTGGTCCGCTTCTGGATTGGCGATGACGTTCAAGAAATTCGTTTCGGCTCGAAATTTGAGTCAAGCACGCGCGATGCAAGTCAGTTCAAGAATATGATTGACGATATCTCCTTCCAAACAGGTGACTCAAATCAAGATCTCCACATAGATCCACAGACTTCCAGGGCTTTCGTTCTCGCTCATGTGCGCAGCAGAGATGTTCGTCAAAAACGTTGTCGACTGGAAGACGTAAAAATGTGCGTCCATGATCCACTTGCACTACTTCAGAACGAAGCGCTGCTCCGGCCGCGACTCAAGGACGCATGGATTCGCTTTTCTTCCACGAGTTTCCATCGAAGCAAGGTCCATAACTCTTTAAAATTGAAATCATGTGGAACGTTGCCAATACATGCTGAAAACTTCGTCATATGAACAGAAAGAAAGATACATGTACATGTACGTCGAATGTAAGCAGTGTTGTTTTGATGAAACAAACTTGCCTGGAGCTGCAGTGGACTATGTACTAGTGAAGTACCATAGACATAGTGTTACGGACTGTAGTGTAGCCAGGGTGGCTAGGCGCTAGGCCTATCAAACTTTTACGTGTTCAATATGACAAACATGTATATGAGTGCATTGACTTTTGCACCCTCTTTGCAAAAAAGTGCTGGTATGTAAAAGGTAACCCGTTTTATCCTGCTACCGGTGATACATGTACCAACATTTCCATATAACATCGTCCCCTCCCTCCATTCCTCATTAGTACATTACTCTTATTTCTGTCCTTTCTACCCCTAGACCTGGTTCCCTCTCAGACGCGTTTGTGCCGGCATGATAGCATACAGTCGGAGGAGCCCCACTACACATCTCATCAGCAGCAGTGTTAATTCGTGCCCTGGACCCCTGATCTTGAGCCCCCCCCCTCCTTTGTAGCCCTCGCCGTTATCTCTGACGGGATGTTCGGGGGATGCGCATGTGCACAAATACATAATTATACAGTGTGTTTCCAGAAAAAAATTTACCAACTCTAGAAACCCCCCTTTCAAGACTCGGTGCACGCCACTGATGGTTCAAATGGTCCGCAGGGAACGGGGCTCTGTCAACCGCGGAAGGTTGTAGTAAGGTCACTGTTTCCGAACACAGTGTCCTCCACCTTGTTTCATGCTGTCAATCTAACAATTGCGTGAACTATAACAAGGTTTATCTAATACTGGTTTTTAACCAGTGTTAGGTTATATCATGTACTGTATCAGTGCGAGAAAGAACTTTGAAGAACACGAGTTTGAGCATACGATTGTGCATTCTACCCTGCTTTTCACTAAAAACACTGTCTGCATGACCTCCGAACCCTTTACTGATACTCCCTCGATTTAGGCAGGCCTGTGGAGAATCCATAAATACAAATACCATGCAGACCACCAGCACTGATCAGGTGCATTGTACACAATTGTGTAGCCTACATACTAGAACCATGGTACAATCATGTAGTTATGCTCCTACCTCCGAAAGGATGCCAAATTATGCTCCAAATTTTCAACCACCAGATTGTGCCAATAATCATGCCGGCATAATCCGCTGGTGCCTAGAAGGAGGAAACCATCATTGGTTGGCAGAGCAGACGACCATTTCAAGATTTGAACCTTATGGGGTCTGTTGTTTCAACACAGTGCTGACAACCAAAATAACCATGACAATTAATGTACTCTTGGTACTAGTTAATTATTACAACTTACAAGTAGCTAGTGGTAACGCGCGCCAACGTTAAGGTGCGAACTTAATTTTTTACAGCATCCTGTTTGACAACTCTTGCTAGGAGTAGGAGTACCGATTAGCATGTACAGAAGACAAACTTGTCTTAGGACCTGGCACACTCCATGTCCATGATCCACGGCAGCCGTTTACACAACATCGATCTAGCTCGTGTACATGTCTTCATGTGGCCTTTGCAGGACAGCTCATCTCTATCTCCTCATATCTCCAACAAACGGTCTCGTCTCTTCCTTGCTTGTCTTGCACTTTCGCGGATCCTTCCTTCACAAGGTAGGATACCGTAAAACATGTAATTTTAGGTGTATTAAAGTGCCAGGGACCTGACGGGTTTCAGGTGGAATGTAGAATTAGGCGACCAGCATCCCCTTCACAGATAGTGCACACTCTAGTGCCTTTTATGTGTAATTTAAATTTAGGTGCCTGGTTTCTCTACCGAAACCTTGGAAGGTTGTTGGTTTGCGCTTCGTAGTTACATGTATGTTGGAACTCAGTGTTGTGCCATTTTGTCGCACTCGCTGACTGTATAAGATCTGGTTACGTTGGTGGACAGTTAGTCATAACTCGTAACATTTTGTCCTTCTCCTTTCTCACCATAATTTAATTGGCTCACCATCCGAGTTGAATAATAATAATAATGTAAGGAACAAATTGGAGGCGTATCCAATTTCGAAAGAAAAGGTGTCAGCGCCGACGCAATCCACACAGTCCAGTAAGCCAATTTGGTAACCGAACGTTTTCGTTCCCTTCTTATCATGGGTAAGTACAGGGAATAATGGAAAAATGTCAAAATACAGCAATTTATAGAGCTACAGCAAAAGCATAGATCGAGAACCTCACGCTATACGTGTGGACAAAAAATTTAATTCAGCAGAACAGGTCAAACACAGGGTGAAGGTGAAGAAATGACTAAAACATAATGAAAACCTCAATCGCCAATCCCCGTGAAAGTGCCAGGACTCAGGAGTGCTTCTCCTCACTGATGTTTTCACCGCAGGTTCACTGGATGCGTGCCTCCGCCACCAGCATTGCAGGGGACTCAGGCACGGCAGGAGCAAACATGCTCCTTGAGCCATGCAGGCACATGGCAACACAACGCACCAGGGCAAACCCAAGGCGGCAGCGCAGCAAGGAGACGATCTGCGCGTATGGCTCCTTGCTCTTCCAGCCAGTAGAGAGAGGGCTCAGGCGATCCACGTTTCAGTTGACGTACAGTAAAACCTGTCAAGGCGACCACTCGGATGAGGTGACCACCTGTCCTAGAAGACCACCGGAATCAGGACAAAGGGATGCTATTTCCAGTCAAATGACATGGATAATTAGACCACCTGGTAACAGAGATCACGTTTTGAAGGTCCCATGAGTGTTCGTCTTGGACAGGTTCCACTGTACTTCGCGTCGTTCCACTGCTCCACTCCTGAGCCAAGCACCGTCTTCGGTCAGTAACTCACCTCCGTTGCAGGTCCTTGTTACCCAGCTGGACGTTCTTTAGGTGAGCTGTGACGTGTCAGGTGGTTGGAGCGCCGGAGGTCGAATCATCCTCACGGTCGAACCATCCTCTGCTACCATTGTAACTGTTCAGCACGCACAGAAGGACGGTGTTGTTTGATTCGACAACGTTCTTAGAACAAGAAGGTTCATTGTTTTAGACATGAAATGCGCCAGCACATTGCGCTGAGTCACAGGCCGTAACCGTGGCGCGTAACAGCTGTGATGCAGCAGTTGGAGTCACACTGTTAGTGTTACACACTTGTACTTATTGCTCACTGCCAAAACTGGTCACGTGGGTCTCCCCGGGAGAGGGGAGAGAGACTCAAAAGGAATCTTAGAAAGATGACTCAATTGGCTATTGAACCACCCAACGACCGACACCCCCTGAAATCCCCAAAACTCAGGGTGGACTTGAAAATGATCCCACTTATGGGCTCACCACACCTCAGTAAGTGGGTGAGGACAAGGTGCAGAAAAAGGATTCACGGCATCAGGGTATCCGTCCCGGGATCCCTGCAGTTACCCCTGCCCCCAGTGAAAGTAATACTTGCTACTAGTCTGGATGGCTAAATCAGAGTGAATCCGATATATTATATATATATTTTTTACTATTGAACACTCACTGCATGATGAACTAAAATAATCATAAGCTTCACTAGCACCATTGATTACACAAGAGTTAATCTAGCCAGAAGCAGTCCATGGTTAACAGGTATGTATACTTCAAATAGAAAGTATATGAACCCTGGAACCAACAAAGGTGGCAGGTACAACATTACACCTTCAAACAGCCGAGCCCGTTACACACACAAACACACACACACACACACCATGTACCACACACACACACACACACACACACACACCACACACACACACACACACCACACACACACACACACACACACACACACACACACACACACACACACACACACACACACACACACACACACACACACACACACACACACACAAACACACACACACACACCATGTACCACACACACACACACACCATGTACCACACACACACACACACCACACACACACAAACTCACACACACACACACCATCACCATCACCACCACCACCCCCCCCCCCCCCACACACACACACATGACATTCCTTTGGAAGACCTACATGTACTTGACCGCCAATGACTATGTAACCCCTTTTGAACTTTTGCCCTTTCCTCTTCCTGGCTTTCTCCTGGTTGTGGTGTTAGTACTACAATCCTGTACCGCGAGTGCCGGATAAGTGACATCTGCCGCCAGCGGCATACTACTGCTTTGGTTCGGACCCAATGCCAGCGAGGGACCGGAGGCTCCATCATACCAAGCCATGAGAGGGCCTAGGGACCGAAGGCTCCGTCATGCCAAGCCATGCGCATGGCCTTCAACTCCGAAGATAATCCCACGCAGACATCCACCAACCAGATGGACCGCTATTATTACGCAAGACCTGAAGAAAACCGACATCACTTTGAACCTTTTCACTCACAGATGCGGAGAGCTCAATTTTGAGTCTATATGCGAGCTGTTCTTCTTCCTAGTTTTAGTACTGCCGCTGTCTGCATCAGATGTGGGGAGTCCACCTACTGAAATGTTTACTTCTTGGTTATGAGCTGCACACTACCAGCCTTTGACACCAGCCTTTGACTCAGTGAAGCTATCAGTTGTGTGATCGTGTTACTAAGTAGGTGAATTCCGACCGGGAATTGTATTAGCTGCGTTTTGACATACATATCATATAATGGGATCCATATATGGTCACGCAGTGAAAAACCTCTAACTAAAGACCACCTGCTACTAAAGACCGCTTTTGCTGGCACCAAGGGGTGGTCGGTAGTCACAGGTTTTACTGTATTTACCCATGATGAGAAGGGAACGAAAACGTTCGGTTAAACAATTGGCCTACCTGACTGTGTGCATTGTGTCGGTGTTGACACCTTTCTTTCGAAATAATAATAATAATAAATATTACACATTTACTGGAGGCAAAGAGAAACAAATGTCGATGAAGAATTACATGTAGCAGTTATTAGAACACGAGCTTCATGTTGGCCTTGATATCATTTAGCTTATATGATGGTTCTGTGCAAAATAACAGGGGAATTCGTCACAGTGGTTTCACACAAAGAAATGGAGACATGGAATTTTTTTACCGACCTAGCTACGACCGTCACTGATTGTACCAAGAGTATAATAATTATAAAGGGGATTATCTACTCTTGATTGTACAATGTAGTGGACTGGACATGTTATCAAGGGAGTCGTAAACCTACGACTTCCTGGTGCATCTACCTGTACTTGTTTAGTTGTACTTGTGGAACATGTACAACTGTATGGAATTTGTATGTATGTACATGTATGTATGTATGTATGTATGTATGTATGTATGTATGTATGTATTTCGCTCCTGCTCTTGTAGCAGTTGAGCACTCTTGCATGGGGTAGTGCCTTTGCTGTTTGCGTTATGCAGAGCTCACTGACTTGTCAGTTTGAGCACTCTGGCAAGGTACGTTCGGGCCTGATTGGAAATCTTTATTTCCATTGCTATCAGGTTCGGCCTCATTTTCTCTGTGCTGCGCTGATGAGTTCACAAAGAACGAAACAGCATGCTGTCCGCAGATTGAGTATTTCGCTCCTGCTCTTGTAGCAGTTGAGCACTCTTGCATGGGGTAGTGCCTTTGCTGTTTGCGTTATGCAGAGCTCACTGACTTGTCAGTTTGAGCACTCTGGCAAGGTACGTTCGGGCCTGATTGGAAATCTTTATTTCCATTGGGTTCGGCCTCATTTTCTCTGTGCTGCGCTGATGAGTTCACAAAGAACGAAACAGCATGCTGTCCGCAGATTGAGTATGTATGTATGTATGTATGTATGTACATGTATGTATGTATTCTTTCATTTCAATTCGCTCAGGGCACAGGCAATACTGCCTTCTCACCGAAGAAAGGATTCTCCGATTCCTACCAAAAACGAGAAATCTGCGATATGAATCTGTATGAGAAAGATATGAGAAAAATGAATAATGATTATGTCGGATTACGATAGTTTAGTTGTTATGCGAGATTTCCCTGACGATTACAGATAAAGCGGATACATAGAGCATACATGTAAGGCAATGGTGCAGAGAAGAGAATGTGATGCGAACAGGCGGATTATTCCAATTTATGCGATTCGTATGCATTCTGCCTAGAATTATGCGATTATTCGATTTTGGTAGGAATTATGCGAAAAATTATGCTAGCATAATCCGTCAAGGCCTAGCTTACAAAACCTGCTCCTGGATCCACCAATCAAACATGCCCAAAGACTTTCCAGTACAGTAGATCGAGTACATCTTTTACTAGCGTAATTACGTTGTGCGAACCTCTCTATTTTATGAGCACATGTGCTTATTCGCTGGTAACATGTGCTTATAATAATATTATCAAGTATTACTAGGGTATACAAAATCATGGATTACTAGTATTACGGTACCAATTACTTCAGAAAAACAGTAGTGAGCAGGGTCCAGCGGATAATGCCGGCATTATATTCGGCATTATGAGACATATCCGAGCATTAGAGCATTATGGAGCATTAGAAAGGACTAAGACGAGCGTTATGTTAGGTTTGAGCGGCATAACGAGTTTCATAGTGGATAATGTCGGGAAATTTCAGGTTTTTGGCAACAATCGGCTAAATGCATGAGGTGCAACGCCATGTATTGTACCGGCACATGACTTTGTGATTTTGTAGACACGTTAACACCTTTACTGGCTTTAGCATGACGCCTGCAAAGAGCATGTAAATTGTAATGCCATTGCTACAATCATCAAGTCTTTATGTAGCAATGTAGTCAGGTAGATGTACATGCCATCATGTACCATCACGAGCAAGGTTCGGCAATTTGCAGACGACGTGTCTATGTATAAGGCAGGCACGAACTTGCAGAAACTCACTGATGATCTCTCTGCTGACATATCTGTCATCAGAGAGTACCTACGTGACCGAGGTCTCAATCTTAATAACTCCAAGACTCAATTTATCATCATAAGACAAAAAAACAAAATGTGTTCCTCCTAACATCTGCCTTCGGCTCGGCGATGTCCTCATATCCCCAACACCAACGGTGAAGTATCTTGGCCTCACCATTGACGAACATCTATCATTCTCCTCATATGTCACTGAAGTTGAGAAAAAGGTCGGAACAAAACTTGCCATGTTCCGGAAGATCAGGGACAATCTGACACCGGCTGCGAGAAAGACCTTCTACTGCTCATTTATTCAAGCACACCTCGAATATGGTTCTAATGCGTTTGTACACTGCCTTCACACCACACAACATGATAGACTAACTCGTATTGCTAACCGCGCTGTTAGGATTGTTTTTGGTTTCCCTTGGCACTATGATGTTTCAGTCTTACACACCAGATATGGCCTTGCTCCTATTGCACTGCGCTATCAGCTTAAACTGTATATTCTTGTCTTTCGGGCCATACGTGGCATGTGTAGCACTCTGCTCTCTGATTGCTTCTGCCTTCGTTCTGCCACAACACGCACAGCTGCCCATACACGTTCCCAGTCCATAGATTCACTTGCTCTGCCTAAAGCACGCACTCGTTATGGCTTATTCGCTTTGAGCTTTCTGGCTTCTGACCGCTGGAATTCTCTTCCAGCTGACATTCGCTCTTGCTCCTCGCTTTCACTATTCCGCAAATCTATACGTGACTACATAGGGTACCCTGTAAAAAGGCCTTAGGCCTGTGGGGATTGCCCTATTCAAAATTTAAATAATAATAATAATAATAATAATAATGTGAAATTAGATAACCCAATACTAGTTCAAAACTAGTATTAGATAAACCTTGTTATAGTTCACGCATATTGTTAGATTGACAGCATGAAACAAGGTGGAGGACACTGTGTTCGGAAACAGTGACCTTACTACAACCTTCCGCGGTTGGCAGAGCCCCGGTCGCTGCGGACCATTTGAACCATATGGGTGTTGAACCCGGTTCTGACCCTCATTATGCAAGGGAGGTTGGAGACTACTCCTTACGTCCGTCGTGTATTCTTTGATCGCTTCTGGATGTCGTCCTGGTAGTCATGTACTGATGTAGCTACATAAACCTCAACTTCCTTTCTTCCAACTTCTGCCCATGGCGTCCTTCTCTCAGCTCGTCAGGCTGTCAACAGTTACTGCCACCACCATGACACTGTCGCGAGAAGGCGCTCTCTAATACGTTGTTTGGTGATGTCCTCCACCTTGTTTCATGCTGTCAATCTAACATGTACATGTGATGTAGCATGCCCAACGTTGCAACTGAGGCCGTTCACAAAATCCGTAACAGTGATGTACGAGGAGTTCTTTTTAGAAATCGTGGAGAGCCATGGAGGAGACTAGATGTAGGTCTACGCGAAGTGAATATCAAACAGACGAGGAGGAGTTTTCCTTTTATGCCATAGGCTCTGGGCCGTGGCCATAGCATCTCTAGCGATACTGAAGTAAACACTGATCCATTTATAAATTAGGATCTCGATGAAGGAGCGGCTATAAACAGAAATAGCTTGTTCCAAATAACTGCCTTTGCCGAGTCCAGCTCAGCAGGCTCGAAAAGAACTAGAATTTCTCATGGACGCAGTACCAAGTCGATTTGAGTGCTCAGCAGCGCGTGTCTTACTGTCCTGGTGAAGCACGTACAGTTTGTCGTGGACCATTGTAATGCAAGGCCTACAGTCAAGTGCTATCAGAAAAGAAGAGTAACACTGTATCATGTGTGGCCAACCATTTGTCTCCACGCAACCTCAGGAGAAGAAGACAGTCAGCGGCAAGCAGAGGATGTAGAGCGGCAAAATAACGTCCGACCACGTGTTTTCAGGATTTCTGAAAATGGGAGGGACCGGGATCTCGATCTGACATCGTCTCTCAGGAACTGGCCTCACGTGAGCTGTTTCAGATGAAGACATTTTTCACAGAGTGGAAGCAGTGACAGCTTGTCTGCAGGCAGGAATACTACTTCCTATGATAAGCTTCCAGCATCCAAGTGATCACCAGCAATAATGGTCAGTTTCACCTCTCACTACATGGATAAGCAAGGGAAAAGATTTGATACACCCACTATTCAGCCACAGCCCTGCATCAAAGTTGCAATGGAGAGCAGCCGATGGAGACGCGATCATGTCTTATAGTTATAGTGCTAAGAAGTGGTGGAGCTCGTGAGAAATACTGTAGCAGCTTCAGAGGCAGATCGACTAAATGCATCCTTTCCTGGAAATTTGACAATGCGCATTTTCCATTTTTGTTCCAAACCAAGAGCATTATAGCCCTTGTTGAAGCATTATAATCATCATTACAAGGTAATTTTGGAGCATTATGATTAGCATTATACGAACATTTTCGGAGCATTATCCGCTGGACCCTGCAGTAGCGAGCAGTCAATGGTTTGATGTTGCAGCATAGAAAAATCTCCGCGTGTCCTGTGTCGCAGTCAGGAGGTGTCAAGTAGGCTTTCCCCAAATCGGCCGGCCGAAAAATTCCCCGATAACGAGACTTATTGAAAAATCGCTCTGCTCAGTTTTCGCCGATTTTGGGGTTTCTTTGAAAATGGCCGAAAATCTACCAAATCTTCCAGTATCTCACCAATTATTTTGAAGCCAATATGACAACAAAAAGAGAACTGCATAATAATATGGCTAAGTTTCAATTTAACTGCAAAGGTATTCACTGATAATCTACGTGGAGATAAAAGTTTAATAATAGCTATGAAAAGTATGAATGCCGCAGACATCACCACGCAACATGACAATTTGTTCAAGGTTTGGTTTTGTGTGTTTCCAAAATCGATTTTCACGCTCCGATCATCAGTGGAAATACGGAACTAAAGAGATCAAGGGAAAAAACAAAGGTTAAAAATCCATTTTGTAATACTTACCACAAGTTACCCGTCATGTGTCACACTTCTTTGGATTTTTAACCTTTGTTTTTCCCTTGATCTCTTTAGTTCCGTATTTCCACTGATGATCGGAGCGTGAAAATCGATTTTGGAAACACACAAAACCAAACCTTGAACAAATTGTCATGTTGCGTGGTGATGTCTGCGGCATTCATACTTTTCATAGCTAGTATTCACTGATATTCCTTTTTTTCCTCATTGATTTGCTCACTCGCAGTTGTCCTATTCTTCGTGTTATTTCTCCTCAGTCTCTGCTCATTTTGTATTCTCATATGCTCATCCTAACTGTACAGAAATGGAGACCCCCTCGATAGGCCTAAACGGCCTCTGGGGAATCCTTTTTAAAATAAATTATACAAATTATACACACACACAACACACACACACACAAAGGCAACAATTTTTTTAGCCGGTTTTCTTACATGTACATTGTGTACATGTATATTCCAATTTTGCAGCCTATTTTTGAACAAGCAACTGATTTTGCAGCCGAATCTGATGCATTTTGAGCTTAGCGAAAAAAACGGGCCGATTTGGGGAACGCCTAGTGTCAACACCTGGATACAAAGAAACAATACATTATTCATAGTCATTGTGCAGTGATGTGGTGTAATGGGGTGTTGACTGTTTTTTATAACCAGTGCCGGCTTGCTGGTCCGAGTCTTGCCTTTGAATAGGGCAGTCCCACACAGGCCTCGCCTAGGGCCCGGCTAGGGCCTTTTGCGTTTTGTTTTGGCTAAGTTTTGCCTTGCATGCGCCACACTACAAGTACTAGTACTAGTGAGTAGGCCCACTACTGCCAGTACTGGCACTGCATGCATTGCACTGCAGCGCGGCCGGCAGTAGACCACTACTGTACATGGTAAATATACAAAATTTCGGCGCTGCAAAATTTCGGCACTTCACGATTTTTGACATTTCGGCGGCGATTTATTTTCGGCGTGGGGTAGAGGGCATGGTATAGTGCGACAGCTACAGACGCTGTGAAAAATTTCGTTTAGGGCCTGGTCAGACTGCGGCAAAATCGAAATAATCCTAGGATTATAATCCAAATCTCCATAGTAACTTGCCGCCAGAGCGGCAAAAGCGAGAGTTGACGCTCCAAAAAAAAAGCAAGAACGGACCACGCTTTTCCGCTCCAAACAGGATTTGACGCTGATACGCCATTGACGCTGATAATCACTGATTTTTTCATCTCGATATCGAGGAGCTAATTGGCCACGGACAACAACAAAACTCATTAGGATGGTTGCAAGGATTGCACTGAAGGTGTTGGCGATCCCCAAGGTGAAGGAATTTGACGTCGTTCGTGGAGATTACCACTTGACGCTCGAAATGAAGTTTGAATTTTCACTCTCCCCACATGTGTAGTGTGATCGCGATTCAAATTCTGGACGCTGTTCTGTTTTCGTCAGGCAACCAAAATTTGCCGCAGTCTGACCAGGCCCTTAGGCGTTTTGGGTCGGTGCCGAATATAGCCGAAATTAAATAGCTGCCGAAAATTTGTACATGTATATTTACAGTACGCACTAGTGGCACTACGTATCTACGAGTACGGATGTGGCAGCACGTGGAGTGTATGGGAGTAGGTTAGAGAGGACAATGCTTGATGTTCGGGTGTTTAACCCTTTTGTCCCCTCCAACCGAAACCTTACTCTCCCGTCTGTCTACAGAAAGCACGAGCAGGAGAAGAGGCGTAAGTATGAACGGCGAGTCCTGGAGGTGGAGCATTCCTCGTTTGTTCCCGTGGTTTTTGCAACCACTGGCGGCCAGGGGAAAGCTGCTTCGGCACTCTTTGCCAGGATTGCCAGCAAGCTGTGTGAAAAGCGCCGTGAGCCTTTCCCGGTTATGATGGCTTTTGTATGGGCGAAGATCTCCTTTTGCCTTGTTCGAGCAATGGTTGCCAGTCTACGTGGTCACCGTCGGAACCCGCCTCGACATCTGTCTGGTTCGGCTGTGCGGGCAGCTGCTGAATGTGCCCTGGTGCCATAAACGGTGTACATGATACAGTACAGTTTCTTTGGTAAGGCCACCCTTTGTTAATTCATTGTTTAACGTCCTTTTTTTCGCGAAAAGGTACGCGGGAGGGCGGAAAAAAAACAAAAGCCCATTCCAAAAACTGGAAACCCCAATCAAACATTTTGACCAGTAAAGCATGTGATATATACAATATTTCTGGGTCTAACGGCACTTGCAGGCATAGAACAACACTCTTTGATGGTACATTGGAGCACATGCCTGATGAATCCAACAAAACAGGTACATAGCATGGAGTTAGCATGTCATGAATTCATTACATCTGGATTTTTACTTGGGCACACACCGTACGATATTTAAAAGCCAACAAAAAAAGAAAAAGAACACAAGACAAAGGCATGCCCGGGAGGCAAGATTATAAGTTTAGGGTCATGATTGGCACACTGTGAAACTACACAATCATGTATTTACAACTTCGCATATTATTGGTACTACTACTTTCTTGTTTTTTTTTCCGGTCGGAGGCAAAAAGGTACGCGGGCACGGACGTTAAACAACGAAAAAAGAAAGGGTGGCCTAATGGTGTTTCATTTACTTTTGTATTTTCAGTTCGTTTTCTTTGTATTTAACTCCTCATTGTTTTTTTTACCAGGCGTGGGCCATCCCCTGACTTCATAGGTGCCAAACATTTTACATTTTTCATTTCTATTTTGAGAGTTAATAAAAATCTACGAGTACGACCTCTACTCTAGACTACGAGTCGTACACACACACATACATTTATGTACATACCGGTATAATAATAATAATAATAGAGAGGTTCCGCATAACGTAATTACGTTAGTAAAAAACGTAGTCGATCTACGGAAAGTCTTACGTAAACTGCATGCGCATCTGGGTTCCGCCATACGGAGTTTTCAAATCACGTAGCTGCCCTTGGCAACTCCGAATGCGGCAGTGTACGACCAGATCGACATGGGGAGAGAGTCATAAATTTGTACCCCAATCCACTTACGGACCAGCTACGTTATCAGAGCCCTATCTACGTACTCTCCGTAGACAACTTTCCGTAAGTGGAGTGTAAACTCGCGAATTCACGGGTTTTTCCCGCCCACTAACGTAAAGTTGCTCAACTTTACGTAGTGCGGAACCTCTCTAATAATACTAATAGTAGGGATGTCAGCGCGGACACTGCGCAGGGCTTTGCGCATTCAATGATGTAATCGATTTTTCAACGCGGCGATGGCAGACTGAGGCTGCGTTTACACGACAACGCTGGGGGCGAAAACGCAACGAAATCCTTTCGGATCCATGGTTCATTTAGGGCGCGCTCACACTGCGACCAAAACCAGCGTCCATGCGGCCATGCGGCCAAGTTGCATGGCAACGGCATGAACTTGACCAAAACGTCGCGGCCACGTTTCAAATCGTGACCGCGACCTCCGGAGGGGGGTGCCACGACTTGGCGGCAACATGATCGTAGACGTGAAGCGTATTTGTGTACAACCTGGCCTGAAGTATATTCAATTTCTCAAATTCCGGTGTGTTGATTCATGAAACTCGGCGGTTGTCGATGTCATCCTCGACATTTGCACATTTTCAAAATTTTGTAGTTGTGGTCTTGCACGCACGCACCGCCATATATGCATTCTTTGCCCTTTTTGGACGATGTCAATTTTGTTTTTGTTTTTGTAGTTGCTTCGTCGATCGTTGACAGGTGATCAGGTCAGTGACCAATTATTTCTACAGTGTACTCGTTCAATACGATGGCAGCTTGGTCTGGCTTTTCGGTTCGCGAAATCTACTTTTCTGCGATGATGGAATGCCATACCTCAAGACATTTCAGTTACATATCATCGGAAAATACAGTTCTCATCTCGGCAACAGACGAAAGAAACCACTACCGGAATTTCCACTGCACTGGCACTTGCTCTGACCACGAGGTCAGGAAAGCGAAAGCGCTTGGCTGTCAGCGGCAGTTCCTCTAGAGTCCAAACCTACTTGATTGTATGAATTATTTTCGTCGACTTCAAGCCACGAGGCACTTCCTCCAACATGCAACATGCGAAAAATTACATCCAAAACGGGCCACAACTTTATTAGGAAACGCACGAACTCTTTTGGATACGAACTGCAATTCGTAAAGTTTGTGTGACAACTTCACGTCTACGCGTGTACGAGGCCTAGTGTGAGCACGACTGCCACGTTTCTGCGTTTTGCTGACGCATGGACGCGTGCTCATGGTCGCAGTGTACTAGTGTGAGCGCGCCCTAACACGGTACGCGGAGCAAAACGTAAAAGTTGTACACCAAAACGGAAGAAAACCAAAACGCTGGCCAAGGTGGAAGAATTTGAAAACGGAAATGTTCTGCCGGATAAATTTGGGTGTGTAAACAGTCGAAACGGTGTGCTGGCCTCGTTTTCCGTCACATTTGTTTCATATTTGTTTCATTTGTTTCACATTTGTTTCACATTTGAAAGAAAATGGCGATCGCCAAAAACCGGCTCAGTGAGTCGCTATTTGACGACTCCCCGATGCAGCTCGACCTAGATTTTGAAGTTTGGAACATTTTTAGAGAGAAAGAGAGGGAGAGAGAGAAAGAGAAAGAGAGGGCTAGAAAGAAAGATTACTCAAGCTAATGCTTCAGTAGAGTCACTAGAAGTTCTGGGCACACTGATAGGCTAATATCATCTGACGATTTCCACAGCTTGTGCCGCTTGTTGCAGAGCATAAGTGAAAATGCGCCTCCAGAAGATCGGCGATCGTGAAGTCGGCTTTGGGTAGATTTGGCTTTCGCCATCCCGAGGAGCCGCTCCTGTTGCCTGTGAGAACCAAACCACGTCTCCACACGACTACTCGAACAAAACCCTGTCCACACCTGACAATCGATGTCTCTGGAACAACGGCCCAAATGCACGGCGATATGTCAGAAATGCAGAAATTCACAAGAACGAACACCGTCACGTGGAGCATGAACGCTTCGGTCAAATTTCCTACAAACTCTCAACATCCAACATCAAGTATTTCTGCCGGGTTTACCATTGAATCCAGAGCTTTTCCCCGGTTAAATCCAGAGATTTTCAACTCGGAGATCGTGGCAACGATCGGCATGGTCGCCATTTTCCGCTCTGAAAGAACCATGTCGTTTGGAACGAAAACGGCTTCGCGCCTTCCAACGAAAGCTACAAATCGATTCCAGAACACATGGGCGGCCAACATACCAAACAAGATCCCATTCTGGTAAGCAGGTAGCCTGTAACCACCATCTCCTTGCAAGGAAATTTCAGCCATTTCTCCTTCGTTCAAGGTCTCAATTTTCTGCAAAAAATAGCCAGTGTTTGGCAAAAATTCTGCATGCCACTTCTGATGCGCGTTTGGCTGCATGCGCGAACTGCATGCGCAGTGCACGCGCTGAGATCCCTACTAATAGTCGACAGCTGCAGCGCGTAGATCTAGTAGTGCACTGCACAGTGGCTGGTCTCAGTGGTGAGCTGCTAAGTCACACTAGCGCCTCTCGCTCTACCGTCCGTGGAGCCACGCATCTGACATGCACCTCCGCGATCCGGAGCTCCAGCTCCGCGCGGATCCGCATATGCTGAGTGATTGAACACGTGGCGCGCATATCCATGATCGCATGCATGCATGCCGCCGCAAAAAAAGTCAAAAACAATGACGTGACTGCGAATATGAGCTGAGTCAGTGAGCGTGGAGGTACATGTGGGCTTGCTTTGGCAACTCGTGGCTTTCTTTGTAGTTCGGTTCCTGGTTTGTACTATTATTTTGGCCTTTGAAGAGTGTAAACGACCGACAAGAGCAAGACGGGCGAACATGCTTGTCCTCTTGTATTTATAGTACTGTCTTCCTCTCCATTCACAATCGTTTTCAACCAAACTTCTGCGTCAATTGCCTTGTAAGTTCGCCAACACCTTCCGTTCTCAAGGTAGGGCTGAATAATCATTATTCTTGCCTATTTATGTTATTCGTGCCAAGACATGCTCGTCTGGCCTCCCTCTTGCCGTCAAGCTTTACTTTATCTTTGACCGTTATGCAGCTGCTGTAGTTTTATTGTGTGTGAATGTCTTTGTGAAGCCTTTCCTTAGTTGTTCGTGAAGTAATTTTTTTGTGGTTTGCTTTTGGTTGAAAATCCTGCGTACAATTAGTTTTGACTTGGGATAGTTGGTGAACGATATCAATGGCACTCCTGTGCACCGGTTCGCGGTGTGGGGTCGAAGGTAATTCGTTCATAAATCTGATTTGTTACACAAATATTGTAATGCGTTATCTCTGCAGGAACCCAATGACGAGAATTTTTGCTTTTCTTGAATACGCATTCAAATCTATTGAACGTTGTTTTATTCCCTTGTTGTATTTGTAGGCACAATAACTAGGTGCGTGTTGCATCTAGACTTCTTCTGTGTCAATCTCGTGGGAGAGTCGTGAATATCGAAACGACGCCACCATGTCAAATCAGCAGCAGCAGGGACCACCATTTCGCCCACCGACGCAAGCTTCTGGCAGCGCGTATGCAAGCAAAGCAGTTGCTATTCCAACAGGCAGGACTCAGCAGCATGCTGTGCCTGCGCACAGGCCACCCCACGGCCACGTTGTCGGGCACAATCCGGTGGCATCGCCGCCCTCTCAGGCGCCTGGTGTCTCGCTGGCCGGCTTACAAAGTATGGCTTATCGACCGCCACCAAGCGCCAACATGGGTCATGTGAGTAGTAATCTACTGGCAAAGTGTTGTTTTCACTTTGTAAATGTACTTTTAAAATATTAGTCAATTTAAAAAAAGAAAGAAAACAAAACAATGAACTCTGCGATATTCTGCTTGTCATTGTTACTAACATCTTATTGTGATTGGAGACATGCCTCATTTGCAGTTGATAGCATCGATGGGTCATGATATGAATGAATCAACATTGTAATGAGGATCTGTGGGGATGTGTACATGTACTGGCAACTTCTAGTTTTGAGCGAGCAGTCCCCGGGTTGCTGTTCCGTTGGTGCATGTGGCCACCAATGACCGTGTCATGTGCACGAGCATGATGCGCCATGGCTGTGCTATTGGAAGGTTCTCTTGCCTGTATCGCTGCTACCCCGTTGCTACAAGAGAGATGGTCGACGTGCGGCGCTGTCAGGCGCAATGCATTTCGTTTCGGGCCAAACACATGCGCTGTGGCTTTCGGTGCAGTTAGTCAGGGGGTCGGCACCACTTGATGTGACAGCAAAGGGGTCAGCTCTGGGTGGCATGCCAGTTGAAGTCGTTCTCCTGTCAGGTGCAGGCTCTACACTGCCACTGGTGTTCACGTTAGCGCTTCGAAACCGATATTTGACACTTTAGTGGACTGGTGTTTGAAGTGCTCTGTCCCATACGTGTGCGTTCAATAGTTTTACCCTGGTGTCTGGACAAGGGCTTGGGACCCACCGAGCATGCAAACATATAGCACATATTGACATCCTATAATTATACCATAATACTCATAAAAAGGACACACTTCAGGCTCATTACAAACATCTTGAAAGTTTTCGTCTTCACAAGTATACTTTCAAGCCTTCTCAACAGGTGAAATACAGGCCACCTGTTCCTTTTCCCTTGCCTGTATTTCACCTGATGAGAAGGCTTGAAAGTATACTTGTGAAGACGAAAACTTTCAAGATGTTTGTAATGAGCCTGAAGTGTGTCCTTTTTATGAGTATTATCGCATTTTTGTCTCAGAGGAAACTGTATAATTATACCATCGCTTGTTCATCCTTTTGTACTATACACAACCTACTGCAAGAGTGGAGATGGTTCGGCTAAACAATTATTATGTATTTTGATTTTGTGGTGGACCATCCCCATTTTATGTTGTACAAATTAGTTCAAGGAAAACGCTTGTAATGTGTTGACACCCTGTACAAACACTGCAAATCTTTCCTGCGAGGGGCATTGCATCGTAAGAATGATGTCACCTTGAAATTCTATCGGGGCAGCAGGGTACTCTAATTTCAGAGATTTTCGGTGCTCAATATTTTCGGTATGAGGGCAACAGGCTAGGTTAGGTGAACAGAAATTTTCGGTACGGAGAAGCAGTTCCCTATTGGATTATGTGTGTTAGTGTTTGTTCGGTGTGTTGAAATTTTAGGTGTGAAACAGACACACCGAAAGTACCGAAAAAAAGTACACCGAAAAATTGTGAAATTACAGTATACAGGAACTGCACACTCTTGGGGGTTACGTGCCCTTGCCGAAAGGGACAAGCGTGCAGGTGAGCATGGGAGTGTGCACTTACACGCACATCATCGTTACCTTTTGGTATGGTGTCTGATGCTATTTTTCTGCTTTGCTTTTTGCCTTTCCTATGATAGATCGTTTCACCGGCTGCGGCCACGCTGATGCTGGGTAGCGCCTACGGACCGCCGGTGAGCAATCAACCTCTGCTTGTGCACATACAGATGAATACAGTCATGTACTTCCTTCATCAACTAAAGCTTGGCTTCTTGTGATTGGTTTTCGTACAGAAAGCATGAGAAGTTTAGTTCATGGCACGAGCACTGTATTAAACTAATTACTTCTTATTTATATTTACATTCCAACCATGTGCTGTGTCTGTATTGTGGTCTGCTGCGATGTTCGGCTCAGCACATTCTTGGAGCTACGCCGCCGGGGTATGTCCAGTTCCCTGGCACTTCACCACAGTATGGTGTTGTGCCGCAAATCCACCCAACCCAGCACGCGATGCCTGCTACACTGCTGCCTGGCCAGCAGCCACCAACACACTATTCACAGCAACACCAGCTGCAATATATGACACAGCAGCAGCCAGCTGCCGTCGCCACTGCTGGTATTCCAACCCCGCAGGCCAGTGGTGTCGCGCATCATCACCAGCAGCAGCCGCCGTTGCCTCACCACCAGCAGCAAGCAGCGTGGCAGCAGCAGGCAGCACTCCAGCAGCAGCTGCAACATCAGCATCAGTCACAGGGTGCCACTGCCACTGGTCATCTTTGGCCACCACCACCTCAGCAGCTGCAACATCAGCATCAGCCACAGGGTGCCACTGGTCATTGTCAGCCATCACCACCTCAGCAGCACCAACAGCACCACCAGCAGCAGCAGCACCAAAAGACACCGCAGCCGCCGTCTTCCGGTGAGTCCAGCGCACAGCCGACGCCTGGACGCTCTACTGTCCAACAACGTCGTCCGAGTCATACGGTCACCTTGAAAAACCCGGACACTGGCAAGGACCTCACAGATGAAGTAAGTTACTTGTGATCACTCTGGAGTACGTGTCTTTATAAGGTCAATATTTGGGGTCTAAGCCGCACCACCCTTTTATGCAGTCCAGCATGCACACTATACTGCACGTCAGACTTGATTTTTTTGGCAACCTAATGCAATGGGCACCAGTGGAACGTTCTAGACAGCGACATGTTTTAGTTTAGAAACTCTAGTGGAAAAACAATTTATGCCTATAGTTTCCCTTGCTATAGTTGACGGCGGCTGAACCGTCGTCAACAACTGCGTTGTTAGAGTCGCGGAGGATTGTACCCTTTTTGGAAACTCTTCATCCAGAAGGCGTCACTCGCTTCAAGACAGTGTTTGCTTTCTCCACCGAAACCGGGTCAAGCCGCAACGGTGCTGACAAGAGTGATAGTGTTGTACTTCATTTGGAGTTCGAATGCCGATTCCTTTTCTTTACGTTGAAGCAACAGGAAGCTGTAGTTCATGGCCCGCGACGATCGCTGAACGATGTGTTGACGCACAACGTCTTGGAGCTCTGCTCGGTGTCCGAGTATGACCAGTTTCACTGTTCCAGGCGGTCTGATCGAGCTGTTGATGGAGCATGCTATGTACATGTTATACCTGCTTTATTTTGTAAAGGTCTTAAAATAGGAGGATCTACACGCACAAGACGATGAGGAAGCGGATGAGAATGCAGTTAATGATGTGGAGACAGAAGAGTAAACGGATGAAGAAGAAGAAGCAGAGGATGAAAGTGACAGTGTGATGAAGGCGGCGGTGAGATGGATGAACAAGAGTCTGGCGGGAAAGAGCTTACGAATACAAGCAGCTTCAAGGATGTTGGACTGATTTCCATAGCGGAGATGATGACAAGGAGGCAGATCTACATGCACAAGGCATGCGGATGAGAGCGCAGTTATTGATGTGGAGACGGACGAGGAGACGGATGAAGGAAAAACGGAGGATGCAGGTGGCGGTGAGATGGATGATCACGAGTCGGGCGGGAAGGCGCAGGAGGAGCCACATGAGTGTATTGTCACTAAGAAGTCAGCTGTGCACTTGCATTTGGTGTCCCATCCTGTTTTAGCGTGTAGGAGGACTTGTGTTTCCCTGTACTTAGTCGTGCCTGCTATGTCAATCAGTTCTTGAAGCGGTTTGTGTTCGTATGCACAAGCCTGATTTGTGCAAACAGAAGGAACACGTTGTTGCATTACGCTTATATTCGTAAACTCGCTCTTCTTGTTCTTCTACACCTTGCCGTGTATGATCACGACTTCGTTTACGTGCCTTTTCTTTTCAAATTGTTTCATCACGTTGATCAGCAGCCCTTATATGTCTATTGTGTCACCGCACGACTACTTAGCCGGTGTTTGTTCACCGTTTACCCTTTAACTTCTGTAAATTCCACTGGTGACCGATTAATAAACATTTTGTCTCCTCGAAGATTTCCTGTTCTTATTGTGCACAGTTCTTGTCATAATGGAATGCATGCATGCTCCATACCACAAATACTACTTCCTCCGCGTCATTAAAATTGTCGCTTCGCACATCGCAGTGTTTGTGACTTGCTTGTCTTAGTCGGTGTGTCGGAATCGCTGTTTTCTGTGTTTGAACATTGCTCCGACCCTTCCTACACAATGTCTATTTGCTACGGAATCTGTGGTGGTCTCGGAGCTCTCGTCCGCACCAAACAAATTCATCGCGCTCCGCACTATTTCGCCCCAGAGCGCGTATTTTTTTCTGTTTCCACGTACTTCCTCCGCGTCATCGAAATTGTTGCAGTTTGACTAGTGACTTGTCACTTGTTACTGACAACTCCATAAGCTAAACCATTCAAAACTTATTACACAGTATGATAGTCTGAAGGCTAGAGTAACGTTCCAGGACAGTTGGACTGAGAGTTTTCACGCAGAGATGAAGGCCTCGTCGTCGCTGATGTCAATGGACGCAAAAAATATCGTTCCGAAATATTTCAAGGAACGCTGTAAGTTGGTCGCGCCTCATCTCAAACGCTTTGACTTTCTCCACAGGACACGAGCTGCTATGCTTGTCGTCTGCTAGCCCTGGATGATTTCTACTTCACCACCAACGAAGTAAGAATACACACGATCGTTGCGAGGTCGGTTGATTACGGTCGGCGGAATCACCTCGATCTTGAAATGAACTGTTTTTAGCCGTGGCATGCCCAATTATTTTAGCTGTGTGGTCACAGCTCATGCAGGTAAGTGTACTATCACGTCCAGCGCGCCCTCTTTTTCAGCATCACTGGTACGGCACCTGCGCGTGCATCACTAGCACTACGTGTAGACTCTACACGGCTCTTAATGGTACAATCATGTACTGAGTGTCTCAGCCAGAGCGACAGATTTTATCGCTGTTGCATGCATTTAGTTTGCTGACCCCTTGATGTTTCTCCAAGTGTGTCCAAGCGCTGCCACTTGTTTCACAAAGTCATTCTCACCCAGCTAAGGTAAAACAGTGATGAGGCTTTGAGTGAATGGCCATAAGCACGAGAAATGTGCAGGCTGCAATGCCTGAATGATCTCAGCGAGTCGAAATTACCATCGCAGCGACATCAGCGAAGAAATTGCGTCTAGTTCAAAGATTTCAGCTTCCAATAACAGAAAATAGAACTTTGCCGTCACCCTATACTGATGACTATTGCCTATGTCCGATTCCTTGCATCTGGTGCGAGTGCTGGTGAGTAAATACCCCGTTTTATATCAAAAGTCAAATTGCGACAATTTCGATGACGCGGAGGAAGTAATTTCTTCAATCCTAATAAGATATCGATATTTATGGACGGCTCCTTCCTATTTGGGTGCCGATCAATATTTCTTGGTGTTTTTCGTTGAGATGCCGATTTTAATGACGCATAGAGGGGTGAGAAAGGCGCTTGGTAGGTACATATGAGTGCTCAGATGTGGGGAGTCCACCTACTGAAATGTTTACTTCTTGGTTATGAGCTGCACACTACCAGCCTTTGACACCAGCCTTTGACTCAGTGAAGCTACCAGTTGTGTGATCGTGTTAGGTGAATTCCGACCGCAAGTGCTTCTGAAATGGCAGCATGGACTTGCGCTGCCCGTGCTGCACTGGCCCTGGAAGTGATGCGAACCCTGCTGGATGTTTGTTTTTTTCTTTCTTGTGACGATCTTCCAAAAAAGCAAATAGACGCTAGTCTAGGGAGTGGATGTAGTACTGATCGGAGCTGGTCCAGTGTACCAGCTTTGTACTCATTTTTTGATTTTTGTTTTTTTCACTTTGAGTTGCATGGCAGAATATCGCATTGCTATGACATTTCTAATGAAAATGGCAAGACTAACAGCAACCGTTTATTGGACACTTCAACTCCTCTTTTCTTTCTTAGATGTTTCTCCAAACTTGACAGGGGTAACTCAAACACCTCCTTAGTTTTGGTAATGTACTTTGGCTGGCCTGGGCGTCTTGGCCTTTTCACACTACGCTGTATGTAGGTTTGGCATGTTTTGTGCGATGGTTTATTCATGCACGTGCCTTGATGATGTTTTTGCGTGCTGTAGGTTCTAAGGCCCTCAGCGAAGCCACAGATGCCTCACCAGCCAACCGGCGCTCAGAGTGCAATGCCTGCGTATTACTACCCAGGCTTTCCTGCGTACGTGGCACCAAGCAATGCCCTCAGCGGTGGCATGGCTGTCACAGCCGCTACAGTTGCTTCCACGTCAGGCGTGAAACCGATGCGCACCAGTGGAGCCAGATCCAAAACGGATCCACCCGCCACCGGTATGAGGCGTAGCAGTAGCAGCAGCAGCAGCGATGCTTTTGCAGCCAAGGCTACAGTGGTACGGACCTCTGAATCCGCTGAGGGCTCTGCCGCCAAGTCCATCACAGCGGCATCTGTGGTGTCGGACAAGCCATCTACAGAGGCATCGGCTGGAAAGTCGGCCGAGGTTTTAGCTGCAAAGTCTGCCGAGGCGTCGGTTGCGAAGTCTGCCGAGGCGTCGGCTGCGAAGTCTGCCGAGGCGTCGGCTGCGAAGTCTGCCGAGGCGTCGGCTGCGAAGTCTGCCGAGGCGTCGGCTGCGAAGTCTGCCGAGGCGTCGGCTGCGAAGTCTGCCGAGGCTTCGGCTGCGAAGTCTGCCGAGGCGTCGGCTGCGAAGTCTGCCGAGGCGTCGGCTGCGAAGTCTGCTGAGGCTCCAGCTGTAACATCTGCTGAGGCGCCAGCTGCGAAGTCTGCCGAGGCGCCAGCTGCGAAGTCTGCCGAGGCGCCAGCTGCGAAGTCTGCCGAGGCGCCAGATGCGAAGTCTGCCGAGGCGCCAGCTGCGAAGTCTGCCGAGGCGCCAGCTGCGAAGTCTGCCGAGGCGCCAGCTGCGAAGTCTGCCGAGGCGCCAGCTGCGAAGTCTGCCGAGGCGCCAGCTGAGAAGTCTGCTGGGGTGGCAAATGCGAAGCCTGCTTATACGTCAGTTGCGTCTGATGCTGTGGTACCGACTGTGAAGTCTGCCAGGGCACTGGCTTCAAAGCCTAGCAAGGCGCTGGCTGCGAAGTCGGCCAAAAAGTCAAAATCTGACGAAGCAATGGGTGCCAAGACTAGGGTGCGTCGTGCCACAACACAGACTACGTCCACTGATCCTCGCCAAATGTCCAGTCCAATCGGTGGCGCTGCACTGTATGCCCGTGGGGCACCTCGTCGTGCAGTTGTGGCAGGCAAGAAAAACATGCAATCGGATGTGAAGCCTGGTTTTCTACCACCGAGTCCTTCTCCGGCCACTGCCGGTGCCACAACGTCGGACGCTGCTACGCATGAGGAGAGGAGTACGCAGCAGTCACCGGACCAATCCCCGGCTGGTTCTCCGGCTGATTCCCCGGAGCCGATGGCTAAAGGTAAGGACATATTTTGCTGTGTGGCTCAGTATGTTTTACCTAGGACTTGTTTGTTAGGCCAATCTGGATTGAGACCAAATTCACTGGAGTTGTCAGTGCAGCAGTTCTCCATGAAACTAAACAACTGGCTGCATTCCCCAGTACACTTCGCATACATACGAAGGTTTTCTCTTCGACCTACACATTTCGATCTCCAAAAGACCAAGATTTGGCAAAGTTCTGGTAAATTGTAAATGCCTATCCCGTCGGTCCCATTGGTTCGATGCTTGTACCAGTATGTACAGACAGTAGAGAACGGACTGGCTAGAATTTTACCAGGCACAGGATACTTGTCTGTACATGGTGGCTCAGCAATCTACTGAGTATAGATATGTACATGAAAAATGAGAACAGCCTAGTCTACAAGTCTGTTCTTTGGCACCAGGCAGTACTGGAATACGGCACATGTTAACTTTGCCTAGCTGTCAGAGAGTTTGTTTCCAGTGGATGTGTGTATGTATTCGTATGGCTATTACTGGCACTTGAATGTTCTTTTTTCCTTACCGTGTGTGTGCGTGTTTGTGTGTGTGTGTGTGTGTGTGTGTGTGTGTGTGTGTTTGTGTGTGTGTTTGTGTGTGTGTGAAGTGTCCAAGGGCAAAAGTGCCAGGAGCTTCCGCTACCGGGAACTTCCTGATTCTGACCCATTGACTGGCTATAAGGACAAGCCAGCCCGAGAGGAGGTTAGGAGGTGCCATTACATGTATCTGTTAAGGTGGCTCCTACCACTCGGGTCCAAATTTTTTTGTTTGAAACGTGGCTACAAACGATTGTACTTTGTTCCGTAGGATATCTAGTGTACGGAGACAAAAATTTTATCAAGTTCTACCGGCCGGTTTCACTCGGGGGAGGGGCCAAACATAGCATACTCACAATTGCCAATTTAGGCCAAAAAACACCAGAAAACCACTTTTTTGGCCGTAGCACTCGTAGTTACCCCATTTTTCTTGATGTCCAACATCAGGACAGTAGTATACTTGCTAAATACCAGCATAAGCTTTAGAAGTGGGTAGAATTCTGCTAGAAGGTGACCTTTTTCTCTTTTCGGAATCATCCCATTTCAGCGCACACGTCCCACATATTAGCCCCGCCCACAAGTATTTGACACTGGACTTGCCCTGTATTCGATGGTTATGCTATCATAATCTAATAATGGTACTGTGTAGCAAGTTTGAGCAGGTTCTACCGAAGGTAACTCTTGAAATAAAACTTTGAAGTGTCAAGTGATGCCATATTTTCAAGAATCAGCACATTGCACTGGGACACTGTCCAACGCCTTAGAACCCCTTACTCCACCATATGACAGATACGTATCTTGCAATAATTGATTGCAACATCTTCCGAACATAGTAGTAGAGCTTTGGATCAAGTTTTAGCAGTTTCCACCGAACCTAACTACCAAAATAGAACTTTGAAGTCGCCCACATACTAAATGCAATAGCTGAGCATGAGCATTGAGTGTATGGTCTAAAGGTTTTCACAACTAGCTCCAATGCGGCAGATACGTGTCTTACATTACTTGATTGCAACATCTTCAGAACATAGTATTAGAGCTTTGGATCAAGTTTAGACAGTTTCTACCGCAGTTAACTACCAAAATAGAACTTTGAAGTCGCCCACATACTAAATGCCATACATGTAGCTGAGCATGTGTATTGAGTGTACATGTATGCTCTAGTGTTTTTCACAACTTTCTCCAACATGAAGCCAATAGTGATGTGGAATTTGTTGACTGCTTTGTCCAAAACATAGTGCTGAAGCAATGCACATTGGGCACTTTCTACTGGTAATGTAATTATTATTATACAGTGTTTGCTGCCAACATAGCAAGCAATACTTCTATACTAAATGCGTATTCCATTGGGTACGGTCCAATGGCTTTTCACTTCGCATCTAGCCACTGTTCTTCGTGCATTACTTGAATGCTTAGTCTCCGTGGTAATGAAGCTAAGAGCCACACTGGAGAAGTTTCTACTGAAGCTAACTATCAAAAATATAAAATTTCCAAGATGCTACTATTACATAAAGTAGCTGTGTGCAATGCCACTCTGTTGAACACAGTAAGCAAAATTGCGTCACTAAAACCCTATTTGCCAGATATAAGCTGTTGAGACTGATAGTAGCTGAGCTGTATGATCTGATATGGATGGCGGTTCCACACTGACCAGCACATGTACACGTGCACAGGCAGAAGAACATACAAGTAATACACCTAACGTTACTTCGAAGTACATCATGTAAATACAAGCTATATACAAGCATCACTCCTGTTCTCCACAACCGGCAGTCCTGGGCCACTCCAGCTGGTCAGAGTGCAATAATTTCTGCAGCAGGCTTGACTTGGAAAGCTAATCACAACTGCCATGGCTGCAACATGAGTATTACCAGCGCTACTTGTATTATATTATTGTCAATCCCTTGTGGTGCATGGCACTCGTTTTCAACAACCGAGTTTATGTCATTAGTTGCACATCCAACGCCAGTAGAAAAAAAGAAGGGGTGGGGCAAATTACCACGGTTCAACACTAGTCATATTGAACGGCGTTATGCCATGCCAGGCGTGCACACAAAACGCCCGCGCGAGTGCGCATGCATGTACACACCCGGGTAACGCACATTCGTGCGACTTTACATAGCCTGCACTGTCGTTCTATGTCATAGGAGTGAGTGCACACACATATATGTACATGTAGATTGCCTAATTTTGCATACGTAATAAAATTGTGTAAGTATACACACATGTGCTTGCACATATAAATAGACTCAGCGGCATACGCATGAGTGTGTGCCGATAGGGCCACATGCCAATTATCGGATTAGTCTGTAAAAGTTGCACGGCACGACAAACTTTCGGGCAGTCTAAAGATATGACACAATGAATGTGGAATACCCACCAGTGTGTAAGACCATTTCATACCTATTTCGCAGCGTGTGATTTTCGGAGCGTCCCTGTTGATATTTGATGTCCTCACTTGGTTGATGACACAGTCACAAATTATCAAATTCACCTCCAATGCCATCCAATCTGCGTTCCGCGATACATGTACAGTGAACGGTGTTGAGGAAAGCCATGCAGCAATAAAACAGTCGAGACTCCCAAGCAGAGGATACAATTCAACAGCGTATTGAAGTACGAATTGTTGTAAACAATTTTCAAGACACAATTACAAAATTTGAAGTACGCCTTGAAACGTGTTTGAAGTGCTTCGATGTATTTACCTTCGATCTCCCTGAATCGATCATCCACAGCTACCTGACGAATTTGCCAGTCAGTGCGGGAGATGATCGAGCAAGTTTTATTTGAAGTAGGGGTGAAAGGATTATGTGGTTTAGTCGATAAATTAATCGAAAAAATCTAGTCGATTATGATTTTTCTAATCGCTACAGCATTTTCATACGTACTATACGGTACGACGAAATATCCGGCATGTGCAGTGTGTCTACATGACTTTACTGCGTGCAGCACATGTACCAGAGTACGAGTGGATTCGCGCGTGCAGCGCTCACAGCGAGTTGCTCATGCTCTGGATACACACTACACGCGTAGACTCTACCCGGTAGATCTACCTGATGTACTCTCTAGATCTATTGTATGACATGCGGCTCTTTTCTCTGCACCGTGCACTGATTCGTACCCGCGAACTTTCGTTCCGGTTGCTTCACGGAACTCACTATTCTGGACAAGTAGCCTTCAGAATCAGTTTGTGCCTGTGCGACGGTCGATGTTTCCTTTATTTTTGTTCTCTTCGAAGTTCCAAAATTGATTGTAGTTGATGCAAAATGGTGAGTTTTTTCGTCAGTGGTGCTTAATCCATAATAATCGATAAGTAATCGATAAGTTTTGGATTAACCGTTAAGGAATATCCCTTAATCGTTTCACCCCTGATTTGAAGGTCGCGAGATGTCAGTGGCACTGGCAGAAAATCTACACAAGCGTATTCTGAAATAATTTTCTAAGACTCAGGCGTGATTCAAGAGCGGACTTTGATTTCTCCCTTCTTATAGTACGAGCACCAGTCGACATTGCATTCTTGGAAAATCTTCTGCGAGTGCTGCCTTCCCCTTTCATAGAAAGAACGAGTGAAGAGGGACACTAGCAGCAGGTTCTAGCTAGGTCGCCAGAATTGCAGAAAAGCGAGAAGACGTTTCCTACAACTATTGATCGCACAAAAATCATCGCTACCGAAAAATTTACTGAAAATCTACAGTTTTCAAACGATGCGCGCGCAGAGGGTGCGAGCCACCACGGTCACCAGCAAAAACTGTAGGATTTGGTAACTTTCTGGCTAAGGGGGCGTTCGTTTTTGATCTACAGGTTTGGGTAGAAACTACTTCTTTCGGTAGAGGTGTTCGGTTTTTTTCAACTCAAAAGGGTAGATTTCTACTTTCCTCTACCGGCTCTACCAGGGAAAAGTTGGTAGAAGCCGGTAGAAGTTGGTAGATGTACGGGATTTCCAGATCAAGGAATTGTACACAACCCCATACAGAAGAGAAATATTTCACGTACAGAACGTGAAAAACTACTAATCCGGTAGAACAGCGTTCGTGCACTTAGGGGCCTTCCGTAAATACCGATATTACCGCCTCCCCCTCCCTGAGAAACAAACACGTACTAATTGTACATAGCATCGATATATTTTGATCTTTTTTTTCTGGGCATGCTCATGCGTGCAACATGAACATCGATATTTTTCGAGATACGAACAGGCGCTCAACCCCCCCCCCCCCCCAAACGACTAGTTTTCGTTTCTAAATAAATATCTATATTTACGGATGGCCCCTTACCTCTACCATCTACCTCTATCGGTAGAGTGACTCTACTCTATTCTACCAGGTAGCTAAAAACAAACGCAGCCTAAAGGATTTCGATAAACAACCTATGCAAATTGACGAAATGAATTTCATGAGGTGTTTGGAGCTGTCCGAATCAGTAGGGCTTGAAAGTGATGACGGCAGAAGTCAAAATTTAACGAGAAATAACGCTCTTTGGATCCACTGAGGTCCAGTTTTGTATGAGTCCATACACGTTTGATAGGCTGTCATAATGAATATTATCCCGTTTTGGATTTTGTCACCGTAGACGTAAACGGTAGTCAGAAAACATAGTGTGATGACGGCCTTACAATACATTATACTATTTTTGAGTATATCTTAGACCCACTTCTCCGAACACAACGGACGGCGGGACAGCAGACGGAGCGAAACGAGTTCGAGCCAAGATCGTCAGTCGGTAGAGTGAGAGCGAAAAGGCACACAACTTTTCCCGGGCGTCAGTATGGTCATGATTATTGGAATAAAATCAAGAATCCTATTTTTGTAGTGGTGGAGGTGATACTCAACAAATCCTATATATTTATAAAATATTATAAACTTGACTAGTTTGAGGGAAAGACACAAATGGGAAAAGTCTGAAGAGAGAAAAAAATTATAAGATTTGACAATTTGAGACATTGTACTAGAGAGGTTGTGCACAACGAAAATCCGTAAGATTTGGTTGTAACGGCCTGGTCTAACGGAAGTTGTATGAACTTACGTCAACCTTTCACAGAAAAATAGCTGAACAACGAGAATTACTTTCGTTGCGATCACTGTACTGCCACGCAGTAAAGTACGACTGGCGCACACTTTTTTTGTAGTGTGTGCATGCCTTGCTGTCGAGACCTATTTCCTCTCGGGTTATGTACTCTTGCTAGCCTTGGTAGAATGGGTTGCCTCTGGTTTGTGATGCGGGCGAGTGGATGCAGTTGACAGTAGATGTCTTGTGTGGAAGTAGACCCGTCACTGGCTTTCCCAGCTGTTTGGCTCTGTTCCAGCACTCCTTTCCATTGCATTTTTCTTGTCTGTTCTCTATTGAAGGCTAAGCCAGAGAGTAAGACGGGTGCCAAGAAGACCAAGCAACAGCAAAGGCCAGCTCCAGAGCAACAGCAAAGGCCAGCTCCAGAGCAACAGCAAAGGCCAGCTTCAGAGCCGACATGGGATGAGAAGGATGATCGTGAGCTGGTCGCTGACCTCCCAACGTCTTTGCATGGCAGTGTGGCCAGTGCTGAACCCGTCCAATCAGATTCGAAAACTACAAAGCCTGGAACACCATCCGATGAAAAAAAGACCTTCAAGACCGCTGTCCCAGGTATCCGTTATCCAGATGAAGGTAGGTGCTGCCAGAAATGACTGGAAAATGAAATAATGAAGAGGCGCTATATTTCGATTTTGGAAATATCTTTCGACCACTGGTTTCGAGAGTTAACTCTTTTAGTCATTTGTGTACCAGCCCCATCACGAATCGTACCATATGGTACGGCTTGCTGCACTCCAATCAAGCGTGCCGTTCCCCACCGCCGTAGCTCCGATCGACTCGCGGTTTTTTACGCTGTACAGCTGAGATCCCACTGAAAATTTTGATGTATGACATGGGTAGGTTGCCATATGAAAGTATGGAGAACGAACGCTTTCAAAAGTATGCTTTTCAGCGCAAACAATTGTCGCTATTTCGATCGTGTCCTCGCTCAGTTTCGCTGCTTGTAGCGAAGATGTAGCTTGTTCCAGGTAATGTCAACCTCTTCTAGATGTGGTGGACGCTTGGAGAGATCTGCTGTGGCGACATCATCGCGGAATGCGACTCGAATTTGCAAATTTGTATTGCTGATCCCATCGCAGTATTCGCTCTCCAAACAGGAGTGAGAGGGAGGGCAGCGATGGCCTTAAATTGCCAAGGCAGGCGTATTCACCAGCCAGCGACTGCTTCTTGTCTTCCCTTTCACTTACCTTACGCTGGATGTGAGTAGATGAAGTAAAATAGTGATGTCGAATCTGACACAATAATTCGAAATTTGCAATTTTGAACCAATTGTTTTACCTCAAATATGTGGCAATATGACTATATCCCTGGCATGTTGTTGCTCTTCATGCACTGAGACAACGCTTGTAAGGTTGTTTTGTCCCTATGTTCCCAGTACATGAGCACAAACTAATTTTCATCCTATTTGTTTGTGATACTCTGATTGGTCAGAACTATGCACAATTGGTGCGTATCTTTGGTATTCCACCTTTGGCCTTCATTATACTACTGCATGCTGTACCAATACCCGTGCTTACCCAGGTGCAGTAGTACATATGGAGTCAGGAAAACACAACTTGCATATTATACAAAAGTTATCTAGATTTCATACCATGGTTGCTTCTTTGGCTACGATAGCCCCTTACATACATTAGATGGCTGGTACATAAAGGGTTAAGTCGGATTTTGATGGACGGAAGTAATAAGCAGTTGAAATTCGAAACCTCCGAATTCGACTCTCGATAGTCAGGAACCATTTCAAAATGCAGAACCGCTCTCAAGTTGATTAACTTGATTTACTACCAACTATACCATGGATGTTTCCTCTGAGACATTATGTGTATGTCAACACTGTGCATATGATGGCATCGTTGCCACTGTCATTTTGTTTTTGCCATTGTTGATTTCATCAGCATATCTGGACTGTTGTCTTTTTCTTGCTGTAGACATGTGGCGTCCTGATAATCCCGAGGGTAGGAAGTCCTACGACGGGAGCTTTTTAAGGCAATTTTCTGGTTACGCCGACCCGCCTGCTAACTTGCCAGTGGGGGTTGAGATTCTTCGGGTGAGTTGGCTGCGCTTTCTCGCTATTTTTTGAAGCTATCACCACGCCAGTTATGCCTGTGTTTGGTGTTGATGTCTACACTGCTTTCTGTTTGTTTTTCGTCAATTCTTATCGATTCTTATCGATTGTTGTTCAGCTCATTCCGATATGTTCCATTTAGATGTATTCCTTTTTCCCACTGCTTTCTCTGCAGTCTCCGAATCCCCAATCCCATCAGAGTGGAGCATCGTGAGTTTGCTCTGTCTGTCTGTGTGTGTGTGTGTGTGTGTGTGTGTGTGTCTCTCTCTCTCTCTCTCTCTCTCTCTCTCTCTCTCTCTCTCTCTCTCTCTCTCTCTCTCTCTCTCTCTCTCTCTCTCTCTCTCTCTCTCTCTCTCTCTCTCTCTCTCTCTCTCTCTTTCTCTCTCTCTCTTTCTTTCTCTCTCCGTCCCTCCCTCCCATTCGTGCACCGACACATGCAAACACAAACATCCGGATCATATACTAGTTCTACTATGTTGTTGATACATGTACCATAGTTCTACCATGTACACCCGTCACAAGAGAGGCCCTGAAGCACTGAGGACACATTATACTGAAGCTCCACTGTTCCGAAGATGAGATGATTACAGTGTCGAAGATCAAATCGCCTTGTGTATCTTTAGCACTGTATCATTATCAATAATCATTTCAATCATGAATACAGGCGCCGGGGAGTCTCCACTTACCGCGGTCATCTTTCTCTTTTGTTCTCTTTAGATCCGTTCCCCCGCCTCCGTCGCAAGGTGGCCGAGGCTCGTCAGGTGGCCGGCAAGGCCGGACCAGCCGAAGCAGCGTCTCGTCACAGTCTTCGCGCAAAACGGTCACACTCCAGATGGACACGACAGCAGCGGTGAGTAGATGTTAGCAAGAGTACATAACCCCCCCCCCCCCCCCCAGAGTGTGCACCGCCTGATCCAGCTCTGCATAGGGTCTTTGTCGAGCATAGTCGGATCTTCTGATGTCATGCGTACACACCACACTAGCGCAAGGCCGGTCTCGAGGCAGGGCACCGTTGTTTTTGATCGAAGAGTACCCGCGACTCCCCGGGTTCCCCTAAGATGTGTACGGTATTATCAAGAGTTCATAACCCCCAAGAGTGTGCAACGGGCAGAGACCCAGCTCTCGGCGAAATTCCTACATGACGTCATGCGCAGCTTGTCATCCGAGGTAAATTTGGGTTCTTTGCGATTTCTGGAAACTATACCCTGAACTGCTCCTAACTCAAGGCTGTAGCCTCGACTTCGAAGCTTTTTTTGAAGACATTTCGGACGTACGTCCAAGTCGTACTTTCTCAAAAACAAACTTTCTCCAAGAATCCATGGACATCGTGACAGGAAGAAGTGAGACGCTGTTAAAAAAATTGCATTGCCGTCAAGGACAATCATTCTTATAGCTGTGCAACTCAGCCGAAAAATGCTCCTTCGACGTATTCTCTCAAGTTCCTCAACCATTTGAAATTATCTTCGAGGAAAGCACCGGAAATATGCCGATGGCCTGGGGAAGAAATTGTTCTTGAAGAGACTGACTGCACTGGTGAAAGAAGAATGCGATGAAGAGTCACCATTGCATCGAAAAAATAAATAGTCTTGTCTTTAGGGTGTGCTTTGTTTTACTTTTGCTTCTTGAGGCTCAGACTAGAATCGCAGTTTAGGCAGTTTACGCTGGGGAAGCATCCTGGTTTGACTGTAAATTTTAGAAGAATTCATCGGCGTGACTCATCGCACTGCACCAAAAATGACGCAATGAAGGAATTCCGCCGAGCGGGCTTCCATACAGGGACTGATCAGGAGTTGCACACTCTTGGGGGTTATGAACTCTTGGTATTATGACGCAAAGATCCGATTCCTCTCGACCAAGACCCTATGCAGAGTTGGATCAGGCGTTGCACACTCTGGGGGGGGGGGGGGGGGGGGGGTATGTACTCTTGGTGTTCGTTGTGCTCTCATTTAATCCCTTACCTGAGCGTTGTTACTGGTACGACCAAGCGCTGAGCATGACTAACTGGCTAGTGACGCTTTTCTGTAGGAAAGGACACCGAGCTGTATGCCCACAGTCGAAGACCGCTACCCAATTGTATTTCTGCGCCCTTGTTATCCTTTCCCAAACGTAGCATCACCAGTATGTTGCGACATAGCCGTACTAGACACCAGCAGGCATGCGGAGTCGGCACCTTTGCTCCTACCTCTACTGTACGTTGCACAATAGATATGCTGTATTTTGGTGACTCGATCTCTGTTTTCTAGGTTCAAAGAGAGACCTATGAAATTAGGGATTAGTATCATGTTTCATTTGATCACACATAAGAGCTAAAGGAAAATTGTACTCGGTCCGGCTCATCGCAATTGTCGCTTATCCCCCACGCACTTTTTGACAGGTAAAACCCAGTTCAATCACGATATCTAACTTGCCTTTGTTTGGGAGGCTGTGATGGCAAGATCACAGGAGGCACCAAAGAAAAATGATCGCGACTAGCGCTTTGAATCGCGATGTGTTCGACTTTTTTGGGAAGTGGGAATCTGGCCATTCACTGTCTGTGTTGCCGAAAGCCAAGCGCAGCGACCCGAAGACCGGAACTGTAGCATTCACTGTCTGTGTTGCCGCAAGCCAAGCGCAGCGACCCGAAGACCGGAACTGTAGCATTCACTGTGTTTCCAAAAGCCAAGCGCAGCGACCCGAAGACCGGAACTGTAGCATTCACTGTGTTTCCAAAAGCCAAGCGCAGCGACCCGAAGACCGGAACTGTAGCATTCACTGTGTTTCCAAAAGCCAAGCGCAGCGACCCGAAGACCGGAACTGTAGCATTCACTGTCTGTGTTGCTGAAAGCCAAGCGCAGCGACCCGAAGACCGGAACTGTAGCATTCACTGTCTGTGTTGCTGAAAGCCAAGCGCAGCGACCCGAAGACCGGAACTGTAGCATTCACTGTCTGTGTTGCTGAAAGCCAAGCGCAGCGACCCGAAGACCGGAACTGTAGCATTCACTGTCTGTGTTGCTGAAAGCCAAGCGCAGCGACCCGAAGACCGGAACTGTAGCAGTAGACTGTTAGCCAGGCACCAGAAATCCTGTTAGAAATTTGTTTCCTTCCGACCTTGAGCGTACCGCAATTTTTTTCCCCAGTTCGTTTCATCTGCTCGACTACAGTCCATTCACTGTAAGTGTGCACTGTTATTACATGCTCCCATCATACGACTATGTACAAATACAAGGCAATTTTTTCTGAGTGAATGCACGCTTGCTTGTTGCTCCTTTAAAAAAGAAACCGGATCAAAATCTGTCCAAATTTGAGAGAGAAAATGGAAAATTGATTTTTTTAGCTCGCTTTGCTGGCTGATTTCCGTGCATTTTCTTGCGCTGCTGCTTCGTCTTTGAAGAAGTCATGCACCTTATTAATAATCTCAACTTCTGGACCCGTCAATTTCGGTGTAGCACGTGCTCTGCGCGGCATAGTGACGCCAAATTTGCAACCACTTCTGACTGCAGTGCACTCCAAGCAAATCATGCAAATCACCCCACGTGGGCTTTGACAGCTTTCCCGCGGGATCGCTCATGGGTCACGTGACAAGTGCATCTACGTGGGGTATTCCCCTATCAGGCTGGCGCTGTCATGTAGAATCCATGGGGCATACACAATGGCCCTTTGACTGGATGGAAAAGAGTGCACACTTATATTGGCCCTTTGACTGGAAAAGAGTGCACACTTATATGGAATGGACTTGTAGATACGAATTCAGCTTGTCACTTCCAAATCAGGCACGAACATGCCTAAATAAAAGGGAGAAACTACTTTGACCAAATCAATAGCCGCCATCGACAAGAACCAAGGTCACAAGAGCTGGAGCGGACTCCTGTTGCACCACTGACCTCGCAAAAATGTACGGTGGTGCAAACACAGCCGCATCATGACGATGTTTTTTTTGTGGTTTCTATAGTATTGTGTGCAGTGCTTCTGCTAGTGCAGCGCAGTGGCAGTACGAACATCATCATGTCCATCATATCAGTGTGCTAGCATGCTTGCTGTTGATCAGTCAAGCTAAACCAAAGGTTTTTGTAATCTGTTGGAGCAGAAATAGAACGTAAATGTACAATGTACCTTATCTCCGGAGAGCTAATAACTGTTTCGATCTTTTATACTGAAGTGCTTCAGACTATGATTAACATGAATGATGAAGATGCATGTGCCTTTCCGCTTGTGTTCTGTACATACAATGGGTAATGTTTCAAAATAATTATAATTCAAATAAACTACAGGTCTGTATCTACCGGTATACCCCCTGTGGTCCTCTAACGTTACGGTCGTTGCTCTACCCTTTGCACTTTTAAGTTAGGAAGCAATACAGCAGTACTTACGAAGTAACGTTGCATTGATCAGTTATATGAGTGCAAATATACAAATCCTGTATCCAGCAACTTGTTTAACATTGTTCTGCCATACTGTACATGTATATATTATAGAGATGTAGAGGTGTAATGAGCATTGCACCAGATTAAACCAGGTTCTCCTGGCTGTTGTTGATGGTCTTTTCCAACCGTTGTCCGGAGAATTCGCTGCTGCTGGGCTTTGTATATTGAATGCCACCTGTTTGTTCTGTACATTATTATTGCTGAAATGCATTTCGTGGTTGTCGGCACCATTTCATGTGCACTTACCTACCAGTGCATCGTCACTTCGAGTAATATTTAAAATGTGCGCGTACTTTATACAATGCGCTTTTTGCGTAATTCTATAATTTTTGGCTCGTATAGTTATTTTAACCCAGCTGCAATGACGCTCGATCTATACATTTCTTCGTCCAGTGCCGTTGCCTGCTGAAAAAAAGTAAGAAACACCTTCAAAATAGCATGTTGCTATGTCAGTTGCTATGGAAACGAGGTATGTTAAGATAATTGCTTATTTTGACTTCCCTGTAAGCTTCCCAAACTGACACCAATCAAAAATGATCTTCTATTAGGTCTCTCCACATGCTAAAAGAAAAAAATCGCGGTACACCCAAAGTGGGAACGAAAATCATGAATTCATGCACTTGGCTCACAGGCTACAGGGGCGACTGACATCCTGGCCTGGAGAGCGTAACAGGCACGCGTGCGCGGCAGAGGAGTATGAGCGTCATGCTGAAGAAGAAAGGTGTTTTTGATGCGATGCGCCCGGCCGACGTGTTGGTTGTTCCTTCGCTTGGTGGACCTAGCAGCAGCATTACAAGAGTCGTGGTCAGCGTATCCAGCTGAGCGTATGACAGCTGTCTGGAGAGGCATGTATGCCTCATTCGAAAGGCTTTGTTGAAACAGCTGTGGTGACACACAGGTCACACTGCAAGCACCGAAGTGACAGCCACAACTGTTCCTTTCTCATTGCTGCCATACGACAGGCTGAGAAAGCAAGAAATATTCTATCAGTCTACGCCAGCAGCTAGACACCAGCAAATGTCAGCTCGCGTAACAGCGCGGCAGCTCGAGTGATGCAGAGTTGAATGAGCTCTGGACCTCTATTACTAGTGTGAGTGCAAGAATGCGCTCCTTTGCTGATCTAGTTCGTGCATTTTGCTTACCTTGCTTCCTTTCTTCGACTCGCTTCACCTGATTTCATTGCTGAACCTTTTATCTTGTGGTGGAGAGTATTCATGACATTGTATCATTCTTCCTCACTATGTCTATTGGAAATTTCACTGAGCGGTAAAAGAACTCCTGTTCTTAGTGGCGATAGATAAGCGACAATTGCGATGAGCCGGACCAAGTAGTTAGGGGATTGAAGCAAGGAAACCGCGGCCAAGATCTGCAGGGCTGAGGAAGCCGCACAGCAGACCGGTGACGGCATGGTACCGGCATCCGTGAATGCCGCAACAAGGTCGTCGTATCAACGCAGCAAATCCGCTTTGGCTAGTAAGCCGAAACCTGCTGCAGATGACAAGCCGGCGAAGTGCTCGCAGTGCGGACGATCTCAGCACACGAAGTCAATGTGTCCCGAATCCCTTCGCACAAATCATATCCCCAATTCATTTCGCCAGGAGCTTAACAATTTCATTAATCTTGGGCACCCTGTAAGAAGACCTTAGGGTCTGTTGGGAATTCCCAAGTAAAATAATAAAATACAATACAATACAATACAATGTGTCCTGCCAAGGGCAAAGAGTGCCGTAAGTGCAAGGGCAGGGACCACTTCGCAACAATGTGCCGCAAGACCATCGCATGCCTCACCATTCACGCAGTGCAGGCTGGTTACAAAGTGATGCTGTCAACACGTCTTGACGACAACGACCGGTCGTGCACGTTAGAGTGGTTGCCAGATACTGGCTCGGATGTTGATGCTATTGGTGCTAGTCATCTCCGCAGACTTGGTGGCAGTGTAGCTGATCTGGAACCTGACCCCGACCATGTCGCCGTGAACGGTCAGCCATTGACCAGCTTGGGAACTGTTCCCGCCAGGGTTGTCGCTCGTGATGTCACGCACACCACTCGTCTACATGTGTACGACGAACTCAGTAGCGCATTGCTGTCGCGCTCATCGCTCAAGGCGTTAGGTTTCTTGCCGCCTAACTGGCCACAGATCGCTTCAGTGACACAAGGGACATCCCGTTCTGCAGAGTACAGCAACCCTACACCAGACCAGCGTGTACGTATCCTCCAGGACCTCCTCGACGAGTTCGCAGACGCATTTGCAGAGGACACGCTCCGACCCTTGGACGGTCAGCCGATGCACATCCAACTCGCGCCTGACGCCCAGCCGTTCAAGTTGAACAATGCCAGTCGGTTACCTTACGCCTATCGTGACCAGGTGAAACTCCAGCTGGACAAGATGGTCGCAGATGGCATCATCGCACCGGTCTCAGAGCCAACGGAGTGGTGTCACCCCATCGTCATAGCCGAAAAGAAAGGCACTGCAGAAGTCCGGATGATGGTGGATTTCACTAAGCTTAACAAGCAAGTCGCCCGGCCCGCGCATCCCATGCGCGCACCTCGCGATGTTGTTTCTAACCTTGGTAACGCCCAGTATTTTACCAAGCTGGATGCTCGCCACGGCTACTGGCAGGTCCCCTTGGACGAGGAGTCCAGAAGCTTGACCACATTCATCACACAGTGGGGCAGATATCAGTACCTGCGGAACCCACAAGGTCTGATTTCTGCTGGCGACGAATTCAACCAGCGGACCGATGCAGCATTCGCTGGTATTGAGCAATTCTCCAAGGTCGTGGATGACTGCCTGGTCTTCACTGATTCCTTTGAGCAGCACCTGGAACGAACTCGTGAAGTTCTTCAACGCGCTCGTCGGTATGGTATCGCCCTGTCAGCCAAGAAGTTTGCTTTCGCCGAGACCGAGATCAACTCCTGCGGCTACGTGATAAACAAGTCCGGCTGGAAGACAGGCCAGGAAAAGACCCGCGCTATCACCGACTTCGAGATCCCTGCCAATCGCACTGACTTGCGATCATTCATGGGTCTCGTCAACCAGTGCAGTGATTTCAGCTCAGCCATCGCCGAACACGCAGCACCTCTCCGCGGTCTGCTGAAAGCCAAGAATGAGTTTCTCTGGCTACCCGAGCACACAGTCGCTATGGACGCTGTGAAGCAAGCACTTGTTGACCCACCGTTATTGGCCTTCTTCGACCCGTCAGCACAGACACGCCTCGAGTGTGACGCCGCTAGGACCAAGGGTCTCGGATTTGGCCTCTGGCAGTACCAGAATAATTCGTGGCGCCTCATTCAGTGCGGCAGCAGATTCATCACCGACACCGAATCCCGGTACGCAATGATCGAACCGGAGATGTTGGGTGTCGCCTGGGCCATCCGAAAATGCCACACCTATCTTGCTGGCATGTCGTTTCATGTAGTTGTTGACCATCAGCCCCTTGTTCCAATATTGAACACCTACACACTGGACCAGGTTGAGAAACCTCGGCTCCAACGTCTGATGACCAAGGTACAACTCTATCAATTCGACGTCTCGTGGCGCAAGGGCTCTGAGCATGCCTTTGCTGATGCCTTGTCGCGTGCTCCAGTGGAGAACCCGGTTGCCGATGATCTCCTGGGAGAAGCCGACTCGCTATCTGGACAAGCCATTCGTGCATGCCTTCAGCAGGATGACTCCGGATCAGCGCTATTTGGTCTCCCGTTCCACGAGCTCCGCGATGCCGCTCAGTCTGACGTTGTTTACGTGCAGTTAGTCTCCTATATTCGTGACGGCTTCCCTTCTGCCAGACGTCACATGCCACCTGCTCTCGCTCCGTATTGGAATGGTCGTGAGCACCTCACCCTGGATAACGGCATTGTCCTCCGTGGCTCTCGTCTTGTTGTGCCCAAGTCTCTACAACGCCGTGTACTGACTGACCTGCATTCGTCTCACCAGGGCCTGGAACGTACCAAGCGTCGTGCGCGTCAAGTGGTTTACTGGCCGAGGATGAGTGATGACATCACAGCCCTGATCCGTGCCTGCCCTGTCTGTCGTGAGCTCCAACGTTCGCAGCAGAAGGAGCCATTGATGCGCGAGCCACAGCCGACATTTCCATTCGAGTATGCCAGCGCAGATCTCTTCTGCCAAGGCTGGCAGTTCCTGGTATATTCTGACCGTCTGTCCGGTTGGCCGTGTGTAGCTCGAATTGGCCGTACCGCTACCTCCCATGACGTCATTTGTCACTTCCGCCGTTGGTTCGCAGATGTTGGCGTACCGCGCAAGATATTCACTGATGGAGGCCCGCAGTTTGCCGCTTCCCGTGTATGTGAGTTCTGTGAGCGTTGGGGTGTGGAACAGTGCTTTTCCACCCCACACTACCCTCAATCCAATGGCCACGTGGAATCAGCAGTGAAAGCAGTGAAACTGCTCATTGAGAAGACGACCCTGAATGGAGATCTGGATGTAGACTCCTTCCAGCGCGGCCTGTTGGAGTGGCGCAATACTCCCCGCACTAATGGCAGCAGCCCCGCCCAAGTGTTGTTTGGTCAGTCCCTCCAGTCGTTTGTGTTCGCCCACCGTGCCAGCTTTGATCGACACTGGATTGGGTCTGCTGAAGCTGTGGACTCTGTAGATCCGAAAACACATTATGACAAATCGGCACGCTCTCTCCATTCTCTACGGATTGGCACCCATGTTGATGTTCAGCACCACCAGACCAAGCTGTGGTCCATGCGTGGCGTTATTGTTGCAATTGGCAGTCGGCGCGACTACTTCGTCAAGATGCCTAGTGGCCGTGTCCTCTGGCTTAATCGCCGCTTTCTCCGTCCGTATGTTCCCCCATGTGTTGACTCCGCTAGTCATACCCCTTCCCCGACTTCATCAGTACGTGTACCTACTGACACCGCTACTCAGCCTGTTCGTCGTAGCACTCGTATTCGCAAGACGCCTGACCGTCTCACCATTACATCTACGTCTGGGCAGTCATATGTGTGACACTGTTTGTCTGTAACATTAAATGGTCTCATCTTGACATCCTGCCTATGTCACAAAAACTAAAGCTTGGTGCGTCGACAATGCTCTGCCTCAATTTCTAGCTGATTTCTTTGCCCTTTGAGTGGACAAAGTATTTTCAAAAAATCGCTCTGCGAAGCGACAAATTTAATGTCGCGGAGGAAGTATTTGTTGAGACAAAACAGGTTTTATCTCAGAAGGGGCGTGAGAGTATAATTATTATTATGTTACTGTGTTTGTTATTTCGTGTCAGGTTGACACCCATGGGATTTTATCTTCGAAGGGGCGTGTTATGTTATGACGTAATGCCGTACAACTTTAGCTCTACTGTGTATGCACGCACGCATATCTTTGAAAGGCTTCTCTGTCGTTGACAGATTGAATCTTGTCAGTTTTTCTACTCCGTGCATTCTGAATAATAAACTACTTGCCTCTTGTCTACCGAACCTAACAGGGGTTATTGCCAAAGTTTTTGTCTGCCCTGAAACGAACATAGTTCATTTCTTACTCCGACCCCCTCCCCTACTCGGAAATCAATACAGTTTGCTGTGCTGGGCGACACAACGCACCCCTTACCCCAAATGATCACCCAATACGCCAAACTCAGGGTTGTAACTACAAGTTTCCTCTCTCCATACTGTGTGCACGGACTCCACCCTTGGTCCACCTTACGGTGTTGAGCACTCGTTGCTCGGTGGTGTTTCAGTTGATCCTGACCTTGTGCGTTTCATTGTTTTGTCTTTTCAGGAGCCGTTGCAGAAAAGCTCTAATCGTTGGAAGCCAACCCGCGAGAAAAAGACGGATGATTCCAGCGATGCCGAGACGCAAGTAAGTGTGACAATTGTTGGTACCCACTTATACACACATGCGCAAACACATGCGGCAGGGTTCATGTGCCTTGCATTGTCATACCAAGTTGTGTAAAGGAAGAGGATAGCTGAGAGTCTGCTTTACCACCTGCACCTTTTGAATTTGGTCAAGATTTGGCTGGATTACGAAAGTTTGACCGAACCCACATGCATCGAGATGTGAATTGTTCGATTTTGAACAATGGACTCCGAATGCTCGATGTGATTCATTCCTTTTCCTTTTCTGTACCTTATTCCAACCACCTCATTTTTGATCTTTTTGTTTCCCTTCACAGGCGGTAATTAGCCGAATGATGACGATCCTTAACAAATTGACACCGGAGAAGTTTGAGAGGCTCGCCACGGCGATTGATGAGTTGGAAATAAACTCTGAAGAGAGGCTGCGTGGTGTGGTAGAGCTCATCTACAAGAAGGTAGGGTGACGTA